>NW_027040892.1:1537500-2737500 GCF_037179485.1 Ochlerotatus camptorhynchus | reverse complement strand
AACTGCAGCAGCTAGGCATTCCATGACGGCGGCCCAGTATATCGGAGCACTGGCACCAACGCACTCGGCGTAGTTGCCCTTTCGCCCCCAGGCTCTGCTGCCGCTGCTCTGCTGCCGCTGCTGCTGGGTCGACGATCGGATAGACAATGATGGAACGGGCGACCTTGTTGGACGCTTATATAGTAGAACAGAAAATAACAGAGGTGTCAGATACTCGCATCTGATGTCTCAGTTGGAGAAAGTATAAGAATATAAAAAAATCAATCGATTTTCACCATCTTTAGACAATGGTTTACTTTTAACCATTTTTCAATAGTTTACAGAATGAAATCAATAGTTTTGAAACATTCAGCAAATTGCTAGAAATATTTCCAATCGATTGATGCCATTATCTCGTAAATCTATCGAGAGACGGTTGAGTTATTATCGTTCAAAATCTTTTAATTTTTCGTAACTCATCGAAAATGACTGTTTTCAATTTTGTACCCCCGTATGTTGCCGAAAGACGTTATCCAACGTCAAAAAACACAACACACTGTGAAGGTTTTGTAAGCAGCCACAACAACACGACACACCCACAATACACCCCTAAACGCTGGTATTTTTGGTAGCAGTACTGCCTGATGGGTGGATGCTACCTACAACAACCACAGAAAAAGGCCTATTCGCCCGTTCCTGAGGATTGCAAATATATTGGCTCGGTGACTTGCTTGAGCACCAGGAAAGCACCCACACGTTAGCTCACGAAGAAAAAGTTGGTGAAGGAATTTATTCTCCATAAAGCGGTGGAAAGGTTCTACGAAACCACCAGAATCGTCACTGCCATACAAAAAACGGTAAGCTGACATAAGTGGACGAAGCGAGACTTTAAACCTGCGAATCCAAGAGAACGAGACCAGTGTGATCTGTACAATCAGCGTAATCGACGCACACGGTGAAATCGGGGCAGTCAGCACGATTGTCACGAACGATCATCACCAGATATCGGGAAGGCCAGATCGGCCTAATCGGGGCAATCGGCACAATTGGCGCGAACGGCAAGGAAGGAGGCCAAGGATTCGACTAGGCACGGAGACATCGTGCAATCCGTTGCGGAACCAACCAGCGAGTGTTCATCGACGGGCCCGACACTGACACCACACACAAAAATAAACTGTAAGTAGTTACAGATAGGGAGAGATAGGGCTGTTCGGGACCGTTAGGGCAAAAATTCAATAAATCGCCGTCAATAATCAAATTAATTGTCAAGTGGTTTTTCCTCTAATCTCGCAAACCTTGGCGAAAAGAAGCCGACCCAGAGTGTGGTTAGAGTCACTTGTGGGCTGAGCGGGCGTAACAAAAAGGATTATTACACAATCGAATTAACTTTATAGAACCAAGGATTCTTGTTCACTATACAATACATCTTAAAACTATAGTCAAAAGGCACAACACAATAAATACTTCTAGATAGAGCTGGAATTAGGGCGTTACAGCTTTAATAAACAATGATTTCTTGCGATGATTTCTACACCGTTCGAAAAATTCATGTAAATTTCTGGGAGGTATAGCGCACATAAAACTAACGCTAGATTTGGCATAAACTAACGCTATATTTCGTGTAAATGTAAGCGTGATATCGCATAAATTAGCAATATTGTATGCAAGCTTGTAAACGATTTCGCTAAGTATAGCTCAAAATTAAGCGAAGGGAGATTTTACGCGATAGTTAAAATTCAGATTTTTTTCTGTGTAGGAATTCATGGCACGCTCACGCAAACCAACAAAACCATCGGGTAGGGTAAGTCTTCCCCTATCCGAAGAAGATGATGATTTGCATGGGCGAGCCTTGACTTTTTTAGAAATCATCGAGAGAAGTCATTGTTTACAAAAGCTGTTACGCCCTAATTCCAGCTATATCTAGACTTCATCTTTCGCTATCGTATAAACCTCCTAGAACAGGAGCCACTTGCACTGTTTTCGTTGTGTGGCAGTATCGCCAACGGGGGGCTGAGCGCTTCCATTGCAGCAATGGACGCAATACGTGGTGACCACTCACACATTCATCATGAAATGGTTGCTTTCCAAAGTCGACGACTCATCGACTGAAAGAACTGCTGATGAAGAACAATGAGGAGGACCAAACAATGGTTGCTGCCGAGTAAACAGACGATCGCGTAAGTGGCCTGCTTCTGTCGACAGCCGAGTGAACCCTGATCAAATTATGCTATAGATTTGATATTAAAGCCTTACACTGATAACCGAAATACGATTAACGGCATAAAGGGCGAACACGAAATTATTGCGACACCGAAAATGTCATGCCAATTTTCTTATAATGTTTAGAATCAAACCAAAATTTTAGGGTATATTATATTTACTTCAAAAATCAAAAGAAAAGTTAATCGATGGAGCCTTGAGTGTAAAATTGAACGCATTTTCGCTTGATGCCCTCCATCAAAGTCTTTACAGTGTCATCCGGTACCAGTTTCTCAGTTTTTTTTTTTCATTTTCTTAACATGTCCTTCTCGTCTTTGACTGTCTTCTTGCTCTTCCGAAGTTCCCGCTTCATTATTGCCCAGTACTGTTCCACCGGGCGCAGCTCCGGACAGTTTGGCGGATTCATGTCCTTTGGAACAAAATGGACAGAATTGGCCTCATACCACTCCAGGACACTTTTAGAATAGTGGCATGATGTCAAATCTGGCCAAAATAGCGGAGCTTCGTCGTGCTGCTGCAAGAACGGCAAAAGGCGCTTCTCGAGGCACTCAGATTTGTAGATCTCGCCATTTACTGTGCCCTTTGTCACGAAAGGCTCACTCCTCAGTCCGCAAGAGCAGATGGCCTGCCAAATGAAATATTTTCTTCTTCTTAAATTTGTCGTCCACATCGAACTTGCTCTTGCCGGTGAAAAACTCCAACCCCGGAATTTGCTTAAAATCGGCTTTTATATACGTTTCGTCGTCCATCACACAGCAGCCATATTTTGTCAGCATCTTCTCGTAGAGCTTCCGTGCCCGAGTTTTAGCCGTCGATTGTTGCCGCTCATCGCGGTTTGGGAAGTTCTGTACCTTGTATGTTTGTAGTCCAGCTCTCTTCTTTACATTCTGGACGTAGCTCTGCGACATGCCGATCTTTTTAGCCAAATCACGGCTTGAGACGTTGGGATTTGCTTCACCTTTCCCTCCGTCTTTTTGTTCTCCGGTCCCGGTTTTCTTCCAGCTCCTTTGCCGTGGTCCAACGTCAACCGCTCCTGGAACCGCTTCAACACTCTGGAGACGGTTGAATGGTGAATGTTCAACATTTTTCCCAACTGCCGGTGCGACAGGTCAGGAAATTCCAGGTGTTTGGAAAGAATTTGTTCTCTCAACTCGCGTTGGTTCACCTCCATTTTCGTTGAATCGAAAAACACGACTTCGAGTTTGACAGCATGTACACAATACACATCAATGAGAAAGTGTGCAAAATTTGGTTGATTTTTACCCAATGGTAAAAAAATTATGCCCTGTTGAATGTGTCGCAATAATTTCGTGTTCACCCTTTATAGCAAAATGTTTGTTTCACCATGCGGATAGTATTTAGAGTTTTGAACTTACTTTGCATCATTCATATGCAAAAAGTACTTTCTTTCATGATAACAACGGATAACAAAATTAGCCAAGGTTGATAACTAAATTAGTAATGCGACAACAACTGAAAGCAACATGATATCTGCAATAACAAGATTTGTTATCTAGATGATATCAGGCTGAGAGATAACATTCAGATTGAGGTAAAAAAAACCTGAAATCGTGCTTGCTCATCATCGATTTGGATAACACTTGGCACATATTTTTAATATGATAGACCCTGTATTTTCCGCTGGAGGGGATACAATTTTGGCTCAAGAGTTATTTTTGAAACTGGGTTATGTGTTTTTGTACATATGTTATTTGAAACAATGTAGTTCAAAACTTGTTGATTTTAAAGGAAAAAAAAATACTGAGAAAGAGTTGTAGGGAACCAATTTAGCTTTATGAAAAAAATATACACTGAAAATATTTTTTCGGTTTCTACAAAAAAAAAAGCCTAAATATTGAAATAACTTAAAACAACTGTATTTCTGTTTTTTTTTTTAATTTAAGAAAAAGCGGACGTTTTGGAACTCAACGAAGGAGCAACTTTTAATAAAAAGTTTTTCTTTGAGCAAATTTTGATTATTTACAACAAAAAGTACAGTTTTTTTACACAAAATAATTTGAAAAATCATTTGAAAAATCATTTGAATCATAGTTTTCTTCTCAATAAAATACATAAATGTAAACGTTTTCGCGATATTTCAAATTTAATTTCATCATACTATTATTTTTATTACATAAAATATGCCGTTTTCATAAGTTAATCGTGATTCTCCATTTTATCTTTTGACAGTTGAATGACGACCCGTTTGAAAATTACAGGGGAAATAAAAAACTCCATTGATTTAAATGTAGAAACGAACACAAGTTGATCTGTACTTAGGGGAATTTACGTATTCTCGGCAACCTAAACGACCTAAAGCGACCTTCTTTCTATAGCCATTTTCTCTATGGAACGCACACATATGCAGTATTGGTTTGTTTACAATCTTTTGCTGCCAGCTGCTCTAACAATTTCAGTCGAAAGAATTGTCAAAAACTGTTTTGAAACGCTTTTACAAAGCTCCAATCTTCTCTAGTGAGAGCGAGTATTGTCGGCAACCCGTTTTTCTTCGGCAACCGTTCCATTTGAACTGCATGTAAATCTGCTGTTCTATTATCGGCAACTCGAAATCAGCTACAATTGGTAGTGCGTGTGTTTCATTTCAAGAAAACCCTGCTAGATTGCTTTTTCTCAGTGGTAAAAATACAGTCAAATTGAAGCTGAAAGCATAAAGAATCGTTTTCGTAAGAAAATCCAGTGAAAATAGTGTTTCAATTTGGGTTGCCGAAAATAGTCTGTCATGTCGAAGCCGTCATTTCCCCTATTTCATCGTACTCAAGTTGTTAATATTGATATCTACCTATCCATTAGGCTGGGACACGGATAATTGAAAAAAAAAAAAAAAAAAACTACATGGGACAGCCCTATGGGGTTGTACGCAATTGTGACGTAGGACTACATGATCTTATATAATAAATCTTATTTGTTAACTGCAGCAGGAGCTTGTGTTTTGTGTAGGAATAGGAATTTGAGCGGGGTACTCTCTGTTTATACTCTTTAGTATGACGCGCTTGACATGGATGGCCCATAGCGACTCACGAAGAGCTACTGATTCCGATCAATAGCGGTGCGCTTTCTGCATCCTTCTATGGATGCTCATCTCGCTCGCTGCTTGCAGACAGCTTTTTGTTGTGTACTAGAGAACACCACTACTTATCAAGCGGTGATTGAATAAACACCGTTTGGTGAGACCGGATGGAATTCAGCTTTGAAATCTGTGTTAGGGAAATCGCTTTTCGCAGGCAATCGGTGATTATTTTAATTATCATAGAAACAGTTGCACATTCGTGCAATTATCAACGGTGACACTTTTTTAAATGGTAAAGTCTGAAATTTAACAAATGCGTAGAAATATTTCTGAACAATCGGTGATCAAATTATTGAAATCGTTCCAGGGGCAGCTAAGTTATTCACGTTCAAAATCTTTCATAATTTTGTTACATGTTCCATTTTCCCCCTATGGAAATCACAGACGTAGTCCTACGTCAAAAAAATTCTCGTTCCAGTTTGATTTCTAGGGACCTTTTGGGTGCTATAGTAACTATGTAAAATTTCAGGTCGGTAGGTGGAACTATATTTTAGCGAAAGCGGTTTTAATTTGTGGATAGGATAGGATTTTCAATGGGAAAACTTACTTGTTCAAATAAAAATCTGGAAAGGTCATCCATTAACCTCTAAAAATAAGTCAACCAAATAACTAATAAATAAATTTAGAAGGAAACTTTTCTTCCAAGACCAAAAAACGATCCGACGCTTGAGGAAAAAGTTATTGAGCCATTACTGATTTCTTACCAAACGCACTGCTCATTATTCTTTTTTTTCTAGCGCCACTGTCAGCTGTCACCTGCTGCTGTCTGCGCGAGACAGTCACGTCGTTTATGGCGGCTCACTCAGCACCGAGGAAAACCGATATCATGCGCAAAGAATCTTCGATTTGGATGAAACTTTGCACAGGGTCATTTGGAAACAAGCGTAATTTTTCCCAAGGGCGTATTTGTTTGGGCACATGTTCCATTCCAATAAGTACCATAGATGATTTTGGAAGGCTTTAATGGCAATCAAAGCGTAATGTTGGTCGTGAAAGTTTAGGAGATCTGCTCAAAATTCCCGATCAACGCGAGGGGCCGAAACTGAACTACTTAGATGATACCAATATCGAATGAAGCATTGTAATAGAAATCGAGTCAATGTTTTGTAATGCTTCCAAAGAGACTGATCATCGAAGTTTCCGCTGCACATCCACGATTTCAAAAGGTAAATTTTGCAGCCAAGGCTACCTGTATTGTGAAATCTTAATCCTTTTGGAGGAACTCCACCCAAAAACATTACGACCAATTCGAGGAGCTTTCGTTATCCGATCGTTGGTATTTAATCAACAGCTGGTCATTCTAATAAGTCTTCTATAAGTGCTCTCGAAATAACTGTAGAGGTCCAGTTTCATGAATTGATTACTTTCACCTTTGTTAGGTATCTTTCGAAAGTTCACTCCGCGATCCCCAGGCTCCATTTTCCTGTCAGAAGATCAAATTCATTCTAACGAGTCGTTCTATAAGTGCTTTAAAAAAAACCGCAGAACTCTAAGACCAGTTTCATAAATTGACTAAAATTTTACCTAATCATAGAACAACCTAGACATTTTCGGTTCATTTTAACTGTTCGTCAAACGAAATGAGCATTGTTTTCTGATCATATATTTTTCGTAAAGACTTATTTTTAGCCTACATTTTTTTTCCTAGACGGTTTTACTCTACACTCGAAGTTTGTCCAAGTAGCATTGTTTGAATAAATGGTGTGCCAAAACAAATACGCCCTTGGGAAAAATGACGCTTGTTTCCAAATGATCCTGTGCAAAGTTTCATCCAAATCGAAGATTCTATGCGCATGATATGATATCGGCTTTCCTCGGTGCTGAGTGAGCCGCCATAAACAACGTGACTGTCTCGCGCAGACAGCAGCAGGCATTGGAGCTAGAAAAAAAAAGAATAATGAGCAGTGCGTTTGGTTAGCAATCAGTAATGACTCAATAACTTTTTCCTCAAGCGTCTGATCGTTTTTTGGTCTTGGAAGAAAAGTTTCCTTGTAAAATTTCCTAGGGAGTTATTTGATTGACTAATTTTTAGAGCTTAATGGGTGACCTTTCAGGGGGCCTCATATCCTAGTCGGTAAAGGCACGGTATTACCAAGCCGGAGGCGGCGGGGTTGATTCCCGGTTTGGTCGAGGGAATCTTTCGGGTTGGAAATTTTCTCGACTTCCCTGGGCATAGAGTATCAGTGCTTGCCACACAATATACAAATTCATGCATTGGTATTGGCATCGAAAGCTCTCAATTAGTAACTGTGGAAGTGCATTTAGAACACTAATTTAAGAGCAAGCAATAAGCACTAAGCAATTAGCTTGGAATGCGAATGAGAAGAGAAGAAGGGTGACCTTTCTAGATTTTTATTTTAAAAAGTTAGTTTTCTCATGGAAAATCCTACGTAAATTAAAAACACTTGCGCTAAAATAAAGTTCCACCTACCGACCTGAAATTTTGCACAGTTACTATAGGACCCAAAAAGCTCCCGAAAATCATACTGAAACTAGAATTTGAATTTTGTACCACCCTACTATCCATCCTGTTGATTTAGGTACATTAAAATGTTCATCTTCTTTCGCTATTACGTTCCAACTGGAACTTAGGGCCTGATCTCAACTTAGTGTTCTAGTGTGGTTCGATTCTGATGCAACCTTCTTTAGCGTGGTTCAACTGGTTTGGCGCACTTCATCAATTTGTCCGTATGCGGTAGTCTGGCTGCTGCTATGGCTGTTGGTTGGGTTTTGCTGACCTCTTCGCTGTATGGTAGCCTCAAGCATGGGTTTGAATGATTGGTCCTGGTGTAACGTATACACCACGTACACATGGGTACATGTCGAAGCACAGCTTTACTTTCCCATATTTACCCTGCACTAACACTAGCCTACGGTCATAATTGCCCTCTGCTACGGTATTGCCCTCTGCCTTTCCATTTGCAAAATGGAAAATTAAAGCTTCAGAGTTAAAAGTCGATTCTTTGGAATTGAACTTTATGAAAAGCCTTTTTTCTGCCACAATCGAGTAAACCGCTTTCATTTGCATCGGATCTACATCTATTGATTTTTCAAAATTGACAACGTCTCCCTTGATTGGTTCACTTCCTTTACTAAAGCTGAAATTGATGTTAGCGGATGGAAGCGACCGAGCTGCAGGCGATGAACGAAACGCAACTATACAATAACGGTGATCGAATAGCACACTTTCACGTGGTTAGTACCAACAGAACTATCAATTCGACAGTGAGCATGCATAAGGGCGTAAGCGCAATGATCGATATGCTTCGTCGATTTTCTCTTTACTGTAAATAAACGTGATCGGTCTTTGTATCTGTCAAGGCGACTGAAAACCGAGAAAACTGGCAACGCTGCTGTCAACAGCTAAAAACACACTGTGCTAGTATAACTGACTTATGATCTAAGGGCGAGGAAATTAATTAGAAAGGTATATTTGAAAAATTTCAGAGGTTTTACAGAGTGCCTGGAGTTCAGATCATAAAGTTATTTAGACTCATTAAGGCACTGTGTGAAGTCCTGACTATATTTTTGAACCAGTAGAGTATTGTTGAGTCCCGTTATATAATGCGCGATACTTAGTTTTAATGCGAAAAAATATTTCAGTTCGCCCAAATTATCTTGAAGTATACTCCAAGTTCAATAAACTGAACAAAGTCGTTTTCGATGACCTAATTTATTATAGGAATTGGTAAATGGTTGTGGGACCTCATTACATTTTGTGAGATATATAGTTGTGTTATCAACATATCTTTGGATATTCAAACCATCATGGAGTTCAAATCTTGATGATCTACAAACTCTTCGAGGTACGATGTCCCTTCATAATTGTTGAACCCGTTAAGGTCCAGCTGGAGCTCCACAATAACACCTCCTATATTTATCCTTTTTCTTTGTGATGCAGTCAAGTATGGAAGTGTATGGGTGTATCAGAAGGAGCATGGAACTCTGACAAAGAACGAGCTGCTAAAAGAAAAAATAGGTAAAAGCATTGTGTTTGTAAGTTATATCATCATGAACGGTCAGTTCAAGTTATAGTTTCTAAGTTGTAGTAGCTGTAGTAGCACTACGATGACCTGATTTATCATACGAATCCACTTTAACACTATTGGGTTATTTGTGACTTGTCCGGGGGTGAGATTTGAACTCGTGACTTTGGCGTGAGAGGTATGGATGTTAACCACTATGCCGGGGTCACCTCCAGCATTTTGATTTCTCCAAACAATTCATGAGATTCCATTTTAATCATATCATAAAGCTTCATGGGACTCCATCACACGGTACACAACTTTTTACATCAAAATATGATTCTTCTAAGCGCCTGAAGATCATATCATGAAAATCTACTGTAACAGACATTACAAAGTCAAGCATGAATGGTGAGGAATATTGTGTCTTGATCCTCAACGTGAGAAGAACTTTTTCAAATCATGCTTGTATCATTCATGCGGTAATATTTTGTCCCGTGACCATAACTCTCGCACTTATTACAATTCACCTATCACTGTACGGAAAATTTCGCTTCTTCAAGTATAGCAACCTTAAACATTTTCGCATCCACATTTATCGATTCGCCGAAGGGTCCACCTTGCGGGATTCAATCTTTGGGGCATGCTACCCACAAGTAGCACGTGCAGCTCAGCTTTGCCCCTAATTTTCAGCATCATTAGCGCCGGGTCCATCTCATCGATCCATCACCTCCGCAGGTCCCTGTCAGTAAACAGCAATTAAAATTGCGGACTAGAGCTACACAAATGTTTCAGACGGACCGTCTGTCCTTCACCGCAGACTTCCAACCCGAGGGGACGCGAATCGTGCCTGAAATTTAACCTTTCGTGAAATATTTAATCGCTTTCTTCACACCTGCGTGCAGAAACCATCATCCTGTACACACCGCATTTCAATTTCCCAAGAGGTATTGCCACTTCCGACCACGCTTCTTCTCCGGGTGGATGCTGAGTGGTGTGGGGGAGTGGAAAGGATCTGAATTCAACGGTCTGCGTTTGTGCTTTATTTTTTTTTTTTTTTTCTTCGCTCAGGTGGAATTCCCCAGCGAATACACGTGGCTACTGATGGTTGCTCGTAATGGTGCATAAATTTTAAGGGCGATTCGTATGCGGGAGCGTGGTTGCCCGGAGGGTGGAAATTAGGTAAATGCTGATGTTTTCAATTCCGTTCGAAGAAAATGGCAACCGAACACAATAGCTCAAGATCGGAAATCGGCAAGTTCATCACGTTTTCATCAACCGGTACTCGCACACTTCCGATCCCGCTGGTTGGTGGTTATCGGTAGCCTTCAATCTCACATTCTTTTATGAACTTACCACCGTAGTGCACCCACACCAGTCCGTGTGCCGAAAAAAGAAACGACGCTTCAATTTTATTGTTTGAGACCGGAAAACAGATTGCTCAACGGCGATAACGGAACGCCTAGCTGGGACTTGAGTTGGGTTTCTGATAGAAAATACGCCTCAGGGGAGTCGAATTGTCTCATTATAGCCAAACGGAAGGTTTTTACGACGATGGAGTTTATGGCTCCCCCCTTCGGAGGACGTCCTGCTAATTTCCGGACTTACTTGAAGATAATATACTTTTGCGTAGAACGAATCGAAGACTTTCACTTAAAGTCTCTTTTGAGGTAAAAATCGTCATGATTTCTTTCTTCCCCGGGCAAAGTACACGATGATTGATTGCGGTGGGGCTGTTGGCATCAGCTGGAATCCCATATCTCTCATCCAAATCTTGGAAGATTACCGCCTCACATGCTGTGACACGCTTTCCACTACATATAACTGAACCTCGGCACAGAAACCATTCCTGAACTCTGCACAGGGGGCATACCGTAACGGAACGCACGAAAGGTAACAATTTGCCGGTAATTAAATAAAGCAAACTGTAATTAACCGCCCGACTTCAAGAAGCAGTAGAACTAGGCAGCAGGATTTGGCTACGCGAAGGGAGGAGGGCTTCAAACTTGGAGAAATGCAATGTTGTCATGCGCTACAAAACCTTCATACATATGTATATCAGGTAATGTGGTTGGGGAATACACACGGGCTGAGGTCCATCAACTGTCAACTGTCACGAAAGATGAAAGAGTATCGTGCAGAGCGCACGTAAAGGACATCAATGTGGTATGGCAAGATAAGCAGCGGGGAAGAGGTGTGTTGAACAGGGTAGGGAAGAATCATTGGCACAAATCACGGGATTTTCGCGGTTACATTTTTAAATTTGTTTTAGGGGCAAAATGATGGCAATGGAAAAGTAAATATGACCTTTATTCAGTGGAATGCAAGGGTTAAGGGTACCAAAAGATTTAATGAGGTTAAACGCTTATTTCCAGAACTCGGAATGGAGAAATCGGTTGAAATTAGTAGTTCTACATCTACAGACATAATATGGCGTGTTTGGCGGGTCGCGAAAAGTAGGATACAGAATGTCTTCAGAGTTAGGGTGGTCCTATTATCGGTGTTGATATATAAATTGGTGACTTGATGTGATTGGTTCCTGTCTAATTTTTTTAAGAATAAATTTCTATAATCTTCCAGATCTAATTCTATTCTATAGCATTTCTAGCGTTCCTATAATTTTAGTGCGTAAATTTAATTTCATATGGATCAATTTTATTAGTTTGTTGTTCATTACTAAACGTTCTAAAGTATGTTTCATTTAGAATTTGGTTGCACAAAATAGGTCTCCAAGGAGAAATAAAGTACAAAAACGATAAAGGTATCAATTTGTAGGATTTTTATTTAGCTTTAAGGGAAGATTACAACAAAAATTATTCGTCAACTTTTCGGATCAATTTTAAAATATGTGTTATGGAAGCCCTTAATTCATCCATCACAGTCGAGTTATTCCTGCCAGCGACCTCCAGCCGTCCCTGTCCTGTGTTTGGATTTGATGAAGGGGTCTTCCAAAACCCTATCTCAGGCAAGTACGACATTATTTCGAACAATCCACTTCCTGAAATGTATTATGCCTACAGCCGATCATTTCCGATAAAAGCACAACCTGCTTTATTCAACTCGACACTCGGACGCACACTTGCAACTAGCCTTGTGGAAGCCCCTGATCCTATCATCGCAGTCGAGCCTATGCTGCCAGCGTTCAACAGTCGTCCCAGCCCTGCGTTTGAGTTAAGAGAGGGGGTCTTCCAAACTCCAATTGTAGGCAAGTATAATCAGCAAGCAACAACTGCTCTGTCTGAAAAATTCTTGGTTTCCAGAGTGCCATTGTATATGTCTGCTCCTCGACAATTGTGGTCTGAAGATAACATTAACAGTATACCAGCCCCACCATACCAGAAGCCGAGACGCTCCACAGAAAATTCACCGGAAGAAGCATTCAGCTCCTCTGATCTAGTCCTGCCGAAGATTGACGACTTACACCATTATGATGAATCAACTTCTGTTTGTTTACTGGGACGCACTGCCGTTGGCATCATGGAAGCCCCCGAGCCCCCCGCCACAGTCGAGCCATTCCCGCCAGCGACCTGCAGCCGTCCCGGCCCTGTGTGCGGGCCTGGTGAAGGGGTCTTCCAACCACTCGTTTACGGCAAGTATGAACTCGTCCATGTGAATTCAACTGTTGATCCGCCACTTCGTTTCAGTTCATCTTCGCTTATGGCCACCACTTCGAGCCTTTCTACGTCAGGTGATCTTTCGCTACCTGATAGTTCACCGTTCTCTCGTGCGGATCCTGGACAAGTTATCATTGACACGGCTCGCACCGAACCCTCTAGCGGTTTACGTGTCTACTATCAGAACACCAGGGGGCTCATGACTAAATTGGACGATGTTTATCTGGCTGCGCTTGACGGGGAATATGACGTTTATGTATTCACGGAAACTTGGCTCGATGGGAGGATCAATTCAGTGCAACTGGTGACCGTGATTCATCCAACAGCATTCGTACTCGCGGTGGTGGTGTCCTCATCGCTGTTTCCAACGAATTCGCCTCCTGCGTAATCTCCAACGAACTATTTACTACAATTGAAGCGGTTTGGGTTAAGGTCAGCCACACTTCACGGGACATCCTCATTGGAGCGGTGTATATTCCCCCTGAACGTCGACATGACTGCACCACAATGCAGCTTCATCTGGATGCTACAGAAATCGCATCGTCCATGGCTGATATAACGGATGTGCTTCTTCTGCTTGGTGATTTTAATCAGCCTGGGCTTAGCTGGTCACCCTCAGGCCAGGGTTATGCGTTTCCAGATCCGATTGCATCTTCAACTACTCCTGCCAGCCGCTTGCTTGTTGACGGCACGGCTTTTCGTGGACTGAGCCAGATAAACCTTGTTCCCAATTTCCAGTCTCGTTTTCTTGACTTGGTTTTTGTTAGCGAAAGTGCACTTCTGGACTGTGCCGTCGTTGAAGCGCCTGATGCATCGTTCCTCTTGACAATTTCCACCCTGCTTTGGATATATCTATCGCGAACGGATCTCAAATTCTTTTTGATGAAACCATGACTGCCACTCGGCTTAATTTCCGGAAGACCGATTTCCGTTTGCTGAGACGTTCCTTGTCCCGGATCAACTGGAACGTGTTGATGACCTTGATATCGATACAGCAGCCGCTCGCTATAATAGCCTTTTGCGCGACTGTGTTTGTGCTTCAGTACCGAAGTGCCAACCTCCAAGAAAACCACCTTGGTCTAACGCTACTCTCCGCAACCTGAAACGAGTGCGATCTAGAGCTCTCCGTGCTCTCACTCATCGACGATGTACCCTTACCAAGCGAAATTTTTCAATTGCCAGCAATGATTATCGCCACTACAACAAGCTTCTTTACAAGAGGTATGTAATTCGTACTCAACATAATCTGCAATGCCACCCCAAGGGATTCTGGTCGTTTGTGAATACTAAGAGGAAGTAAACTGGACTGCCGTCAAAAATGTTTCTCGGCAATGACGTAGCATTGACAACTGAGGACAAATGCAGCCTATTTGCTAGGCACTTCTTAAGCGTCTTCTCGAATGACTCCCCATCGCAAGCAGAAATTGAGCGAGCCGTCCGTGATGTGCCAACCGACGTCGTAAACATGGATGTTTTTGCCGTAGATGTACAAATGGTCCTCTCTGTGATGAGTAAAACCAAATCATCATTTTCACCAGGTCCGAGTGTTATTCCATCTGCAGTCCTAAAAAAATGCTCCGATATCTTAGCTGCTCCGTTGTCCTTGCTCTTCAACCTGTCACTTCGTCAACAGAAATTTCCCGCACTATGGAAACGGTCTACTATGTTCCCTGTTTTCAAGAAAGGAGACAAACGCAATGTGGAAAACTACCGTGGGATTACCTCGCTTGGGGTTGAATCTAAGGTGTTTGAGTCGCTGATAAATGAGAGATTGTTTGCTTCCTGCAAGCATTACATAAGTACATGTCAACATGGTTTCTTTCCTGGCCGCTCCGTGGAAACTATTCTCGTCAGCTTTACGTCGTTCTGTATGGAAAATGTATGCAAGAAACTTCAAGTGGATGCCATCTACACTGATCTTAAAACTGCGTTTGATAGAGTTGTGCACGAAGTTCTGCTATCAAAGCTTGAAAAAATTGGATGTTCTGTTTCCTTCTGCAGCTGGCTTAGATCGTACCTCGTGCAACGTGAACTTACTGTATGCATTGAAAACTACTCATCGTACTGTTTCTCGAACAGATCCACAGGGCAGCACTTTGGGACCAATGCTCTTCTCTTTATTTGTGAACGATGTAACGTTTATTCTACTACGTGGAGGTAAATTGTTTTTTGCCGATGACTTGAAGATTTATCTAGTCGTTCGAGGCTATCCCAACTGTTTAGAACTACAAAACCTTCTTGAAATCTTTAATGATTGGTGTGAACGTAATTTTATGGTCCTGTGCGTCTCAAAGTGCTGCGTAATTAGTTTCCGTCAAACTATAGGAATGCCGTTTTGTTTGATTATAACGTTGCTGGGACTGCAGTTCAACGTGTCGATCACGTTAAAGACCTCGGTGTCATGTTGGAAGAAAAGCTCACATACACTCGCCACTTCTCAACCACAATCGACACAGCTAATCGTCAGCTTGGAATCATGTTCAAGGTATCTAAGGAATTTCGTGATCCTCTGTGTTTTAAAGCCCTTTACTGTTCATTGGTACGCTCACTACTGGAATTCGCGTGTGTTGTCTGGAATCCCTACCAAGCTGTATGGAGTGGACGATTCGAAGCTGTTCAACGCAAATTCGTCAGATACGCACTGCGCTATCTTCCATGGAGTGACCCGCTGAATTTACCACCGTATGCTGACCGCTGTCGTTTACTGGGTTTGGATACTCTTGCTAAGCGACGAAACATATCACAAGTCGTCTTCGTTGCTAAAGTTTTACTGAGTTACTGACCAAAATTAATCTGTATGCTCCTGCTCGAACACTCCGTCCGAGAACCTTGCTACATGAAATAGTACATGCAACCAACTATGCTGCAAACAGTTCCTTTGTCGCCATGATTCATCAATTCAACGAAGCCTCTGACCTATTTGACTTTGACATCAATGCCTCGATGTTTCGTCATCGTTTGCTGTTGGCCAATTTTTAATTTTTAATGAGTGACTACATTTAGATTTAAGTGTTTCATTGAGACTATCAAGTCAGATGGACTATAATAATAATAATAATAAATAAATAATAAAAGTTTTCGCGGAATACCTCTCATCATATCTTGCACTGTAGTACCATAGAGGTAACTCTAAGACAAGTAGGTCCCGAAGAAATGTGCTCAACTTTTTGACTCAGCTCTGGTACTCCCTTCGGTCCCAAGCTAATCGGTGCACCCCTCGAAACATAGGAAAATCCACGAACCCCTCATTTTATCTGTCAAACTTTCATAGCGAATCAAAAAAACATTGTGTAGTACTGGAATTTCGACTAGAATGGTGTACGTTTTTCGTTTGCATGGGACCAATAGGCTAGTCAAGTAGTGAGCCAATTTAAAATCGTTAGTTTTGTATTGATTGTTGGTAGTACCAACCGGTGAACACTCGGGTTTATTTCACACAGATAAAAATTCTGAATTTTAATTCTGATGTAAACATTCATTCACGTAGACTTGTATTTCATTTCACGCAATCGAGCAACTTGCAAACAATATTGTTTACAAAGATGAGCTTTTGTACACAATATTTGCTGCATTAAATGAAATGTGTCAGAACTGGGCTACAAATGGTGAATTGACAACCTGGGAAGAGCGTTTTTTCCTATCTCTGGTCCTCACAAGTTCCTACCTCACACCTCCCCGTGGTGTAGCCTGGGCAATGTTGTCCTTCTGACAATAGCAAAGTGAGGGGGTGCGACGCGAACACTGGCGCGGTAACCATAACACGGCGATCGAGGAAATGCTTCGTCAACCCGCAGGAGTGCCAACCGGCACATTAGGATCGACGCCAGTAAGATTCTTATTACGGCATACTGGATACGGCATGGAACTATGGACACGACACGGCACAATGGATTGGATACCACGCTACAGGGCTGACAGTCGTGCTATTCTGCTCCCTAAGTAATGAAGGGTGACACCTTCTTGAAATGGCGAGTGGGCTAATAGTGCGGCTGCCCCCGTCCCGGTAAAACCTTGGCAGGCCTCCGGATACGTTCAAAACTCGTCACCAATTGGTGATTGGTGAGTAGTAGACTCAGATGTAACATTCCTGACTTACGCCGATCTGGCTCTAAACACGGCCCCCATGAAGGACCGTGTCAACCCTAGCATGGCCTCCCTGCTTGCATAGATAACCATGGGATCACGATAGGCGACTACATACAACGAGTGGAGATAGCGGCCCGGAGGGGGGACCCAACAGAATGGAGAAAAACGGAGAAAAAAACAAAAAAGAAGAAAATGAGAAAACCCAAAAAAAATATGAAGGACGACGGCAAGACGCCAGAAATTGAAAACGGAGGAGCGAACGTGTTCGCAAGGAGCGGGATATTGCAGAGATCACCAGTGTTGAACCTGGAGGCAACAGCGAGTTCCAACAGCAGCAGTAAGCCCCAAGGTAAGCAGCAAGGACACCAAGGAGAGCTAGGTCTTATGCTAAGCCAGGTGTTCACACCGAAATCCAGCAGTAGCACACCCCAAGAAGGATTGCAGCTTGGGAAGACCAAATTGATGGAGGTCAGGAGGAGGATCAATGAACTCCATGACTTCATCAAGGATAAGAGCAACGTCCACAAGGCAATAAAGGAAATGGTGACGGGCATCAAATCCGCCATTATTGCTGCCGAACGTGAACAGGATGCGCTGAGGACTGCGCGTAACTGCCGAAAGGGCACTGATCGAGGCCAAGGAGAAAGCAGAGTGCTGATTGAACCAGCGACCGAAACGGATTTGTTTTGTTTCTTCTGTGCTTTTTTTTGCTGCTGAAAACCTTTTCGCATGCGTTTTGTTCTCGAGTGACTGGAGGTGAACTGGTGATCGCATTTAATAGTTTTGGATACCGTGCGTGATTTTTTTTTTTTTTTTTTGATCTCTTGTTGCTTATGCAATGGTGCTTGGTGTGGTCTTGCGTTTTTCTTTGTTGCCCCGTACAACCTCTATCACGCTGATATATTTTTCTGTTGCTGCGATGAGCAACTTCTTTGTGTGGTGTTAAAGAAGACAGTCCGAAAATACATGACCTTGATTATGCGTGGAGTGCGTTCTTTTGTACGTACGAGCTAGAAGAGTGTTATCAGTGATTGCGGTGGTTCAAGGAAAATTAAATAAAGCATTTCTGAAAACATGACGCTGCAAAGTCTCTAGGCCAATCGGGTGAGATCTTTCCATTTTATCTATTTATATTTTATTTTTTGTCACTGATTTATCAAATGCTCTATATTGACGAATAGAGTTGCCAAATCATTCACTCTCCCACTAACACAACTCTTTCCTTCCTGTGACACCTATGAAGGTAGTATGGGTTCCCTGCACCTTCTTAAGTAGATGTTGGATTAACTTTCCCTCCCTTCCCCTGCGATTGTAAGGATGTGGCCAGGTGTATAATGCGATGCTTCTATTGTAGATTTTATTTTCGTGTGGGGAAAATCACTAATCCCAAGTGATATTTTCTGCGTCAACACTCGATATTTTCTGCAAAACGTATTAGTTGACCATTATATAGCCACCCACGATTTGTACAATCGCATATGCTATGCTATGCTATGCTATGCTATGCCATTAAATGAAATGTGTCAGAACTTTACATTATATATAATGTAAACGTATATGATATGTGACGCTCCATTTATGTGCATCATATTGAATAGAAACTTACACTACTTTTTCGAACTGTGCAGTTATCGTGGGGACGTAATTTGTGATTAGCCTCGGTGTAATTATTTATGTATGGTCCTTATATTTGAAATGACGTTTCACATTTATCTAGTGATGGCCGATTTTCATTCGAATAATCGATTAATCGATGAAAGAACCAAAAAGTAAAATATTTGTAATCGGTCATATCATGCCGATATAAGCATTAACTTCTGCAGAGGATCATCACCGATCGTTTCAAACATGTGCTGCACTCTCATGGGTGGAAAAATGACAGCATAGTGAACAAAAAATAATCGATTAGTTGTTAATCGAGTAATTAAAAAATGGGACATCTCTGATTTTGGTGTGATTGTTTTGCGCAATATTTCATCCCTACCGAGGGGACAGCAGAACCACAAAATTACCTTGCATACAGGGGGTATCGATTGCATAAAAGGGACCGTGAAAGAGGACACTTAAATAGAAAGTTTTTTCTTCTGACAGTTTCATCTTAGTATTCTTCTTTGGTAGTACTGTCAACCTCATCTACCATCCTTTTCCACCACTTCTCCAAATCAGATGGTGTTTTGATTGTTTTGCCACATTTCTTCATTTTGCGCTTGATAATTGCCCAAAAATTTTAAATGGGACGAAAATCTGGACAACTTGGTGGATCGATACTTTTCTCAATAAAATCGACAATATTCTGCTAATACCATTTTATGACATCGTGGCTGTAATGGCAGCTGGCTAACCCAAGCAACAATTTCGGTTTTATAAGGGTTCTGTAGACCATGATTTAGAATTGTAGCATGCTTTAAAACCTCCATAAAACTTGTTACTTGCGAAGTCAGGCATGAAATTTACGGGACCTTCGTGTGATTGAATGAACGGCAAAATTATGTTCTGGAGACACTCCTCTTTATAAAGTTGTCCATTCATAGTCGCTCCAGTGATGAAAACCTATGTTTTCTTTCCGCAACTGCAGATGCCTTTCCAAGACAAACTTGAATTTATCCGGAGCATCCCCCTTACGTTTAGCAAAGTAAAATATTTGGCCCGGGATTTGTCCAAAGTCCATTTTTACGTAAGTTTCATTGTCCATCAAAATAAATCCGTTAGACTTGATCAGAACTTGCTCGTACGCTTCCTTGCACGGTTTTTGTCAACCAGGTTATGTTTCAGCGTCCTGTTGGATGTTTGCTGGCATGGTATAACCGTAAATCTTCTCGCATACAGATTCACCGAACTGTACTGTGTGCCGCACTGAACCTTTTCGCCAAATCACGACCGGAGATCCCGGGATACTTTTGAACAAGTAGGGGAAATGCAGGTAATGTCGGTCTAATTGTCTCTATTATTCAGAAATCGACTAAATTTTCAATAGCAACCAAAAATATCCATTAGTAACGTCCCAATAACGCGTTCATCTAGATAAAATTGATAAATAGTAGATTTTTAGTGATGGGCCCAATCTTAGATCCATAGGTCAACATAAGAGACATTTTCCCCATATGAATCCTGATGAAATTTACACTACTAAATAAACAATTCTTCCGGATCAAAACGCTGTCAATAGTTTTTTTGGTACGACAACTAGAGGCACTACAGTAATTAAACAAAAGCGGCCAAATACTAACTGGAACAGACTATATGTATCATTCGCAATATGTTGATGGGTAGTTTTCTACAATTTCAATGCTTTTTCTTTAGAATTTTACAATTGTTTTGCTACATTTAACATAATACATGGATCATAGTAACATTTTTTATGGATCATTCACACTGTTCTTGGAAATTTCACTTGAGTTTTTTGATTATTTTGGTTTTTAAGGACCCCTTATCAATTTTAAATAGACTATTTAATGATTTATTTGTGCAAAAGTGTGTTTGAATATGAATGCACAAATTTTGAAGTTCATGGAATATAAAATATATGATTCCATATTTTTTTAATTTGCCAAGGTCTAGTCGATTCGCCTGAAGTTTCTTCAGTTTGCTGGTTGCCTTGTTCTAGTTTCTTTTAAATATTTATCATTTGGATACAAAAAATGTATTGTCAAACGAAATTTCCTCATAGTTTCATAAAACATCAGTGTTTAAAAGCTTAGTCATAAATATAAATCCTTTAATTTGAAGCGAAGTATGAGGCAAACCTCAAGGAAAAATCACCCTTGGCTGCCACTTCTCTCAAACCTTTTCCAACAAATCTAACGCATCTTTCATTCAATCAAAGTGTTTTGTTACTTCATACGTGATGTTAACGATTTTCAGATTTGGATGAAAATGCCATACTAATATCAACATGAAGCTTTAGTGCGACAATTTTCTAGCTAGAGAAATTTACGAAGAGAATAGATGGATAGTTCCGATAGAGTACGGCAGTGTGATTAAACCATTAATGCGACGATACCAATCAAATGCGCACTCCTTTACCTAGCTTATACTCACAGCCACAGACAATTAATGAGCAATTTTTTTCCCTGTGAATTTGAGGAAATACTTCAAATTCCCTCACTCATCGAAGTGTGATTAGTATTGTCGAATTAATGGCCCATCGATCAATTTCAACTTAGAATTATCATAAAACAAGAAAATAAACCTTCACAGTTCGAAAAAGTTGTGTAAATTTCTGTTCAATATGATGCACATAAATGGAGCGTCACATATCATATACGTTTACATTATATATCGTGTAAAGTTCTAACACATTTCATGCAATGTTGCAAATATTGTATACAAAAGCCCATATTTGTAAACAACATTGTTTGCAACTTGCTCGGTTGCGTGAAATGAAATACAAGTCTACGTGAATGAATGTTTACATCACAAATAAAATTCAGAATTTTTATCTGTGTTCTTCTTCTATAACTATATGTCTTATCAATATCGAGTTATAGAGAGATGACTGTATTTGTGCAAAAGTAAAATAATCAAAATCATCCCCACAAAGCAGACAATGAAAATTGATGTTGACAACAAGGCTGACAATAATGAACATCCATCTACGAATGATGACGATGATATGATGATATGTATGTACTACTCACTGTAGCAAGACAACTGTTGGGAGGCTGTGAACTGTCGTTACTGTGCGACTTGATCAAGTTTAATAACCTCTAATTGTATAAAACAGCAAAAAAAAGGGGTCATCTTCATCAGAGTCATTCCCAGTAAAGACTTATCAAAAACCTAACCCCCTTAAGTACTCATCCCCTAGGTAAAAATGTCAAGATCAAAGGTATCAAAATGAAACTACAACGTGTAGAATCGGAACCTAGCTAACTAATAATAACCAAAGATTTTTAGTAACGTAAAGGAGAAAAAATCTATTCAAATATCTTCAAATAGGGAAAAAAATCCAAATGCTTGGTAGCCATTATAATGAAGTAATGATATTGGGTTGTGGGTTGAATGCTTAAATAAAACAGCAAAATAGGGTTACCGTCCTTTTAGTTCCACTTAATTAATTTTGGTATTCATGATCTGTGATCTTGAAATGTTTACCTAGGGGATGAGTACTTAAGGGGATTAGGTATTTAGTGGGAATGACACTGATGAAGACTGCACATTGTAGTCGAAATACGTATCTTTCATGGTTACCAAAATCAATTAAGTGGAATTAAATGAAAGATAACCCTGTTTTTGCTATTTTATTAAAGCATTCCGCTAACAATCCAATTTCATTAATTCACTCTAATTGTACTCAATGAAATCGTGGGCGCTCCCTAAGCTCAGTCTGGAGGTTGGCTGGGTTTGATTCCCTGTCCTGTCTGGGAATTTTTCGGGTTGGAAAATTGCTTGACTTCCCTGGGCATAGAATGTTTTTGTATTTGCCATATAATTATACTAATGCAAAAATGGTACAAGCATCTAGAACACTAAGTTGAGAGCACGCAATAAGCTAATATGTGATATGCAATAAGCTTAAAATGCGAAAAAGAAAAAGAAGAAATAAAGACAGGGAGTTGGCATTTCCACTCTCCCTATCTATGTCGTTTCAATCGTACCCAATCCCGTACCCAGCATATAATTTTTCATATAATAATGTAATGAAAGTTAAGGAAAAAATAAAGGAACGATCTCACCCGGTATGCTGCAAAAAAAATCCATGACTTCACGATGATTTCGCTACTTCTTTAACCGGTGTTAAAAACAGCACTCTTGCCTTTCCTTCCTCACACAGAAGCGTAAAGACCCATCAACCACAAAACACACACCAGCTGTTCCAACTAGAGAGATCTCAGCAGAGAAAAAAGACTGCGTCTACTTTCCATCACCAATCACTCGCGGCACAATGATTTCAGTTCATCAGTACTCAGTCTGGAATACGCAGTGCCAGCTCCTCACCGGCCAAATCAACTCGCGACCAACGCCGAAATCAGAACCAACAACTCCAGTGACCGATAACAAACGCGTCTAATAGCCGCCATGGCACACTCCGATTGATGAACATACATCCACGAATGAACCAACACAAATGTTGACTTCAAAACTTGCCGTGGCCAGTGGTGTAGTGGTAAGCGTGACTGCTTTCTCACCCCAATGGGGCTGGTTTCCATCCCAGACGAGATCGGTGGGATTTTTCTGAGGCATAAAAATCTTTGATCACGTCTTCCTTTGTAAGGGAGGAAGTAAAGCCGTTGGTCCCGGCCCATGTGTGTTGAATTGGTGCGATATCCTACGCAGGTGTGGAAGCTGTCTTCCTGCACATTCGATTGCCGTCAATGGGATGGCAATCGATGTCCGTCGGTGATTGGCACTAGATTGTGGAACAGAGACCGACGTTTAAATAAATAAGAATAATAAGAAGAGGAAGCGATTTCCTTGATCAAGTGAATGTTTTCATGTACAAACAGCGTTGCCAAATTTTTTCAAGCTCAAGATTTTTTCCGTTTTGAAAGGCAAAAATTTAGAAATGAAAACGGAATGGTCACTATCCATACTATCCAGGATAAGCTGGTAGAAATTACCGGGGAATGTGTGCTTCTAATTTTTTAGCTTCTGAAGTAAGCCCAAAAAGTTTCCAGATAAAGATTTTTGACGCCGTAATTGACTGGCTGAAACTCAGGGCCGGGGTGCAGTTAATATACAAAAGTAGTCCAGATTGTATTACCTTTCTTAGTACCGTAACATAGGTATTAGAATCGAATTTTACACGTCTTGCCGTCTGTGATCGATGTAGAGATGAACTAGCCTAAGGCTAAAAATCTCTTTAATAAAGCCATAAAAAAAAGTCTGTGATCGATAGCCATTCACACAAGCTGCCTCACCTGTATAAAACATTCCCAATCGATAGAACACGGCTCGATCGAACTCGACAGTCTCTCTTATTACGCCTTCCGTCGGAAGGAAAGTAAATTTGTTAGTTCCTGGTTCATGAGTTGATGTGTACCAGTTATGAGAGACAAATCTGTTGCCAGCTAAAAGTTCCTTAATGAAGTTACTATCAGAATTGCATAGAAATTGATTTGTTTTATGTCCGAGATTATGAAAACCTTTATCTGGACATTGGACTTAACACAGAACTTTTACTGGAAGTTTAGTCGAATTGCATGCAATAATCTTTATTTCTGTAATTACGCTTTTCAATTATAAAAATATCCAGTTGACTCTTCGACTCACAAACTGTAATCAACCACTTTGTGAGTTATGTAAAATGGCTTGTTTACCGGTTTAACAAAACATATGTTACATTCACATTCGTATCTGTAACCATGTTACATGGTTAATTAAACAAAGAGAAAGGGAAACTAATGTCCCTTCCAAAGAGAAAGCAGAAAATCTTAACATCAGAAGTACATTCCAAAGGTTCCAGGTTTATTCGAAGCTAAAATAATAATATTTATTTAGTGAAAAATACGATTTGAGTTTGATGCTCAGATTGAATTAAAGTTGATTAAAGGGGAAGAAAACGATTATTCATCGTGTTTAATAAATATACAAAAATAATGTAAAATCAAGGGGTAAGTCACTCAGCACATTGTGCTGGAATTATATTCTACACGGTTTGGGCACACTCGTCGGCACATTTTCGACTTTCCTTCGGCACAATCTCGTAGGCATAAGATTGTTATAAAATAAAAAAAAGGGCGCTGCTGGAAAACTGCCATTGAAGTTGTTCAGAACATTACGTGCTGTTTGACTGTATGTGCAGGTACATCTTCTAATTGAATATACCAGAGGAACTCAGACCAGCAGTTCACTTATTGATCTAAATACAAAATGTAGGTTCTAGAGTGGGCTCAAGTGGAAGAGGCAGTTAATCAGACCCTATTAATACCCTTAATTTAAATAATGCTGCAACTCACACAAAACAAACTAAAGAAGTCTATTCATTACCCTCTAAATTCGGTCGTTAACAATGCTCCGCACCAGTTCCAACTCTTTCCAGCCGAAAGGCTAGGTTTCTGGTCTGCCTTTTCGGGCATTATAAAACACTAAAACACAGGACTTTTATTACCCTATGGATCGTAAAACACCAAAATTTCTCACACCCGCCACTTCCCGCGTCATCCTCAATCCAATTGATCCTTGCGATTTCAAACCAAAACATTCAAGGTGTCAGAAATACCAGGTTGCCGGGATGGGTATTTTACAAACAATCGCAGCTTGCTCTATGACCGGAACAATCGGCATACTTGCGGCACACTGACAAAAAAGATGACCCAAAATTGGTGTGCGGAGTGACCTACATTTCCCTTTATTTTAAAAATTTGAAAAATCGGTTTATTTAAAAAAAAATCTCTGATCTGTATATACATATATCTGTATCAAAAAATTAAATAAATCTGTATGGTTACAGATAAATCTGTACATGTGGTATCACTTCAACGAACTCATATTTCAAAAAAATCTTCAATTTGGCTACACTGAGACAAGTTTGTTGAATTGCGGTTTTTTTGGTACATACGGGATATTTTGATTTCCAATAAGGTTAGTGTTTCTTAGCATAATGCGATGATGTTTCATGCAGCTAAAACACGTAGTTTCTGTCTGCGTGCTATTTTAGAAGAAGTGGAATCAATACTTTCTTCAAACATTGATTTTGGTACACTTCTTGGTTGATAGCCAAACCGCTAGGCTTGAACCAAGACTTATAAATTCCACTCTCCGATATGGCTCACTTTTTGTTCAAACTTGAATCTTGCATTTGGAGATGTCGTACAACTACTATCTGAATAATATCGATCATTTGCAGGAATGTGAAATTTTGAGAGAAAAAAGTAACTTTCATCATCCAAAATGAGACATTGACTGGTTTTCCAACTACCCCTCTTCCGAAATGTTGTAAAGGATGCCAGAATACGATAAACCGTAGAAATTTGTACATTCTCTGATCGACCGTAAACTTTTTTATACGATTTTTGTGTGTTTTGTCCAATGATAATACGGAAAATTAGGCTGATTGATTATTAAACTTTATTGGTTCCTCAAATATTGTTGAAATAAAATAAGATTTTTAATAATTAATGTGCTTAAAGTATTTAGACCACAATAAAGCATTAAGCCATGTTTCCGTTTGTAACATTTGTTGATGTATTTCTGTATGTTTATCGTATTCTGACCATTGGAGAGCCAGTTCCGTTCGACGGCCCGGAGGATAGGATCACTTTGGACCTTTCCATTCCAAACGAGTTCCAACCGGATTCGTACCCCGATCATTCCCGCAGGGTCACAGAATCCTGAGAGGGACCCGCCAGTACCTCGTGCAAGGTGCCGGGACATAACATCCCACAGAAGAAGACACCTCTCCACCGTCCACCATTGTGACTTGGCATACCTACTGGCGCCACCGAACGCCCTTATTCAACCACCGTCACCATCACCAACACCGTAGTCTCCGGTGTACAGCATCACCACCGCCGTATCAACAACTACCACGTGCAGCATCACCGCACAAAAGATCCAGCAGTCGCCGGCCGGCCAGGTAGTTGTAGAAAACATACACTATACACGCCACACACACAGCATGTAATTTTTAGGGAAATAAATCTCTAAAGTGTAATTCAGTAGCTTTTTCCATTCAATCACACTATATCCGAGTCCTGATTAGCCCGGTAAATCACTCTAGCCGACCTTGAGACTAAGAATTGACCTCCAGATCGAGCTAGCCCTCAAAACAGGTCGTTGAATGACCCACCCTCATTGGTAGGCCGTTGCTTAGCCAAGCACGCCGAGGTGTTTGTCCTGGTAGCCCCCTAGGTACCCCACCCTAGCAGCAACAGCCATAAAGCTCCAGTTGTAAGCCAAGAAAAAGAAAGTGATTTATATATACTTCGCACTTCGTGAACCTTATATCTGCTCCACATAGATAAACCACATTTATATCTTAAAATTGTTGTCATGTTAGGGAAAAACGTAGACATAAATCAATTGATTATTGAATTATGATTTGGACTCCAATTCAAACTAGCAATTGCTGTTCAATTGAGCAGTTCAGAAACTGGGACCAATAAAAAAAATATTCATTAAGGCCTCGTCTATCGATGGATAATATCAAAAGCGAGATTATACTGCGTAACAAAGGTTCTAACTGGCGTCGGTAGCATTGCTGCTCAGCACGGAAAAAAAATTAAGGGAAAAAAGTGCTTGTAGGGGAAATTGATGTAATGTCGGCCTAAATGCCCCTAATTTGGGCCCATACATAAATTATACAATCGACTAAGTTTTCAATAGCGACCAAAAATATCCATTAGTACCGTCCCAATGACGCGTTCATCTAGATAAAATTGATTAATAGCAGATTTTTAGTAATGGGCCCAATCTAAGATCCATAGGCCAACATTAGAGCCATTTCCCCTATATCGGGTGTTCAAATGAGACGTTTAATTTACTTGAAATTAACTCAGCTACAACTTTGCTCAACATCGTATGGCTTTATTTTCAAAAATAAAGAAAGATAGTTTTTGAAAATCAAATTAATTGTGGACCACCCTAATGTTTACAACCTCCAAAAGAATGAAATTTATAAGCAAAAAAGCTACACCGAAGACCCCAATCGGCTGCTAAGTATTAATTCAAAAGTTCTAGGACTACTTTCCTGATAAATACCCATTCAGGACCATTGTGCGCTGGAGATCTGCTGCCGTAATGAAATGAAAATCTAGCATGAAATTAATCACAAAATTCAAAATAGATCTATTAAGTGTTGTTTTATCCAAAGGTTAACTTTTTGTTATTCCAGAATTATCTTTATGCAAAAAAATCCATAAGGTAGACATATCTACAACAAGCTGGAAATCATTTTAACTTTCAACATTCAACATGGTAAAACGATTCCAAATGGAAAATGGCCCACCCTACCCTTATCCGTTAAAACCACGGATTGGCCGTCATCCTTTTCCTCCTACAGCCCGGAATGAAAACTAAATTTGCTCCTCACTAATGTCAACCGAGCAACACAAGAAAACGGAATCCCCGGACCAGAAAGAAATGTGTGAATAAATTTCCCCTCAGCGGGTGACTTGGGACGTTTTAATTTTCCTTTGCTTTTAACCTCTCATATCAAAACTATGCGGCCACGACGTCGGGCGGTTGGGCGGTCGGTCGTTCCGGGCTCAGTGTATGTGTGTGAATGTGCGATTGCGGTCGTTTTTGTCCTTTTCCTTCTGTCAGGATGTCTAACGTTCCCATCCCCGTGCCTCCCGAGCCCAAAACAGCAAACTAACGAAACGTGATTTCAACCTCCCAAGAAAAAGGATTCCATTCTTCTGGCGAGTCTACTTTTTTCCCCCGTCAGGTCCGTATGGCTGGCTTTCTTTATTTTCCGCACACAAACAGATTTTAAACAGTGATTTTCCACTTTTCCATTCTCCTCCGTTTAGGGGTTTCTTCCCAAAAGAAACAAGTTTAATATGACCCCCGAACTGCGTCAGGACGACGGACGGCGACTTAGCGCCTTGGCTCAGCGGGTGGGTTCAGAGGGCACGACGACGATGAACAAGTCTAGGCTATGGGGCAAGTTTACGAGTTTATCGCTATAGGAACTGCTTTTTGAAAGCCTTTTTAATTACTTTTTTTTTTTGCTGTTCAAGCTTTCGTTTGGCCTGCTTCGTTGTGGAGTTTAGTCCGGTTTTTAAAGCTGGCTGACAACATGCAGCCCAGATTAGAGATCCGGGTGGGGTCGTTAAAGCAACATGGAAAAGTTCAAGTTGGTTGTCATCGGCGGCTGCCGGAAGTCGTTTGTTTGGGGGAAATATGTGGAATGTTCGGATAAATTGTGCAGGTATCATTATGCGGATAAAAGTTTTTCTGAACTTCAACTTGGTACAGGACAAAAATCTCTTGAGAGTGATCGATCATTAAGACAATTCAAAAAAGACGATATGCGAACCACTTTCATTTCCAAATCATCTTCTGTAGGTCGAAATAGCATTACGGAAATAAACTTTTTTTTTCGGTAAAAGAGGCTTTCAGCAGGAAATAAACTTCAAACGAGCATCCCCACTATCACCGGCCTCCATCGGAAGCCCACTTTCTCTCAACCAAGGTCACTCGAGTTATCTTCCAACGCCCATCGCATCACCATCGAGCCAAGTGCTTCCTACTACATTCGCTCAATTCACAAGAAATCGTAGCATCCTCCTTCGTCCTCAAGCACCAATTTCCTTTTTTCGGACGAGTTTCTGACGAACCGGCAAGGCAGGAAAGGATAATCATTTGCTACGCTCCCCCTCCTTCCCCCTTATGAACGCTCTACATCCACGTAGACGATGGCAATGGCGAGCACCGCAATCGGAAATGGAAACGATATTACCGAGCGAGTGAACGAAGGAAGCAGCATCTCCCAGGAAAGGAGATTGATCGTCATCATCATCATCGTCGTCGTCGTCGTCTTCGTTGTTGTGATGATAACGATCGCTGCTGCTGCTTTTATACCACCGCCGCCGTTGTCATTTCCAGCTTCAGGAAGCTCGTCGTTGTCGCTCGTTCCGAAATTTGTATGAGCAATCAGCATAAGCCCAGGCTGAAGTCTTTTACGGTTTGAATCATGTTGGAATTTAATATTTTTTTTTTTTGCGGCAAAAATCCGAGCGAAATGGCCACTGGGGACGGTGACTCGGCGACGGTTGGAAGTGGCTTAGCAATGGGAGCTTCGCTCGTTTCAATTAGTGCTGCTACTCGTCAAACACTAACGACGATGATGACGACGACGACGACGACGACGATTTTGGCGATGGCAATGCGATGGGGCAGCAACAATGGCACATCGTAAACGAGAATCATAGGTACCCACTACAATTTGGTTTCTGTTGTTGCGATTGGCAGCTGCCAATTGGGATTCAAGGGGGAAACGAATAGGGTTGATCAAGTTTTATTTTGAGGATCTTATAGTAACAGTTTTCATTTAGTACATGGTGGATTCTCTGATGTTTATGGAATGTGTATGGGCTACTATTTCTGGAGCAAATTGTAGTGCTTTTAAAGATCCGGTTGCTGAAAACTTTAACTATTTCTAATTTTGAAAGGAATTTTAAATCCTCAAAAATTGTCCGACGGTTTATCATAATAGTCAAATATTCATCATATTTCTTGAAGTTTCAACAGATAGATTTTTGGAACAACCTTCCGAAGGATCTACGAAATCCAGACAGCTTCTACTAGTTCTGATAGAATCACCGTTATCATCGTAAATATACCTTGCTTATGTTACTCACCATGCTGAGAGATTTTATCGTGTTTGTCGAACAAAAGTTTAAGCTAAAACAGATCGAAAGACAAAACGTCAAAATAAATATGGGGATCAAAAGGTCGAATTGACAACAGGTTGAGTAGACAAAACGTATAAATGACAAAACGATGAATGAAAAATAAAAAATAAAACGTCGAAAGGACGAAAGGTCGAATAATACTAAAAGATCCAAGTGTCGAAAAACATAAAATCAGATCGAAAAACCCAAATATAAAACTTGAAATATTTTTTGAGAAATGAGGCCGAAAAGGACAAAAAGTCAAAGAATTTAATGAACAATTGGTCGAAGGATGACATAGGATGGACAAAAGGTTGAAGGCGAAAATGGCCGATGTTAAAAAAATTTCAAATCACTTTTAGTCAAAAGGAATAAATGGACAAAAGGACGAAGGATGAATGGTTGAATAAACAAAAGATTAAGGATGAAAAAAGTCAAATTGACAAAACGTTGATTACAGTCAAAATTTGGCCCGCTTAAACCAGACGCATTTATTTTAATCTAGCATTTGAAAAACCTGAACACCCCTCATTTTGTAGGTGTGTGCGTGCAGAATGATGCCTCTAGTTTGATTTTGACATTTGCTCTTCAGGTATCAAAATGGCGTCCAAGCAGTAGGAGCAAAGCATCTAAATTTTGCACGCACATCGCGAAAACCTGAACTACTCGCACGCCAAGTTAGCGAGTAAACGTGGCGAAATAAGGTGTCACCACCGTAATAAAATATTCCGGGAACATTTGTCGACAGCCAGGAAGCCTGCATCTGGAGGAAAGCCGCAGCGACGACAAAAAGAGTGACCAGCGGTTTCATGCGGAACCCCAACCTCTCCGCCCGAGATGTCGCAAACAAGCTGGGAGTGTCGTCTAGAACCGTGCAACCGTGCTACAAAATGAGCCGGATTGTTGACTTATAAGAAGGTAGTGACTCCAAATCGCCTGAGTCGATGTTATAATCAGAGTCCCGCCAAGAGAAAATGTTGCGAACAAGCAGCACTGTTTGTGATTTATTTTTCGTCAGTGTAAACGGCCACCAGATTTTTTGCGTTAGCATCGGATGACTTTCATTCAGAAGTGAAAAATGTCATGTCGATAACGGAGTTTCTGGGAGACAAAAGCAATGATAGAACCTGAAAAACAAGTGCTTGGTATAACTTTTAAATACCACAGTGTAATACATAAAGCGAAGAAATGTTTTTCATCTAAAATTACTCAAATATTGTCAATTATGAATGCAATACTTGTAGTTCACTGGCTGTAGGAACAATGATGTTTATTTACTTTGCTTGTTTGGTACCCCACTTGACAGTTCGATTGGTACTTCTGGCTTCACTCTTGGCGGGACTATTATTAAAACATCGACTCTGCAAATCGCGACGAAAAACAATACAAAATTGCCAAAACACGATCTCGGAAGCTGCACACGACGATGCTGACGAAGTTTGATTGCATGGTAATAGACGACGAAACCTTCTTCAAGGCAGACTTCAAACAGCTTCCTGGGTAGGAATTGTATACACATGAAATTTATTCATAATAATGAAGAACCTTAAAAGGAATCCAGATAGATTGTTCTTGTTTTGAAACTGTGGATAATATTATACTTATGATATCGGCAAAAACGAGGGCTTTAATGAGCTTATGTGAGGTACCTTTGTGGGATGCAGCTTACTTACTTACTTATCCTGGTCCGACATCCCTCAGGATTGCACCTGCATCACAATGTTATGCCAATTCACTCGGTCCGTGGCTGCTTGTCTCCAATCATTGACCGTCCCACACTTCCAAGATCCTGCTCTACTTGATCTAACCACCTTGCTCGCTGTGCTCCTCTTCGTCTTGTACCGGCCTTATTCGAGGCAAGCACCATTTTTTTGCCGACCTGATTTGTTGTCCGGCATTCTTAAAATGTGTCCCGCCCATCGTACCCGTCCAGCTTTCGCAACTTTCTGGATACAGGGTTCACCATAGATTTGCGCCAGCTCGTGGTTCTTCGTTCTCCTCCATAAACCGTTCTCACATACCGCGCCAAAGATGGTCCTAAGCACTCGTCGTTCGAAAACACCAAGTACTTACAGGTCCTCCTCGAGCATTATCCACGTCTCGTGCCCTTAGAGAACTACCGGTCTTATCAGCTTCTTATGGTACATTTAGTACGGAGATGAGGTTTTCCCGACCTCAGAGTTTTGTGGAAGCACGACTTCCGGTAATAATACACCGACGAATTTCTCTGCTGCAGTTGTTATCCGACGTCACCAATGATCCGAGATACACAAATTCATCGACTACCTCGAACTCATCTCCGTCGATTGTCACGCTTCTGTCTATGCGAGCCCTATCCCGCTCGGTTCCTCCAGCTAACAGATACTTTGTCTTCGACGTATTCACCTTTAATCCAACCTTCTCTGCTTCACATTTCAGCCTGGTGTACTGTTCCACCACGGCCTGAAACGTTCTTCCGACAATATCTACGTCGTCAGCGAAGCAGATGAACTGGCTGGACTTATTGAAGATCGTACCCCGCATGTTAAAGCCCGCACGTTGCATAACACCTTCTAGCGCAATGTTGAACAGGAGGCAAGTGAAGCGCTTATCACCTCTATTCCCGTTTTCGTTCGAATCGTTCGTTCGTACGAACGACTCGATTCGAACGAGTTCGAAAACGGCATTCTGGTTTTCGTACGAACCCGTTCGAACGAAAGCTTTTTCGAAAATAAACAGTGTTAGTGGTACCAGATGCACTTTGACATTTCTTAACAATTCGAAGCATAGACCGCGCACGAAATTGACATTATTCGGTCAAGTGGACTGTCAAACGATGTCAACAAAACAATAACATTGTTGAGATTTTTTGGTTGAAAATTTGAAAATCTCACTGATTTGAAAAGATAACTTCCTGATGTCTTCTGAGAAGCTGTTAAGCAGAAAGTTGGCCACCTTTTGGGACGATTCAGTTTCCGGTAGGATACAAGTCTGATCCTGTGGATGATCCGTAATATCCGTAAAAGTGGTCAATTCATGAAACTGATCCTAGAACTCCGCGTTTTTTAGAAACCACTCATAAACGTCTTATCAGAATGAATTCGGAGTTGTGACCGAAATATGGACACTGGGGACTACAGGATGGTCCACTAAAAGAACCGGAACATCCGTAAAAGCGGTCAATTCATGAAACTGATCCTAGAGCTCCGCGGTTTTTTCAAAACCACTCATAAACGTCTTATCAGAATGAATTCGGAGTTGTAACTGGAATATGGACCCTGCGGACCACGAGATGGTTCACCGGAAGATTCGGAACATCAGAAAAGTGGTCAATTCATGAAACTGATCCTAGAGCTCCGTGGATTTTTCAAACCACTTATAGACGTCTTATCAGAATGTATTTGGAGGGACTACATGATGGTCCACCGGAAGATCCGGAACATCCGTAAAAGTGGTCAATTCATTAAACTGATCCTAGAGCTCTACGGATTTTTCGGAACCACTCATAAACGTCTTGTCGGAATGTATTCGGAGTTGTGTTCAGAAATAAGTATATGGAGACTACAGGTTGGTTCACCGGAAGATCCGGAACATCCCTAAAAGTACTCATAGACATCTTATCACAATAAAATCGGAGTTTTGACCAGACAGTTTATACTGGGGACCACGGGATGGTCCATTAAAAGATCCGGAAGATCATCAAAAATTCCGTTAAAAGTGTCTAGAATTTATTAATTACTTAAATACCGCCTAGAAATCATCCATGATAATAAATAAAAAATGTGTCTATGAGCAGTTCAGAGTGCTTAGATCAGTTTTCTTGACCTATCCACTTTAATGGATGTTCCGGATATTCCGAAGGACCATCCAATGGACCCTGGGGTCCATTTTCCAGTCACAACTCCGAGTTCATTCTGATGAGTTGTCTATTATTTTCCAGAGGAGCATTCATGGTCTCCAGGGTCTGTTTTCCGATCATAGCTCTGAATTCATAATTATAAGACGTCTATGAGAGCTTACAAAAAAAAAACGGAGTTCTTGGATCAGTTCCATGGATTGAGCCTTTTTACGGATGTTTCGGATCTTTCGGAAGACCATCCACTGCACAATGGTCTCAAAGCCGTATTTAGGAAGACAAAAATGCTTGCGCCCAAACCGTTTTAGGTACATAGTGTCTTCGGGAAAGTTTCTTCATATTGTTTGGCCGATCTTTTTATGTTAGTGAAATTAGGGTGGTCCACAAAATTGGAGATTTGAAAATACATAATTATTTGAGATAGACTAATGCAATTTTCTAAAAGTTGTAGAACAATCAATTCGAAGCAATTTTGCTCAAGACACCAAATTTTTGTCTCTTAAGGTTCATGAGTTAAGATTTTTTAAACAAGCAGGTTACAATGGCCCATAAAAACAGATTTCTTCGAATATCTTTTCATAAGTTCATTTCTCGTAAAAACCTTGTTTTGGTTACATTTAGAACTTATGATGACGCATATTTTTGCTGAAGCAACCAGGCTGCCATCTTTTTTATTATTAGAAAATTAATGGAGATTTTCTTCGAAAAAATGGTTCTATTAAAATGACAATGTCTCTAAATGGAGCAAACCGATTTTCAAACTTTCGATTTCATTTAAAAGATCGTGTTTTTTTTTCAGTATTTGTGGAAAAACTGTGAGAGCGCTTTTTGTTTAAAGTATTTAATTTAATTTAAAAAAAAAAAATCTTTTTTTTTTATCAAATACTAGCCATAACTTTTAAATAGGGAGATTCAAATTAGTGACTTCTGCAAAAATATGCGTCATAAAAAGTTCTAAAAGTATTTAGAATAATGTTTTTACGAGAGGTTAGGGTGGCCCCTAGAAAATCGGCTTTCTTTAAATATTGTTTATACGTTGATCACCAATAAAATATTTAAAGAAAGATTTTCTAGGGGCCACTCCAACCTACTTGTTTAAAATAACCATAAGTCATGAACCATAAGAGATAAAAATTTGATGCCATGAGCAAAGTTGGTTCAAATTGATTGTTCTACAACTTTAAAAAAAACTGCATTAGTCTATCTCAAGTAATAAAAAAGGTTGAATTTTTAATTCACCAATTTTAAGCACCACCCTAATTTCAATTCGGCTAAAAATACGAATAAGCTTTCCCCAGACACCATATACCTAAAAGTGATGGTTTTGGTGCTAATATTTTTGTCTTCATAAATACGGCTTTTATGGATGTTCAGGATCTTCCTGGTGAACCATCTCGTGGTCCCAAAGGTCCATTTTCCGTCTAAGCGTTCATATACCGGTCACAACTCCAAACTCATTCTGATAAAACTTTTATGAGTAGTTTCGCAAACATACATACAGTTTCGCAAACTCATGGAGCTCTAGAATCAGTCTCATGAATTGACAACTTTTGCGGATGTTCCGGATCTTTCGGTGGACCATCCTGTAGTCCCCAGAGTCCAAATCAGTTTCATAACTTTACAACTTTTACGGATGTTCCGGATCTTTCCGTGGACCATCTTGTAGTCCCCAGAGTCCATATTCCAGTCAAAACTCCGAATTAATTGTGATAAGACGTCTATGAGCGGTTTCGAAAAAAAAAACACGGAGCTCTAGGATCAGTTTTATGAATTAACCACTTTTCAGGATGTTCCGGATCTACCGGTGAACCATTGCATGGTCCCCAGAGTACATTTTCCGAACACAACTCCGAATTTATTGTGATAAGACGTCTATGAGTGGTTTCAAAAAATCCGTGGAGCTCTAGGATCAGTTTCATGAATTGACCACTTTTACGGATGTTCCGGATATCATAATGGATCCGTAGTCCCCAGGGTCAATTTTTCGGTCATAACTCCGAACTCATTCTGATAAGACGTGTATGAGTGGTTTCAAAAAATCCGCGGAACTCTAGGATCAGTTTCGTGAATTGACCACATTTACGGATGTTCCGGATCTTCCGGTGAACTATCCCGTGGTCACCAGGGCCAATATTCTGGTCACAACTCCAAATTCATTCTGATAAGACGTTTATGAGTGGTTTCGAAAAATCCGCGGAGCTCTAGGATCAGTTTCATGAATTGGCCACTTTTACGGATATTCCGGATCTTCCACAGGATCAGACTTGTGTCCTACCGGAAACTGAATCGTCCCAAAAGGTGGCCAACATTCTGCTTAACAACTTCTCAAAAGACATCAGAAAGTTATCTCTTCAAATTTGGTCCCTATTAGCTCTAATCCCATATGCTACGTTTATTCGTTAATGCCGGATCGACCGTACTATAGGAATCCGGCAAGAACGAATCCGCACTATAGGAATCTTGACTGTATATGGCTAAAGGGTGTCCACGATGAAATTGCCACACTATGAAATTGCTCTAACTTTTTAACCGTTGGGTAGAATTTAATGAAAATTTGGGTGGATTTAGTTCATAGTGCATTATTTACATCCTGCAAGTTTTAAAGTCCTGTGATCAAAACTCGCGGAAATGGAGTCGAAAGAACAGCTCGTGCGTGATAAAATCTTGCGCATTCATCACGAGAACAAGGATCTCTCGCATCGTTCCACCGCTAAAACGTTGGGAATCGCGAATTCCACGGTGTCGCGAGTGATTAAGCGGTTCGAGGAACGGTTGACCACCGATCGGAAGCCCAGAAGTGAAGGAAAAAGTATTCCGTACAACACCAAAAATCACAACCGCGTAGTTGGGGCCTTCAACCGAAATCTGAACGCCTCCGTTAGGGATGTGGCTAAGAAGCTGCACCTAAGCCGAAGTTTTGTCCAGAAGGCCAAAACTAAGGCTGGGCTTCGAACGTTCAAGGTACAAAAGGCCCCTAATCGCGACGAGAAGCAGAACAAGTCCGCCAAAACCCGTGCCAGGAAGTTGTACCTCAACATGCTGACGAAAGTTGAATGCTGCATCATGGACGAGGAAACATATGTGAAGGCCGACTTCAAACAGATCCCCGGCAACCTGTTTTTCACGGCCAAGGATAAGTTCAGCGTTCCGGAGCATGTCCGCACTCAGAAGATGTCCAAATTTGCGAAGAAATTTCTGGTTTGGCAAGCCATCTGCACGTGCGGGAAGCGGAGTGCACCTTTCGTGACCCAGGACACGATGAACGGACAGGTGTACATAAAAGAGTGCCTCCAGCAGCGGCTGCTTCCTCTCCTGATGGCCCACAACGTCCCAACAATCTTTGGCCTCATGCCACTACTCCAAGGACGTGCTGAAGTGGTATGCGGACAATAAGGTCAATTTCGTGCCGAAAATGTTCAACCCTCCCAACACTCCGGAGCTCCACCCCATCGAGAAGTACTGGGCGATTATGAAGCAGCACCTTCTTAAACGACCTAAGGTAGTGAAGACAGTCGAGGAACTGAAGAAAGTATGGGTTTACATGCAAAAAACGGTTGATTCACAGGTTGTGCAGAATCTTATGGCCGGGGTTAAGGCCAAGGTGCGGGCATTTGCGTATGGACTGTAAATAAAATACGAGTAAAATGGGAAAATGAAGTTTAATAGTTATTTCTCAATCCCTGAAAATTTGATGGCAATCGGATGAAAACTCGAATTTTGCGAATCAATTTTGTGTGTGGCAATTTCATCGTGGACACCCTTTATGGCAATGTTTTTGAGTCATAATCTAATGCATAAATATTTGTTATGTATGCTGTTACATAAATGCTTTTGTCCAAAATTTTCTAGTTATTTCGATCCTTTTTAATCTAAATTATATTTTTATTGCATGATTTTTCAATCAATTTCCATATGAGATCTTTAACTTCACGTAAGTTTAAGTAAAATTATTACAATCAAACGCCAAAAATTTGGTTGTAGATTTTTTGTACACTCGGCCATGCCTTATAAAAAAATACCATACACGAACGATAACCCAAATGATTGAACTATTCCAAAAATAGTTTGGATGATACCCCGAACACGTTGGAGGCGAACCAGCCTCAGGCTGAAAGCCTCCTTATTAAAGATAAATCAATCAATCAACCCCAAACACGTCGTTAAGCAAATTAACATTTTTATTAGGGATTACAAAAAATTTCAAAGTTTTTATCCCCTGGCTGTCTCGCGATTCGCGAGTTTGGAGTGACGTTTGGAAAGCGAACAAAAAAACGCATTCGTACGAAAATGGGAATAGCAACCAGAGCTGCCAGGTCGTTTTATAAAAAATCTGTATCCACTCTATTAAAAAATCTGTATTTTCTGTATTGACGATTTTTTCTTAATTAATCATGTTTTGTTGTTTTACAAATACAGTGCATACAAAATAACCATAAAAAGTGCTTAACCACCTATTCGGGCTATCGTACTAACCATACGGGATATAATTGCGCCATTTGTGATATCGTCCGTACTTATTTATAAGAGTGATATGAAGCCGTTTGAAAATGTATGGATATTTTAGTTTCTATTCATTATCTTCCTGATAAGCAGTTTTAAATGCAAAAAAGTGCACGAGTTCATTACTATTTGATATTTTTAGTATAGATGAATACAATTGGCAAATCAAAGTTGCCATTCGTGGAGAATAGAAGAACTATGAAAGTGATGATGGTTTCAAAATTTTCCACGGGGAAGTATACGAGTGCAATCTTAAAATGCTTTTATTTTGAAAATGGAGCATTTTATTTAAATCTGGTTACTGCTACAGTGGTAGAAAAGCGGAAGTCTATGTTTACACCTAAAAATCTGAAAAGAAATTAAGTTTTCTGTATTATATGTCTATTGAGTAGTCCTGAAGTTTTCTACTAACGTAGCACTAGCCAGATTTAAATAAAATGCTCCATTCACAAAATAAAAGCATTTTAAGATTGCACTCGTATACTTCCCCGTGGAAAATTTTGAAACCATCATCACTTCATAGTTCTTCTATTCTCCACGCATGCCAACTTTGATTTGCCAATGAATTACATCATTTGTGTGGTAGTTACACCGAAAAGTTGAGAGATGTCGCCCCGCCAGTGCTGGTAAAATCATTTTTGCAGTATTAGCAAATCAAAGTTCGTACTCGTGGAGAATAGAAGAACTATGAGAGTGATGATGGTTTCAAAATTTTACACCGTGAGGTATACGAGTGCAATCTTAAAATGCTTTTATTTTGCAAATGGAGCATTTTATTTAAATCTGTTTGGTGCTATTTTAGTAGAAAACTTAAGGACTACTCAATAGACAAATAATATAGAAAAATTAATTTCTTTTCAGATTTTTAGGTGTACACATAGATTTGAGCTTTTCTACCACTGTAGCAGCAACCAGATTTAAATAAAATGTTCCATTTGCAAAATAAAAGCATTTTAAGATTGCATTCGTATACTTACCCGTGGAAAATTTTGAAACCATCATCACTTTTATAGTTCTTCTATTCTCCACGAGCGCCAACTTTGATTTGCCAATGGAGAATATCAGAAAATCCGCAATTTCTTACGAAATACATTTTCAATGCGAAACTACCGTGACGGGCGTGACTGCGTTTTCCGTTGGAGGGAGTGAGAGAAGCATAAAAGAAACAGCAACGCCTCGAGCAGATCCCACTGCAAAAAATATGGTTTTTAGCACAACAATTAATTTCGGAGAGAAGGGGGTACGGTGTTAAAATCGAGCAAATTATTTTGTTTTTATAAATTTTGAATTTTTTTTTCTCAAGCAAAAAAATCTGTATAAATCTGTATTGTAATTTAAAAATCTGTGATAAATCTGTATTCTGTATCGGGTCTGTATTAAGATTAAAAAATCTGTATAATACAGATAAATCTGTATAAATGGCAGCGCTGATAGCAACATCGTTCGAACGAACGATGTTCGAAAGTTAGAATTGCTTCGAACGAAAACGGGAATGGGAAATTGCTTTCGTTTCGAACGAATCCGGTTCGTACGAAAACGGGAATAGAGGTGTATATCTTTATAGTTGACCAGATGTGCACCAATGTGCTGTACACTTTATTAATCACTACCCAACAAACATTGAATGTTGAATAAGAACTTATTCAGGCAGAAATAAGCTTCTTCACTTGAAAATTGTGGTTTAGTTTCCGCTGTCACCAGATGAAGTGCCCAAAGTAGAGCAACTTTATAACCTCACGTGATCTTTCTTTTTTCGTAAAATAAGAAACTAATTCCATTTTCTACTGTATGTAAAAATGATCTTTGATGATCATTTAATCTAAGGTTGGAGCTGTGCTCGTCCGCACCTAGCAAACCTCGAATAATAACTACATGAATTTGTTACTTAAACTCTACAAAATAGTTATTCTCCAGTATGCATGTATAAAGCGAGACAGATAGATTTTCTTATGGAAAGTCGGTGTCTGATGGTTTACAAGAATTGATGCTTCCCGCGGTAGGAACGGTTATGTTTAATGTTTACTTTGACCTTTCACGAAGCACCGAGTTAAGCCAGCGCGCATCGCGGAAGACGCGGTAGCAACTGTTTATAAACTACTGACCCTGAAATGTGTGGTTTGTCACTGCTGATGTTAAGTTGTGTATTTCCTCCTACCGTATGGGGGTCTATTACTGGTTAATTTCCTGCTCAGATTGATGTTGAAATTTGAGGCCTTTGCTCAGGAAAGACCATCGCCTTGTCGAAGTCCTTTGCGAGCTTCAAACGAGTCCGATAACGCACCCAATATCTTCACGCAGCACTGTACACCATCCATCGTAGCTCTGATCAGTCTGGCCAGCTTCCCGGGAGAACCGTTCTCGTCCATAATCTTCCATAGCGCTTCACGGTCAAAAATATCATTAGCGGCCTTGAAATCGATGAATATGTGGTGCGTAGGGACTTGATATTCACGACACTTTTGGAGGATCTGCCGCAACGTAAAGATTTGGTCCGTTCACAAAACCGGCTTGATAACTTCCCACAAATATGCTTGCTAGCGGCGATAAACGGCGAAAGATCATCTGGGAAAGCACTTTGTAGGCCGCGTTTAGAATAGTGATCGCTCGATAGCTCTCACGGGCTACAAAATAGTGAGTGACAATCTGGAAGGAGCGATATACCTAGCTCCGGTCCTCACAAGGTTCCTACCTCACGCCTCCACGAGTCATATGATCACAAAAGACTGCCAGCTGAAACATGGACACAGCTGGTTGGCGTAGCCTGGGCAATGTTGTCAATCCGACAATAGTAGAGTGAGGAGGTGCGACGCGAACACTGGTGCGGTATCCATAGCACGGTGATAGAGGAAATGCTTCGCCAACCCGAGCGTCTGTTCACCATGGAGGTGCGGCTCAAACAGCGTCTGACTGGCATCCAGCGGCTGAATAAGAAATGCTCTTCCCCGGAAGCTACACCTAAGATGGCAGCCCCATCACGGCGGATAGGAGACCTTAGGCCAACCACCTACTGTCTCTGAAACCTTTACAATTGTTACAGAAACCAACAGAGAAAGACATCGAACTGATATAACGGCAACGACTTTTAGCGCAAAACAACGGACACGAATTGGATCATGGAATGTATTGACGTTAGCCTAGCAGGGTAAGCTGGCACAACTCGCCAACGAGGCACGACGCATGAAGCTAGAAATCCTGGGACTGAGTGAAGTTCATTGGCCAAACTTTGGAGAACACAAACTGCCGTCGGGACAGGTACTACTATACTCTGGTATTCGAGGTGAAAAGGCTCCCCGCCATCGTGGAGTTGGTCTCCTACTTTCGAGCGCTCATCAAGTGGGAGCCTGTTAATGAGAGGATAATCGTTGCCAGATTTAGAACACGGGTTCGTAACCTTACCATAATCCAATGTTATGCGCCAACCGATGCTGCCGAGCTACAGGACAAGGAGAATTTTTACAGTCAACTGAATGCCGTCGTGGATAAGGTTCCAAAGGGTGACATCAAGATCTACACTGGCGACTTCAATGCGAAGATCGGCTCCGACAACACGGACTATGAGCGTGTCATGGAACGCCATGGTCTCGGCGAAATGAGCGAGAACGGTGAGCTGTTTGCAGAATCGCATATTAACAGAGATGCTCAAAGCTGACCCCATGCTATCCGCACAAATGTTGCATCAACTATTCTGTAATATCTTGGACACCGCGACTTTTCCGGCCGACTGGATGCAGGGCATCTTAGTGAAGGTCCCAAAGAAGGGGGATCTGACTGTGTGCGACAATTGGCGAGGCATCATGTTACTGTGTATTGTTCTCAAAGTTCTGTGCAAAGTTATCCTGAATCGGATACAGGAGAAGATCGACGCGACTCTCCGACGGCAGCAGGCAGGATTCCGTGCCGGAAGATCTTGTGTGGACCATATTGTCACGCTCCGCATCATCCTGGAGCAGGTCAATGAATTCCAAGAGTCCCTTTATTTGGTATTCATTGACTACGAAAAAGCTTTCGACCGTCTCAATCACGAGAATCTGTGGGGCGCCCTGAGACGCAAGGTAGTCCCGGATAAAATCGTCAACCTCATCGAAGCGCAGTATGAGGCTTTCACATGCAGAGTTCTGCATAACGGAGCCTTGTCCGACCCTATCCGGGTAGTCGCTAGTGTGAGACAAGGATGTATACTATCACCGCTACTGTTTCTCACCGTAATCGACGAGATCATGGTAGGTGCAATTGACCGTGTACCGAACCGTGGGTTGCTTTGGCAGCCTATCACCATGGAGCATCTCAACGACTTCGATTTGGCTGATGATGTTGCTCTACTAGCACAACGGCGCTCTGATATGCAAAGTAAGCTCAATGACCTAGCCGAATGCTCCTCTGCAGCTGGTCTCACCATCAACGTCAACAAGATCAAATCGTTGGATATCAACACGGGCAACCCTTCCAACTTTACGGTAGCGGGGCAAGCAGTGGAGAAGGTCGAAAGTTTCCAATATCTTGGCAGCCAAATAGCGTCAGACGGCGGGACCAAGAGCGACATAGGTGCACGAATCAAGAAGGCTAGGGCTGCCTTTGCGAGTTTACGAAACGTATGGAGATCCAACCAGATAAGTCAGCGCACCAAAATCCGAATTTTCAACTCGAACGTGTAATCGTGTTGTTATACGCCAGCGAGACGTGGTGTGTATCAGCGGAGAATATTCAAAAGCTGCAGGTCTTCATCAACCGATGCCTGCGGTATATAATTCGAGCCTGGTGGCCTCACAACTGGATCTCGAATGCCGAGCTCCATCGTCAATGTCATCAAAAGCCGATAGCAACAGAAATTCGAGAGCGAAAGTTGAGGTGGGTCGGCCACACACTTCGACGGGGCGCAAACGATATTTGCAAGCAAGCCCTGGATTGGAATCCGTCAGGACATCGCAGCAGAGGCAGACCCAGGGGCTCATGGCGGCGGAGCCTCAATAAGGAAATTAAGCAAGTCGATAGAAATCTGACCTGGGCCCAGGTCAAGGCAAAAGCGAGCAGCCGCCCAGGATGGGAGTCTTTCACGTTGGCCCTTTGCACCGCTGGTGGTGCACAGGACCCTTAAGTAAGTAAAGATGGTTCTCACATTCTAGTTTGTCGCCTTTTTTATATACTGGGCACATTTATCCCTCTTTCTACTCCTCCGGTAGCTGTTCTGTATCCTAGATCCTGGCTATCAGTCGGTGCAGAAGTTCCGCTCCGATACCATCTTTCCCAGCTGCTTTGTTGTTCTTAAGCTGTCGGATAGCATCCTTAACTTCACCTATAGATCACCTCACGTTCGTCCGTTAAGATACCCCCTTCCTTATCCCGACACATTTCGGCTCGCGGCACAAAGTCTTGGTGGGATGCGTTGAATTTCTTGTAGAAATTGCGTGTTTCTTGAGAACGATACAGCTGCTCCATTTCTTAGCATTCCAGCTCTTCCAGGCGGCGCTTCCTATCCCGGAAAAGATGGGTTTTCTGTCATCGCTTCTGTTTATATCGTTCCACATTATGACAGGATCTTTTCTTCAGCAGCGCCGCCCGCGTTGCGTTCTTCTCGTCCAAAACCGCCTGACACTCTTCGTCGAACCATTCGTTCCGTCGATTCCACTCCACGAACCCAACGGCGCCTTCAGCAGCGCTGTTAATGGCTACTTTCACGTTGCTCCAGCAGTCCTCAAGTGGGGTTTCGGTGAGCTCTCCCTCATCCGGCAACGCTGCGTCGAGGCATTGCACGTACTCAGTTGCGACTTCGGGCAGCTTTAGTCGCTCCAGATTGTACCGTGGCGGGCGTCGGTACCGAATGTTGTTGGCAACCGAAAGTTTTTGGCGCACCTTGACCATTAGAAGGTAGTGGTCCGAATCGATATTTGCGCCACGATAGGTCCTGACGTCGATAATGTCCGAGAAGTGCCTTCCATCGATCAAAACGTGGCCGATTTGCGATTCTGTCTGCTGCAGTGATCTCCAGGTGTACCGATATGGGAGGCTATGTGCAAGTTGACGATCAAAGGCCGTTTCTTCAATGTCAGCATAATCAACGTGCACAGCCCTCATTTAGCAAGTGACGATGACGATAAAGACGCTTTTACGCGCAGCTGGAACGGAAATACGACAGCTGCCCAAGCCATGACGTCAAAATCGTCATCGGAGATCTTAACGCTCAGGTCGGTCAGGAGGAGGATTCAGACCGGTTATAGGAAAGTTCAGCGCTCACCAGCTAACGAATGCCAACGGCCTTAGACGCATCGATTTCGCCGCCTCTAAGAACATGGCCATACGTAGTACCTACTTCCAGCATACCCGAGCAAAGGATTATACCAAAGTGATAACAAGTTCTGATACCCGGTTATCAAGATTTGATAACTGAACAAAAATTATAACAAAAGAGTACTTCTGGGATATCACAAAAATACCTGATTTAGTTATCATTGAAAACATCTTGATAACAAATCTTGTGATCCATTCCAATTTTTTCAACAAAATTCCAAATTATTTTAAAGATTTTGTATTAGAGCCTTACGCTCATAACTGAAATATGATTGGCAGCGTTTTTTCTCACCATGTGGATTATATTTGTAGTTTTGAGCTAACCATGCATCATTTCACATTCTTTCATGATATCAACTGATAACAAAATTAGTCGACGTTGATAACTAAAATAGCTATGCGATGACAACTGAAAACAAATTGATATCTAGAATAACAAGACTTGTTTTCAAGTTGATATCGGGTTGTTACTTTACTCTACTCGGGTACATACATTTTCGCCTACAAACTTTAAAGCTCTCCCGCATACGCAGATCGTAACCAAATTCAAAACTATGGGGAGCAGGGTGTAGTTAAGTTTACCCACCCTAGTGTTCATGGATCCACCCAACAATGTGGGTGGCTTCAAAGCATCAGATGAGTGCATACCCGAGCAAAGTAGAATAACAACCCGATATCATCTAGATAACAAGTCTTGTTATCACAGATATCATTTTGTTTTCAGTTGTTATCGCATAACTTATTTAGTTATCAGCCTTGATCAATTTTGTTATCAGTTGTTACCATGAAAAATTCACTATATATTTATTAACGATGCAAGGTTAGTTCAAAACTTTAAATATTATTCATATTGAAACAATAAAAAATAGTGCTTTTAATCCCTAATCATATTTAAGTTATCAGCGTAAGGCTTTGATATCAAAATGATAACATGATTTGAAATTTATGGAATAAATTTGTATGGCTTACAGAATTTGTTATCAAGATATTATCAATGATACGAAATTAGTTATTTTTGTGATATCCAACGAAAAATTTTTTGTTATCATTTTTGTTTTGTTGGCTGTTAATTCAACCATAATGATAACATGTTCAGTTATCAAAAAGTGATAACCGGGTAATAGAACTTGTTATCAATTTGATATTTTACTTTGCTAGGGTAGAGTGTTCATACACACTAAGATTATTTCCCAGATTGCTGTGAAATTTTACCGAAATCTCAACAACTGAACGTTCGTTAAACAGATCGGTAATTTTTCACGGAATATCTATGAAAAATTACAGGAAAACTGTGAAAAATCACCGAATTGTTCACCGAGCGTTCAGTTTTTGCGATTTCGGTAAAATTTCACAGAAATCTGTGAAATAATCTTAGTATGTAGATGTCTTAAGCCATTGTGGAATAAAATAAGATGACAATTGGTCGCCAAAAATCAGATAGAAAGTTGTTTTCCAGTTTTTGCTATAAGTGACCATCATAATGAAATAAAATAATTTTAAAACGTTCAATTTGGGCACATAAACCCAGAGCGATTAATTTTCTTCGTCTATTCAACTGTCCTTGATAAACGGCAACGAAGCCTCCAGATAACCGAGTCCCACCTGTATTCTCTACAAAAGTACTCCACCAAACCTCCGTTAACATCTCCGCTGTAGATTTCAGTATCTCTGCTGAGATTTCAAAAATTCTTCACGAGTTCAAGGAATCGCCAATATTGATTTTATATTACAGGGATCCGCAATGAGATTCTATGGAATAATCTATGAAATTCCAGTGAATCATCGATTATATAACAAGGAATCTCCGATAATATTTCTAGGGACTTAGGGAAGTCCAGAGAATAATCACAGAAATTTCAATGAATCTTCAACGAGTTTCCAGGAAATCTCTGATGTGGACCTGCTAAAGCTCATGAATCTGAAATAAAGCTTTCAATCAGATCATCCCTACAATCCCGTACCAATAACAAAACAATTTGAGCATTATGCTGCACCAGCCATCATCATCCGGTAAGCGGGGCTGGTCGGTCGCAAGAAAAAGAAGTCATCAGCAGCACCGATTTCCTCCTTCACCCATCCCTTCACTCACCAACTAGAACGGACGACGTCAATCTTCTCACCCATAGGACGATAATAATTTTGTCAAGTCTTTTTCCGACCGCCACTGGTCCTGTTGCTCCTTCATTGGTTCTGGATTTTGTTGTAATGAAGAGCTCTGTGTTCTGTTCGTTCGGTATGATGTAATTCAAATGAAACTCGTTATCGACTGTCGTCGGTTGGATGGTCGGTCAGAGGTGGAAGGGCAGTGCGAGGGTGAGTTGGAAATTGTTGAAAAGCTGATGACGGAAGTTATTTAATCGTGATTTGCGCTTCTATTGTCTTGCGGAACGTCTTCAGACTGGCGACGGGTTGGTTACTCTGTTGGCTGACGGTAGCAGCAAGATCGACCGGAAATGTTGACTGAAATTATCGAACTGGAATCTGATTCCCTTTCCCAGCACACTCACACAGATTGATGCTAACTAATTGATGGCCATGCTGACATTGCAAACAAGAGTTTGATTTTCTTATCGGCCCTGCCCCCTTGATTGCCCTTCCGACCGCCAGCAGTAAAGTGGAATTTAATCTTGAAATTGTGCAATCTTCCCACACAGCCAAACGACCAGGACCGGATTAAACATGCAGACTCGCCCAAAGTTTTGGAAAGTTTCCAGAAACTTTTCCCCCAGCCCGGCTTTTCCCTTCTGGATTAAAGTATTAGAAGGCGAGGTGCCCTTTTTGCAGAACAAAGGAAGCTCACTCACACGCTTGTTAGCCGAGTCAGCTTTTGCCTTCTGAAACTTTTTATTCAAGGCCACATAAAACCAGCTTTGGCAAGTGCGATCGGCAGTTTCTTACGGCAGAGACAGCTAAGCTGCTTAAGCAAAATAAACATAAAAATCGTTTTATGATAAATTTCCACTTCGATCGGCTGGCAGCAGCGGGGGCCTCTTTGGCCATGCACTTCCCGGAAGAGCAGATTCCCATAACTTACCGATTGTGGTGGAAAAGGGCTTCTTGTGAGGTTATTTCTCTGGGAAAGGACTCTCACCGGACTAGCACAAGCTTTTGTGGGTTGTTTGCCGCGGGAAAAAGGGTGACCATATGTAATTCTAACAAGCCCTCGAATCGAAACCCTATTGGAAAAGTCGATCCCAAACATTTTCGGAATTCAATGAATCATCGCTATCGGTTTCGGATTTGCGCCAAAACTTTCGCTGCTCCACACCGTTGTTGTTGGTCAAGGTTCAAGGCAGCACCGGTCTCGCATCTCTGGAGCACCAACAACCATAAATCCTCTTTAATGAAAAAAGTACTGACATAAGTCCGCTCCCGTGACATCCCCCTGTCCACCCCTTTGGAAGTGAAAAAAAGGACAATATACTCCCACTGCCAGGCAGCAGATGTGGATACCTTCCCTGCACTTGTGCTTTGCCGTTCAGACCATTTTTCAGCCTGTCGATTCGTTCGCCACTCTCTCTCTCTCCCTCTATCTGGTGTTGGTATATTTATTACGGCATTACTCCTACTTAGTGTAATGATACACCAAGCACACGCTCACACACACACTGGCTCTCCTTTTGCGGCATAATCCGGGCCGCCACTCGACCCATCTCCACTTTTAGCTGACCCATCACAGCCGCACAACCCTGAGTGGGCATAAGCATATTTTCCAGCATGATCGAACAATCTACTTAAAGATGCACCTTCAGCTTTTTATGTGTTAGGGCGAAAAGGTCTCATCTACTGAACTCAACCTATAACTGGTCAGACCCACCCTCTTGGAAAGTTTAATCGGTTGATGCCTTTTTTTCCCCCGAATGGTTGCATGGGGTGCGACGGAGGGGATCTGTATCGGAATCTATTGCTGCAAATCTGAAATAAATGGCTTCTGGGGATGAATTTATTTTCTTGCGAATTTGATTCCCCTTCCCACCCGGCTGGAAGTCCATGTAAAATGGTGGTGTGCCATAGTGGAGGAAGTAATAGTGATGCTCTAAATCACTCTCTCGAGATGTTTGGGGAGGGGTAAGTTCTGTGAAGGTAGAAATGTATATTTGTTTTGCATTTCAAGACGCAAGTCGAACGGGTCAGATTTATGGATTGGAAGAAAGGTATGCCGCATCGAAGGAATTGAGATGTAACGATGGACCTTTCGTTCCAATTGAGTGGAGAGATCTTACTGGTACATTAATTTTTCCTCACGTTTGATGCTATTTAAAATCTTTAATCAGACTATTTTACTTACAAAAGGATTTACTTATATTGGACAATGATGGGCGTCGCATTACCTGTAAATAAAGAGAAGAAAGAAGAATTTAGTATTTTGTTTTTACATTATCAAGGAATTAATCGTATAACAAAATAAAATTCATTTTTTTTTATTTTGTAATTTAATTAATGATTATTTCTTATTGATGAGGATTTACTAAGACGCCAGATTGCTAAGGATCCATCATTTTCGATTCGAATTGTCGATTCTATTTTGACGTTCTTCTTTGAAACGTTTAATTCGGTAAGTTTAAGAAAGGCATAATTCGTAATAACGGTTGATATTCCAATTTAATCACCAGTTAAGTATATACGTGTATACAAATCACCATTCCGTCACGTGAATCTCGGTAAAATTGCCGGCAGTAGGTACCTGGTAGAGCATTAGTGGTTGTTCTCCATGATGTCAAAAACTAGAAATTGTAAAAACTGCTCTCTCCACATCGACATCAACAGTGATCCGCTTACTGTGTGCGAAGGAGAATGCACCAAATCATTCCATGCCGAATGTATTGATTTGATTGCAACGGACTTGAGTGTGCTATCGAGCAAAATAATACCCTATAAGAATTCTGCAGGTTTCGAAAGAGAAATTCAACTGATGCAACTACAAACACCTACCCGACTAGATCGATCGAAGTTGAAATCAAAGAACTGAAGAACACTGTTGCTGATATTGTCTCTAAAACTTGTCGATGGGATTCTCGACAACTCAAGTAAAAACGAAGGGACACAGGGATCGTCACATACAGAGGATTGTAGAGGTTTCTGGTTGTATTTGACGCATATTGACAAATGTGCTACCGAAATCGAAATTAGTCAAATGGTATCTCGTTCTATCGGTACTCCGTCATCGAACTGCAATGAGGTAGTGAAGATGGTGCCAAAGTGGAAGGATATTAACACACTGGACTACATTTCATTCAAAATCGTGTTGAATAATAAATTACCGCATCTATCTGGCACAAAGGAGTGAAGTTTCGAGAATTTGTCAACCGACTAAATAAAACATAGAGCAGGCTTGGGAATTGTCAACCTCATGACGATAAACTATGTAACAAAGACAACAACAAAAAGTCAACGCTCATCTGACAAGCACGATGCAACAAACTGGACTGTCTCTCAACGAAACATTTTCTATTCTTGCCTTTCTCTCATTTGGCCACGAAACATCTGTTGCGTGACGTTTTCCAGAATGACCTAGTTGTTTCACGTACGTCGGACGACAAGAATGACGGAAACTGTTGACATGGTTATTGACGAAAAAGTTTGTCATTCTGTCGCGTCTCCACGACTATTGACCGTCCTCAGAAGTGGCCCCCCAAAGGGCATCAGTGTTTGTATCACACATGGCTGGAGTAAATTGGACCATTCGGGTGAGACGGTTCCTTTTAGTTTGTTTAATTTTATTTTAAACAGGATTAGAATTTAAATTTAGGAGCTCGGCTGGCTTGGCGGCTGCCGCTTTTGCTTACTGAGTAGAAGATCGTGGGTTTACTCCCAAGCTCCTCCAAAACAAAACAATTACCATGGTCGCATCGCTTGCTTAAGCGAATCCTGACCCATCTCCTACCAAATTATCCAACTTCGTAGCATCTATGGGGGCGCCGGTGAGTCGCTGGCCTCCCGTTAAGTAGATGCTACATCAACAATATCCTTTCTTTCCCCGTAACGGAGAAGTTGGGTGTGGCCGGTAATTGTAATTGTCATGCTTTTCCTGTTCTGAACTTTGATTGGAGAACTATTCACTCCCAAATAGTTTTATTTATTTATTTATTTATTTATTTTACTAGTCTTTGAACTGATCGTACAGACAGATATTGCTATTCACTAATCCTATTTCTAAACATTGCCTTAGATATATTAAAATCAAAAAGGACAAATACTTCATTAAAACGACGACAACAAACATCAAACGGATGGTTCTGTCCATAAAGAGTGCGGTGAACAGGAAGGCGGAGAAAATCTGCACGCCGGATCGTTCTGTCCGGAATATTTACATTTATATTGCTCAGCAGTACTGAGCAGTCAACGTTGCTCTTCAGGATGTCGGAATATAAAAAGCCGCTGCAACAGGATCCTCCTACTAGCCAAGGTCGGTAGATGTATCAAGGCGCAGCGATGCTCGTAGGGTGGTAATCGAATCGGATCATTCCACGGAAGTAAACGAAGTGCAAATCGAAGAAAGTTCCTTTGAATATGCTCGATCCGGTTAATCTTAACGACATGGTATGGTGCCCACACCAGCACTCCATATTCAAGTATGCTGCGTACCAGCGCGCAGTAGAGACTTTTCAAGCAATGAATGTCTTCAAACTGCTGCGTGTTTTGTTTGATGAATCCAAGCACTGCGTACGCCTTGGCGGTCGTTGCAGCTATGTGTTGGGTAAACCTCAGCTAACTGTCATGTAGCACACCCAGATCTTTAACAGTGCTTACTCTGTCGATACTAGTTGTCAACATTCTATAATCGAAAATGGTCGCCATCCTTGTTCGATAGAAAGAAATTACATTACATTTTCGGGCATTTACATCCATTCCGTTTAGCCTTCACCAGTGTAGTAACGCGTCGATGTCAGCTTGTATGGCACAGCAATCAACTAACGATGAAACTACCCGAAAGAACTTCAAATCATCGGCAAACATTACCTTCGAAGATTTAATCGTTTCGCAAATATCGTTGACGAATAGCACAAAAAGAAGTGTGCCCAAATGGCTCCCTTGAGGCACACCAGATGTGATATCGAATGGGTCAGAGCTCGTTCCATTAAGGTGAACGTAGGCACTGCGCTCAGTTAGGTAGGAAAATATCCAGCGAGTCAACCAGGGTCCCCAGGCCCATTCTGTCCAATTTGTCCACCACCAAAGAATGCGGCACTCTATCGAACGCTTTAGAGAAGTCGATATAGATGGCATCGATTTACTGTCTCATTTCCAGTGCGTTGACCAACGAGGAAACATATGCCATCAGGTTGGTAGTGGTAGGGCGTTTATTCACGAATCCGTGCTGGAATTCGGAAATAATATGATGAACGTGTGGATAATACGAATCGAAGACGAGGCTTTCAAAAATCTTTTTCCTTAAGCCATCAGAATAAGAACGTTAAAGTTGATACATGACAGTTGCCAGTATGCAATCTACGAATTACTCCGTTACACACGCAACGCAGCGCAAAAAGTCTGTCATTCTGTCGCGACACAACTGCTTCTGGTCGTTTTCTAGTAAATGCATGTCGCTTTGCATGCAAGACATAACAAGATTGAAGTAACTGGAATTGTGTTGTTTTGACGGGATTCCACCTCTGACTCGAAGAAGCTAGAATCTTGGCGCTGAACTTCGTGTTTGCAAGTATCTAAGTTATTTCTAGTGATGGGTATTTTTGGAAAGGAAACGACTGGAAGCTGCCGAAAATCAATAACCGATGCCATTTTGGAATCCAAGATGGCGACCATTGTTTTCAGAAAAACTGTAAAATACCTTGTAATATGAATTTTTTTAGACGACATGTAGATGCCGAATTTCAATGTCTGAAGCAATTTTGTAATACAATATAGTGGCTCTCAAATTCTGAAAAAAAAACTGCAAAATAACCTACAATATGTGTATTTTTGGAACGGGGCCGACGTTTAGATGCCTTAAATCAATGTCTGATGCCTTTTTTATGCATAATATAGGTATTATTGGAAAGGGGACGACAGGTAGATGCTGAAAATCGATGTCCGACGCCTTTTGGTAATCCAAGATGCCTTCCATTGAATTTAGAAAAACTGTCAAATACCCTACAATATGGATATTGGTGGCTCTCGGTTAAAAAAAAAATCTTTCATATACCCTACAAAAGGGTATTATCCGAACCGGAACGACCCCTATATGCCGAAAAAAAACTATGTCCGACGCCATTTTTTAATCCAAGATGGCGGCCATTGTTTGAGAAAAACTGTAAAATACTCTACCATATGGATATTTTTGGAACAAAGACGACGTGTAGATGCCGAAAAATGGGATGCTGAAATGGCGTCAGCCATCATTTTTCAGTCTGTTGTAGGGTAGTGTAGAGAACTACTTCGCTCATTTTGGGCCTATCGAGCAGTAAACTTCAAATAAATCCATTATTTCGGCGTTAACAAGTCAATTATGCGATTGGTACGATACTTTAGTTAATACGCTAAGGAACGAAGTCAATGAGAACCCGTGATATGAAGGTTTGCACCCATTATTCCTAAAAAAACAAAAGAAGCGCTCCGACCGAATCAATTTTTATCTTCATCCGACAGGCCGAAGTGAATTCATTAGCGTTTCAATGCGTTAGGCCGAGTTAAGAATCCGTAGGCCAAGTTTAGCGTCAAGAAGCAGTTTTAGGCTTTTAACAATATCTCAACAATTTGTTTCTTTTTATCAAATCTTACGGTATGTACGGAAAGGAAAATAAATTTGGAAGCCATCAGTAATAGTAACATTCCGTTTGGTGCTAAATTGCGCTAGATTAAGAAAGAGTAAGTGCGGGTTGTGCTTAATAGGCCGGAAATGGGGTAGTTAACCCTGTTTGACAGTTTTATAAAAAACACAGAGGACTGCTATTTTAGATTCTAAAATTACGTCGGACATCGATTTTGAGCCTCTACATATCGTCCGCATTTCGAAAATACCAATATTGTGGGGGTATTTAACAGTACTATCCAGTTTATCTGTAACCAGAAACTGCCATCTTGGAATTCAATATGGCATCGGATGCTAGTCCGTAGCTATCACCGCGAATCCCAAAATACCCACATTGATGGGTATTTGACATTATTTCCATCTTTTCCTGTATCCTGTAGCTGCCATCTTGTATTTCAAGGCATTCATTTTCTATTTCTAGACATCATTCTGATTCCGATACCCGGTGTCTAGACGTCATTTCATTTCCAAAAATACTCATTTGAAGGGTATTTGACACTATTTCTCTCTTTTTCTGAAACTGCAAACCATCTTATTGGATTTCAATATGGCGTCGGACATCGATTTACGGTCTCTAGACGTCACATTGATTCATAAAATATAAATATTAAAGGGTATTTGACAGTATTTCCCACTATTTCTGAAACTAGATGCCAACAACTTGGATTTAAAAATGGCTTTGGACAACGATATCTGGTTTCTAGACAACACCCTGATTCCGAAAATACCCATATTGAAGGGATTTGTCAGTATTTCGCACTTTTCTGATGACGGATGCCACCATTTTGGATTTCAAGTTGGCGCAGGACACCGATTTTCGGTCTCTAGACGTCATCCCTGTTCCGAAAATATCCATAATGAAGGGTATTTGGTAGTATTTCCCATTTTTTCGGAAACCGGAAGCCGCCATCTTGGTTTTCATAATGACGTGGGACATCGATTTACGGTCTCTAGACGTCATCTTGATTCCGAAAATATCCATATTGAAGGGTATTTGGCAGTATTTCCCACTTTTTCTGAAATAGGGAACCAATACTGAAGGGAATTAACATTATTTCCGACTTCCGTATTAGAACGGATGGTTTCTTCTCGTGATGCTCCTTTTTAATTTACATTTTAAATTTGGTTAGTCGAAGAAAGAAGAGACAGAACCCATGAACGAAGAAGTTTGCTTTGGGGTATAAAGTTGTGTTGAGCTCAGAGCCGAGAGTGTGACCTATAGACTTTGTCACAGGGAACAGTATGAGTGACATACGACTAGAATAGATAATCGCGACTGGATATATATATACAAGTAAAGAGCCTGAATTAATAGAGACGATATCTTATCCATTTGACAGGTCTTCTGCTCGATTGGAATGACTTTTCCTATGAATTTGTCAGACAATCGATTGTTCCAATTTTGACACGTCGTCTCTTTATAAATTCAGGCTCTTAAGATATAAGTAGTTTAATAAAACCAATATTAACATCACTGTCGTCATCAACCAGTCGTTTTTTTTTATTTGTTTTGATTAATTTACACAACACAGCTATTTTTTGAAAGAAAACAGTTGCTTGAATCGCTTACTCAAAACATCTATCAAATTCAATAAATAACGCCGCAAAATTCGCCCGGATTTGATTCGTTGCAAATGGCACATCTATGACCAGTAAGTTCTTCGAAAATGTTTGCATCATCTTGGACATTCTTAAACGCTCAATTCAAAACCAGTACCTTATATAAAGAGTAGGACAGCTAAAAACTAGTCAATCATGGTTAATTGCACACTGATTTTGATATTGTATAAATGATCAAACATTATTTCTATTTGAAGTTCAATTACTACAAAACAAAGGAAAATTATTTGATTAGGCTAGCAATTTTCCGATTGTGAACTGTCGGACTTTCCGTTTCATATATTCCAACAGATGTTGTACCGCTGTTGTCAACCTAATTTGATGCTGAACATCAATTTGCTTTCAACTGTTTCTCATTTCCAACTGTTTTCTAAGTTTTCTTGAGGTTCCGCTTAACGATTACCTAATATTTTACAATTGGGTGCAGCTCCGGCGAGTTTGGAGGGCTTTTGTCCTTGGGTACGACTTGGACGATGTTGGTGATATTCATGGGTCATTTTCCCTTAGTGACAGGAAGTGAGGTCTGGCCAAAACAGCACGGAACAACTGAGTTTCTTAAACAAAAAGCAACAATCCTTTTTGAAAATATTTCTTTTCATAAATAAATAATGTACTCGAAAAAAATGTGTATAACTTTTTATTGCATGGGTAAAAATTGATGAAATTTTAAGCAAAAATTAGTTCAGAGTGTAATGTTTACATGTGAAAAATCTCGCCACAATTTGTCAATTGGTTATCGAGATGGCTTCCGAGCAAGAAGTGCTTCGACAAAAAATAATGGGAGCAGTCGTGAAAAACCCAGGCCAGTACCACAGGTGGATTGCGAAACAGTTTGGAAGTGTCAATTCGACCGTGTCCCGTGTGGTAAAATCGTTTAAGAAGACCCAGACGACCCAGCGGGAGAAAAGCGAAAACGACCGACCCTGTGAACGCAAGGAAGGTGAAGGTAATCCAAGCGCATTCCGAACCTTTCGATTCGGACGTGGCCGAGAAGGTCATTCGTCCAGGAGACAACGAAGTGGACCGGACTCCATATCTTCAACACAGATAAAAATTCTGAATTTTAATAGTGATGTAAACATTCATTCACGTAAACTTGTATTTAATTTCACGCAACCGATCAACTTGTAAACAATGTTGTTTACAACAATGGGCTTTTGTATACAATATTTGCTACATTGCATGAAATGTTTCAGAACTTAACATTATATATAATGTAAATTTATATGATATGTGACGCTCCATTTATGTGCATCATACTGAACAAAAATTTACAGTACTTTTTCGAACTGTGAAGATAAGGAAGGCTCCTAACTGAACCGATAAACAGAATATGGAGGCCAAATCCCGCACCAGGAAGCTGTACCGCGAGTGGTTGGTGCAGCCGAATTGCATCGAAATGGACGATGAGACGTACTTTAAAGCGGAGCCAAGCAGCCCCGCCAGGAGTTTTTCGTCAGCTAGTCCCGCCTGGATGTTCCAGAGAAGTTACAAAGAAGTACTTAATGTGGCAGGCGATCTGTGGGTGCGGCAAATTCAGCAAGGCGTACATAACGACCGGCACCATCAACGGCCAATTATATAAAGAAGAATGCCTCCAGAAGCGCCTGCTGTCCTTCCTCCGGTCCACGAAGGTGACACTCTGTTTTGGCCGGATCTGGCATCGTGCCATCACGCGAAACAGGCAAATCCACCAAACTCGCCAGAACTTCACCAAATAGAAAAATTCTGGGCGATTATGAAAGGCACGCTCCGGAAAACAGGGAAGGTTTTCAAAAATGACAGGGATTTGAAGAAAGAGTGGATGAAAGTGTGTAAGAAGTATCTTGAACATTTCTTTTTCCATTAACCGTGTAAACTTTTGACCTGGCAGCTGCTTGAAATCCACCATGACGTATATTGCATCGTTCATTATAACGCAATCAAATTTCTGACGCAATCAATCTGCGTGGGATGAATTTGAATTTGGCTTATGCACAAGCAAAATTTTGATACGCTGTTCCTCTTGCTCGTTTCAGTTGACCATTCCACCCTTCAATTGACAACACACAACAAATTTCGCTTACATCCAATGTAATATTGGATTTATTACATCCTCTGCATATGTTTCATATAACCAATGTATTGGGAGTGCTTGAAATGGATTAGAGCTTACAAGTAACAATCAATACGAAACTAACGATTTTAAATTGGCTTACTACTTGACTAGCCTATTGGTCCCAAGCAAACGATTAACGTACCCCATTCTAGTCGAAATTCTACTACTACACAATGTTTGTTTTAATACGCTATGAAAGTATGACAGATAAAATGAGGGGTTAGTGGATTTTCCTATGTTTCGAGGGGTGAATCGATTAGCTTGAGACCGAAGAGAGTACCAGAGCTGAGCCAAAAAGTTGAGCACGTTATTTCGGGACCTTCTGGTCTTAGAGTTACCTCTATGCTACAAGCAAGTTATTCTTGAATACATAATTTTTTATAAAACCTTTATGAGATGTTTTAATAGACGCAATGCATTTAGGGAAACATTTTTTTTAATCATTTAAAAACCTTCCGGTGACCACATTACATAATCCGTTCATATCACAAAACATTGCAAATTCTGCAAACAATGGTGTGCAGAATTTGCAATGTTTTGTGACATGAACAAATCTGTAATAGAATATCAAAGTTCCCAGTTGATTGTAATAATTTAAAAAAAAAAACAGTTATGGGTTGTGTCCAAAGCACGTACGCATTTTTGACATAGAACTACGAGATTATATTTGCTGCTCCATTCAATAATATAAATAAAGTATTAATTAATAACAAAATAGGTTTAAGGGATGTTATGTCAGCCTAGCCCCACAATTCAGCTGTTTGTTCTCAACCAGTTTCCAAATCTATTTTATAGAATTGGCGCCGAACCCACCATTCTGGTACTAAAAAATGAGTGCTATACAAATGTAGTAGTACTGGAAATAAGTAGAATACAAATTAATTACGTTAGTAGTAGTAGCAAATTAGGTTAAGAGTTAATTGAATTATTAGTAATAAATTATTCCAAAACGAGCCATCCAAATAGTTTAATAAATCCAAATCCAAGGTTGCAAAGTGTTTCCTTTTAAAAAAAGAAGTGACTCCTAGTGCCGGTTAGTCGCAAACCTAAAAGTTCGGTGCAAGAATCAACTGGAGTGTTAGCCGATGCCCACTCAGCATAGTTACAGTGCACATTTGATTTTCCCGCTGGTTAAATTTTTAATGGAAATCATGAACCTGCCCCAACATCGGCATATCATCCAAATAAATCATTAATTCTGCAATAATACTCAATAATAATAAAAAAAAACTAATACCACATCTGCTGTGAAATTGTAAACCGTAAATGAATTGCTTATTTTTTAGGACAAAGTTTGAACATATATTGCACCTTTTTTAAAGAAAAATTTGAGTGAAATTTTCATACTTTTCGATTTCTAGGCGCCTCGATCTTGCCGTATTATTGCACTAACGAAAATCTACACTGCAGTGGCCATCAAAAAACCTGATAATCGTATGTTTGGATAGACATAGCTTTTTGTAACATGCTAGCGTTATAAATAAATATCACAGTTTTCACTGCAATTGTTCATGTTCTCAACGCCTTTTGCGCTTACAATTATGGGCCGAACATTGGGGACGTCATTTTGAGTCGTGTTCTTAATTGTGGCCTACGAACTTTATTTTATAACTTTGTATTGGTATTGGTGAAAACATTCATGTTGAAAATGAATCTGAATCTCTTTACTCCTACATGTGGTGTTTACATATGTGCGAATTTTCTAGTGCTAGTGTATTAGCCATCTAGCACGAATTTCAGTTGCTCCTGAAATCTCATGCTGATAGACGGTGATGCTTTACAAAATGCTGTCTACTTTTTTTCACAGTGCTAGTACACTAGCGCTAGGAAATCCGCACAGATGTAAACACCCCAATAGGAACTTCGGATCAAAAAGTGGCTCCACAATTCATTGACGAACACTAGCGCACCTTGCGGTAGAAGCCATTATGGTGATAGGGCACGTCATGCAACAATGCCTGCCACCACAATCATGAAATAAACGTTTTTTGGTATGCGTACGAAAGAAATCTTCCCACAAAACAGTAAATTACAAATTAAATACTTTAAAAAATGGGCCTGAATTGTATCAATAAGATCTGGATACATATTTCAACACTTTTCCACCAAAATATTGCCAATTAATTCACGCATTGGTAATATTTGTATTAAAAAGTACGATCAGTCGATTTTGTTCTGCTGTTGTGGTGTTTGCATCTGTGCGAATTTGCTAGTGCTATCTGATAAGACAACGAAACCTTGCCCCCAAGCTTCTCCCCTGATGCTATCCTTCAACAATGTACCTCTCTAACCTCGAGTAAGCCGCGAGTATTTAGCCCAACTCCTACTAGACATAGAATTAAGTGATTTTTGTTACAAACAAAGAACAATGAACTTCGGCTCCGTAAAGCTAACGCGATTGAGCCTTCCAAATAAACGAACAAGTTAAAAAAAAAATGCAAGTGCTATTGTAGTAGCCAAATTTTACACAAATTTCAGTTGCTCCTGAAATCTCATGCTGGTAGACGCTGATGCCCTGTTTACATTATGCTGGCTACTTTTTTTTCACAGTGCTAGTACACAAGCGCTAGCAAACCCGCACAGATGCAAACACCCCAATAGGAACTTCGGATCAAAAAGTGGCTACACTATTCATTGACGAACACTAGCGCACATAGCGGCACCGTAGAAGTCATTAAGATAGGCAGCATGCTATCATAGTGTGAAGGCGCATAGAAAGCCCGTATGGTACGCATCGCTTGTTGAGCAGAAAAACGTACTACTTTTTGATTCACCAATGTGTTTGCACTTCCCCTTCTGTTCTGTGCCCATAAGCAAAGGTCAGTTTCGTGAAACATTGCGGATCGTTTCTATTTTCTTCTTTATAAAGGACGGGTCGAAACGGTACACATGCTTTTTCTTAACAACCCAAATTTGAGTACGATCTACTCATATCCATCAAAAGTAGAGCTACCCAAAATTGAGTAAACAAAGTTGGAACTGACAAAATCGATTTTAACCCGAACGATGTCATCTTGTCAGTTCAACCTTTGTTTACTTAATTCTGGGTAGCCCTACTTTTTACGGATATGAGTTGATCCTACTAAAATTTGGGTTGTTTAGATATAGCTTGAAATCAATCCTGCCGTCACAGCAAACTCCAAGGCAAATGAATATACTCATACTTGAGTACAGTTCACTAAAATTCGCAAAAGCGTAGGCCACTCTTAGAACGAGTATTTTTTTTTTCAAATATGAGTTAATTACACTCATATTTGAGTAACATTTACAGATATATGACTGACATTTTTACATATTTAGGTAAAAATGTACTCATTCCATAAGTGTCCTACGTTTTAATGAAGTTGAGTGAACGGGATTCAAATATGATTAAAATGCATTTGCCGTGTAGGCCCTGCGAAAAACTATCAAGCCGAACAATGTATTAGGTCCTAAGTAGCATTGATAGAATCTTTTCGTCGACTTTCTCTTCCGCTGATAACTTGGCTACAAAACAGTCATGTTTGCCGTAATAGCTTCATTTATCGAACTATGTGTTGACAATAGTTGGAAGTGTCTATACATGACCGTAAGGATACAAAGTGAAAATCTACGAAGAAAGTTCGTCAATGTTATTAAGGAGCTAATGCATTGTTCAGCTTGCTATAACTTGACTTGACGGCTTTTAAATTGATTCTAAAAGCATTTTGAATTCTGAAGCAATGTCTATTTAGGCCTCATTAGTTCTTACGCGAGAAGTGAAAGTGACGTTAACGATGCGTTTAATGAATGATAAGGAGTGAAAAAGATGCGCGATTTCACATGCTGAACCTTTGTAGATCGTGGTTCATTTCCGATAGGACGAACTTGCATCCATTTATAGACCCAATTTGAGTACAGTAGATTGACATTACATCCACGCACCTGGAAAGTTTTCATGTTAAAATGGAGAGTTTTAAATTTTCAGAATCGCCTAATTAATAATCATATAATAAAAAAAATTGAATATGTCTGTCAAAGATGAATTTTAAATTTATTCACCTTTCCATACGTACCGTTAGATTTGAAAAAGAGTAACAAATTGTTGAGATATTGTTCAAAATCTTCTTGATTCTAAATTGGTCCTAAGAGTTTCAATTCCTTCCTAACACATTGAAACGCCATTTGAATTTATTCGTCCTACGGATAAGCGTAGAAAAAGGGAATTCGCTAGGAGCACTTCATTTGATTGAGAATAATGAGCGTAAATATTTATACAATGCACTCTAATAGGATTTATGGTGTAGCTAATATACTAACGCATCGGAACAAACTTATTAATGATTTGTGCATGGTGAAATCATTGATAGGGGGAATGTCGGCCCAAATGCCCATAATTTGGGCCCATACACAAATTCAGCAATCAACTAAATTTTCAATAGCGACCAAAAATATCCATAAGTACCGTCCCAATGACGCGTTCATCTAGATAAAATTGATAAATAACAGATTTTTAGCGATGGGCCCAGTCTTAGATCCATAGGCCAACATTAGAGCCATTTCACAATTTGATTTCAACTTTATTCATCTTTTTTTTTTTCATCAAGTTCGATGTTTTATTATAAAATTGAATTATTTTATAATAGTATCCGTTTATATTTGTCTTTTGCACCCATTTTCTTCTAACCCCCTCTATTCTAAATATTCACATAACCATTTGTATTCACATTAATATTCATTAATCCTCTTTAAACAGAGTTTCTACCAATTTATTTATTTGAGTCTTGAAATTAAGACAAGCACAATTCTCTTAATTGATTCAACTTCCGGAATGAAAAAAACCCAATTTGAACTTTTTCCTGATTGATTCTACCATCGACTATCGATCCCACACGCCGTGAGTCCTCTAATTTCATCATTTTCTGTCTAATTGCTTCACTAAATTATTCATTTATTCACTTAACTCCATCGAAAGCAAGCACTGAGCGCAACTCTCTGTCACACTGTTCAGAAAATCCATCCGCCTCCGCTTGGAAACAAGTTCTCAGCCGGAAAAAAAAAATGTATGCGAAATTGAGGGACAAGACCTTCTTGGCGAGGGATAAAAACTAAAACTCGCCAAGCGAAGGAAACTTTCCAACTCCTGTGGAGACCATGACATCGTTCTTCTGGTTAAGTAGACCCATGGCCAAGAAGGGCAGGAACCTATGGGAGGATAGACTTGGCCTCTTAATTAAAAATGGCTTTCACTTGATTCCAATTTCTGCATCGCACACCAGAGAAAGGGCTGCCAACGTCATCCTCCCCCCTTTCCGTGTTCGGTCTTCTTACGCCGAGCAGTGGCTCATCCTTATTCAAATGAGATTCATGGAACAAAGTGAAAGCGCAATCGCTCGAAAGATGTACCGAAACCGACTACCAACTAAAGCCATTCACTTCTTGCGTGGTAGCTCCGAGTTGCATGACAGTCTTTTGCAAGCAGCAGTTGCAGCAATTGAGGGGAAGCACTTTGCTATAATTATAATTTCCTACTGCAATCTTTCTGCTGCGAACTGAGTAGGTACTACTAGTACATCAGGAGACACACATTCACAAAAAAGAAAGGACAGTTTTAAGAACAGGGTTTTTGCTCCACTTTGTGTGCTTTGTTGGGAATCACATTATCGAAAGCGGCCGGCGCGGGAGAGGGGCTGGAGACAATTTGGAAATTGAGCATTTTGTGGAGAGCGGTAGAGAGAATGGAAGCTCCATTTTCAAACATTCACCAGACAGTGCATTAACTTTGCTTTCATTACCAAGTCGATAGTTTTCTTGGGTTGTTTTTGGATTGAAAGCACACCGCATGCAGAGCCATCAATTTGAATCATTTATTCGTGAAATCGCATAAGTCACATTTTTATCCGAAACGACCTTCTGGCAGCTTTTGAATCCATACCACTTCTACAAATATCAGAAAAGTTGAACCAATTTAAATTAGGGTTAAACATATTTATTTGTAGAGTAATACAAAGGATTTTTTGCTGTTTTCCAGAAATTTGGAAATGTTTAGCAAAATGGACTTATAAGGATTTTCAAATAAATGATGCATTTATAGTACAACATGCAAGAAGATTCATTGGAAAACTTCTCCTGAAGCTGTGATATTTTGCCTAGTCTGACCCGTAATCACCCCCCTAACGAGTTTCTCGCTAATCTTTCGAGCTGTGTGATATCGAGTATAGGTTTAACGGTGGCCACCGAAACTTTCCATTGTGAGTTGGTAGCTCGACTGTAGAGGAAGGCCTCGGCTACCCACAAGGCCTTGAACTTTTAAGTAGACAATTTGCTTAAGTCTCAATTCACGCATATGAGCAACCGGTAACTGGGCTCTCCCAATAAGCTAGTCATTAAAAGTAGGGCAGAGACGGTGGATTCGATTCCTGATCTGGTAACGGATTTTTTTTTTAACTATCCTGTCACACTATAAGCGACTGGCATAGAAACAGTAAGTTGAGAACAGTCGCAAAGTCCCAGTCGGGACGTAAAAGCCAAGAAGGAAGAAAATACTCAAGCTAGTAAATCGCCGGACACGTTTCGTGGCTTTATGTTTCTGTGATTGCCTTCGATTTGGATGCCTCAATTATATGCTCGTAAAGAAACAGCAAATGAAGAGATGTCGTGAGGAAGGGCACGTTTCAAGAGTAGAGTGATTTAAAGTGGCTTTAAATATCGGAATTTGATGGTATGTGGTTTTAGATATTCAGTTGCTACTTTGGGAAGGGTGATGGAAGCGTATGGATATTTTGATGACTTGCAATAACCCAAAAAAAAAGGCACATGCTTTGTTCGTTAGGATCGACGAGCAAGCGCAAGTCGTGACACATTTTAATTTAGCAATGTCGAAAGTTCCGGTAGAAGCGGATCATTAATTGTTGCTAAAAATTAATGAGTGTGAAATAAATAATTTAGCGTGAAGATAGTCATTGAGTAACAAGCGATAGGTGCACGATTGGGACATATGCAAGGTTTGAGCGAATGAGACGTGGTTAAGTGAATGAAAACATCGCTGAGAAGTGATACGCACTATCAGGATTGTTTGAGCTTCACTCTTGAGACGGGATGATATTCTAAATGCCAAATTGAATGGTTTAAATTTACAAGTTACAACTTATTCATGTAATTTACATTAGAGATGAACTAGCCTAAGGCAAAAATCTCTTTAATAAAGAATGTAAAAAAAATGTAATTTACATGCACAAAACATCATCATGACCGGCGCTCTATATTTTCGAAGCTCTAAAATATACTCGAGTTTTGTTTCTTGCAAACAACGTGTTCAACGCATCATTTCTAAAACGCCTATGAAAAAGAAGCACGCTTAGAACGAAAGGCTTGTTGGGGATTTTCTCGTCGTTGCTTTGCTCACTTCCTTTCAATGAAAGTATCGTTAATTTTCGAGTTGAAATGAATCCTCATTATGGCTTTCAATCTCTTTCGTCGACATTCTGTCACCGCTCTTTCAATTTGTTTAATATGCGTTTTTTTTTAGTAAACATGTAAATTAAACATATTAACGGTAATCTTGAAATCTTTTCACGTGAGAAATGATTTAAATATATGGTTTCATTTTCCGTCATAAACGTCATAAAACCTCGGTGGATGTGTTTCATGAAAGACGAAACTATCAAAGTCAAGCGCTCTTCCACTCGTCCGCTTCACCAAAGCTTGAAAGAAGTACGAATGAAGCGACGGGAGAAAGAGAGACAAACGATTGAAAATTTGTTTGTAGACGCCGACTGAGATGCTAGACTGCTGCGAAGTTGCTTGGCTTCAACAGAAAAAGAAAGCTAGCAGTCTCTTCGTTGCTTCGATTTTGTCGATAGAAGCTGATTTTGTGACGCCAGGATCATAACATCTAGTTATTTCATAAATTCGAGGAAAAAAATTAAGCACATGAATGGAAGAAACCTTGCAACAGTGAACCACCAGATGACTTACAAAAGGCAATACTAGCGCCTGACACGTTCAAATGCAGGTCAATTTGGGAATGGGTACTGCACTTCCACGAGAAACTATTGGGTTATTGGATAAAATGGATGGGTTCGTGGCAAGGTTTATTTTGGCAAACGATACGCTGAATAAGGTAGTGTTAGGTTATGATGCGAGAACGCGATCATAAGTAATATACAAGGGCATACAATAGAACTCATCCCGAGTATCAATCCAAACTGAACAGTAAGAACAGAGGCTGATCACTTGCTGATTTGACGTATCGAAAGCTGATTAACAATAGGCTGAACATAAAGTTGATTTGTAGTGTACACAGCCAATTTACTCACCATTGTTCAACCTCAATGAGTGAGCTGAAATACAGACTGAAAGAGACATGATTAAAGTTTACATGAAGCATGAATTTTGCACTCCAACATTAATTGTTTAGCATAATGTTTATTATTAATTATAAATCCTTGATTTTTAAACATCACCTCTTCGTTGTTGCTGAAGCTATTTCACAAGGTATAGCATGTGGGCCCACCGTGTTCCAGAATAGTCGGGACCATCTCTCTTTCCCGGTAGCAAAACTAGCAATACGACTCGGGGGTTTCATTTGGTCTGCTTGATTTTCCACAGACATATTCCAGTCCAAAGTTGATACATTTCACATCTCGTTTTCCATGTCAAATCCGTAGTAAAAATACTCACATTTCGCTGTAGGTGGTTGGATCCAACGGGTCAATGCGGCTACCAATTTTAGCCCACTGCAAGATTTTATGGTTCTGTTTCCCGCACTTGAAATGGAGTGGCGTGATTTACTCATACAAAGTTAGAAATACCTAATCTTAGCCGTGACGGAAAGCATCTTTGACATGAAGAATAAGACGTAAACAAACATATCATGCAAAATTAAGTGCTCCGAGACTGAAAAGTTCGGAAGTTCGTTGATAGAGCTGAATTTCGCGTCTATTAAGACTTAATTTTATGTCAATGTTAACGCTAATATATGTCAGTCTGAGAGCACCTAAATTTACATAATTTTGACGCAGACTGCGTCTTACGGGAAGGTACTGGGGCTAAATCGAAAATCTAAAATTGTGACCGTCACGAAAAGGTGTAATTTTTTGAACGCTATAAGCTTTGTCATTTATAGATGAAATTAAAATCCGAATACACTAATCGATAGGAAATACCTTTCGTAAGCTGTTGCAGTAAACTTTTTTTCAATTTTTCATAAAAAACTGTTTTAAAAATGGACAAATAATAAGTGATAATTTTATCACTGTTTTCATGAAATAAACGTTCTTCCCAAACCCAGTCCTAATAATCAAGTACAATTTGGTTGCACATCGTGCTGCTTGAATCAGAAAAGTTATAAAACCACGCTGCTCAACTCAACTCATTTTCGCTTCGGACGGCGGGTAAGCAGGTAGCAGCAGCAGTAGCAGTAGCAGCAAAAGCAGTAGCAGCAGAAGCAGTAGCAGCAGTAGGAAAGCGGTTCCTGTCAAGTGCGCAGAGTTCGAGTTTTGCACCACGAACTTTGCACGTCGTTCTCGTCGAGATCATTGGCTGCTGGTGCGGCGTCGCCTCGATGGCGCAAGCGCTCCTTGCCTGAATGATAACTACAAATCTCGATTACTTTTCGGAAGGACATATCAGCTTTTGTAAACAACGCATTTTATCGTCGGTTTGGCATAACTAATAGCTCGCAACACTGAAAGACAGCAGCACACACCACACAAAATGGGTTGGACATTTATGCGAAATTTCGGTATTGATAGTCAATATTTCGCGATCAGAAAATTATAGCTTGAAATCCCTCCATTTAATTCTCGGTACATCTTTAATATAAAAAAAATCTTAATATGGTTTTTTTAAGATTTGTGCGTTTTGTGAACGCACATTCATTATTTTGCATAAGAAAACGGTAACGGGGTGTTCTGTGGTGATAAAAAAGGATTTTCCTACACAGGATACAGTTTTCTGTACCAAGCACTGAAATTATCAGACGGTACCTCTATTTATGCTTTTAGATTAGCTATGAAAGTCCCTCCTACTTGGAAAATTGTGCTAAAGAACAGTTTATATAACCCCAGTTTATTTTGCATAATTCTTCAAGTAGCTAATCTAAAAGCATAAATAGAGGTACCGTATGATAATTTCAGTGCTTGGTACAGAAAACTGTAACCTGTGTAGGAAAATCCTTTTTTCAGTGCTAGTTTTTGAAATTCAACAGTGAGCGTTCTTAAGGGCCTACTTGTAATGTTTGATTCTCTTCATCGATTTTCTGTTTACAGCTAAGCGAAACAATTAATCATTTTGTCAAGCTTCTGCATTAATGTTCCATCAGATATCACTGCTGTTTACTGTTTACAGTGACATGTATCGGAAACTGCACACACAGGGTTGCCAAAAGGAAATCTGTATAATGAGAGAGAGAGAAGGATTAGTTATTTCCATCTTATTCCACTATCTGATTTGCTTATCCTTGACAGATATGCGTATTTCGTCTACAATGTGCATACTTCTTCAGTGTCTTGTACTAATACTCTACTGAAGAAAAACATCGTATTTACCGAATATATATTAACACAGGAACATTTCCACTTAGTAACTAGGTAAACTTAAATTTAATTTCCTGTAGGAACAGGTACTCCACTACTTACTCGTTGATGTGTCTTAGGTAGTAACTTGAAAAGCCATGTGTGTCCGTTTCCTTGATCCCTGTTAAGTAAAGTTGAATTACATTGTTTGTTGATCTCCAATTTCCATGGTGTAGATACGGTTTGTAAAATCGTGATGTCCTCCGTCGATAGTTGGTGGTCCTCTGTGAAGATGTGTTTATGCAACCTTTGATGTGAAATCATATGTTAGGCCTTTTTTCTCTTGCTTTTTGGCCTTATTAACCTCCGCTATATGTTCTTTAAATCTAGTTGCTAAAGTTCTCTTGGTTTGTCCTATATATACTTTGTTACAATGATTACAGCTTATTTTATATACACCTGCTTTACCTAAAACATTAACTGGGTCTTTAGTGGATCCTAACAATGATTTCAACTGGTTATGGATACTGGTGAAAACTAAATCTAATCCGGATTTTTTTTAACTGTGGTCTTAGCTTACAAGTAATATCTTGATCAAATGGAACGGACACTCGTTTCAATGGTTCAAGTGCTGCGGTGAGGGTTGTAAATAATCTCCTTTGTAGAATTCTCGCTTTTTTATCGATGATTGCCTGGATTGTGGTCTCCTTGTATCCGTTGAGTCTTGCTGTTTCGAAGATGTACTGTAATTCCTTTACCTTTCCTGTATCGCTGAGTGGGAGAGTCTGATATCGATGAATCATGTTGTGAAAGGCGGCCATTTTCTGCTGGAACGAATGGTTGGAAGTATAGGGGATAACTCTTTTGGTGCTTGTTGGTTTCCTGTAAATTTCGTATTCAAGCGAGGAAGATGATGTTTCTAAGTGAAAATGTACCTGTGTTAATATATATTCGGTAAATGCGATGTTTTTCTTCAGTCGAGTATTAGTACAAGACACTGAAGAAGTCTGCGCATTGTAGACGAAATACGCGTATCTGTCACGGATAAGCAAATAAGGTAGTGGAATTAAATGAAAATAACTAATCCTTCTCTCTCTCACTCTCATTATAAAGGTATTCCACTAAGACGCCCACATTCATCAGGAGGAAATCTGTGTTTTTGTTCATATTGTTTGATCATATTTAAAAAATCTGTGTAATCTGTTAAAATCCTAGAAATCTGTAATCTGTGAATACAGAATCTTGGTTTTAAAAACTCTGAAAAATCTGTAGAAATACGGATTTATCTGTAGTTTTGGTAACCCTGCACACAATCTGTTTTCCGTTAATTGTTCACAGAGAACACTGCAGTGCAAAACATGTCTCGTACCTCTATGTATCCATTTAGATTATTATTCGAAGTCCCTCCTTTTTTACACATTCTGCACACAAAACAGCTCACCCCTCACAGAATTTCCTGCCGAATGTTATGTATGGGGCGGCGCAGAAAGTATCTTTTGCGCAGAATATGTAAAAAAGAAGGCACTTCAAATGTTAAAGCAAATGTATATAGAGGTACCAGACATGTTTTCTGGTGTCAGGTACTCTATTTTGTAATCTGTGAAAGGGAAATCACAAATCGAGTGTCATTAAAATACATGGCATGTTGAGAGATTGAGGTCGTGAGAGCAAATTTTCTCTATCAAATTTGAATGTTTTGGTTATCTAGGAGCTGGTAGTAAATCAGGTAAAACTGTATGGGGAAAATCATTTTTATTTAATTGTAGCTTGTTTAACAATAATTTCCGGGAAAAAACTGAACTAAAAAGTCCCTGAATAATTTGTTTTAGGTTGTCGTTCACTTTTTTTGACCTGAATATGCACCGAAAGCGAATTATTCCCACTTCTCTCAATTTCTATATGGGGATTTTTATCACTTCCTACCAGCGGAACAGCGCCATCTCTGTGGAAAGTGGTCGGACGAAATGATTAATTCAAGTTGAAAATTGCATTAGGTCTTAAGTAACATTGACAAGATTCTCTTCGTTGACTTTATCCTTTAATCCACTCGGCCCAGGTATTTTCAGCACACATATCTATAAAAGAAGTTTTAATCTAGCATCTAATACGACAAACATAACAAGAAACGATTCTGTGTTCTAGTTATTAAGGCTGTGGTCCATTTGGTGAATTTTTACTTAAATTTGACAGATGAATAAATTTTCTATACCAGCAGACTTATTTCTGACAGACAAGGAATCAATTTGAAAGACGCTTTCTCGAAAATCGGCCGATGTACAACAGAAGGATTTTCGAACATCTTAATTTATTTTCGAAGTGTCAAATCTAAGTGAAACTTTTCCAAATGGAACACTCATTACCATAGAAAAATTTCAAGAGTACAGATATCAGCTCTCCCTAAACTTATAACAAAGAAACTAGAACTTCACGTTTGTTGCAGTCCAGTAAGCAAGGAGTTTCAATTTTATGAGTGATGTCACAATCGTCCAAGATTTGTGTCCTAGAAATCTTGAAGTGATAGGGAATATCAGCCATCATGACGGTCATTGTTGGACGCTTCAATGAATCACTTGAAGAAAGCCTTACTTATATCTGATTGTAATTTAGGAACTAAATGAAATAGAATATGTATTCGCATTTTTATGAGGTCCTGAAATTAACCAAGATTTATTAAGTAGGAAATCTAAATTATGTACATAGGACCGAAATGATAGGTTACTTCTACTGTATTTTAAATCAATATCTAGAAAAAATGCACGAGTATTTCACTACACAGCTTAATGTAGTCTACGTCAACCCTGCGGTCGTGTCTTGTACACAACCCCACCATTTTTACCCTTCTTACAAAGAAGGGTATAGATATCACTTGAAAAACCGACTATCGATCCGAGGCCCGGAGGGCCGAGTGTCATATACCATTCGACTAAGCTCGACGAGATCGGAACATGTGTGTGTGTGTGTGTGTGTGTGTGTGTGTGTGTGTGTGTGTGTGTGTGTGTGTGTGTGTGTGTGTGTGTGTGTGTGTGTGTGTGTGTGTGTGTGTGTGTGTGTGTGTGTGTGTGTGTGTGTGTGTGTGTGTGTGTGTATGTGTGTATGTGTGTGTGTATGTAACGAAATGAATGCGCTCACGTTTCTCAGCAACCGCTCAACCGATTTGGACAAACTTGGCGCCAAATGATAGGTCTTGGGGTCCCATTTAACGCTATTGAACGGTTTTGGAATCGGCGAACCAGTTTCGGAGATATGGCCGGAATAAGATCCGGTGAATATGGGCCTTCACGCTGGATTTAACGGAAAACGTATCAAAACCATCATGCGACACATCAAATTACTTCAGAATTCAAAAATAAGATCAATGCAAGTCGTGTTAAGTGTTCCAGACCACATTGGACACACTTGGACATGTTCCGGGTACCCCGGGGAAGTTGCTTGAATATGAATTGAATTAAAACCCATTAAATCACATTAAAATACGATGATAAGGTGATTGGTAGCCTCACCAAATAGACTACATCCGGATATATTCCGGGTATCCCCAGGCAGTGGCGTAGCGTCACTGGATGACACGGGGGTGGGGGGCTTGGTCACTGATAATGACAATAAAATAAATAAACTTGAATAAGTAAGAAGGGTCTGATCACACCATAGGTGGATAAATTCTGTTTTTTTCTAAGTGTGTAGTTCACAGACAACAGTTCTCTCAAATTAAAGGGTGAACACGAAATTATTGCGACACCGAAAATGTCATGCCAATTTTCTTATAATGTTTAGAATCAAACCAAAATTTTAGGGTAGTTTTATGCATATATTTACTTCAAAAATCAAAAGAAAAGTTAATCGATGGAGCCTTGAGTGTAAAATTGAACGCATTTTCGCTTGATGCCCTCCATCAAAGTCTTTACAGTGTTATCCGGTACCAGTTTCAGTTTTTTTTTTTTTCATTTTCTTAACATGTCCTTCTCGTCTTTGACTGTCTTCTTGCTCTTCCGAAGTTCCCGCTTCATTATTGCCCAGTGCTGCTCCACCGGGCGCAGCTCCGGACAGTTTGGCGGATTCATGTCCTTTGGAACAAAATGGACAGAATTGGCCTCATACCACTCCAGGACACTTTTAGAATAGTGGCACGATGCCAAATCTGGCCAAAATAGCGGAGCTTCGTCGTGCTGCTGCAAGAACGGCAAAAGGCGCTTCTTGAGGCACTCAGATTTGTAGATCTCGCCATTTACTGTGCCCTTTGTCACGAAAGGCTCACTCCTCAGTCCGCAAGAGCAGATGGCCTACCAAATGAGATATTTGGAGGCGAACTTCGACACTTTCTTCTTCTTAAATTTGTCGTCCACATCGAACTTGCTCTTGCCGGAGAAAAACTCCAACCCCGGAATTTGCTTAAAATCGGCTTTTATATACGTTTCGTCGTCTATCACACAGCAGCCATATTTTGTCAACATCTTCTCGTAGAGCTTCCATGCCCGAGTTTTAGCCGTCGATTGTTGCCGCTCATCGCGGTTTGGGAAGTTCTGTACCTTGTATGTATGTAGTCCAGCTCTCTTCTTTGCATTCTGGACGTAGGTCTGTGACATGCCGATCTTTTTAGCCAAATCACGGCTTGAGACGTTGGGATTTGCTTTAATCATCCGCTTCACCTTTCCCTCCGTTTTTTTTTTCTCCGGTCCCGGTTTTCTTCCAGCTCCTTTACCGTGGTCCAACGTCAACCGCTCCTGGAACCGCTTCAACACTCTGGAGACGGTTGAATGGTGAATGTTCAACATTTTTCCCAACTGCCGGTGCGACAGGTCAGGAAATTCCAGGTGTTTGGAAAGAATTTGTTCTCTCAACTCGCCTTGGTTCACCTCCATTTTCGTTGAATCGAAAAATACGACTTCGAGTTTGACAGGATGTACACAATACACATCAATGAGAAAGTGTGCAAAATTTGGTTGATTTTTACCCAATGGTAAAAAAGCTATGCCCTGTTGAATGTGTCGCAATAATTTCGTGTTCGCCCTTTAAAACTATTGTACAACATTGGTTACATTTTGTAGCCAAGGGTATTACCATTGATATCGTGTACAGTTTTTATGTAGTTTGTTTTACATATTTTCCAAATATCTGAGAAGAAAAATTTCCATATTTCTCGACTAATTTGAACGGCACTCAAACCATCACGTGGTAAATATGTTTACGATATAGCCCTCACAAATTCAATGTTGTCTTCTTATTACCTATGATGTTTCTGATTATATGCTCAATCAAAGTTTTATGTGTCCTATTTTTTTTTTTTTTTTTAGATTCACGCAAGTTTTTCTACATTGATCAAATATTATCAAAGTAACCCCAAAAAAAAAGCTGATATTTGGTCATAAGACAAAAAAAAATAGTGCAAATGCAATCATTTACGTTACTAACAAATTGACTCTTGGATCCTCAGTAGGGTGAGCCGCAACCAATTTTATACCTTTATATTATTGCAAAATATTTTTCATGGCACATTTGTAAGCGGAATATTTTTCAAACGTTTGTTCTCACGTATGTAACATTCCATATTTAAGGGCCCTGATGATAAACCAATGCTATTCTTAATATGTTTGCAGCACAATTTTGCTGATATGAGCGCACAGTAATTTTCAAAACTTCCCTTATGCATTTTGGTGCACAGCTTTTATAAAAGGAACGCATGTAGATTGATGTAACTGCACTCAATTAGTATTACAAAAATGGTTTTCGGAGTAACCACCAAGAAATGCCTGGGTGGCCTTTGTAGGGACGCAGAGGTAATCATAGTCCAAAAAACAACAAAGGTCACTCTAATATTCCTTCCCCACTTCCACCTGATTGCAAAATCGTGGCTAGCGCCGTTATTGATCTTTAAAATATGGAGTCCCTGAAACTTGTGCATTGACCAGGAACTGTCACTTCCAGCCCCATTCAGTTGATTCTGATCAATCACGGAGCAGCAACCAATGTTATGTGCACTTGTGCAGTCATCCTATGCAAGGCTAAGCTGATCGCACGTTTCAGCGCTTTAAATCTATTGCGCACCCCAGCATTGCAAGGACGTGGCCAGGATAGTTACCGATTGTTGAAGATAGTTCTACTTCCGAGATAAATCTCAAATCTCGGTCAATGCGGTAACGGACGGAGGAGGTAAGACTCTCAAACAATGGTATAGGATTGTCTCCTTCTATCTCAACATCTTCGTTGCATAAGGGACGTCATTTTCACGGTTTGACAAGGGCCAAATCTCAATTTGAGATTTTCTACAGAGACTCAGTAGCTAAAAGTCTGATTGTTGAGCCCCTAAAGACATTAAACAAACTACAGATACTAGTTTTTTTTTTGCTGTTGTGTGTAATGTTCACATTTTGGATTTGTCGCTTGGGTGCGATATCAAGTGATTTGTGTGATTCAAGTTTGTCATTCAAGGGAAAAACAGCACAATCACGTGTCACTGAAGACATTTTACGCTTTTGTTTTACACGAGTTATCGAATTTACGTATTTTTAAGCGTAAAAATCAACTCCATAGTTCATTCGTATAATGTTATTCATCATTGTCACACAAATCACTCTGCGCCATTAATCTTAATTTAGTTTTTTTTTTTTGAGGTCATGGTTCGTTCCGCTGTGCTATTTTTCCACCCTCAAATTGTCTAATTTTCGCGCAAACCTCAATATCACCTTTTGTGCTGTGCCGCCGTGTGAACTGTCAAGCGCAACGAAATAAATCTAAACAAACTACATGCAAAGTATCAGCACCCGAAAGAAAAATCCATCTCATGACGAACACGAAAAGAAGGCTGCAACTTACAACAATAAATTTTAACGTTCAAAATAAGCATCGTCAAGTGTCGTGTACCGGCGCACAACAATTGATTGATTAACCTTAACGAACGGCTTAGACCCATCTGGCACACCGCATTCATTGGTTGTAATGAGAATGCCTACATGCTGGTAGACTTTTTAAGATGCTTCAGTGTCGTTTCCATCCCCAACAACTTGTCTGGTGAATTTCCGCAATAGCCTCATCACGCTCTTTCAAAACAACTCACAACAACAACACGCTAACTCAAAAACAAAGTTGGGATGAGCAACATCGATTCGATTTGTCCAACTTGGTTTACTCGCTTTCGATCGATATGAGTGGATCCTACTCAAATGTGGGTAGTTTCGAAATAGCGTGAAGCGCTTTTGTCATAAAAACAACTACTTATCCAAAGATCATTTGCTGGAGAATCCTCATCATCTTCCGCAAATAAACGAGAACAGCAGCATATTCAATGCTATGCAGCTGCAATGACTTCAACCGGCGAACCGCAACCAGCCATTGTCGTCATGCAGCTGCATTCCTTTCTTTTACTGGCGAAGTATAGGTAAGTGAGGGGATTGGTTTTCCGTTAGCACATAATTATGGCTTATTTCACTGTGTTGTGTTGATTAAATCCAGCTTCGCTACGTCCAGAAATCATTGCAGCATAAGCAGTTCTGGAATTTTGTTTATGCTAATGCAATTTCGAACTAACAGGTTTCACGGTCAATATAACGAAACTGGCCATCGGTTTTTTTTTTAACAACCACGTTGATCCGGTTTTTTTTTTTGTTATTCTTTGATTCATTAGTGAAATTTCTGACGCACCTGTTAGGGTGTTATCTACAGAACAACCAGTTTACCTACTTTTACTTTCGGAAAATAAATATTCGCAAACAATTGTTGGATTCGCATTTATTTGAATATCTGAGCTGGTTCAGTGACATCGAGGTGGGATTTAGTTTTGAGACTTCATTGGTGGATGTGAGCACTGAAGGAATTTGTTTTGCCACTTTCGGATGTCTGCATATTTTCAGCAGTTGTAGAATGATGCAACTACTTATCATCACTGTGATCGATGGGCACACGGAAGGCAAAAATCGGAATAGTCCCAGGCTATAGATGTCTAGCGAAAACCGGCATTGAGATAGGCCTCTTGGTTTCTCAAACATTTTTTTTTTCATTTCATAAGCACGAGTAGACACGATTTCGCACCATTAGCTAGTTAATCGCTAATTAGTGTAGCTGAATGTGCGTTAGCAGCAACGCTAATTTCATCAACGCTTAGTGATTCGCTACTGTTTGACCATAGTTGTCACCAGGGTTGTTCAAGACGTTAACGCCGTTAACAACTTCAATGCACAACTCCATTAGTGACCCTGGTTGTCGCACGTATGTGAGTACGTATTTCGATCCCCCACGATTCATGAATTACTACACGTGAAATTCGAGAAAAACAAAGCCCACCTTCCTCTTTTCCCATACACTTCTAAGCTCCTCCTTCCTTCCTTAGAGCGTGATGCACTTAATAGATCAATGCTCATCATATGGCTGCTGGAAGAAATACTGCTTTTCGCATTGATCCGCTTCTTCATTCTTTCTCCAATAACTGTATCAGTACAACTCGAAAGAACTGGTGATGTTTAAAAGAAGTTAGCATTACATTTGAATAGCTTGCCAGGTTGCAAAAAATCGAACTTTCTTAATCTTTTTTCGAGACTGATTTCAAAATTTACTGAGTTTTGAGAAAAGTTCAAAACCGTAGAAAATGGATTGCCTTCGGCGAAATGACCTTCGGCGAAAAGACCCATTCGGCGAAAAGACCCATTCGGCGAAATGACCCATTCGGCGAAACGTTGACCACACCATCGACACCAGCGGCCTTCATGTTCCCTGGTTAATTTAATCGCTGCTATCATCTCATCAGCCGATATTCTACTTTCGTCAGGGACAACTGCGGGGCTGGCAGCGACTCTAGACATTGCCTCCAATACTGCAGGCTCGTAGGGACTCACCATGGCTTGACCAAGGTGATGTGAATTGACAAATTGTTGACCAAGAGCATTGGCCTTTTCCACTGGGGTTATGAGTAAGGATGGATCCGAATTCTGATTAGGAGAGGAAAGGGGAGGGATGGGCCTCGGCCAGAAATGGAAAATCATTTGCATTCATTTCGTGCATTCATTTACATTCATTTGCCCCTAACTTTTTTTCAACAGCATTCCGCAAAATGATGTATTGAGCTTTTGTAGGTTTTGCTACTAGCTACAACATTTGTTAGCAAATTAAATCCATATCTCTTATGCATGACGAACCAGAGCGAACAGAAGTCACTACTGTTTTTCAGTGAATGTATTTTACATTCACTGAAAACAGTAACAAGTTCTGCGCGCTCTAGTTCGTTATGCATAAGAGATACAGATTTGAGTTATGAGCAAAAGTTGTAGCTAATAACAAAACCTACAAAAACTCTTCACATCTCTTTGTGGAATGCTGTTGATGAAAAAAGTTAGAGGCAAATGAATGTAAATGAATTTTTGAAATGAATGCTAATGATTTTCCATGCCTGGCCCCGGCTTATTTTTTTTTAATTCTTTGTCATTTTCCAGAATGGCTTAGCACAATCTGGGAGAGAGCGAATCTTTTTTGCAAAATCGATATTTCCATAGATTCACCATCCTGGCTTGGATGATTTTGTTCAAACGGTAGCAATTGGTCTTTAGGTTAGGCAGACCAGTACGCTGGTACTGCATACGAATCGTGTTGCGGAGTCTAATGAGGTCTTTAGTGGGCCTGTCAAGGTTCAGAGTATTACTCACCTGTCTGAATACTGGAACATGTTGCTCTCTAGAGCACAGATACCGGTCGATGTCGTCGGTCGTTTCCGGGTGGACATCATAGTCGATACTGATGTCAACGCAGTGTTGGAACTGCGACCAATCTACCCGATGGTAGTGTCGCCGTGATGCTTGGAACTTGTTGATTGAGGAACCCACTTCAGCCACCACCGGATAGTGGTCCGAGCTGAGTTCCTGATACACGACAGGTTGCGAGATGTTGTTGCCCATGTTGCTGATATAGATATCGATGGTGGCGTGAGCACCGGACCTACTCAACCAGGTAAGAGTGTCCGGACTCAAAATGTTGTACTGTGCTTCCTGCAGATCGTTGTTCAGGATGGTGCCGTTTTGATTGCGCCGACTGTTGCCCCAAGCTTGATGTTCGGCATTCAGGTCGCCAGCGATGATGTATTTTTGTCGCCGCCGAGTCAGCTTGATAATATCTCGTCGAAGGTCCGCGGCCGACCCATCTCTGTTGTTGACATGTTTGGGGCAGTAAGTCGCAATGATGGTGATGGGGCCAAGCGATGTGCCAACTTCATCCCCGATGGCTTCGATAATTTTGAGTTGAAAGTACGGCAGCAGGTGGCAGTTGATGTTGCGCCTCACAGCAACGGCTACTCCTCCTCCTCTTGCACTGGTTCTGTCGAGTCTCAAGAGCCGAAATACCGATAGATGGGTTTCGGTGATGATGGCAATGTCGATCTCCTTGGCGTTAAGGAAGTCAAGCAGTTCGATATGCTTGTTCTTCAGCGAACAAGCGTTCCAATATGCGATCATTATAACTTCCCGGTCCATAACTTCCCGGTGACAAGGGACAGGGCAGCATGAAGCTGTTCAGATCGAATCTTGCAGGTGCGCAGGATGATGATGACCTCTGCCACGAGTGTCACAAGTTCCTCCGAGGTAAATGGGGAACAGTCGACGGACTCACCTGACACAGCACTGGCATACGATACACCAGGGGCAGTGGAGGGACCTTGGTTCGGCTGGGCCGTTGGAGAACACCCAGCGGGGGTGCTAAGGGCTCGTTGATTGTTGAAGAGTAGTGGTGCTAGGTTTGGGACCAGTCTATCGGGCTGGATTGCAGGGTATTGAGCATCAGTGATGGCCTGGGACACATGATTATTGCGGTGTCGACCAGTCTGGTTGCCCTTTTGGCGAATATTAATGTATTCCGCTCGCTTGGGGCAGTCGCGAGATGACGCACGGTGGTATCCACCGCAGTTGGCACACTTTGGCTAGTTGTCATCAGCTTGACCACAGGACGCTGTCGCGTGGGTACCTGCACACATGTCACAGCGTGGCTTCATATGGCAATTTTTCGTGCCATGGTCGTAAGAGAGGCAGTTCATGCACTGCGTTACATCACGGTGTTGAGGTATGTACGACTGCCAATTGATGATGACTTGTAACAGATCCCGAATGTTGTCCTTCAGCCCGGCAAGTGTGGTGGAGCTCTTGATAAAGGGGACCAGGAATAACTGGTCCCGGTAGCTGGCGTTCTGGTTGTAGACCAATCCGCTCCAGCTCAGCCTTCACAATGGCCACCTCGAATGACGGCAATCCTCGCAAAACTACCTTCAGTGGCTTCAGCGATGGCAAATCATGCGTGTAAAAATTCACCTTGTTGTCCTTCAGGAAACTTCCAATAGCCTTGTACTCCTCCAGGCTGAAGCACATAATTTTTGTTTCGACGCTGCAGAGCTTAAACCGAGGCTGTAGGTTGTGATCTGTCAACACAGTCCTAAGCTGGTCGACATCCTTCATTGAAGTGAAGAGTTGGGGAATCCACTCCTTTTTGGTGATGGCAACGGTGTCACCACCACCTCCATTGTTTTCCTCAAGCACTAAGAACTGGGTGCTTTGCAGCACACGGTTTTCAGCGTCGTTCTTTGACGCTCCGGTCTGTGTTCGGGCCTTTTTCGTAGGGCCCCCTACTGCTGATCCGCTAATACCATAGAGGTAACTCTAAGACCAGAAAATCCCGAAGAAACGATCTCAACTTTTTGGCTCAGCTCTGGTACTATCTTCGGTCCCAAGATAATCGATGCACCCCTCGAAACATAGGAAAATCCACGAACCCCTCATTTTATCTGTCAAACTTTCATAGCGAATCAAAACAAACATAGTGTAGTACTGGAATTTATACTAGAATGGGACACGTTAATCGATTTGCTTGGGACCAATAGGCTAGTCAAGTAGTGAGCCAATTTAAAATCGTTAGTTTCGTATTGATTGCTGCTAGTACGCTGACGCACCATCTGTTTTTTGGCAAGTTGAACCAAATTTGCCAGAGCGTGTGACGGTGAAGGGCACTTCCAATGCGCGAAACGAAAAAACGAAGCACGAAACAAACTAAAACCGAACAACCCGAGAAGGCGAGTGGGAATCCGAACTGAGTTGAGGCACAAAAGCAGCGCTGTTTTATAACTTTCCAGATTCAAGCAGCACGATGTGCAACCAAATGGTACTCGATTATGACGACTGGGTTTGGGGAGAACGTTTATTTCATGCAAATAGTGATAAAATTTCCACTATTCATTTGTACATTATTCAACAGTATTTTTTATGGAAAATTGGAAAAACTTTTATTGTAGCAACAGTTATTTCCTATCGATTGCTTTATTTGGATTTAAATTTCATCTACAAATGACAAAGTTATAAGCGTTCAAAACCTTACACCTTATCGTGACGGTCGCAATTTTAGATTTTTGATTTACCCCCAGTACCTCCCGTAAGACGTAGTCTATGTAAAAAAAAAAGAAAAGTGATATAACGAACACTTTAAAATTAACAAAAGTTGTAAATCAAGAAATTTTTGATATTTTAGCTTTTGTTAAAAAAAATGTTTTAAGCGTGTCAACAAAAAGTTTAAAAAATTTACCAAAAGTTCTTGTTCCAAAAAGTTTACATTTTACAAAAGCTTTTTTTTGTTACTAAACGTTTATAATTCGGGTGAAACATTTTAAAATATCGTTTTTTTTTATTTCTTTATACTTTTTCGTTTAAAAAAATAAAAATAAATAAATTTAGTTTATTGTGTTTTCAGAAAGACATTCTATTTCTCTAGAACTTTGTCTCAGACGTCATTTCGATAAGAAAAATTCCGTTTTCGAGCAACAAATTTTTGAAAAAAATCAAGAGAACTGTTTTAATTGTTTTAGAAAAGTCAAAAATTGCCGAATGTTAGCACAAATCTGAATTATAGCCCATAAAAAAAAATTACAAATCGAAGAGGTTCAATTAAAAATTCTTTTGATTTTTGTTGTTTTGCGTGTAACTGCTCTTCTTTAATATTTCACGATATCAACATAGGAATATCTAATTTAGTAATCAACCGAGTCTTGAAAAATCTATTCTAGTCATACATGGTGTCCAAAGAATGGAATATGCTTTAAGTCTTCATAATTGTGGGGTTGGAAGAAAAAAGGTTGCAAAATACAAACCTTAAATAAAGAAACTGTCCAATACTTCGAATTCAAAAACACTCCGACTTTGCTCGGGTAGTCACTTAAAATCAAAATTGAGCATACTTGTATTCGTGTAAACGTCCCTTCGTTACATCTAGAAATGTTATCGCGAAATCCCAAAATGCTGCCTACATGCGAAAAAGAAATTCCCTCCGTGCACACAATCACCACCACCACAAAACTGAGGCTGCTAGTTCCGTCTTAAGCTAACACGAAGAACTCGGTCGCTCCAACCATCAGTCCATCTTTACCTTCCATCCGCCGCGATTCGCTTCCGGACTGTAGTTGTAGTGCCGCGCGCATGCTCGTCGCGATTTTTGTTTGCTCGAATCCTACCGGTGGTTGGTAGTTGTTTGTGGTTAGTACGAACGATCGCGGCTCGAACGATACGCACTCTGATTCTTCACTTTAACCGCAATCCTGGCAGCACTGACCGTAGGGTTCACCCACTTTGATGCGCTCTCAGAGAAACTAGCGGCGTGGGAGCGCTTTCTCACCATATCTCGCGGACAGGTTGTTTGCTTGGGACTGCCCTACAATTTTTGCGACCAGTTGAGCGCAGATTACTGAGGCATTCGCTGAAAAGTAGATCACCGGTTTGCCAGCCCTGCTGTGAAAGTTTCCGCACCGTTTCAGATGACAAATTGCTATTTAGCACCTTTCCGAACTGCTGGACGGTGAGAGTAACGTCACGGTCTCTCAGCTTCTCATGGTTTCTCAGTATGGTTTCGTCGAATTAGCATCCAGCTCGTGGCTTAACAATCGTAAATGAATATACATTTGTAAGCCAGTATTACCATCACTGCTGGATGCCAACTTAATGGATTGTAGTCATAAATGAATGCGGTTGTCGATTGTTATGTTCAGCTTGTGGTCTCTTGATTGCCCGGGCGACCCCCCCCCCGAATCCAATCGTCGTCAAGCGGTGTTAGAATTAGTGCGTTGTTAGATTATGGTAACTGTTTGCGGCGGCCTTATGGAAGCCTTCGTGAGTGGAATAAATTGTATCAATTGCGTACCAGCAGCCATCATGGTGGGAGAGATCTTCGCCGGCGTGCCTTAATGTAACAGTGACAAAGCGGAATGTGTGAAAATCAATCGATCCGGTTGGAAGTGCGGTGGCCATGCTCGTGAACTTGCATTCGAATGACCCTGATTCAGTGCACTTGCGTGCGCCGTCTATTGAAGATGGTTTGTCGGTAGGAAGCGGTTTGAAGGACATCGATTTGTTTACGACGCTTGGTTGTGTGTTGTTTGCACACGTGTGTGATGTTGTGCGCACTGATGTGATAATAGCTTCTGTGATTTATAGACTAGTTGCGATTTGTCGTTGGCTTATTACCTGAAGCGACAATGAACAAATAGCTTTTGTGTAAGTCGCAGTAGAAGCTCACACAGTGCAAAGATAATCAAATGTTGGACGATGGTCTTGAACATAGCGAGCAACTTTGTAACGAAACGGTCACACAAAAGAGTGATTCAAAGTGCAGAATAAATTTTCATTTTAGGTACACTCCCGATCATAAGTTTAAGGACACCCCCAAAAAAACATGACAAATTTGTTATGTTCATATCTCTTTCATGTTACGTCCAATTTTCGTTCTCTTTAGATCATTTGAAAGGTTTTGAATGGAACTTTTCTCGTAGGCAAATTTTTCAATATAATTTTCAAATTTCGTGCGTGAATTTTTACACCCAAAGTTACAATATTTTTCAAAATTTACTCTGAAGAATCGTGACTGATTTTCTCAGAATTGGGTTGGCCAAATTTTGAAATAAAAGTAGTAGTACCACTACACCACCGGTGCCGCTAGATCGACAATATTTGAATTTCTTCAAACCTCGTGACTCTGCACATCTCGCGCTTTCAAACTATGTAGGGTACGGGGTGCTATTTTATCCCAATCAGTTCATAGTTTCAACAGACGTTTTTATTCGAAGGTTTTTGTGGGTTAAAAAATTCTTGGATATCTCTAAACTTATATCAAGGTCTGAAATTGTTGGTGAAGAACCGATTGATCAAAAACCCCATGCTTCAAATTCTCCTTCCCATACAACCTTAACCGTTATTACCAGTTTTGGAATATCTTTCGAAAACGCTCCGCTCTCAAAGTCATCGCTCGCCATCAACATTTCGTTTCGGGAGTGTTTCAATTTTCGCTGTGAAGGAATATTCCATCGGTTTGTTTGTTTCAAGACGAACAGCTTTTGCAAACACAATTTCTTGCGACCGTTTCTCGTGAATCGAAGCTCGCCTACGCGCAACACTATCGGATAGGGGAAGCTTTCCCCTACCTGTTGATGTTACTGGGTTTGCACAGGTGAGCTTCGATACATGCAAATAGACCGCAAGGCGCTTTGTTTACAAAAGCTGATGAGGTCTTTCCGATTGTTGATCATGATTTGCTCAAATTAAAAATGACTCGTGAGCCAACAGACATTGCTCGTCCCCGAAATAGAGAGCGTAAAGTTGCTCCCACTACCTGCGCAGATCACAACCCTCGATGACCAATGCGATATTTTTGAACTTGGGTTCGCTAAGATTCCATGGGGGCCGTAAGGGTTAAACTGTACCCGGTGAGTCATGCAACGCAACGAGGTTCCATTTCAGGAGGGAGTCTTGATCTCGCACAAAACTACTCTTGCATTGTTTGGGAAACGCCAGATCAACACTGGTGGAGGTGTGTCTATGGCAGCGCTCATTCGATAGTATTTTAGATTGCTTCAAAACGTACGTGTAGTAGAATGGAAACTTGTACGTCTCACTTTGACGTTCTTGTCACGGATATTTTATCCAGATGTCTGATATCATCCAGCACTTAGCTCGATTTATGGCTCTGCTTAATGATGCGTGCGATCCGATGAATATTTGGCATTTAAATCGTGAATTGTCATTTGAGTGATGTCATCAGCACCTTCACATAAAGAAATTTATTATTATTATTTAACATAGTAATTCTGATCTGATCATAGCATAATAAACCCTTCTGATGCATTCAGTCATCAATTCACCGAATTAAGCATACGGAATGTAGACGTTCCGACATTTGAAGAGGATTTCGAGATTCTCATCTTTGTTGACATTCCCCGATGAGTAAACTTCGTGAGCAATCCCAACTCACCCATGCTCACGACCGTTGGCATTGGTAGCCAATTAGCTCATCAGAAAATATTGTTTCAACCGCCAACTATGTTGCACTGCATTCTTCCGCTTATAGAAATCATAGCTGTCTGTATCAATTAGAGTGCGCCGCTCGCGGCTTGTGAAGGTGCTTATTATCGTATCAACACATACTTAAGACTAACCTCCTCGGGCTCACGTTCGACTTGAAGCGCTAACTTCAGTTGATTAAAAAGACGATAAATATCATTCGTCAATTAGGTCTATAATAAAAGCAATATGGTTGAAGAAAAGACAAACGTGATAATGTGCCTACGATTAGTTGAGTCGCTGTAAAGGTTTGAGATATTGAAACTGACGTGACAATCGATTGTTGTTTGATCAGTACCGCCCCTGTGGCGCTAAGAGAATAAATATGACAGTACCGTAAAACGGGGTGTAGTTTAACGTTGGGATTAATGATTGATTATGTTCAGATGTAACACTTTTGATGTCTAATGATGTTGTAGAATGATGCATTGCATTGCATTGATAATATTTTCTCGTTAATTCTCTTACGACCTTTTGTCCATTTGACCCTTTTTTTACCTTCAACTTTTTGAACTTTCGACATTTTGTCATTTGATCTTTTATCTTTCGGTCATTTCTCCCGTAAACGTAGCAGCAGCGCTGCTTATTCAACGGAGGTGGTGTTTGTCAGTGTATTGTTTTGTATTGGCTGTTAACAAACTCTGTTCTGTGTTTGCTGATTTTCATTTTAATTTGATCGGTGCTCCGTCCTCTTCGCTGACTTTCAACTGGATTTTAATTATTTTATGACTTGGTGTAGGTTTTATAATTTCTGGGTGCATATTTATTTGCTTCATACGTGAAGTTAACGATTTACATAGTTGGAGATGCTGAGCATCATTTATACGATCGATGCGGGGATGAAAGTATAGAGTTGATAGTGCCGTTAGAGTGCGGCAGCGTAAAAATTGTATCTAGTAAGTAGAAAGCGAACAAAGGTCAATTTTGAGGAAGGCACGAATCGAATTGATCACCTTCTTTACCAAACTCTCATCCCTTTTTCCAGTGATGGCGGGAGGAGATACCTCTCACTATCTCTCCCCAACAGGGGAGGTTGGTAAAGGAGATGATCAACCCGATTCTTGCCTTTCTCAAAATTGACCTTTGCTCGCTTTCTACTCTCTATATACAATTTTCACACTGCCGTACTCTAGCGGAACTATCAACAACATACTTTCACCTTCTCATCTTTCGTATAAAATTACTGTACAAGCCAGTCGGCTGTAATTGCTGGATCGAAGGTTTTTCTTCGCCGTCGAAACGGCTGCCAAAAGGGCCAGTAGAATGGCTACACTAACTAGCGCTTATTTTTGCTATCTTCGCTCTTTCACTAGAGCGCAAGACTAGCACACATCGATCGCGCACCGTTGGAGGAATTGAATAATCTTCTGCTTTCCCACTTTCCGGACAAGCACTAAAACCCAATTTTGGACCTTGGATCAAGAAAATTTGTCTTTCGTTTTGTCGCGCACAATCGACCGTGTATACACGCTGTGAGTTGAGTTTGGACTGATTGTTTTTATCGGGTTGACCACTGACCTCTCATCGATCGTGTGATCAAATGTATTACTGGTGTTTGGACAATGGTATTCGTTATCACTCTCTCTCATCTCTTATTACACATGCATCTTTAGGTATATAAGCCGTAGCTTTAGGGTAGGTTTGGCAATCTTTGACTAAAGTATATAATTTAGATTTAGGTTACCATTTGAAGTCTGATATTTGATGTTAAGCAACTCCAACTTTATTTATTTGAATGTCCTTAAGTAGTAGCACGCTTGTCACAAATCAATTGTAGAAACTTATATATGACTTATTTCAGTCATAAACAAGTTGCTGTAACTTATTTTGATGAAAGTGTGCTACTCTGGTTGCTAGCTTACTATGTTTGTATTATTAGTTTTACCTGTTTATTTGAAATAAAGGGAAAAAATGTGAAAAGAGAACATAGCAGAGTGACTGATCACAACTTCAGGACAATTAAGAGAACCTAGAACATCTTATATGCATGAAAATGGTTTAATTTGATGCGCATTGCCTCTAAGATTCTATACGGAATATCATTACAAGGAACAGTGTTAAGGTCCTGGTTGATATAGTAGGCCTTTGATCTATACTTTTGAACGATTTGGAGGACCTACAACATCTTATATGCTTGAAAAGGGATAGCTTCTGCACAACGGCTTCACAACCCAAGTAACATTGCAAGCTTTATAGAAGTTAGATAGCATTCTACAAGCGTAACAGGTATGACAATTTTGAACATCTGAACACCCCTCTTTTCGTAATTAGAGCCATATTTACGGAGATAAATCGATTTAAAGATTTGGTAGGCCCACCAGCCGATAAATAAAGGTTTTTGGAATATTTTACACTGGGAAATCTGGGTATGCAAATTTCGAGCATCTGAATAGCCCTCTTTTCTCTATTAGAGCCATATTTACGGAGATAAATCGATTTAAAGATTTGGTAGGCGCACCAGCCGATAAATAAAGGTTTTTGGAATATTTTATACTGAAAACTTCGAGCATCTGAACACCCCTCTTCTCACGATAACAGTCATATTTACGGAGATAAAACGATTTAACAAGCCTAAATTATAGTCTGCAGAACTCTCATCAAACCAAAATTTGTACCTGGGAGAGATGTTTAGATTTAATTCATTGGGTATTAGGGTGGTTCAAAATATCGATAGTGCTCCACAAAACTCAATCTATTTCAAATCAGGTCCTGATAGCAGTGCTGTAAATTCTCAAAATCATTTGAACATTTTTGAGAAAAATGAGAAAAGTAGCTATTCGCTATCAAAGGGGACCTCCTCCGAATTGGTGATATCAGTTGCTTAGTCATTTGACGAAGGCATGGATCATTCTCATTTGAGAAACGCTATATATCATTCGATTGAGTGTAACCTACACACAAACGGAGCTCTGGTCGACATTCCGGCGAAAAAGCTAAGCCAACCCGATACCAACCTGACTTCTATCAAACCCCAACCCGATGTTGACCCGACATTGACCCGACATAAACCCAAAATTGACCCGACATTAACATGACATTGGGTCGACATCGACCTTAAATTAGCCTTACATTGATCCGACATCGGGTCGACTTGTCTGTTCGGGACCATTTTCCTGGATTTCTTCCATACTCCACTGTCGTATATCAAATGATACTGAGTGACTCAATTGACAGTGACAATGAGCTTCGAATGAGAAAGGGGCTCTTCAAATTATGGTCATGTGAGAATTCGTTTACACAGAATTGATTGAATGGTTGTAGTGGTTCATCTTCAATCGAATGATATGAAAATTTACAGCACTGCCTGATAGTTCTAGAAAAAATTGAGCTCGTTTGAATACGAACTCATACTGCACTGGCCCTTTAAAGTTTATATGGGAATTACCGGTTGGACTCGATTATTTAAAAAAAAAAATCACTCGGGATAATCGAATCACCCGGATAATCGGTCAAGTATATTTTAATAGATGATGCAAAAGAATTGCACTGGGCTTCTGTGCCCAAATTGAACGTTTTAAAATTATGTTATTCCTATTTCCTGATGATGGTCACAAATAGCAATAACTGGAAAACAACTATTGATCTGATCTTTGGCGACCAATTTTCATATCACTTTCTTCAACAACGTCTGAAGCCACCATCAATTTTAAGTGGATCTAAGTACACTCTTGGCGCTTGTCGGAAACTTTGAAGCCACCCACTTAAAAATGTGGATTCATGAGCACTACGGTCGGTCAACTAGACACTTGCTCCTCACAACTGGACAAAATTTGATCGATCTACAACTTTGTCTCAGATGTCATTTCGATCAATAATGCCGTTTCCGTGCCAAAATTCAAGCATGCCATTTTGAAAATTTTACAACATGTTAAATGGCCAAATTTTAGCAAAAATATGAATCATTTCCCATAAGGCAAAATTTCATACAAATCGAAGAAGTCCGATTCAAAAATTCTTTTTTGTGTCGCTATTTTGCCTGGAACTGCTCAAATCCATATCATAACCAAATTCTTTCAAATTTGGCAGGTGTTGGGGACCTCAATTCGCATCTAAAGAGCAGTGGGAAGAAGAGAGTTGTGATCCGTCATACAAACATAGCCCATCCTAGTGTTCATGGATTCACTCAAAATTGTGAGTGGTTTCCATAGGCATGTGCAGATCTCTTCATGAGGGAGGGCAATCAACCAATTGAGGTGCATCTCATTTTCTAGACGGTATCGGTGAGTTATGGGCGTCGCAAATGTTGAGCAAGATAGTATTTATTAAAAGTGGGTGCTGAACTTGTTTGCATCAAGGGGAAAATAATAAAACTACAAGTAACTACGTGGTCTTATATAGTAAATCTTATTTGTTAACTGCAGCAAAAGCATGTGTTTTGTGTAGGAATAGGGATTTGAGCTTCTCTCTGTTTATACTCTTGAGTATGACGCGCTTGACATAGATGGCCCACAGCGACTCACGATTCCGATCAATAGCGGTGCGGCTTCTTCCTCCTTCTATGGATGCTCATGTGGGCTGCAGCTCGCTGCTTGCGGAGATCCTTTCGTTGTGTACTGGAGAACACCAGAGTTGATAATAGAAGAGTTACGCAGACTGAAACCAAAATCTACCTATCGAACTGTCAAACCGTCTACCTATCGAACATACTAGATAAACTGACTCTGTTGTGTGAAAAGTATTGTTATCGAAATTAGAGGCAACTTCTACAACCCAGGTGAAAAAAAAGGCTGCCGAAATAGAAAAAAAAAACAAATGCCCATTGATCGACATCAGTGCTGCAAGCTTCACTGTGCGTAACTCTTCTATTATCAACTCTGGAGAACAGGACCACTCACCACGCGGTGATTGAATAAACACCGTTTGGTGAGACCGGATGGAATTAAACTTTGAAATCTGTGTTAGGGAAATCGCTTTTCGCAGGCAATCGGTGATAATTTTAACTATCATAGTAACAATTGCACATTCGTACAATTTTCAATAGTGACATTTTAAAAAATGATAAAGACTGAAATTTAGCAGATGCGTAGAAATATTTCTGATCGATTTGTGCAAAAATTGTTGAAATCGGTTCAGGGGCAGCTAAGGTTTTTAACGTTCAAAATCTTTCATAATTTTGTGACAAGTTCCATTTTCGGTTTTAACAAAGTGTACCCCCATAAAGAAATCACAGACGTAGTCCTACGTCAAAAATACCAAGAACTGCTAACCGCTGAAAAACCATACAGAGGATTTTACGGAGATTTTTATGAAATAGTTTCTGAGCAATAAGATATTATGAGAGAATATATATGACAGATGAGATAAGGATTGCTGGGTGGATGGAGATCTTCAGAATAATACCTGATAAACCGGAAATCTCGAACAAACAACCAGAGGACTTCACCTGACGATCTTTTAAACTGTTCAACGTGGCATTATGGTGGATATCTAAAATTTTTGTTTATGAATTAATGATCTACTGTACATCTTCAGAAAAATGCCGCATTAGTCTGCAATAATTTCTTACTGCCAGGTATTATGAAGAAAAACCTTACAAATGCTATTTGGATTCCTGGACAAATAGCAATCTTCATTAAAATGCCTGTTGAATCAGATGCCTTGAGCAAACATCTAGAGGGCAGTCACTTCTTCCTAATTCGATATTGAAGGGACCATGTAGTTAGAGAAGATGTCTAGTTAGGGATGTTAGTTTGGGAAACTTGTGGAAAGAGTGGTCCAAGTTGCCTGGATTTCCATCGAGTTAGGGAGAATATCGAGCTAGGGAGAAATCGAGTCAAGGAGAGTTCACTGTATATCCAGAGGATTTTGTAGAGATGTTTGAATACTGATTTTGACTGGAGTTGAGCTATACCTATACTTGTTGGACAGAATACACAGGATAAAACCTGATAGAACAAACATTATAAAATATAAAAAAATCCAGAGGACATTGCGAAGATCGTTGATAATCTGGAAAAGTTTATGATAATTCTGATAACATGTGAGAATATGTGAGCATCGAGATTTCAATTGCCGTGTGGTTGGAAATCTGATACACCTGATGCCTTGGAAACAGTAATATATAGAGGATTTTCTGGAGAAATTCAATCTTCCAACGTGGCATTATGAGAGAATTGTGTGATTTGTGACTCATGGACAGTTAAAAATCATCAGACAAAATTGCAACTGGAACTGCTAACCGTTGGAAAAAACATCCAGGGAAGTTTTAGATAATTACTGAGCAACATAATATTATGAGATAATATATGACAGATGAGAATTTCTGGGCAGATGGAGATCTTCAGAATAATACCTGACAGATCCGATGTCTAGATCTCCCAGAAGTCACCAGCTGATTGGATCAAGATTTCAACAATTTTTTCAACAATTCAAATAACAACACCCAGATATTCTTATATTGGACTTCAGCTTGATCAGGTATCATACTGAAATTCTGCAACTGCCTAACAATTAAACTTACATCTTCCAGGTATTATGCAAAATATTATTTAGCTCAGAAATTATTAAAATGACCTTCAGGTGATCATAGATCTCCAAAAAAAACCTCATGATATTTGTTCAGACTTAAGCTTGATCATGTAGCATTTTGATGATCTTAAACTGCACACCAATTCAAATCATTTCTCCTAGTTATTCTCTCAAATAACATATTGATCCCAGTCGAGGTCGGTGGGATTTTTCTGAGGCATAAAAATCTCTGGTCACGTCTTCCTTCGGAAGGGAAGTAAAGCCGTTGGTCCCGGCCCATGTGTGTTGTGAATGGGTGCGATATCCTACGCAGGTGTGGAAGCTGCCTTCCTGCACATTCGATTGCCGTCAATGGATGGCAATCGATGTCCGTCGGTGATTGGCACTAGATTGCGGAACAGAGGCCGACGTTAAATAAAGGAAAGAAAAGAAATAACATATTGCTCAAAGATTACTCCAAAGAGCTCCAAAAACTCCTCAGGGTATTTTTTCAAGATTTCAACTTGATCATGTATAATTTTTAAGCAGGGCCGGTGGTGTAGTGGTAAGCGTGATTACCTCTTACCCCAGCAGGCCTGGGTTCAATCCCAGTCGGCGCCGCCGGGATGTTCTGAGGCATAACATCTCTGATCACGCCTTCCTTCGGATGGGAAGTAAAGCCGTTGGTCCCCGGTTCATGAGTTGATGGGTCGATAGGTAGGGTCCAGGTGTGGGAGCTGCCTTCCTGGTGGCACGTCGATAGCATTGGTGCTCAGCACGGAAAACAAGATCTACGGAAAACAAAATCAAGGAATAAAATGTATAATTTTTAGGATTTCCATCTGCCCGACAATTTAAACCACATCTCTCCAGCTGGCTCATAAATTATTGCAAATACATACAGGTCATTAATGATCTCCAAAGTGTCACTCCACAATTCAAATCATAGCTCCTATGCATTTATCAAAATACCAGGTTGATCAGAAATTGTTCGAAAGACCTCCAAGTGATCATAAATCTCCTGGCATCATCGTGAAGATCACCAATTGTTGAACCATCAACATCACATCTTCAAGATATTCTCAAAAATTCTCAGAATTTCCCAGATTACTCAGAAATTATTTAAAATAACCTCAAGTGATAACAGGTCACCTTGATAACCTAAGGATGCCTTATAAAGACTATAGATTGATCAGGTATCATTGTAAAGATATCTTATAAATTATTCAAAAGTCCTTCATGTGTTCTAAGATCTCCATAACGTCATCTGGATATGATTACAAGACTTCAGGTTGATCAGGTACTATATATTTTTTTTTATTGGAACCGCTGCGACCATTAAGCTGATCTATTGTGGTATACTCCTTTTTAGTATCGCATCTGTTCAGGACGCCGAGTTACCATTTAGGGTAACTGCCATTGTTACCTGATAATGCGGAGTATCCCAATCTGGTATGATTCTTAGAATGAATTCTTCCACCATTTTGGGATTTTTAAACCAAATCTCAGAAGGACTTAGTATGCTTTGGTTGAAATATTGTTTTCTGCACACGAATGGTGCCGAACATTTGCAGAACAAATGTTGAAAGGTCTCTGTCTCACAGTTACAAAACCCACAAATATCTGTTTGACTTCAATTTTTCTTTTTCAAATGATATCTAACGGGACAGTGTCCCGTAAGTATCCCAATAAGTATGTTTTTTTTTCCTCTGTTCGGGACATAAAACCACTGCGACCAGTAATTTGATCTATTGTAGTATATCCCGTGTCCTTAGTTTAGTGCATGTCGTATTACTCCATCACTATTGAGAAATGATGAAGTATTCGGTTTTGATACAGTTGTCATTCTTGCCTTTATCGCAAGGAATCGATTCTAATTGAAAGGTCCCGCTATTTATACCCTTCGGAGTGTTGAAACACCCTCCAAAGGCGCGCCCCTTTGTCAGTCAAAATTGGATTCCTTAGCAAAAAAACAAGACATGACACCGATAATGACCATGCATCAGAACCCTAGTCTTAACCACTTCAAACTAGGAAACAACGAATAGAAGATTAGGAATCACATAGGTGAAGACTAACTAACTCATTTTTTCCTTGTTTCAAGATCATCCTCGGTCCACGCAACCCAAGGACTTATCACTATCAACAAGGCATAAAAAGTAACAAGGACTAAGATGTGTTCCTTTGATTACTGTAAAATCCTGTTCCCCTAGTTTGAAGTAGTCAAGACTAGGAATCGGTGGTAGATCTTACATCCCGTAACGTACCACGAAAAGGTGATCTACCCACGTTACGGGGCCAATAAGTATGTTTAGTGATTTTCTATTTAAATTTAGTATTTTTCCGTAATTCCCTTGTTTGGAGTAATATACAATTTGGATTGCCTTGAAGCATTCGTAGCAACCCAATTTGATATTTGTATTACACGGGCCTGTGATCCCAGATCCAGTGCTATCATTCATTTTTTTAACCATCTATGTAGAAAATTATTGATCCTGGTGGAATTATTGGCCCTCCTTATTCAGGTACTTTTGAACTGAACATCTCAAACTGTTCATCAATTCCGTTCACTTCTCCGGGATATTCTCTCACGATGCACGACGGCTCCGAAAATATTCTAAAAACTATTAGGTAATCAGAGATCCTTGTTTTCAAGGCTTTTGGTTGATCAAGTTTTGTTCTGAAAATCATTAACTATGCAACAGTTCAAATCAAATTGTCAACTATGCACTGAGTAAACTAGTGTGCTCCCTCACAACTCAGGATGGTATGGTATAGTAACCTCAGAATGCCGTCGTCATATTACATTTCTATATCATTTCACCAAGCACAAATTGGCTCAAAAGGATTAAAATGCATCAATGGTTTTTGCGATTACCCGAATCAAATCCAATACTAGAGCAAATCAATTATGACTTCGGATAATCGAGCCATTTTCTTCTGGATAACCGAGCCCCGAAAAATTGAACCTCCGGATAATCAAGTCCATCCTGTACTATGGGAAAATTGAACTTTTTGTTGACATCGTTTTAGCAGTTCGCTGTATTTATCTGAGCGACATTTTGCAATCTGTACAAATTTGAAATTTTCCCAGCTGCAACTTTGCTCAAGACCACGTTTTGATTGAACATCACGATAAATAGTTATTCATTAAATAGAAAGACGATGTTTCTGTGCCATGCTGTTCAGCAGGGTTGTAGGACAATAGGTCGAATGGACAACAGGTGTAGAACTGGTCAATTGGTTGGAGGATAAAATGGGTGGTAACTCTAAAAAATGTTTCCTCCTTTTAATCATGAGCAGTTATTTGGAAAATTAGGATAACGAATAGTTACTAGAAACAAATAACTGCATTAGTCTAAAATTTATTACTTTTTAAAATCATGAGCAGCTCTTTGGCAGTAGTTGCATGGTATTTTTTTAAAGTTCTTTTAAACTCTGAGCCAAAATTTTCTAAACAATCTTTTGTCAATTCTGATGATGGATTTTTGAACTTATGTCCACTTTGACCATTTGTACATGTGACATTTTGTCCCTATATGTTAAATTCCACCTTTTGACCATTCAACTTGGCCATACCATTTGTCCTTTTGTCCCTCTAAGTTCAATTCAACCCTTTTTCCATTTTACCTTTTGTCCCTCTAACTTCAGTTCATTTTTTCTTCTTTCGACATTTTGTCCATCTAAGATCAATTGGACCGTTGTCCCTTGACCTTTTGTTCTTGGACCATTTGTCCTACGATCTTTAGTCCTTCGACCTTTAGTCCTTGAACCTTTCGACCTTCGACCTTTTCTCCTTCGACCTTTTGTCTTATATTCGTTATTGGTGTACTTTTCCCGAAGAATAGGCCAAAAAGTCCGGGCTACCCAAGTAACCATAGACAAGTTATTTCGCCTTTTTGGCTACATGCGGGCCTCATCAGAACTTACACACACTGATATAGCCGTACAGGGGTGCACCAATAAACAAAAAACAAGTTGCAATAGAAATGAAGAAAAAGGCAATAAACAAATAAAAAGCCTCTTTTAATAATTTGAATGTGAGCGGTAAAAATGGCAAAAAGGGCAATAGTAAATAAAATACGCTCAATTATTTAAGGATGCATCTCCACTAAATTAGGAAATTTGAGCACTAAATAACTCACTTTCGTCACCTGCAGTTGAAGATATTTTCCCATAAAAGTGGAAAAATGAGCAATATCATATTGAATAACCGCAATAAATAAATCTAAAATGTCCCACACAAAGCGCACAGTTATCACTGTTTTAATCCAATTATGCTGTAAAATCGTGATTATTTCCCCAAGAAAAAAATTAAAATATCTTTTAAAAACTGAAAAAGTTCCAGGAACCAGGAGATAAATGTATGGTTGAACATGAGGATGAGCCATCGTAAAATATGAATCGTTCTTAAAGAAAAGAAAATAATTCATGCAGGAAAGTAAAAATGAGCAATTAAAAACGAACACTGCGCAATATAAATTAAAACAAAATTCCAATGATATTCAGGAAATATTCCTTTAAATTGAAAGTTTATGAGCCAATAACCCAGATCAATTTCCATATGGTATTTTCAAGACAGCGATAAGTAGTAATACTGTGTCTTGGCTAACAAAGTCGATGTCGATAAAGAAGATTAACGAATGTGGGTCTCACTGAAAAAGGTAACATTAAACAAAATCAAAAGAGCACTAAAAACAGATGTTTGAGCAATATATACGTCACAAAAGAGCACTAGAAAATGCCATTTGAGCAATATAAAGGTAAAAAAAGACACAAAAAGCACAATAAATGTCCCAGGGAAAATTTCAAAAACCCTCAACAAAAAATAAGAAATGAGCAAGAAACGTTTAAAATTAGCACTCTGAAAAATAAATTGAGCATTTTATTGGCCATGAAGGTCACTAAGAACGAAAACAATATCTTTTGAAAACCTGCAAATCTTCATCGAACCATAGACAAACAGACATAACACTCGCATCTTGTACATCGAACACGCATTTAACGGTCAATTTAAATATTTGTTAGTTGATAACACCTCCGCCGGTGGCGCCCATAGTTAATTTCCTTGCGTTTGACGTTTACACATGTACAAGATGTACAAGATGCGAGTGTTATGTCTGTTTGTCTATGGTTCGATGAAGATTTGCAGGTTTTCAAAAGATATTGTTTTCGTTCTTAGTGACCTTCATGGCCAATAAAATGCTCAATTTATTTTTCAGAGTGCTTATTTTATACGTTTCTTGCTCATTTCTTATTTTTTGTTGAGCGTTTTTGAAATTTTCCCTGGGACATTCATTGTGCTTTTTGTGTCTTTTTTACCTTTATATTGCTCAAATGGCATTTTCTAGTGATCTTTTTTGACGTATATATTGCTCAAACAGCTGTTTTTAGTGCTCTTTTGATTTTGTTTAATGGTACCTTTTTCAATGAGACCCACATTCGTTAATCTTCTTTATCGACATCGACTTTGTTAGCCAAGACACAGTATCACTACTTATCGCTGTCTTGAAAATACCATATGGAAATTGATCTGGGTTATTGGCTCATAAACTTTCAATTTAAAGGAATATTTCCTGAATATCATTGGAATTTTGTTTTATTTTATATTGCGCAGTGTTCGTTTTTAATTGCTCATTTTTACTTTCCTGCATGAATTATTTTCTTTTCTTTAAGAACGATTCATATTTTACGATGGCTCATCCTCATGTTCAACCATACATTTATCTCCTGGTTCCTGGAACTTTTTCAGTTTTTAAAAGATATTTTAATTTTTTTCTTGGGGAAATAATCACGATTTTACAGCATAATTGGATTAAAACAGTGATAACTGTGCGCTTTGTGTGGGACATTTTAGATTTATTTATTGCGGTTATTCAATATGATATTTCTCATTTTTCCACTTTTATGGGAAAATATCTTCAACTGCAGGTGACGAAAGTGAGTTATTTAGTGCTCAAATTTCCTAATTTAGTGGAGATTCATCCTTAAATAATTGAGCGTATTTTATTTACTATTGCCCTTTTTGCCATTTTTACCGCTCACATTCAAATTATTAAAAGAAGCTTTTTATTTGTTTATTGCCTTTTTCTTCATTTCTATTGCAACTTGTTTTTTGTTTAATGGTGCACCCCTGTAGTATTTAGTGGCCAATTTGAGATTTTTTATTGCTTGTGCTTTGTTAATTAGGGTACGTATATATTTTAGTCATTTCCAAATCAGCGTTCACTCGGTTGTCAACAGAAGCAGACCACTCTCAATGTGTGTCACGCAATCGTCTGTTTACTTGGCAGCAACCATTGTGTGGTTCTCGTCATTGTTCTTCATCAGCAGCTCTTTCAGTTGATGCGTAGTCGATTTTGGAAAGCAACCATTTAGTGATGAGTGTTTCGAGTGCTGACCACGTTTTGCGTCCATTGCTGCAATGGAAGTGTTCTGAACCCCGTTGGCGAATCTGCCATACAATGAAACCACTGGAAGCGGCTCCCGTTGTGGTGGAGGAGGCTTTTTGTTTAGCGGAAGATAAAATGTTTATTGTGTTGTACCTTTTGACTATAGTTTTAAGATGTATTGTATAGTGAACAAGAATCCTCGGCTCTGTAAAGTGAATTCAATTGAGCCTTATCAAATAAATGATTAAAAAACTACAAGGGACAGCCCTTTGAGGTTGTACGCAATGGTGACGTAGGTCTACGTGGTCTTATATAATAAATCTTATTTGTTAACTGCAGCAGGTGCTTGTGCTTTGTGTAGGAATAGGAATTTTAGCAGGGTTCTCTCTGTTTATATTCTTTAGTATGACACGCTTGACATTGATGGCCCACAGCGACTCACGAAGAGCTACTGATTCCGATCAATAGTGGTGCGGGTTCTTTCTCCTTCTATGGTTGCTCATGTGAGCAGCAGCTCGCTGCTTGCAGGCAGCCTTTTGTTGTGTACCGGAGAAAACCATCACTCACCACGCAGTGGTTGAATAAACACCATTTGGTGAGACCGGATGGAATTCAACTTTGAAATCTGTGTTAGATGAATCGTTTTTTGCAGGCAATTGGTGATAATTTTATCATATCAACAGTTGCACATTCGTTCAATTTTCAATAGTATAATTTTGAAAAACGATAAAGTCTTGATTTTAACAAATGCGTAGGAGTATTTCTGATCGATTGGTGATAAAAGTATTGAAAATGGCCCAGGTGCAGCTGAGTTATTAACGTTCAAAATATTTCATAATTATGTCACATGTTCCATTTTCGGTTTTCACAAACTGTACCCCCATATAGAAATAAATGTTACATTTGAAAATGTAAAATTTACATTTGAAACATTTCCTACGTAAAAAAAAAACGATAGCAAACTAGCTAGAACGGTGAGAACAAACTTTTCACTTTTCCCATAATAATTTTGATATAAACTTCGAAGGGCCAGTGCAGTATGAGTTCGCATCGAAATGAACTAAAATTTTGAGAGAATTATCAGAACATGATTTGGAGGCGATTGAGCTTGGTGGAGCAAAATCGGTATTTTAAACCAACCTATTGGGTATCAGTCAGTACACATCAAGCTCGGAACCTCGCTCGGAACCATGCTAGACCATAATAACAAACTAGCTGATAGCAACAGCCAGCGCACATATTCGCCCCCTTACCCTAGTCAGCAAGAAGACAACGCTGAGAGAACCGACCGCTCTCTTATTCTCTCTGCGGTGCACAGTACGTACATTATAACGCTTCGCCGAGAAACGCCTGCCGAACATTCAAGCGTCGCTGTTCGGCCCGTGATGTAACGTGTCAAGCAAAGCATCTCAAACGAAAGTAAAATTTTGACTCAAATTCCCAACCTACCACCCACGCCGCCAGTCGCGTGCCAGCTGAAGTTCAAGTGCAGTAATCAAGAGTGTGTTGTTAATCAGAACGAGATTATCGCGATCGTCGCGTGCATCGGAGAACTACGGATATCTGGCAATCTTCGGTTTTTAATTATAACACGAACCAACAACTACCACCATCTTCGTGGGTAGGACAGACGCCAGAGAAGAAAACAAAAACGCCAATGGATAGCAGAATACGACCGCTCAGCTCATCGGCAGTTTGCTTGGCGGTGGTTTTATGCATTGGTAAGTTAAAAGTGAGCGATATCGTTTATTCGGCAGATGTTAGTTGTAATTGTTGTCGTTGCATCGTGGTGGAAAGTATTGTTGTCGCTTGAGGTGATAATAGAGGCAAATGCGTGAGAATATCGATTTGACAGGGGCTAAAAATAGGGCAATGGAATTTCGCTAGGAAACAAGGCTGAAGAAAAAATGCTACAAGGCATTGGCCGGTCGTTAAGCCTAATCTGATTTACCCCCCTGGCTGGATGTTGTTTACTCAAGTGTGGACGAATGTGTAACGCGGGGAAGAGAGGGGTAACAGCACCATGCTGGTTAGGTTAGTTGGAATAAGAATAAACATACATAAATTATTCAACATGACTGCGAAGTGACCTTAAAGAGAATGTTCGGATAGTTTTTCAGTTAACCCGCACGAATAGGCGGAGATGGTTAATGAATGCCTCACTTTGGTGAATTGTTCCAAACAGACACAGCTAATTTTAACAGTCGCTTGGTTAGTATATGAGGTAAGAACCCTAGTTGAGTTACCTACCGGCTGTCAAAACCAATGTTTCAACTCTCCAAACCAAAATTAGCATATAGAGCTAGTGTCCCTAATATTGGGCCCATACATAAATTACAAACGAAAGCATTTTTGGAAAATGTTTCACTAGCACCCAAAAATTCTCATTTGTGTTGTCCAGATGTCCCATTGTTCTACGAAAAAATTGATTAACAGAAGGTTTTTATCGATGGGTCGAATTTTTAAATCCATTTGGCATTAGACTAATGCAAAATTTGACTTTTTCGCTCCACAGTGCTTAAATGGTTTCAAATCGGGTCCTGATTAGCCTCCCAAAGTTACATCTCATTTGGCTAGAAACAGACTTCGCACAAACCATTTGAAGTTTACACGTAAATTACTATGGGACATCTAAACTTTTTGCTCATTGCCTTCTAGTCCTTTTCCATATTGAGCTGCGAAACAGTTCGATAGCCATTCTTATAGAAAATTTTCTCAGCTACAACTTTGCTCAAGATCGTTTCTATGTAAAATGAGACAGGAAAAAGTTATTAATTATTTAAGAGATTGGTAAACTTATGACATGTTCAAGCAGCTGCTCTGTAGGCAACACTGTATTTTGCAGTGTGACATAGTAGCCATGATTTTTGTGTCCTATTCAACGCCCCAGAAACACCAATGTTGCCTGCTGAGCAGTTGATTGAGCATGATCATAAGACATCAGCGCATTGAACCATGGATAACTTTCGATCCTTGCATTTAATCAAAAAGTGGTCTTGAGCAAAGTTGTAGCTGGGAAAATTTCCTACAAGAACAGTTGAAAGTTTTTGAAGCAGACCGATATGGTGAATTATTAGATAGACATGAACAAAAATCTTGGATTTACCATAGTAATTCCCATACAAACTTCAAATGGTTTGTGCCATCTCAGTCTCTCACCAAATGGGTTCAAATTTTGAGAGATTAGTCAGGATCCGATTTGGAATCGTTTAAGTATTGTGGAGCGAAAATTTAAAATTTTGCATCACTCTAATATGTCATCCTTAAAGCCATTTCGCCCACATATCATAAACCAATAGTAGGAAAATCAAGGCATTAATCAATGTTCAGATAGCATTAATTCTGATTTCACTCCAATTTATGTAAACTTAGTTTACTCAAATAGCTGAATAATGTTTCCTTGCGAATTTTTACTAAGAAAAGATGTTATATGAACCGATCCTAAATTTGTGTGAATTCATTACCTTAATTTGTCTACTGACCTAGGGAGTAAATAAAGATTTCAAAAATGCTTTACTCTATAACATCACTTCCGATCGGAAAAATGCTCTCGTTTTGTGCAAAATAATAAAAGGAACTCATCGACAAGAGCTTTTTGCAATCTAAAGTCATGACTCAGAGGTAACCATTTATGAAATTTGTATTTACTTACTAGGTCACTTTCACCTTAACCATACAGTTCCGCCAGCATTTCAGAACGTGAGCATCATCATGATTATTGATGGCCGTACAATTCGTAGTTCCAGATTGATGACCAGATTGATAGAAATTTGCCCGATAATCCAAATTAATGGGACTTGTGATTACCAATGCATTCACATTGTGCAAACTCCGGAGAATTAGTGCTATCCTTACGATCATTGGGGAGGAAAAGAATTGTAAGCTTGACACCCGCATTTACTTGAGACCGAGTATACCTCTGCATCTACATGGTTGTCACGGGAAAGAAGTTCTTGTTAGTTGGAAGAGTGAATTATGTTTCGAATCACTCTGGAAAGCAGGCTTGCTTCCACTCACTTGCTATAAAAACATTATTTTCTGAATTTTGAAATTAATATATGTTATAATTATATTTTGTACTTGTTAGATACAAGAAGAGGTTGAAAGGCAAGTGTTTGACACGTGAAACCTGTCAAATTTGCTTTCAGACAGCCACAATCAGCGATTTTACGGCTCGCGAGCGCTCACTCTGAGTGAACGCTCACGAATCATAAGATCGCTGATTGTTACACTCTGGTAGTGAAATTGACAGGTTTTATGAGTCAAACACTTGCCTTTTAACCTGTTCTTGAATCTAACAAGAACAAAACATCATTATTACATCTAATTATTTCAAAATTCAGGAAATCATTTTTTTATAGCAAGTGAGTGGAAGCAACCCTGCTGGAAAGTAATGCGATCTTGTTAAGCATGGTTATAGCAATCGACGTGACCCTATCAACTCAGATATTCTGCCCAGTTAGAGAAAAAAACGGCCACTCAAGGGCTACCGTGCCCCTGACGTCACATTAAGCTACAATCGACGATCTTTCAATTTAATAATTATATCAATAACGGTTTTCTAAAATAAAGGCCCGGAAACTCAGTGTAATGCAAAGAGGCTTGGCTAGCCTATGATCTTCTGCTCAATAAGCATAAACGATCGTCACTAGGCCACCGAGCCCTTAACAGTACTGCAATCCACTACGACCGACGATCGGAGCGATCCCTAAAGCAGTTATCATTTTTTTTTCGGAACCGGATCCAGCATTTGTCACATTTTTGTAAACATATTTTTATTTTCCGTACCGTTTTACCCGAGTTCTATTACTGATGATTTTCTACAATTGCAGCCTGGTATTGATCCTAGTTTCATCTCCCGGTAGGACTTAACTATTTTTCTCGGGCTGAGTATATGTTATTGAACTGATTGTGTATTTTCCAATGATTACTCAAATTTATCAATGTCTTCGTTTCTTTAATAAATTTATTTCAATAGTTGCTCTATGTGTCCTCCATTTTCTTGGATGCAGTACCTGAACCTCCTTCCGGTTTCTTCCACAAGGGTACATAAAGGAAGAGGTGTATTCGGTGACAATCAACACGCGATTCTTGCTGCTCAAAAGATACAAGAGAAGATGAATAATATAAACCTTGTGGAAGAGACCGGAAGGAGGACCGATAGAGCAACTATTGAAATAAATTTATGATAGAAACGAAGATCAGTGTTTCAATTTGATTAATCATTGGAAAATACCCAATCAGTTCAATGAACTGATCTACATGGGTATCGAGAAAAAAACAGAACATTTTCAATTTTCATCATGCGTTCAATTTAACCGTCCGCAGAATTGTTTTTCTTGTCACACTTTTCATACCGTCACTCCGCGTGGCGATCAAGTGTGCTATGCGCGCTGCAAACAGACGTCAACAGCAATGCACGGTAGGGTTGAATTCGTGTTTTACGCAACCGTTAATTAACGACCCAACATGATGTGTTTAGTACAAAATTGCGACAAAACTAAACAAGATAAAAAATTGGTGTCAAACAAAGAGTTGTAGAGCGCATTGAGAGGCATCTTTTGGTTAGACAAAACAATACACTTTATTAAGTATTTTTTTAAATAATATGGGAAAACCCGTAAGAAAATACAACTTTTAGACTCGTTTATCCCTCAAATGTGTCTAAATGCAGCTTACTTAAAGTAAAAATGACACTATTAAGTAGGAAATTTACCAAATTGTTCAATAAAGGCAAGAATTTTGTGCTAAATGGCATAGTTTGACGAGAGGAGCAACACAATAGTTGGGTAAAGAAGAATTGCATTATAACACACCATCGACTGGAAATGCCCTCGCAACGTGGGGCTTTAGGTAGTGATGAAAACGTCGCTAGAACTATTCCACAGCCGCAGTCAGTTTATGAGCAAAAGAGGGACGCACATTTTTTGCCTGTAGACTTGGAGACATACTTCAAGTCTCCGCGTACATCGTACGGGTTAGGCAAAAGATATGCGTCTAACTTTAAAAAAACTGTCGCATTAATGGCCCTTCGCTCATTTTCAACTTCTATTCAATTTTCATACTGCCGTACTCTAACGGAACTATCCACCTACCCTCTTCTAAAGATCATTCTCTAGCTAATAAATTATCACACTAAAGCTTCATGTTAGCATTTCCAACCAACTCTGATAGTTTTCGAGTTAGAGCCAATTTATGGCAAGCATAGACCAAAACAGAAAAAGTTCAATAACTCAGTAATCTTTGAGATTTGATCATATGCGTAGAACAATTTTTTACTTCAAATATGATCGTCTATCGCCCTTTAAATTATTTGCACTAAGGAACCGAACACCCTGTAGTCTACGGCGTAATGTTCCTTATACTGTTCTAGAAATTTCTTTCAAACATAGTGTTTGCATATATTCCAGAGATAAATAATAAATAAGATTGAGAGATAAAAATCATAAAAGAGGCCGTTGTAGCTAAAATTCACAAGATGGCAGAGCCAAATTCAAGTTTCAATAAGATTGACATAACATAGTTGCATTGCTTTTCAATGACGACCGATGACTGTTTCATTAATAGATGATATTTTTAGAAATATGAATCCTCAGTAGACGTGGCAAAGGCAAGTGTCACTCGAGCCATCCAAAATGTTCGTTATTTTATAAATTGGTTGGACTTTAAAGAGAAAAAAAATATACACTGAAAAAAATTGTTACATTTTTTAGAAAATTAAAATATGAAATGTGAATCTCTTCATGCCAACGTGATGTGTTACCGGATTGAATAAAGTATTCTTTTTTAACTTTTCCTTTGCATAAAAAAAGATAGTCCAATCTCTTGACGTCCAAAGGTAACCTGTAGGAAAATTTATGCACATCTTCGAAGCTATACCGTTGTAGATGGGGAATCACGATAAACTTATGAGAAGGGCTTATCTTCGATAAAATACCAATTTACTAAACAGTATTTTAACATTATCTAAAAAATGGCTACGTTTAGGATCGTGATCACCAATATCAGTTTGATTTGTTTTAATCTAGAAAATTATATTCTATTATTGTAATATTTTCATTCATTTAAAAATTCAAGAAAGCTTTTCTTACAGGAACTTTTTCATTTGAAATTGCTCCATCTTGGATTAACCTTAATCAATTGGAATATGACATAAGCTTAACGCAAAAAAAAAAAGTTGAAGAAATCGTACGTTTTATTGAAAAGAAATTCACATTTTACATTTTTTTATTTTTCAGAGATTTAACAAAGTTCTTCACTGTTTATTTTTTTTGCTTTAAATTCCAATTAATTTTCTAGTTCTTATCATACACGATTTAATGGTTTCAGAGTTAGATTTTTTTTTTTGGAAAAAATTCAGGTGTGAACATACAAACGCCCTTTTCAAAAATTAGTCTTAAGTCAAAATGGTCTCATGATCTGTGGTAAATCTTCAATGCCGGTAGATCCGTATCTCTTATGCATGACGAAGCAGAGCGAACATAAGCCACTACTGTTTTCAGCGAATGTATTTTACATTCACTGAAAAACAGTAACAAGTTCTGCCCGCTCTAGTTCGTGATGCATAAGAGATACAGATTCTAGTTATGACCAAAACTTGTAGCTAATAACAAAACCTACAAAAGCTCAATGCATCATTTTGCGGAATGATGTTGATGAAAAAAGTTAGAGGCAAATGAATGTAAATGAATGTATGAAATGAATGCAAATGATTTTCCATGCCTGGTCCCAAGTACATCTACAAGCTTACCCCATTCTAGTCGAAAGTCTAGTACTACACTATGTTTGTTTTGATTCGTAGTGCTGGGTAAGATGCGCCAACGCGTGATTGGTTGGCAGCCGATCAACGCGAGGATGTGCAAGTTCAGGATTAAGGGCCGTTTCTTCAACTACAGCATCATCAACGTACACTGCCCACACGAAGGGAGACCCGACGACGAGAAAGAAGCGTTCTATGCGCAGCTGGAGCAGGTGTACGACGGCTGTTCGCAACGGGACGTCAAAATCGTCATCGGCGACATGAACGCTCAGGTAGGACGGGAGGCAATGTATAGACCGGCAATCGGGCCAAACAGCCTGCATGCCGTATCGAACGACAACGGGCAACGATGCGTGAACTTTGCAGCCTCCCGGGGTATGGTAGTTCGAAGTACCTTTTTCCCCCGCAAGGATATCCACAAAGCCACCTGGAGATCACCTGACCAGAAAACCAAATCGATCACGTTCTAATCGACGGGAAATTCTTCTCTGACATTATCAACGTCCGCACGTACCGCAGTGCGAACATAGATTCGGACCACTACCTAGTTGCAGTATGCATGCGCTCAAAACTCTCGACGGTGCATAACACACGTCGAAGTCGAACGCCGCGACCCAACATTGAGCAACTACGGGACGCCGGAATTGCCCAGGACTACGCGCAGCAGCTGGAAGTTGCACTACCTACGGAAGAGCAGCTTGGCGCAGCTTCTCTTGAAGATGGCTGGAGGGACATCCATTCAGCCATAGGTAGTACTGCTGCAGCGGCACTAGGTACTGCAATCCCGGACCGAAGAAATGACTGGTTTGACGGCGAATGCAAACTGTTAGTAGAGGAGAAGAATGCAGCACGGGCGAGAATGCTGCAACACCGCACGAGATTGAATGTGGAGCGATACAGACAAGCGCGGAACAGACAAAACTCGGTTTTCCGAAGGAAGAAGCGTCAGCAGGAAGACCGAGATCGCGAGGCGATGGAAAATCTGTACCGCGTAAACGACACACGGAAATTCTACGAGAAGCTAAATAGTTCGCGCAAAGGCTACGTGCCGCAAGCCGATATGTGCAAGGACTTGGACGGTAACCTTCTCACGAACGAGTGTGAGGTGATTGAGAGGTGGAAGCAGTACAATGACGAGCACCTCAACGGTGAAGCAGCAGAAAACGAAGGTCGCACGGCAACAGACCTTGGAGCACGCGCAGAAGACGACAGGCTACCGGCCCCTGATCTTCAAGAAGTTGAGGGGGAGATCGGTCGGCTGAAGAACAACAAAGCAACTGGTGTAGATCAACTACCAAGTGAGCTATTGAAATACGGTGGTGAAGCACTGACTAGAGCGCTGCACTGGGTAATTGCCAAGATTTGGGAGGAGGAGATATTACCGGAGGAGATATTACCGGAGGAGTAGATGGAAGGTGTCGTATGCCCAATCTACAAAAAGGGCGACAAGTTGGATTGCTGCAACTACCGCGCGATCACACTGCTGAGCGCCGCCTACAAGGTACTCTCCCAAATGCTATGCCGCCGTCTGTCACCATATGCAAGAGAGTTCGTGGGGCAATACCAGGCGGGATTCATGGGTGCCCGCGCTACCACGGACCAAATTATCGCGATTCGGCAGGTTCTGCAGAAATGCCGCGAATACAACGTGCCCACACATCATTTGTTCATCGATTTCAAATCCGCAAATGACACAATCGATCGAGATCAGCTATGGCAGATTATGCACGAGTACGGATTTCCGGATAAACTGACGCGATTGGTCAAGGCGACGATGGATCGAGTGATGTGCGTTGTTCGAGTATCGGGGACACTCTCGAGTCCCTTTGAATCTCGAAGGGGGTTACGGCAGGGTGATGGACTTTCGTGTCTGCTGTTCAACATCGCGTTAGAAGATGTGATCAGAAGAGCTGGGATAGACACGAGTGGCACGATATTCAGGAAGTCCATCCAGCTCCTTGGTTTCGCCGATGACATTGACATTATGGCACGGAACTTTGAGATGATGGCGGAAACGTACATCAGACTGAAGGCTGAAGCTAGACGGATTGGACATGCCATCAAGGCATCAAAGACAAAATACATGAAAGCAAGAGGTTCTAGGGAAGACAATGTTAGCCTCCCACCCCGAGTTCAGATTGACGGTGACGAAATCGAGGTGGTCGATGAGTTCGTGTATTTGGGCTCACTGGTGACCGCCGAAAATGATACCAGCAGAGAAATTCAAAGACGCATTATGGCAGGGAATCGTGCCTACTTTGGACTCCGGAGGACGCTCCGGTCGAATAAAATTCGCCGCCGGACGAAGTTTACTGTCTACAAGACGCTGATTAGACCGGTGGTCCTTTACGGCCACGAGACCTGGACTATGCTCGTGGAGGACCAACGCGCCCTTGGTGTTTTCGAACGGAAGGTGTTGCGTACCATCTACGGTGGAGTGCAGATGGATGACGGAACGTGGAGGAGGCGAATGAACCACGAATTGCACCAGCTGCTGGGAGAACCATCCATCGTCCACATTGCAAAAATTGGGCGACTACGGTGGGCTGGGCACGTCGTAAGAATGCCGCACGATGACCCAGTGAAAATGGTTCTAGAAAGCGACCCAACAGGAACAAGAAGAAGAGGCGCACAGCGGGCAAGGTGGATCGACCAAGTAGAAGGTGACCTGCGGACCCTTCGCAGACTACGAGGCTGGCGAACTGTGGCCATGGATCGAGTAGAGTGGAGACGACTTCTTCGGACAGCAGAGGACAACAGGGCCTTAGCCTGATTGGTAAGGTAAGTTGTTGATTCGCTATGAAAGTTGGACAAATAAAATGAGGGATTCGTGGATTTTCCTATGTATCGAGGGGTGCATTGATTAGCTTAGGACCGAAGATAGTACCAGAGCTATGCAAAAAAGTTGAGCACGTTTCTTCGGTACCTTCTGGTCTTAGAGTTACCTCTATGGTAGGATCGTGAGGAACACCTCACACCAAAAGCAGACTTACGGATAGTATTACAGATTTCGATAAATTTCTTAGATGTTCGGATTTTGGTCCCTGACGGTACATATACTATTTAAATGCTTAACGGTTGAAAGAGGTTGAAAGAAGACACAAAGCCTTATTAAATGATATGACAAGATTCTCAGCCTTAACTGTTGGTCAATTAACTAACATGCAGTTTGTGGAACAAATTTAAAATTATGATCTAAATTGCAATAACCTTTAATATGAGCAGCTTCACGTCTTAAAATTCTCGTATGTTTAGCTAAACAATCGATATAAATAATGAATCGATAACGAGTACGTCGAACAGTTGTGTACATATTTATCAGCTCGAAGGTACAACAATAACTATGTCAACTGTTCTCTTTTTCCTACTACGCATATATCATTTCAATTCACCTTACAAAAATGCTTGGTTTATCTGCAGTTAGAGCCGCTATCGTCGTGGTCTGCTATCTGTTGTTGTTTCATCACATCACATCGCTGGCCCCTTACTGGTTAATTTTATAGGCACCAAGCTAAAATGACACCAACACAAAATGACTTTCGTCTGCAGCTACAGCTTTTACTGAGCAAACTGAAATTTCTGAACAAAAATCGCTTATGTTCCGTGATATTAACCTCCATATTAACTACAGGAACCGGTTCCCTAGGGAACCAGTTACCGAGTTGCTACTTCTGGGGATGACCTTCAGCCGTTGACGTGCAGTTTTCTCTGTCATTTACTCAACAGATAAGTATTCACTTCAGCAAGTGAATGACAGATGAAAATGAGACTAAATTAGATGTGACATCAAAGTCAGCTATGCAAATACAAATCGACAACGCTGTCCTTATCACCACATGCTATTCTTATCGAAACGCCCCTTTGTCTCAGTGGTGCTTCTTATTCTGATTGTAGTTGGATTATTACTTTCCAACTGGATCTGTTGCCTGTTCTCACATTGGTGTTCGATGAGATATGTTCCTTATTTTTTAGACCCGCATGCGCATGAGATTTCGAGAAATTTGCATACCAGACCAGTTCCAAGATCGTAGGAGGAATCGAACCTATTACCTCATAGAGTGGTCACTCTTTACGCTTAAGGCTAGTCGATATACCCTACCAACGCATCTTTATTTGTTTTCAAACAAAGAGTGACTAACCGTTCAAGATTTCGCGCCGCTTCTTTTCGCAATACTGCTATAAAAACCGGTCGTATTGTTGTCCAGCATAAATTCTTCGTACAAATCGCAAATTAATGTGTGAGCTAAGAAGTTTATGGAAAAAAGTATTGCTGTATCGTTATTTTTTGTCCTTGTCTTCGAACCGCACGATGCAGTGCAGAACTCTATTTCGCCTCCAGCCGGGAATTTCCATTTCACGTTAAATGCATTCCAGATTCAAAAGTGACTCAAGTGTGCATAAAAAAGAAAATATTTAAATCGCTTTCCAAACAAACAGACATAAACCATGATGTAACAAATTGCTTTATGTACTCACTCTCAATTTTGCCTCTACGCGATTCCCTCATCATGTAGAAAGAAATCATAATTATCAGAGGCAGCATTTTTTTTTAGATTTTTAAAAATAAGTTCCTTAAAATTTGTTTTCAACCCGGATCAGACTATAAAAATAACAAGCGCAAAAAAATCGTGTTGCGAAACAATTTAGTGCAATACATCAACATTTCAGCTCGCATTGCAAAACGATACACCTAGCGTGGGATCGGAAATTTCCGAGAATCTAAAAATACGTCCAACAGGCAGTAGACAGACAGAAGAAGCTGCAGACGTGCGTCTGCTCCAGCTAGTCTATCAATCATTAAAGCATTAGGAAAGTTACTATTGCTTCTGATCAAATTTGCGCGACAGGCTCCGTTCCAGAACTGAATGGAAAGATCATTAAAAACGTTAAAATTAAAGCCGCATTGTTTGTTCGCCGGGTGACAGCTGCAGCGCCGTTGCGGCACAGAAAGCTCATTATGATGGCCGGCCGTTTAGTTTAAGAGTAGCAGAAATCGTATTACGCTTCTGTTTGCTTTACGAGCGTTTGTTATCGTTCGAGACGTGTCAATATTGTGCTGCTACAAGACGAACCTTGACACAACGGGTAGCGGCGAAGTGAGGTAACCCATTTGGAACGTTGACATTTTTTTCTTTCTTTTGAGACGTTTTGGGAAAAGTTGTGTTTGCTTCGCTTGCTTACTAAGTAAATGGAAAATATGAAATGGATTAGGATTTTAAGATTTAATTCATTAAGTTTCGGGAATATTTGCATGTGTTAAGTGAAGCCTGAGGATTTTCTATTTATGCACTATGCCCGCGCGAGTGCGAAACGAGCTATTTCTATGATAATTCAAAATCCTCCACTCTGCGGTCGTTAACTTTTATTTAAAGCGATTTTTTTTTCTGTTTCGCCTTGAACTCTTCTTCGATTCTAGGGTAAATTGGCCTATGATGAATCGATAAGTAGCTGTTTAAGCTTTTTACGCTGGGTTTGTGCCTTTTGAATAATTCCGGGTAGAATAAATAACCTAAAAATATCTAACTTTATCATTTTTTTTCCTTGATTGTGTTTTCCGTGCTAGGAACCTATGCTACCGAAGCTAGTGATCCCGAGCCGGAAAAAAATAACTTATTAATACCAAATTCAGGTATGAAAATAGCATAACTCCCAACCTAAATATGGTATTAGTGAGGCTGACATAAGAGGTAAAATACCAAAAATAAAACCTCAAAAATATTCTATGAATAACGAACTAATAAATAATTTAGTTATTACAATAACAAACGGATAACAGACGCTTTTTTAGATGCCAGAATACCATAGTTTGTTATTTTGAAGGTCTTCTAATACCAATTCAATAACTCTTTTAGGTTTTATTGTCTAAAAACTGAAAGATCACATTTTGTTATTTTGGTAATCATTTGATATTTTACAAAATATTTCGATAACTGAATAATATCAAAACAAGGTTTTAAACCACAACCCAGGTAACAATTGGATGCTTAACAAGTGTTGATTAATCCAGCTTTGTCCAGCTTTTAAACATCTAAATCTGGTGATTTTAATCAGCCAAAACCTTAAAAGTAATAAACATTATAAGCTTTTTAAAGCATTAAATAGCAGTCTTTTCCAACCCTTGCTCAGTTTTATTTCAAAAATAATAATGGAAGACCGCTTAATATCTTACTGCTTTAACTTGTTGCTGACTAATTGGATTAACATATTTAGTTGAAGATTCTAATTTCAAATAACAGACTAAAGTGGTAATTTTTATACGATAGATAAGGAGGAGATGAAAGTATAGAATTGATAGTTCCGTTAGAGTACGGCAGTGTGAAAATTGCATATAGAGAGTAGACAACTTTAGGAAGGTACAAATCGGTTCTATCATCTCTCTTTACCAAACTCCCTCTTTGGAGAGGGATGGTGAGGGGTGACAACATGAAGCCTATTACAGCGCATTGTATGAATATTAGACTGATGCAAAATTTGAAATTTTCGCTCCACAGTGCTCAAATGGTTCCAAATTGGGCCTTAATTATCCTCCCAAAATTTGAACTCATTTAGTGAGAAACTGGCTTGGCACAAACCATTTGAAGTTTATATGGGAATTACTATGAAGAAATCACAATTTCGGTTCATATCTATCTCAAAATTCACCAGTTCACTCTACTTTAGAAAATGATAGCTGAGCTTGTTGAACATTTTCTCAGCTACAACTTTGTTGGAGATCAATTTTCGATAAAATGTAAGGATCAAAAGTTATTAATGATTCAAGTTACTATTGTCTTATGATTATGCTCAATCAACTGTTCAGCAGGCAACATTGGTGTTTATGGCGCGTAGAATAGACGACAAAAATCATGGCTACTATGTCACACTGCAGAATACAGTGTTGCCCACAATACAGTGGCTTAATCTTGCCATTAGATTATCAATCTCTTAAACAATTAATAACTATTTAATTTGACGTTTGGCTGAAAAATGATTTTATGCAAAGTTGTAGCTGATAAAAATTGCCATAATAATAGCAATAGAATTTGTTAATACTACAATATGTAAAAAAGCTAGGAGACAATGAACAAAAAGTTTGGTTTTCCCATAGTAATTTCCATATAAACTTTAAATGGTTTGTGCCAAGTCAGTTTCATATCAAATGAGTATAAACTTTCGGAGACAAATCAGGACCCGATTTGAAACCGTTTGAACACTGTGGAGCAAAAATTTCAAATTTTGCATCAGTCATTGAATATTTACACTCATTGTTCTCAAAACAAACAAACAGCGCTCCTAGCAAATCCCCTTTTTCTACGTTTATCGTTAGAACGAAGAAAATCTAATTGCATTTCAATGCGTCAGGACGGAATTGAAACTCGTAGGACGCATTTAGAATCAAGAAGCAGTATTAGATTTTTAATAACATTGTTTGACTCTTTATCAAATCCACGTTCCGTTGGAAATGTGCAGCGAGTGACACAGACACTGACGACATTTAACAAATCAAGCTATCAAAATATGTGTAACGCATTGCTGATTTGTGGAGTTGTGTTAAGCTTAAATAAGGCTTGTTCAATCTTTGGATCAGCTGAGTTTGAATTATGGAGATACAATTCGCTTCATGCACTACTAATCAACTATATATTCAACCTGATGTTAATCAGCTTCGTACACCTTAAATCAACCAATAATCAGCTTCTGTTTTTAATGTTCAGCTTTTATTATTACTTGGGAAGCATATCGACATCTGGTATCATACCACATTAAGATATTCATTTGTTATCGATTAGCTATCGGTTCCTGCTCGGGATGCAGTTCCCACACCTGGACCCTACCTATCGACCCATCAACTCATGAACCGGGGACCAACGGCAGAGATGTTATGCCTCAGAAATACCGGCGGCGCCGACTGGGATGGAACCCAGGCCTGCTGGGGTGAGCGGTAATCACGCTTACCACGATACCTCCGGCGCCGCAGTAATTTTCTTATTAAAAATAATGAATTTAAAGAACCCTTTTTGCTATTGGTTTGATTGATGTAAAGCCTGTCCGCCAAACTCCCCAGTTGGAGAGGGATGGTGAGAAGTATACCCCCGCCACCCTTGGTAAAAAGACATGATCAACCCGATTCGTACCATCCTCAAAGTTGTCCTTGCTCGCTTTCCACTCTCTATATACAATTTTCACACTGCCGTACTCTTACGGAACTATCAACTCTATACTTTCATCTCCTCATATATCGTATAAAATGACCACTTTAAGGCTACTATTTGAAACTTAGCATATCTTAAACTATACTACCCATAATCGCATATCAGTCCCATCTTTGCTTGATTTCCTATTATGGGCAGTATACTCCTTGCAGTTTCCTTGCATTTCACTTTTGTATTTGAAAACATAGTATTTTGATCTCCCAACTACAGACTGCATTCCGAAAGGTAAAATGTTATCCAAAATAATTATCTCTATCCCAAGCAACAATTTGGGGTTATTATGCTTTTGATATTTTTATTCTAAACTTCAATATCAGTAATTTTAAACTTGTCTCTGTTATTATAAAAAATTCAATGGGTACGTTTCATCTGAATACGAATGAAATAGTTTAGACGAACGGATGAGACTTGATTCGCTACAAGTCTCTGGAATTTTGTAAATTCATGCATATTCAATTTAGGTTCATACCTGATTCAAATCAAACATATTTTTTACAGCAATTCAGCCCCCTCTTGGTTACTAACGTAAACCTACTTTATACATTAAGGGGAAAGGAGACGTCATTTGGAGGATCAAAGTAGTTTTTCACTCAAAACCAAAATTACGTTCATGAAAATGTGTTCGGAGCACAGTGAAGCTATTTTCGGTTTGAATCGAAAAAAATTCCTTTGAAAATTTCAAAAAATAATGACGTTCTCTTTCACCTTAAAGAGAACATAAATTTGAGTTAACCAAGGATACATAACTACATGTGCAGTTACAAACCCTTTAAACAAATTGAAAATTCTCATTTTTTTTTCTATATCCGTAAGTCACTGATTTGGTCACATTCTGGTTGACCATGAGTCACTTTTTCAGTGGCGTCGCGTCCACATGTGCAACATGTGTACGACACAGGTGAAAATAATATGAAATCATACGCTTTGATTTTATGGTCACATTATTAGCTATACTTCTATACTTCAGGCAAGATGTGACTATGAATACACTATTTTATAGTGTTCTCGATTAAATTTTTAACCTGGGATTGCTTCAAGAAGGATAAAATTCAGTTTGGATTGTCTGCCTAATCACGAAATCTGTTTCAGATGAAGCCGTTCCAGAGAAAAGTCTTCGCCCGTCCAGGCGTTTGCGGCGAACAGGGGTCTGTTTGCCGCCATTTTGTGACGTCAATAATGTCTTTTTTATGTCGAAAAATTTTTATTTGTAAACTTTAATGTTCAATAAACAAGAATCCCAAAGAGTTAGGCGCATTTCTATTCATTTTCCTTGAAAACAAATTAATTGAAAAACAGGCCGAAAAAAGGCAAAAGATTGGGAATACCCCCTTAATTAAAAAAAAAATGCGGGAGCTTTTAGCAAATAGCGATACATTCAAGAGATTCCAGGGAACTTCCTATAAATTTTATATAATATAATATTTTTAGGTAGTGTCATGATATTCAGCAAAGTTCCGAGTACTTGGACGACGATCAGATAGCTTCAGAATAATTCCATTACCTTAAGCAAATTAGCAGCGAGTTACGAGGAGCTCCGTGGAATTATGGGGTGTTCCAACAATGCTATGATTGATCCGAAAACGTCAAAAGCGCCAGGGAATTATGAGTATAGGGGAAATGGATGTAATGTCGGCCTAAATGCCCCTAATTTGGGCCCATACATAAATTCAGCAGTCGGCTGAATTTTCAATTGCGACCAAAAATATCCATTAGTATCATCCCAATGACAGCAATAGCAGATTTTTAGCAATGCACAGTGGTCGAGAATGCAGATTTAGCTGGAATGATATGTTTTGAGCCTGAAATTGAAACTTTAGACTAAAAGTTTCTTCTACAAAGTTGTTCCTTATAGTTAGGCCCTCATTTTTATAACAATGAATTCTAGGGTGGTTCCTATTATCATTAAAATCAAAAATCTAACTTTTTTGTTTGAATAAATTAAGGTATACATTCTTGGGCAAAGTTATAGCTGAGCTAATTTCAAGCAACTTTGTTGGAAATAACTTTTTTGTATCTCTTAAATTGGACGATTTAGAGCTATTTTCTTGAATTGAGTTAGGGTGGCTCTTAAAAAAACAGTTTTTTTGCTCTATTTTTCTTATTTCGAATTTTTCAGCAAAGGTGTCTTCAGATAACTTTTAGATCTTAGAAAGGCGCAAATTTTTGCTGCACAAAGCTTGTCAATATCTTTCGCCGATCAAGAGTTATTGACGTTTTTATACTAAAAATATGCACTTTTCAAATGTTAATATCTCTGGTTGGGGCAAACAAAAAAAAGTTTTTTTGCAGCATTTGAAAGAGCGTATATTATTCTCAATAATATGAAAAAATTGAAGGTATGTTATTTATTAAACTCGTATAAAATCAATTTCAATTTATTCATATTTTTTACTATATTTGAGTATATTTTTTTTAGAAGAGATACAGGCAACAAATTCAGCTATAAAACATTCGTCTTAAAGAGTTTTAAAAGTCTCTAGAAGATGACTTTCATGATAAATTTCAAATAAAAAAGTTATTGGCAAAAGATGGATTTCATAGGACCACTCTAATGACAAATTTATATAAAATGAGATAGTACATTTGTTTCAATATTTGGATAATAAGTGTCTTCAAAGAAGTTTTTGTTCTTAAAAATTCCCTTCTTTTGGTGTTTGCAGACGTCAGGGTGGTTCTCAAATAAGGGGAATTTTTGCAGTTCGGGAACATTTGAAAGAAGTTTAGTTAGCTTCGCAAATTCCGAAAGCTCTGAAATCGATTTGTTTGAGAAAATAAATGATAAATTTAAAGCAGTTCCTAGATTTTCAGATTACTTCAGACACGTTAAAAAGTTAATTGAGTTCTTCGCATAAGTTCAGAACTTCACGGAAGCTTACACATTTTTAGGACTTTAACAACAACAAGCTTCGTGAGAACTGCAAAAACTTAAGAGAAGTTTTAAGAATTTCATAAAAGAACAGAGAACCTCAGAGCAGTTGCGTTAACATTAGAGAAGTCACATAATTTTAAATAAGTTTCGAAAACTTCAGCGAGCTGTTAAATCTTTGTAGGAGATCCATGGTCGTTAGAAACATTGATGAAAATTTAGGAAGCCCTTTAAAGTTCAGGAAAGTTTAAGAATTTGATGAGAAGTATTGAGAGCCAGTTTCTCAAGCTACAAAAGAACTTCAAGGTAGTTTCATTAACTTCAAGAAAAATTTGGGAACTTTCAAGTTGTTTGGAAGACCTCAGAATTGTTCATTACATATTCAACGGCGATTTCCATTGAAATATTCCTCGAACTTTCGAAGAAACTACCTTCCGAATTCAATTTACTTTTCGTAAGTTACCGGAGTTACCTTGAAATTGTCCATACAGTTAAAAAAAGTAGTGCAAATTTCTGTTCAATATGATGCACATAAATGGAGCGTCACTCCTGAATGTTTACATCACTAGGGTAAACGCTCCTATAGTTGCGGTACGTTAGAAGCGTTAGGTTCCTATAGTTGTGTATTGAGTCTCCATGCACAACTATAGGAACCTAACGCTTCTACGTACCGCAACTATAGGAGCGTTTCCCCTATTAAAATTCAGATTTTTTTATCTGTGCACAATAAGACACTCTTTGGAAAGATTATTCGAATATTCAATTACTTCATTTCAGATTTCCTTTTCAATTTCACTCCTTCCCTTGGAATTCTACTAACATTGAAAGTCTCCTAAGAATTCATTGGCATTTCTCCTCACAAATTCCTTAGATTTCTACTCATAATTTGTTTGCAAACTTTCCTGAATTTATTTTCCGAATTCCTTTGAAATTGTAATGGAGTTCTTATTAGATTTAATTGAAATCCTCCTTTAAGTATTTAAAAAAAATCCAAGTACTAATGCTCCGGATTCGTTTTCTCCCACAAAGTTTATGAAATTATCCTCAGAATGCCCTTGGAATTTTCCTTTGAAGTTCACAGGAGTTGTGCTCTTCAGAAATTCCTTAGAATTTTCATTGAAATTTGCTTTTAATTCAATTCAGAGTTTCTTGAAATTCTTCTCAAAACTATCAGGCTTCACATGAAATCGAAAATTCCTCAGAAGCAGTGTTGAGAAAATATAAAAAAATCGAAGTTCGCCAACGCCCAAGATCACGCTTGATTTTCGTAGACAAAAATCAACAAGCAAACAACTGCGGTTGATTTTGCAAGCTGTGATATCGCAGCTCGGAATATCAAGCTAACAAAACTCACCAACTGCAAATCTCACCAAACTGTGGTGAGATTGAGTTTTATGATTTTTGCTTTACACCCGAATGCAACCGAAACTTCCATAACGGCTTACAGCAGTCCCTTTGCGTCTGCCATCGGTGAAGATTAAAAAGAGATTGCAAACTATGCTTTCTCTTTTTAAGAAAACAATGTGCAATGGAATCATTTTTGTGTCGAGTCAACTCTCAGCTTGATTTTTGAACGTTGTGAATAGTCTCGCAATATCAAAGGAGCTTGTAAAATAAATATCAAGCATGATATCTTGTTCCAATATTATGCGTGATATTGCAAGCCCATGAGAGCGGAAAAATATCAATTGATTTCTAATTTTGCCAACACTGCTCAGAAGTACCTTGAAAATTACATTTGATGTTTTTCTTCCCCAGAACTCGCTTGGAATGAAGTCCTTAGGAATTGTAATAAATTTCCACAAGCCTTTAAAACTGTGCATGGAATTTGACTCCAGATTCATGAAAATTTCATGAAGAATTGTAACTTTCAAGTCCAGCTCTAGTTCAAAATACAAATTTGTTGGAAATATGCATGCTCCAAAAATAAAACAACAATTTAAGCCTCTGATTTTTTTTTTAAATTTATTTGTTACTGAAAATTAACCCACTGTCTATAAAGTTCAAGGTGTGAATGAAAATATCGAGAAAAATTAAATGCTTGTATTTTAAAAATCATTCTTTTTTTAATATCCTTAGCAAGATTTTTTTTTAAATTTTCTGAAACTTTCAGGGATTTTTAGGAAAAAAAATTCCAGATGAATCCCGGTTTTCCAGGTTTTTGAAGTTTGAATACCGTGGGTTTGGTCATAAACTTTCTATTGAATCTTTCGCTTTAAAGGGTCATATCGTATGTCAAATTTTATGAGATACTAATTCAATAAACCTAAAACAGCAAACATTTTCGATGTGCCATCATACCAACTATAGCAGCGCCGGTGGTGTAGTGGTAAGCGTCATTACCTCTCACCCCAGCAGGCCTGGGTTCAATCCCAGTCGGCGCCGCCGGGATGTTCTGAGGCATAACATCTCTGATCACGCCTTCCTTCGGAAGGGAAGTAAAGCCTTTGGTCCCCGGTTCATGAGTTGATGGGTCGATAGGTAGGGTCCAGGTTTGGGAGCTGCCTCCCTGGCGTCGGTACCATTGGGGATCAGCACAGAAAACAAGATCGACGGAAATCAAAGGAAAAAAAATCATAACGACCAGAGGAAATTGCTCTAATGTTGGCCTATGGATCTAAGATTGGGCCCATCGCTAAAAATCTGCTATTTATCAATTTTATCTAGATGAACGCGTCTTTGGGATGGTTCTAGTGGATATGTTTGGTCGCTATTGAAAATTTAGTCGATTGCTGAATTTATGTATGGGCCCAAATTAGGGGCATTTAGGCCGACATTACATACATTTCCCCTACTTTTCACTATGTTTACAACTATAAGTCGCATTTTGGTCACTTATTTCTTGAACATGGTCAAATTGAAACTGTCAAGCAAGCACGCGCTGAACGAGAGCAACATGGAACAGCAGTACAATACGTTTTGGACGTATATCATACTTGCACACCAGCTTGAATGTGAGTTTACATTAGAAGATCATTGCTGATGTATGGGTGCCTGCCCCACTATTTTAGATATTTCAGTCCTTAAAGCCACTACTATTATATCTAATACCCACTACCAGCCCTGTACTATTGAAGACTTTAATTTGTTTTTTACTGAATGACCCTCCATATCTGCGGTGGATGGAATCGTCTACCAACCGCTTTTTCATGGCTGTCGTTCAACGAATTGAGTTGATTTTCTGTAGATAACAAGTTTATGGTTGACACTAATTACATACAAAAAATTAACAGACTAATTGGTTGAAGAACAGCCGAGAAACAGCGATGTGTAGACGGTTCCACCCACCGAATAAATGCAGGGTCTACTGTTTTAAAAACCGAAAAAAGTTTGAGATTTGTACCGGAAAAACTAGGAATAAATAGGAAATTTTAAAAGCAAAAATCACTGGTTACCTTGTAAAAGAGTTTCAAGGTTATTTCGAGAAAAATCGCATTAGTAATCTAAATATGGTTGTAAGAGATCTCTGAAAGACTAAGGTATTAAAAACATAAAACTAAGGAATTCTGAAGGCTCATCAGGCTCTGGCAATGAAATTTACCAATAGTGATGTATGCGGCTAATGTATAGCCTTTAAGACATACACTATAGTTGCATATTATTCCTGAAATTTCAAAAGGCTTGTTAATTCTTGAAGTGATTCATTTCACATTAATGATTCCATCGACAGCTCTCTTATCTCGACTGGACACATTTTGATGATTATTAAAAAACAGTCCTGGGCGAATAGCGACGCAATGTTTCATACTTGTTTTGCAATTTAGTGATAAGATTATGCCACCTTCCCAATGATGATGTGTCATGGGGTAGATAGCACAATCATTATTGGGACATTTTCACTGGAAACTGAGCAACTTAATCCAAGTGCCATTGAATGATGCCATCCTTGGATTATTCCCGCTTTGAGGTTTCCGTCTCGCTCACCTTTATCAGGAACAATCATTCGACATTCCGTCACGTTCTTCGTGGTCGTTGGCTATTCTCGGAGCAAGTTTCGTGACGATTTAATGTGGAATGATCGAACATGATTAATTCCGGAGCTAGTTCTTTTTTGTTTGTGCAGAAGGATTAATAGTATTCCAATCATGATCGCTAGCGACGAATTTTGCTGTGATTGGTTTTTTTTTGCATACCGTAAAATGGGGTGAAGTTGATCATTGTGGTGAAGCTGATCACTACACCGTTAAATTTTCGTTTCTCCTTTTTTATGATATTGTTAGTAGATAATTTGTTTAGTATTTCAGTAAGTAGTTTAAAATAGAACGTTTGAAACGTTTCCTCTAACAAGCTATACAGCAGTGAATTATGCCGTAGGGCTCGGGGTTGAACATTGATGTCAACTTGCTCTAGGAGAACAGGGCAATCGGTGCGACCTTGCAAAATATCCGCAATTAGCAATGCCCTTGCTGTATCTCTTCGGACCGACAGGGGCTCCTGATGGATCAGTTGCAAACGACTTTCGCAGCTAGGCAATCGGAAGGGATCCGTCCACGGCAGTTTACGTAGCACATATCTCAGTATTCTAATATGGAGAGAGACAAGGAGTAGTACAACGATTTAAGGCAGTAGATATCCGTGAAGACTTTGGCAATCCTGAAGATAAACCCTAGAATTCTGGAAGCTTTGTCAACGGCATACGAGATGCTTCGAGATCAGCTTCGATCGATATATTGGACTTAGGCCTCTGGCGTCACCTCTAAATCTTAACGAAAAACGCTCATTTTTGGATATGTTGTTCATTTGGCCCTAATAATCATTTTCCACATGAGAAAACGTGTCCCCGAAAGATTTTGAAAAATAAGCCCCACCCTACTGGGGTATGCCGAACGTGGCAGCAAACGTACGGGACTGGTGGTCACTAATGATAACAGTAAGATAGCGATCTGTGAGTTACGACTGAAACCATTGCAAAAGGCAGCCGTGGATATAAGTCCTGTTCAGTTTTGCGATTGATATGCCATGATTTATTTGAGCACGATCCGACATACTGTTAGAGATTTAGTAAGTAAGGCTCATGAAACCATGCTGGTCGATGCTAATTAGCAACAGCGCTAAGCGAAGCGATGCCAAGGTAGTTGCCAACGATCCTGTTTGTTGCCCTTCTTGTGTACTGGAAACATATGCGGGAAACGCCGACGTCCACCCGGATTGTACGATGAATTGAGTTTCGAGGAAGCCCTGGAAAATATCTCGGTAGTGATGTCAATTCTGCTCATGGTTTGGCCAGAGAGTTGTACGTTACTGGCAGTTAGTCGGGCATGGTCGTCACTCAGTCTCTCCTCCGTAAAGACACTAGCAAATTGTTCAGAGAACAGCTGACAGATATCTTGCGTATATGAGGCCACGTTACCATTATGTATCATAGACGACGGCAGCTGACGTTGTTCGTTGACAATCTTCCAAAACTGCTTGGGACGTGACTTAAGCTTTCTCTGTAATCCAGATCGATACTGAAGAAAGCATCGTTTCGCCACTCGTTTGTATTCGTGATTGATCCTGACATAGTGATGTTGAAGGGCTCTTTCTGGATTTCAGACGACGAAATTCGCTCGTATGCCATGGTGGATGGGTCGTATAATGATGAATCTTTTTCGGAACGTGTCTGTCAATGACATATGGCAAGATATTGGAAATAGTTTGAGCGGTGGACTCAATGTCAACGGTGTCCAATAAGTCGGCATAAGTCCATGGTCGGCGTTGCGAAAATCGTAGGAAACGGTGGCAGGTGTAATCGAATAAATCGAAGGAATAAATCTTCGAAAAATCATCTTTCATTTCTCGCATCTACTTACATCGCACTTCATATTTTTGCAGGAAATCTTCAAAATCGACATAAATCCTGCCTTCTATCTACTCAGCGTGCGTGCAGCTAGCCACAGCAAAACACAATCTTTTCTGGATCGTAGATAGAGTCGTCCCCCTCGGGTGTAATATTAAAATCATGCATCAGCTTAGTACTAAGTAGATCCATATCAGGATAGAAAAAGCCATTGTGAGGCACAGCGTTGCCAGAATGTTTTAAAGCTTATTGGTATCAAAGGTTTTAAAAAATCGGTACTTATCGGTATTTACTATTTTAATTAATTTTAAATTTTTGCCGATTTTGAAAGCGAAAATTTTTATCTTTATGATCGGAAACTTTTGGAAGAAATCTCCGGGGAATGTTTGATTTAGCTTCTGGAGGAAGTTGACAACAACATCCAGAGAAAGAAGAAAGAAGCTCCCCTGGAGGAAATTTGAGGAAAGATCTGAGAGAAATCGGAAAATCATCCGCGAAACTTTCAAGACATAAATTGAGAAACTTCTAGCGAAAATTTAAAGAAAAACCTCCCAATAGAAGTAAAAAAAAATCCAACTGTACAAAATTCCAGAACTAGACGAAAGACATTTCTGGGAGAAGAATAATTGAACTTCCTGCAGAAGACAGAAGAAACTTCCTAAGGTAGATTGGGAAAGAATTCTGGAGGAAGTCGGAAGCCACCCAGCAAACAATTTTAGCTGCAGATTAGCTTATACTACCAAAATTTGCCTTATGCAGCTAATTTTTGCCTGTATAAGCTGAGTTGCAGCTAAAATTGTTAGTTGGGCAAAGCACTAGCGGAACAGTCGAAAGAAACAAGGACATAATTCCGGAAGAAAGAGCTTTGAGGGATGTTCTAATGATCCAGAAATTTTTTAAAAAGGTCATAAAACATCCCTGAATACTTTGAAATACTTGGAACTTCCCTGATTATAATGAGACTACCGAAATATATCTAATTAACTTTGAAAGTCTCTAGACTTTCTTGAATATTACGAAATTTCTTAAGCGCTCTCACAATTTTCTTGAATTTATTGTAACATCAACATTGAAGTTCTCTGATATTCCCGATTTTTCTAATTTTTAAAAGTTATCAACACTGCCATTAATAAGCACTGAATTTGCATGAGCCCCTCGAAACATTGCTGAAGTTTTCGGAAATTGCCTGAGTTTTTCGGAACTCCCTTAAAATTTCAGCGATTTCCTTGAAATTGATTGTTCTGTCCTGATGTTCTCGGAGCTTCCTAAAGTTCTCTCAATTCTACTGAAACTAATGGAACTGTCCTGCAAACCATTAGATTTTCCAAAAGTTTTTTGGACTTGTGAAGTATCCAAAATATTTATGATGTTTCCTTAAGTTCACTGGAGTTCGCTGGACCGGGTTTTAGAACTTTAACAGAAGTTATTGAAATGTTCTTCAATTTATCGAACTTACTCAAAAGCCTGGGCATTTCTGAAGCTTCAGAACTTCTTAAAAGTTCCGGGAAAGTTGAAAAAATTGGTGGAAAAAAGATGGAATAATCATTCGAGCAAAGGTTGAAGAAACTTTCAAGGGAAGTCGACATAAGTTTCCAAGAGGAATCGTAAAATAATTTACGATGTAAGGTGGAAGGAAATTCAGGAAGTTAAATAATGCTTAAAAAGTATTTCCCGATTCCCTGGAATTACCAGAAAGAGCCATCGACTGTTTATCGATTCATGGGTAGCCAACAACGGTGAGGAAATTGAAAGATTAATCGAAAGAGTATTCATAAGACATTTTTAGAGCTGTTTTTTTTTTTATTTTAAAGGCTCAAAAAAATTGAGATATTTAAAGATACAAATCTCTCACAATAATTTTTGTCCGAAATTTGAGCGCGGGCAGGTAATAATCATTTTTAATAATTTAATAAAATCGGTATAAATCGGTATAAAACCTTAAAAATCGGTATTCTGAGGAACCTTATCTGTATATCGGTATCTAGTTCGGAAATCGGTATAAATACCGATAAATCGGTTTATCTGGCAACGCTGGTGAGGTGTCGGTAGCATTGGTGCTCAGCACGGAAAACAAATCTCGCGTATCTTTTAAATAGGTTCAATCAACATTGATCGATTCTCTTCATCGACTCTCTCTTTCGTAAATAACTCGGCTTCAAAAATGGCCGTCTTCGTCGAATTAGATGCTAGATTGTTGCTTCTTCCATCGAAAGTATCCAGCCGTGGCGATTCAAAGAGAAAGTTGACGAAGAGAATCGAACATGAACATTTTGTGTAGTCGTTCGGGGCGTGAGGTTCTGAATATGGACAAACAGGCAGATGAATTATATTCCTACTCTTTACTGTAATACGCTTGGTGGCCCTGAAAAGGGCCGTTTTGTTGCCAAAATTGTGTCTCTGTCGCTAATCAAGGATCTCATTTTCCAGGAACACCTTCAGCACACCTTGTGTTTTCTCGTAGCAGAACTTTGCGATGACGCTTGGCACCTTTTCCTCTTTTGCCACGACCAGTCACTTGTTGCTTGTTGGGTGTGGAAGAGTGGACTAGCTACCACCTTCCTACTACTGCTATTACAGACCACCACGCCGTCCGAAGCGAAAATGAGCTGTTGCCATACAGCAGCGCTTATTAATATCATTTCAGGTTAAAGCAGAATGATGTGCAACCAAGTGGTTCTCGATTATGAGGACTGGGTTTGGGAAGAACGTTTAACAGTTTCATGTTCCATTTTCTGTTCCCAGTATAGAAATAAAAGACGTAGTCCTACGTCAAAATTTCGGAAAACCCCGTTTCTCAACTCAAGCGCAGGATCGCGATGTCTGCTGGTCGCTGTCGGGAAGGGTTCAAATGCGGAGAGTGGAAAAGGGACTTCCTCAAGGCGAGCGACAAGAGTGCGTCCCCTTATCCGGCTATCAGAGGAGGCTCCGGGAAACCAACTGGCAGATGTTGTTTCTTTGGCACTGAAATTCGGATCAACATCAGGCTCCGAAAGCTCACAATTACAGTAGTACTTGCCTGATGTAGCAAGCTGGGAGACCCTCAGCTCACATTTAGACTCAGGGCCAGGACGACTTGAATGAAAGCAGGCAGCAATAGGTGCGACTGAGCTAGAGGAGCTGGGGACTCCCAAAATGCTTTCTACGGTGGTTGTCTGGGTGAATTCAGATTTTGTTAAAACTAACGATTTCGTATTGAGTGTTCACTCGGCTGTCGACATAAGCAGACCACTCTCGTTGTGTGTCACACGGTCGTCTGTTTATTCGTCATTGTGTGGTCCTCCTCATTGTTCTTCATCAGCAGTTTTTTTCAGTCGATGCGTCATCGACTTGGAAAGCAACCGTTAAGTGATGAGTGTATGAGTGCTGACCACGTTTTGCGTCCATTGCTGCAATGGAAGCGCTCTGACCCCCGTTGGCGAATCTGCCATACAATGAAACCACTGGAAGCGGCTCATTTTCTGATGGTGGAGGCTTATTGGATAGCGGAAGATAAATTGTTTATTATGTTGTACCTTTTGACTATAGTTTTAAGACGTTTGGTATAGTGAAAAATAATTTTCGGCTCTGTAAAGTTAATTCGATTGAGCCTTATCAAATATATTATAAAAAATAAAAAAAACGATTTCCTATCAAAATAATAATGTTCGTGAATTACTGATGCTAATTGCGTACATTTAAGCGTATTTTAAACTATTTTGCATCAAAATATTGGAAATGACTCTAATGTTGGCTATTGCATCTAAGATTGGACCCATCGCTAAAAAAATAGCTATTTATCAATTTTATCTAGATGAACGCGTCATTAAGACGGTACTTATGGATATTTTTGGTCACTATTGAAAATATAGTCGATTGCTGAATGTATGTATAGGCCCAAATTAGGGGCATTAAGACAAGTAGGGGAAATGGATGTAATGTCGGCCTAAATGGCCTTAATTTGGGCCCATACATAAATTTAGCAATTGACTAAATTTTCAATAGCGACCAAAAATATCCATAGGTACCGTCTCAATGACGCGTTCATCTAGATAACATTGATAAATAGCAGATTTTTAGCGATGGGCTCAATCTTAGATCCATAGACCAACATTAGAGCCATTTCCCCTATGTAATTTGAAAACTAAATCCATACATTAGAAAAGCATTTGCTAGTACAGGTTTTAGAGGTATATTTGTATGTATGCCAAACATATGGTTTGAACAGTAGGTATAAAGGTAAAAAAGTGATCGACTTCCCCCCGTTTTACGGTACTCCTAATCAAAACCTGCTTATGTTCTGGCACATTAAAAACGATCAATCTTTGTATAAATGCACGAGCTGCTGGAATGCAAAGTGAAGGAAAAGTAATCAAGGCCACATGTCTGGCAGTCGCGCTTTAAACCCATTCATACAGTCAGGGTCTTAAGGAAAGTCAATATTTAGAAAAGGCACTTGGAGTGTCAGTTCAAGTTCAAAGCAGTGGTGTCGCGACAGTTAACGATCGTTTGCGTCAAATTGCCATGGATCAGAAATGTTGTCACAATTTTTTCGTTATTTTTTTGTGGTGAGAGGATGTTTGTGGTCAACCGGATGGAATCAAATTCATAAGTAAATGATCATATCTTTCAAGTCAAGTAAGGGCAGCGCAAAGATAACGTGAGTTGAATGCAAATATTAGTCCTGAGCATTTTTGGTTTGTTTGTTGACGTTGTAGTTCAGTTGCTAACAAAAATCATCGTTTCGTGATGAATATTCAAACTTTCGTTGGCTATATGACGTCAGATGTAATTCAAATCATACGTTTACGGTGTTAATCATGAACGTATTTATAGTACACGACGCCAAGAACAATCCTGAGCATGATGTCAATTGCCAGCCTCCGCAACTGTACTTAAGTCAGAACAAAAGAATTATATACTATGTTGCTCCTGGGAGAGCTTGTCTGAGATCATCGGCATCACCTTTGAGACCGCGCTCCACAACGCTCAGCAGAAAACCCGCTCCATCTGTTTCCGATCACCTTCAAGTGATACCGTCAAGCGAACAGTCACGGCGAACATCAATATTGATTTTAGCGTGCCATCATTACTCGTAACAACAACCAGCTGATCTGTTCCTTTCTCATCATCCTCGTGTTTTTACAGTTACCACCGGTTCGCTCGTTGAATCACAGACCATTGAGACAGTCCCGCCCAAGCTGTACGTGAAAACCCTCTCCAAGGACGTCAATCTCCTATGTCGAAGCAGCAAACCCGCCACCGCCTGCAGGTGAGTGAGTCATCCCGGTTTAGCATACTGGATCCCATGTTCCATAGATAATTCCATATTCGTTTCAGTGTGAAAATCCCTGGCTTCACCGGCACCTATGACGTGCACAATCTTCCCGATGGATTGGGATATTACGGAAATAGTTTGCAGCGCGGCGATTGCGGGATCACCTTCTTCACGCTCAAATCGGTGAACGAGGGCAAATTCCAGTGCAACATGACCATTGGCGGAGAGGTGTTCATGGAAACGATCGAAGTGGTCCTCACGATAACTCCCGAGCCTACGGATATTGAGATCGGAGAGAATGCGATCGTCGAGCAGGGTGCTTTTGCGCCGAATCAAACTATTAGAGTAAAATGTACGTCACGGGACGCGGTTCCGGTGGCGAATCTTACCTGGCTGCTGGATGAAAAGCAGATTGATGGCTCGATGATTGGCCCGTTGGAGTTTAGCGACAGGGTCGATAAGAAGGGGAAGAATTTGACGACGGTGACACAGGAGTTGAATTATTTTATCACTTCGGAGGATCACGGGAAAAAGATCATTTGCCGGGCGGAACACTTTGCGATCAATAAAGGGTATTACCGGGCGTTCCTTCCGCTGAACATTCGATGTAAGTATAACATTATTTTTTGTTGGAATATATAATCATTTCACTGTGGATCTTCCGTTCAGTCTCACCGGAACGAGTTCCCACGATCTACATCGGTGACGGTGAGCATACCATGGTAAACATCACGATCAGAGCAAATCCACGGCCGAGGACGTCGTGGAAGGTCGATGGCATGACGATCATCGAAGGTCAAAGCACAGGACCATACCAAGCCTATTACCCAAGAGATATGGTAAGCCAGGTGACAAGTCTCCGTGACAAGTTTAAAATACCACTAAATATTCCTAGGGTTTCGGAAACTACCTGGTCCTGTTGAGGATAAACGAGCGAACGGAGCAGACGGAGATCTTCGAACTGACTGCCACCAACGAGCTGGGGTCGCAAGTGTACGTGATCAAAGCGAGCAAACAGGGTGCCGAACCCGAAGAAATACCACCATCCCCAGGACGAGCCACCACCTTTTGGCTCATCAGCATATGGACGTACTTCTGTTCTGTGATAGTGACCTGTCTGTTGAGAGTTCCATAAAATAGTTCCTCCTAGCTCAGCCATCGCTCCACCGGAGTGAGACCACTTTGCTCGCCAGTTGACACCCCGACCGGGGTGGTTTCAGTTTGCGAGCAAAGTGGGCCTCCTTCGGACGGAGATTCCAGTATTATAAACGCATAGATAACCATCGTCGTGAATCTTTTCTAACGAGCGAATATCGCCATTTTTTGTTTTTTTTTTCTTTCTAGAGGCTTATGTGTTAAGCAAAATTTAGTGATAGTTAATTTATTAAAAGCTAAAGAATTTATCCACTGTCGACTCATAGCGGGCAGCAAAAATAAAGATTTCCTCTACTTTCGATTTTGAAAGCACACATAAATGGTTTCGATTTTTACTTCCACACTGAAAGAAAGACGATGGCCCTTATTACGGTGAAAACGAAGTTAAGCGACCACTCGTCACTCACGGTGAAGTGATTGTCGTGTAAATCAATTGGAAATCACTTCACCGTGAAGTGACACCGATAATAAGGGCCGATATCATGATAAGAGAGAAGGAATTGACAACAAGAGTGTCCACAAATAATGCGATTTTTTTGGCTGCACGGCTAGGGACAATTGTCACCTCGTATGACATGACTCTCCATTTGATTTGAGCTTTGTTGTCGTAAAAGTAATATAAGGGCGTACAAATTGAACAAATTAAGAAGTTTTGGATTCCGTTAAAAGCTAGTTAGTCATCGACTACCCGCTATTACCCTCAACTACAGCACTGAATCAAATCACTGCAATCAGATTCCGGCTCTACTTAGGAACGGCTCTTCTAGCGGCACTTCAATGACTTGACAGTAGGATTGTTTGATATTGTGAGTAAACCCACTCGATGTCTTCAGTATATGACCAATACAGTAATGACCCGATTTTGTCAACCCCTCCAAGCATCGCACACTAATAGAATTCTACACATTTTTATTGACGAATTTCCATGTAAAATTCCACATGATTGTCATGTGACCACACATAAACAGAATCCACCCAGAAGCACACATGAAATTTATGAGCCAAATTAATAGAATCTGTGGTTACACATGGCTTTTATGTGTGTACACATATTAAGTATGTGTCCGACACATAGATGTCATTTGTTGATCATATTGCAAAAAATCATGTGTGGGACACATAAAAACAATCTTCGAAATTTTATCAGTGTACTTTTATCGTTGAATAATTTCACATAACCGTAATTCCAAATCGTTCTCATCCATCTTCAAGTTTTTGCAGCACTGGTTAGGATTACTACGAAAGGTCGAAGCACAAAAGGCCAAATCTCATAAGACCGACATAATTTATGGCCTAAATACACAAAAGGCCGAATCACAAAAGTCCTTCCCACAGTGGGATGTATTTATATTCCAGCTGGCCAAAAATAAATCCTTTTATTGAATAGTTATAATGATTTGAGGCCTCTTTTTGAAGATTTTTTTTTTTTTTAAATATTTGAGTAATTTTCGAACGAAGTGTAGAGAACAGTGTATATTATATGTAGAAAAAATAAACAATGTACACAAAAGCTGTCGTGAAAATTGATTTTTTTTTTTAACTCGTTCGTTTATTTGGAAGGTTCAATCGCGTTAGTTTTACGGAGCCGATATTTAAGAGATACAAAAGACAAAGGAATAAAATTCTTATACTAGACATTTGAAGAAACATATAAACCGACTGCATATGGCAGATATTGCGAGGAAAATTGAAAATATGTTTATATGAATATGTTAATATGAATTTCGCACCAACAACAACCACTTTTCTGAATGGGGGTACACTTTGTGAAAACCGAAAATGGATCATGTAACACAATTATAAAATATTTTGAACGTTCATAACTCAGCTGCCCCTAGACCAATTTCAAAAAATTTATCACCAGTCGTTAAGAAATTTAAGACTTTACCATTTTTCAAAATGTCACTATTGAAAATTTCACAAATCCGAAACTGTTACTATGATAGTTAAAATTATCACCGATTTCCTGCGAAAAGCGATTTCCCTAAGACAGATTTCAAAGTTTAATTCCATCCGGTCCCGCCGAACATCAATCATCACGTTATGAGTGGTGGTGTTCTTCAGCATACAGCGAAAGGCTCCCCGCAAGCAGCTAGCAACGAGATGGTTTTATGACAGGTGAGCAGGAGCCCACGGTCTTCCAGTGTTGGTGAGTTCTTTGCCGTTAATGTTCACGAAAAGTTCACTATTTTGCCATACATAAATTCAAAACAACAAAATTTGTGGGCGGATTTGGACAGTTTTTGACCTGGTTCATAAGACCGGAAGGTGTATGCTGGTCACAAATGCCGTGCCAAACTGATCAGCCTTTGATGTGAATTTCGTTAATAAACACGAGGAGTATCTCTTATAGCAAAACTTGCATTAACAAAATGGGCATAGTAAACAAACTAACGCTTCTGCTTACTGTGTCACCTTTATATTACCCGTCTAGAGCTAGCAATCAAGGCTGCCCACAACCGCTAATTGGATTCAGTTCCAATCACCATTGTGTGGTGGTGTCCGGTCGTCGGCATCAGCTGCAGCAGTGCTTTCGGCGCGTGGCGTTGAATATTGTTCTCCAGTACACAACGAAAGGCTCCCCGCAAGCAGCAAGTTGCAGCCCACATGAGCATCCATAGAAGAAGGAAGAAGCCGCGCCACTATTGATCGGAATCAGTAGCTCTTCGTGAGCCGCAGTGGGCCACCTTTGCCAAGCGTGTCACCGTTCCAAACAACATACAAGGCTTATCTGTGTTGAATCCCTTACTAGCTCAGCATTACTCAACCATCACGACAAAACGGTCCTTTTAAGGACCACCATTTATTTTTTTAAAGATTATTTTCTGGACACTTCTCGCTTTAACTTTCAAATAGGCCAATCTAAATTGATTGATTATCTTTATCGACTCTCTTTCTGTCGTTAATTAGTCGGGTCCAAAAACATGTTCAGCTGTTATTATCGTCTAATACGCCTAATAATAGTTTCTGTTAATAGACTATGTAGAAAAATTAGCCCGAAATATGAATGCAGCCAAGTTATCAACGGAGTCGATTAAGAGAATCGATCAATGTAGAATGGTCTATTTGAAAAGTGACGCGAGATTTGTCAAAGTCAGTAATCGGATGTCAGTTCTTATAAGTTTAAATCTAAAATACCATATATTTTATAAGCAATTACGAAAATCAAAGTCGGTCGCGGCATGAAAGTGGTCTGGTTTTGATTCAGAGATGATGAATTTTAATTCTTAATACGCCAAGCGATAGGAAATTTTACTACAAATCTGTTGAAAGTAAGACTTTATCATTTTTCAAAATGTCTATTGAAAATTACACGAATGTTCAACTGTTGCTATGATAATTAAAATTATCACCGATTGCCTGCAAAAAGCGCTTCCCCTAACACAGATTTCAAAATTGAATTCCATGCAATCACCGCGTATGGTGACTGGTGGTGTTCTCCAGTAAGGCTCCCCGCAAACAGTGAGCTGCAGCCCACATGAGCATCCATCGAAGAAGCCACACCGCTATTGATCGAAATCAGTAGCTCTTCGTGAGTCGCTGTGAGCCATCTATGCCAAGCGGGTCATACTAAAGAGTATAAACAGAGAAAACCCCTATTCCTATACAAAACAGAAGCTCCTGCTTCTTCTTCTTGTTCGCATTTCAAGCTTATTGCTTAGCGCATATTAGCTTATTGCGTACTCTCAACTTAGTGTTCTAAATGCACTTCCACAGTTATTAATTGAGAGCTTTCGATGCCAATACCAATGCATGAATTTGTATATTGTGGGGCAAGCACAATCATACTCTATGCCCAGGGAAGTCGAGAAAATTTCCAACCCGAAAGATTCCCTCGATCGGACCGGGAATCGAACCCACCGCCTCCGGCTATGAGGCCCCCAAGCTTCTGCTGCAGTTAACAAATAAGATATAGGAGAAATGGCTCTAAGGTTGGCCTATAGGTCTAAGATTGGGCCCTTCGCTAAAAATCTGCTATTTATCAATTTTATCTAGATGAACGCGTCATTGGGACGTTACTAATGGATATTTTGGTCACTATTGAAAATTTAGTCGATTGCTGAATTTATGTATGGGCCCAAATTAGAGGCATTTAGGCCGACATTACATTTATTTCCCCTACCTGATCAATGTACATTTGTTACAAACAGATTCAATCAAGCCAACTGCAAGCAGAGGCAAATCAACTACAAAGATCATTTGGAACGATTTTTCACGATGCAAAAACAGGAAAATTTGATTTGATACCACAACGTTGTAAGCTTGGACTAAGATATACAATGTATAGTGGAAAGTGGGGCAGTTTGACCACCTTAAGAAAATCATCACTTATCGTACAAAATTGAATGGGAAAGTCGAATGATGTGTAACCAAATGCATAGTTTCAAGCCCTATTTACATCATGAATACAAATTGAATATTAAAAGTAAACTTTTGAATCTTCTGAAAGAAGATTAGGAAATTAAACCCTTGGGGATAAATGAGCAGTAAAATTAATTTATTTAGGAAGTACTACCTATTTTAGACTATATTTTTTACCATTTTATTATATTAGACTGATTTTTTACCACAGCAGCCGCTTCAAAACGAGATTTTATATGAAACAGTTATATTTATGAAAGGATTAATGAAAAATTAAGGAATGTAATTTAAAATACATGTTTGTTTACATTTAAGACGTTAGGTGTCTTCTAAAAATGGTGCTCCGCATCTTTTGAAATAGTCACCAGGATTTTTATTAAGCTAGTATTACATATCCAAATTCTAATTTTCTGAATTTTTGATATAATCGGTCTATGTCTTCGACAAAATTGTAGAACTATTAATTTTAAGAAATTTTCTGATGACACTAAATGTAGATATCTTAGCTCTAAAGAGACACTTTTGGTTTCTCCTAGGACTACCTTATAACTAGTGTATTGATTTATTTAGTATTTTATTCAAATTTGATCAGTCCAATATATTCTAGTATGTTTTAGATAACATAAAAATAAGCAACTTTTCAGAAGATAGCAACGTGTTTTAATAACATCAATGTGAAGTCCAGTAAATGCAAAGTAGCAATAGACCAACTTTCTATATGTTTAGTATAACTTCTGCGTGAAGTCAACGATTTACATAGTTGAAGATGCTAATTTAAAATAACAGACTAAAGTGGTAATTTTTATACGATAGATGAGGAGATGAAAGCATAGATTTTTTTTTTCCTTTATTTAACGTTGGTCTCTGTTCCGCAATCTTAGTGCCAATCACCGACGGACATCGATTGCCATCCATTGACGGCAATCGAATGTGCAGAAAGGCAGCTTCCACACCTGCGTAGGATATCGCACCCATTCAATTTAATAATACACATGGGCCGGGACCAACGGCTTTACTTCCCTTCCGAAGGAAAACGTGACCAGAGATTTTTATGCCTCAGAAAAATCCCACCGACCTCGGCTGGGATTGAACCCAGACCCATTGGGGTGTTAGAAAGCAGTCACGCTTACCACTACACCACCGGCGCCGGCATGAAAGTATAGAATTGATAGTTGCGTTTAGAGTACGGCAGTGTGAAAATTGCATATAGAGAGTAGAAAGCGAGCTAGACAACTTTTAGGAAGGTACAAATCAGTTTTATCATCTCTCTTACCAAACTCCCCCTTTGGAGAGGGATTGAGAGGGGTGTCCCCCCCGCCGTCACCACTGGCAAAAAGAGATGATCACCGACCCGCTCATGTACCGACGATGGGTTTGAAACAGTTCTACCGATTTTTACCGCACTACAGCTGTTATCTGAAGGAAGGCATCCAGTCGTAGGTTTTGAAATTGCAGCTATTGATACCTCTACCACGGTATGTGCACGGCTTACATATACCAGGCTAGCTAATCCGCGACTGTCATTTTTTTGTGACGTCATCAGAATCGCTGAAATAAACAAACAGTTTTCTTCAACGTTGGTAATTCACAATTCTTCTGCAATAGCTTCTGCAGTGAAAATTATTGATTCGCGACGTAATAAATCATTTAAAATGAATCGTGATCACACTAAAAGCAATGGATAATCAGTGCTTCGAGACGATGATTGACGAAAATTTACGTAAGTAGGTAAAATGCTGCACACCGTAGTAAAAATATCTAATCGTAAATTCCTACCCAGCAACGATTTTAGACATCAGCTACGCTTTTCTCAACATCTACCAGGTCAACTTTTTCGGTAATTCCACAACTTAGCGTGCTGCTATTTGATTCCCAGAGCTCTGGCCATATCAACAACCGAATATCACAGTATACAACCTATATTTCACTGGCTTTCTGTAGTACCTGACAGGAAAATGTACATGGTAACGCTGTAGGAAACGGGAAGTTTAGGATGCTTTCATGATAAATAGTGTGATACTTATTTCTACGTATTATTTGGTGTTCTGATCAATCCACAGCTACGGTAACCTCCGACTGCAGACTGAAGGAAGCTTTGTACATTTCCTTGTGTAATTAATGCCAGCCCGCTACCGAGCCCTACCAATTTCTAGATTCACTCCAAACGCAGGGGCCATCGAACGATTTGCATTTGCACCTTTCGGAGGACAAGTTTTATGGATGAATTCGCCTACAATAATCATAGTTCGATACAGTTTCGTAGCAAATCGATGCACCGGTGGAGAAATTAGTTATTCCACCTATGAGGATTCCATCCCAACGTTCAGGGAGCTGCTACCAGAGCACCTAGCCATTCAATATCCAGTGAAAACCCGTACAAATGTGTCTTGGACAATCCAAATGCGATTTGAGATTTGTTTGTGATTAAATCTAATCAATAAAACAAGAGTAAAACTTGCGCAAAGAAAGTGTATATGTTTTCTATTTCAATTTAACATTGATCAGCGATATGAAAAAAACCTTCAATCATGTAATTGTTTTGTTTAGTTTTCTTCTCTTTTTTTTTGACTGTTCAGCACTGGTTTTGTTCAATGCTTTTATTCTGTTATATAAACGAATCCTGAAAAAAAGTTGTTTTACCCGAACCGGCAGGTCTGTCGCATGAGATACTTCCACACATTTCTCTATCGCGTTCTCGTTACAATTAAGTGTACGAAAATGAAGCAGTTTTTCAAACACATAAGTTGCTTTTTGAACTCTTGGCTAGTTTTTGTAAGACCACCCTCCGATAATTGGTCCACCCAAGTAAATCCCGTCGAATCATCAGCGACCTGATTTCTCAAATACAGTTTTCTTATGATGTATCCTGCTATATATTCTATGGCATCCTCTTCGAATTCAGTCATTGTAAAGTTATCGTTAAACTCTAATTCGAATGTGTTGTAACTGGTATCATCAACATGCACTGATGTATCAACATCAATTTCGTTCAGTAAGTTGGCCGTAAGTAGGAGATCTACCACTTCCTCTGTTCCTTCTTCTACATTACTCCAATCACTAACTTGTTGTGTGCAATCGGAACGGCCTAAATGAGAAGAAATCAAGAACAACTTAAAGTAGATATTGAGCATGCGTAATGGAAAATAAACATAAATGAACTGTGTAACTTTCTATAACTCAATATTGAAAGGGACCATCGAGTTATAGAAAGATCGTGTTTTTATAGAACAATAAACCCATATAAAATCACTATCGCAGTAGCCATGAAATTAATTTTTTCTATGGTTCTATGACTCGATATCGAGTTGTGCAGAGTAGACTCGAGTTACAGTATACTGTACCGAACAAAACAATATAATACCTAAATTTTTATTTTAAATTAAAGTTAGTAAGCTTTAACTTTTCAGGAAGTGCTCAAAATTTATAATAATACATCTTAAACAGATCATATCAGCCGCTGAAATTTCATAAATTTTGATACACATCCTGTGTTACAGCTGATTGAAATTTTGTGGATAAAAATATCATGAGATGATATACTTTTTTCCGGTACTGTATAACTCTTAAAAGCTAGCAATTGAAAGTTCATATTTATTTATAGGTTACCTAAGATGCACAATCTCAACCGATACATAAATTCCATTGCTGTTGGATGGTCGTATAGTCCTCCTTTGGCGCGTATAGTACCAAAGAAGCGCTCTAGGTCATCCTGCTGCAATCTTCTTGTCAGAACATAGTGGTTACCGTATGTTGCTTCCAATGTTTTAGCAAGTTGTACAATTGACACGTTATTAATCAGTATTCCTTTTTGGAATGGAAGCATGGTTTTTTTTATTTGGTACTCTCATGCTTCCGACAGCTTTGGACGTACTTCGTAAGATAGTCATATGGATTTCATTGGAATGATCAAACGCTTGCATCCGCTCTCTGTAACCTCTTACAGCAGACGAGGAGTTGAATAAATCGAACCCATCATTTATAAGTTTAATAAACTCACTCGTCTCACATGCGTTTGGCGAATTAAGCTTACCAAGACTAAATCCCCTTTTAACAGCTTGGGACACAGTATTCGAAAAAAGCTGCACGGCATACTTCACCTTCTGCCGCCCAGCATCTTTGACATCCAAATGTGTGGTCGTTATCTTATGGCAAATTTTTAAGTCGTGTTGCTGAAGATTCGTCAGATCCACAATAGGCGTTGAGTTGATAAACTGACTTCCCAACACATAACCGGTGTCCAAAAAATGGTTCCTCACAAGTTTTATGAGATGGGGCGTATCGGCAAAAACGAATACTTTGTGATCACTGTCGGTATGGAAATACGGTTTCTCACAAGTTATACTTAACTCCCTCCACAATCCCATGTTGGTTGGCCCCATATCACAAACCATGGCAGTAACTGTAAAATTTATGTCATTCAACGCTGCGATGATTTGTTTAACAACCGTTGCTGTCATAGCGCTGTCGAAGTCGTAATAAATAATCTGCTTCCAGTTCTTGTACAAACCACGAATCATCGCTACCTGTACGTATTTGGATGGTTTTAGTACCTTATCAGTACGTCGGTAGTACTCGTATACCGAACGTACTTTCATCTCATCAAACGATAAGACACACACCCACTCTTTCTCATTGTATGCAGTTGACTTTAAAAGTTTCAGTACTGGCATCAAAATTCCTCCAGTCAAATTAATTTTCCTGACCATTTTCGAAGTGTAGACATAGCTGGTAAGGGGAATCCCTTTGAACGTAGGAGACGATATGCTTTCGATCCTAAAGAATACAGGGATATGGCCGTCGATATGTCTTCAGCGCTCCACCTCACTCTTTTTAGTGGGTTCCGTAGCTTCCGCAACTGACCCTTAGAGAAGCAGTGATTTACTCCTTGACACAGCTCTCTGCTTCTCTTCAACTGCTCCGCGTATCTTTGGTTCTTTTGTCGTTCTAATCGAAGATCCCTTCTCAGAGCAGCAATTTCTTTTCGATAAGATAGCTCCAAATTCGTCCTAAAAGAGTGATATTAATGACACGTACTATAAATTTCAATCCATATTTAGCATCTTACTCAGTTTGAATCTCGGTTTGAACAACAGCATCCTTTGTATGAAGGTTTGGTGCATTGCTACTAAAAAGATTTTATGTTGATAATAGAAAAATAGTGCAAAAAAAATTATCCTACCGATCGTATTCAGAAATAGCTTCCTGAATGAGTTCCTTTCGTTCGGTTTCGGTGATTTCATGTTTCTCAATACCACAAAACTTTTGCACGGGTAAAAATTGGCTTGGAAATGCACCAACCTTCAGCATACGTTTGTGAAATTCAGTTTCAAGAAGAATGTCCTTTAGTCTATAGTCCTCATCTAAAAAATGGTCAGAGCATATTTTGGCCGCTTTTAGGTTCATGCCACTTCCACCTCCACACATTTTCGCTCACAAAGCACATAAATCTTCGTTTTTCGGGAAACGAAAGAACTTTTTCCTTGGACCGATCTTATCATCCTCATAACTTGTGCATCCGGGCACAATGCACCTCACCATTTTCAATTTTAAAACTTAATTTAAGTGTCACAAGCTTAAACGAAACTGCAAAACAAATTGAAACCTTCCGAACTGTTTTCGTTGACGATTCTGATGACGTCAGTTCCATGAATGTTTACACTCTATTGATCTAGCCTGGTATATGTAAGCCGTGGGTATGTGCTTCTGTCATCGTCGACTTGACGATCTCGAGGGGACAGGAACAAAGTCGCGCCAACGAAAAAGAAATTCGGATTGTAAAGGAGCTGAAAAGTAAAGCAGTATAAAGGGTGATACGGTCAAAATTTGGTCAAGGGAAAACGCGTGTAAATCGGTGAAATCGTTTATTTAAAAAATCAAATTAAATTTCTTTTTCAAGTTCAATTAGTATAAAATTCAGGAAAAATATTCAGTTAGGCTTCCGCTTTTCCAAATCCGAATTGCCGGGCCTTACGCTTGACCCCTGCCATCAGATTTTGTACAGCCACCTTGTCCACCTTCTTCGCCGCAGAAAGCCAGTTTGCCTTGAACTGCTGCTCGCCCTTAGCAGTTTTTTTGTCTTCTTTAGGTTCCGCTTGACAATAGCCCAGTATTTCTCAATTGGGCGGAGCTCTGGCGTGTTGGGAGGGTTCTTGTCCTTGGGAACCACCTGCACGTTGTTGGCGGCGTACCACTCCATGGCCTTTTTTCCGTAATGGCAAGATGCCAAATCCGGCCAAAACAGTACGGAACAACCGTGTTTCTTCAGGAAAGGCAGCAGACGTTTATTCAAACACTCTTTCACGTAAATTTCTTGGTTGACAGTCCCGGAAGCTATGAAAATGCTGCTTTTCAAGCCACAGGTACAGATGGCTTGCCAAACCAGATATTTCTTTGCGAACTTTGACAGTTTCATGTGCTTGAAAACATCTGCTACCTTTCCCCTTCCTTTTGCCGTATAAAACTCCTGTCCCGGAAGCTGCTTGTAGTCGGCTTTGACGTAGGTTTCGTCGTCCATTACCACGCAGTCAAACTTCGTCAGCATCGTCGTGTACAGCCTCCGGGATCGCGCTTTGGCCGTCGTATTTTGTTTATCATCGCGATTTGGAGTCACTACCTTCTTGTAAGTCGATAGTCCGGCTCGTTTTTTGGCTCGATGCACGGTTGTAGACGATACACCCAGCTTATTTGCGGCATCTCGGAGAGAGAGGTTAGGGTTTCGCTTGAAACTACCGGCAACTCTCTTTGTCGTCTCAGCGGCTTCCGGTTTTCGATTTCCCCCCGATCCAGACTTCCTGGCTGTCGACAAACGTTCCCCAAACACTTTAATTACATTTGTAACGGTTGATTTGGCAACTTTTAGCGATTTTGCCATTTTTGCGTGCGAGTAGCTCGGATTTTCGCGATGCGCGAGCAAAATTTTGATACGCTGCTCTTCTTGCTTGGACGGCATTTTGACAACTGAAGAGTGAATTCCAAAATCAAAATAGGAGCAACATTCTACACACACACACCTTCAAAATGAGGGGTGTTCAGGTTTTTTAAATGCAAAATTGAAAGAAATACGTCAAGTTGATATTGACCAAATTTTGACCGTATCACCCTTTACTACGTGGAAGCAGACAAGGGAAACGCGGTCGTTATCATGGACAAGGACGATTACGACAATCAGATGACAACGAAGATTAACAACGGACCGTGTAGACAGCTTCGAGTAGACCCCTTACAGAACATAGTGAAACGCGTTGAGAAAGCACTGAAGGATTGAACATCGATATTAGGATATGGACCAGGTCGTTTACGGGAACCCAATCCCATTCTACCCAGGATCAAAGGTCTCCCCAAAGTCCACAAACCGGAAAATGAAATGCGAGAGATCGTGTCTGCAGTTGGTTCCCCCACCCACAAACTAGCGAAGTGGCTAGTCCCATAGTTCCAGAGTATGCCGAATCAGTTCCAGAGTTAAGCAGTTAGTAACACCCAGGAGTTCACCCAGCTACTACAATCTTCAGAAGACATCAACTAGGACAAGATTGTGGTATCTTTCGACGTCACAGCTCTTTTTCCCAGCTTACCGGTCAAGGAAGCGATCAACCATTTGGAGGACTGGCCATTAACACAACGAGAGGATGCAGCACGGAGAAACAAGGTTCGGACGCACCTTAAGCTGATCCACCTTTGTATGGAAGAGAACTACTTCTCTTTCCGAGGTAACTTCTATAACAGACGAAAGAAGCTCCAATGGGAAACCCCCTATCCCCCTTCTTGTGTGAACTTTTCATGGCCAATTTGGAGATAATCCTAAAGGAGAAAGGACTATTACCAAACCATTGGTGGAGGTTTGTTGACGATATATTCTACAAATTTTAGGTGAACAGAATTCACAAGGATATCAAATTCACTCACGAGGTAGAAAAAGACGGGAAACTCGCATTTCTCGATCTTCTAGTCATCAGGGAATCGTCATCATCTTCCTCGCTTGAATACGAAATTTACAGGAAACCAACAAGTACCAAAAGAGCCATCCCCTATACTTCCAGCCATTCATTCCAGCAGAAAATGGCCGCCTTTCACCACATGATTCATCGAATGCAGACTCTTCCACTCAGCGATACAGGAAAGGTTAAGGAATTACAGTACATCTTCGAAACAGCAAGACTCAAAGGATACAAGGAGACCACAATCCAGGCAATCATCGATAAAAAAGCAAGAATTCTACAAAGGAGATTATTTACAACCCTCACCGCAGAACCTGAACCCTTGAAACGAGTGTCCGTTCCATTTGATCGAGATATTATTTGTAAGCTAAGACCATAGTTAAAACAATTCGGATTAGATTTAGTTTTCACCAGTAGACATAACCAGTTGAAAGACCCAGTTAATGTTTTAGGTAAAGCAGGTGTATATAAAATAAGCTGTAATCATTGTGACAAAGTATATGTAGGACAAACCAAGAGAAGTTTAGCAACTAGATTTAAAGAACATATAGCGGAGGTTAATAAGGCCAAAAAGCAAGAGGAAACAGGCCTAACATATGAATTCAAATCTAAGGTTGCAGAAAACATCTTCACAGAGGACCACCAACTATCGACGGAGGATATCACGATTTTACGGACCGTATCTACACCATGGAAATTGGATGTTGCAGAAAGCCTCGTAATTCAACTTAACTTAACAGGGATCAAGGAAACGGACACAGGCTTTTCCAGTTACTACCTAAGACACATCAACGAGTAAGCAGCGAAGTACCTGTTCCTACAGGAAATTACATTTAAGTTTACCTAGTTTCTAAGTGAAAATGTACCTGTGTTAATATATATTCGGTAAATGCGATCTTTTTCTTCAGTCGAGTATTAGTACAAGAAACTGAAGAAGTCTGCACATTGTAGACTAAATTAGCGTATCTGTCAAGGATAAGCAAATAAGGTAGTGGAATTAAATGGAAATTACTAATCCTTCTCTCTCTCATTATGCAGGTGTTCCACTAAGACGCCCACATTCATCAGGATTCCCTCATTTCTATTGTAAATGTCCCATTAACAATAAATTAGATTGTACATAACAATAAGTTCTATTGTATTTTTATTGTTTTTGACAATAACATTTATTGTTGCTACAAAAGGTTTTATTGTATTGTAACAATAGGTTCTATTTTTTTTTGTATGGTAAATTTTTATTCGGGTTGAGCCATTAACCATTTATTTTATAGTTTTTCTATTTCTGAAAATTCATACTACATGGGACTATCTATTGTAATAACAATATTTTAAATTTACTTGTATGATGTACATACAATAAGATCGATTATTGACAATAGATTTTGTTCTGATTGTATAGTATTTTATGGTAATTGTATGGTTATTTTTTTCCGGGAGCTCATAGGATAATCAATTTCTTAAATAATTAATAACTATTTAATTTGACGTTTCAAAGTCACCGATAAGAATTTCTATTGAACATTTCATCAGAGCAATATGGAAAAAGACAATGAACAAAATGTTCGTTTTCCTCGTAGTTATTTCCATATAAACTTCAAATCATTTGTACCAAGTCAGATTCTTAGCAAATAAGATCACATTTTGGGAGGCTGTGGAGCGAAAAGTTCAAAGTTTACATCACTCTAATAGTCAGCCTTTAATTACAACGGATGTCGCACTATGGCGGTCGTTGAGACTTCAACCCAGTGGAGGCCACCTAATCTCAGTTCTGGATAATAATGGCGCCCAGTGACGACGCCGTTGGTAATACAGAATTGTACCACTAGGGAAATCCTAACCACAGCACTCGCAAGCATGAATCAGAGATATTTTCCACGTGATGTCACTCTTAAGCTGGGTTCGATTGGTAAGATCTTATCCAGGTATCGATACTCACGAAGGGAATGCGGGTTTTTTAGTAAGGGCGTTATCGTCATTCTGCTGTATACTGACATAGGAACTCTTGAAAGAGGGCAATCGGAAAACAAATAAATGACGACATTGCTGATAAACTCCAACTCATGGAATGTCTCACATATCGAAGGTAGAGCATGGAAAGGAAACAGATATACGAAATAAATATACCGAACACAGTCAACTAAATTGTAGTAGTGGAAATAGGGGTAAAATGTACATAGCTCAATTTCTTGTTCATATGATGGCGAAAAATTGCTGCCATCCGTTAAACTTTAAAGTAGAAGATAGGTATTTGAAATCGATTAAATTGCAAAGCAATGTTAGCATATAACCATTCCAATATTGTAATTTCATGAAATAGTTGGTATCTCTGAATATTGCCAAAATGCAAGTTGTTATCTTTCACGTTTATTCGAATTTTTTAATTATTTTCAACGATACAATTTGTTACTCTAAGTGGGGTATAATGTTCCTGCAAATTAAACTGCCGAAAGCATAATCATCAGGTGGTGAACCTTTGATATTCAATATAGAAAGAACAAAGATAAAACCTTATCAGTATGCGCATTTTGCCCCTCAGTGCTGTGTAGGCCTTTTAAATTTTCCCAATTCAAACCATAAATTATCAATTTTCGTTCAGCATATCAATTGCAATATGTAGCCAATAGCTCAATCCAACAAATAGATGGTATTGCACTTAAATATCGATTCACTTTGTAAACAGGGATCTTCCTTAGCATGTGCATTTTACCACCGGCTCCACTAGGTGCCAAAGAAAAACTTCGTGCACTTCAACTTCATTATCCGAGAACAATCACACCCAACCACGATGTTCGTGACGGAGTGGTGATAGCAACGGTAATAGGATGCATTGAATATACGCCCACTTCGCAGTCATTTTGCAAGAATGACACTGATCTCAATTTGAATTGTGATTTCAAGAGAATAAATCAACTATACGTTTTTACAAAATGATATCACTCTGTATCAGAACACCATTTACCAATCCCGTGCGGCTGCAGAATTAATATTGCACCGTGATTTTATGAAGCGGATTTAAATTTAATGAATAACGCACAGACAAGCTGTAGAGACTTTCAGCACCTGGCTGGTTTGTCTCTTAGGCTGTGAACCATTTGCCGAGTTAAATTTAACTCGTAGTTAAAAGTGACATTTCGAAAGTTATTTCTTATGTTCGAAAATCCCCGTGCTGTCGATCGACCGGTTTTCGAGCCACGGTCGTCAAAATTTAACTTCTTGTCTGTCAGAAATAACCACGCTTGGATAGCAGGGTTAATCGATAACTTTCCATCTGTCAAATTTTAACCAAAAGTTAAAATAATCCACCAAATGGTTCAGAACCTTAGTAACGCACAAAATAAAACTAGGGCGTTTATTTTTGAGTCACAGCGAAGGGAAACCATGATAATGCAAATATACTCGAGCAGAAGAACATAACTTATGAATACCTAACTCCGACCTGATACCAAAATTTGGTGTTGACCTGGGATAAAATACCAAAATATGGCATACAAAATACTTTTGAAAATATATATATATATATATGGATACCAAAGGAATACCTGTGTGGTATTTTTATGGTATTGCATTTGCTTAATTTGGTATTGAAATGGTATGGACTTTTGTTGTTGTTGTATTTTACCTCTTATCCCGAGCAGGACCGAATATTTCCATACCTTAAATTGGTACGGATGAGCCTGACAGAAGAGGTAATAAATACCTGCTCGGGATGTCAGACTAATCAATTTATGGTATCGAGAGACTCGTTCCTCCTTGAGTAATGGAAATTTTTATCTGTCGTCGAGAAGGTAGATTGCACTCATTTATTGCATGAAGATATACCATATTTCTGAGCATCGATTAGCCAAAATCGTGCGTCAAGGACTCTGATGAACATCCCAGCTAAATCCCTGTCTGACAATCATTAGTCAACATTCACCTGGAAAGTTCCCAAATTCATGAACAAGCTTTAATGAGTTGAATTCTCTTTTCGACAATAGGCAGCTGCATCAGCTGGCTGGCATGCCGCCATGTTATTGAAACCAACATCTGAAACGTCACAATTCCAGTGTGAACTGCAAAAATGGCGTGACTGAATTGTCTTATTTTTATCAAATGAAATTATTTTCCCTTTTATGCCATATAAATGGTTGACTTCGTGGAAGAAAATCAGAAAATAATATTTTATGAGTCCTAAGTTTATTTTTCACAAAATGTAAGCAAAAATATTAAGAATATCCATAATACCAGTCACGCCTTTTTTGAAATTCTGGCTTGAATCTTCTATTTGTTTACAAATTATGAACTGTCAGTGGGGCCCGCAATTCGCGGGTCCGCAGCGATGTTAGCTCTTTTCAAGGCAAGGCAAACAAGATAGGGATGCCAGCTAGCTGAGCTGCATCGATTAACATATATTATATCCAAGTTGTCGCTTCTAGATTTATTAGCATGACTGCATTGGTAGATACTTTCCGTTTTGCATAGTGACAGCATTCGAAGGCCTTCATCCGTTCGTTTTTCTGACTAAGCCCAATCTGATTAGTATACATTTAGGCAAATTTAAATTGTAAGCGTTTGCTGGTAGTTGCGCTTGGAGTCCGTTCAAATATTATGTAACGCTAAAAATAAGATTTTTTTGAATAAATGATGACTAAAAGCAATTCAAAAGTGCATTAACGGTTGCTTTACATAGCATAGCATAGCATAGCATAAGCGTAACACAAATCGTGGGGGGCTATATAATGGTCAACCAATACATTTTGTAGAACATATCGTGTGTTGCCGTGAAAAAACACTTGGGACTAGTGGTTTTTCCCAAGCATTAACATCTACAAATCAAGCATCGCATTATACACCTGGCCACATCCTTACAATCGCAAGGTATAGGAAGGAAAATTAGTCCAGCATCTACTTAGGAAGGTGCAGGAAACCCATACTACCTTCATTGATGCCACGAGAGGAAACATTTGTGTTAGTAGGAAATGGAATACAGGGTGTTTGGTTCCGGGTTTTACATATTTTCAGTGTAGATAGGGCTCCTGAAGTCATAAAAAAATCCCCATGAAACATAGGGTCGGAAATGACTGCAAAGTGAGTTATTCAACATTTTATGTTTTTTTGTATTGCCAACTTTGGTTAGCTATGTTTGTTTAATCTTAATATGGTTTTCTGATTTCAACATACCAAATGAAAGATTAAAGTCTAAGCTATCAATGCTCTTTGAAAAAGAACTCGATTAAAGTTAATTATCATACATTAAAATTGAAAAGTATGTTGAAAGTACCAAAAAAAAAACTGGTGAAATTTCATACATTTTAGTGTTTTTAAGTTGAAAGTTTTCATTTTTGTTTATTTAGTTGTAGTAACCTTGTAGGCTTTATGGTTTCTTCGTAATTATTGATTTAAAACAGCCATAAAACTTGTGACGTTTTCTTAAAATGCGCTGTAGTCACCCTATTCGTTCGTACGTTCGGCTATTGCAGTGGACTACGCACATGAAAATTTGCTAGAATGTTATTGTAGATGTTTAGCTACATTCTTAACTTTTGATTACCGCACATCTCCTGCGCCGAAAGAAAACATAACTGCGGAGATGTTTCGCGGTATCGAATATTGCTCAGTCTCAGCAGAAATCACAACGAGTGACACCGAAATGAGAGCGGAAGGGAGAGAAGTAGGTAGTTGTAATAAGTCGATGTCCTTTTTATTTCATAGCACTCGCAGCTCAGCTGCGGTGCTTTTTCGATGGAGGAGTGTGGAGCTCCGTTGCTTCTGTATACACCCTTGGATTTTTACTGGATTTTTGGATTACTGATTCGGTTAAAATTCAAATGACTGTTATTCGTAAAGATTGGATAAAATTGAAAATTTTATTTTTCATCATTACACATTGTAAATTTTCGTAACACATTTTCTCAACTTTGAATTTTTCACAGATTTTTAAATTTTACCGAAGAGTTCCGCAATTCAAAAACTCGGTAAAAATAACTGACTCGATAAGTGTGTACTGATGTATTGTTGGTGAAGAGGCTAGCATCTGGAGGGTATTCTCGGGCTAGTGAATGCCACCCATCCCCAATTATAATTCAGTAATACACTTTTAATTAATTTCTGTTTGATATGTTTACAAAGTTTGACAAATAGAAATGAGCATTGCAGTGTAGTTACCAATTTTCCAAGTCATAGACTTCAGATAACTGTTCAAAGTCCCAGATTTTTTATAACGGAATCATGAACAAAAAAACCCAAGACCACTATGACAAACGTGATCGGTCTGAATGGATCTTTTCATAGACATTATTTTAGGGTGATACGATCCAGAACCTCGGGCTCTGGTTCCACTTCACTTTTTCCATGAGGCTATTATCTGCTACCGGAAAACATACAATAACAAAACTAACCGGAAAACATACAATAACTCCATAGAAAACTCGAAGTGGCAGTGAAAGTGCCTATGATAGTGTTATAGTTTTGTTAAGTATTGACCCGTATTCAGCCCTGTCGGCCCCTCGAACACTAGTCGCAGGCAGTAGTTGTTAGGACATACGACACTGTCACTGCTACTATGTTAGCGGTATGACCCATAAAGTTTCGAAGTGCAAAAAAAAACTGTTAGAACTTTCTTATAAATTAACTTTACACTCAAAGCAAACTATTTACCTTAGCATTACAAAAGCGAATTTAAAATTACTATTTTATTTTATTTTATGCTAATAATAAAATTTTGATAAAACTACAATTTACGGCTCCGTGAAATAAACTCGCTTGAACCTTTCAAATCAATAAAGTGAAGAAAAACTACAATTTCAATAAATTGAAAAAAAAATCATAGCATCACTTGACAAATCATCAACAAGCCACTCATCCTTGGACAGGGTCCATTAATGGTTGGTTTACAGTACTTTTATTAAAACTTCAAAGTTACAGCATTAGATGCTTACAACTTCGAACCATCTTCTTGATGGAGCCCATCAGCGCCCGCACAGTGGAAATGGACACGGAATCAACGCATTTCTTCCATTTTGCCTGCATTTGATGGATGTCCTTGACTGCCCCGCCGCTTTGTCGAAGTCGCTGCTTCAAAATTGCCCAGTATTTTTCGATTGGTCGAAATTCCGGGTAATTCGGAGGATTCATTAGCTTGTGGACCAAATCGATCTTGTTGGCAGCATACCACTCCAAAACCACCTTGGAGTAGTGGCAGATGGCCAAACTGGCGCCTATGCTGGCGGATGAACGGCAATACACGCTTTTTCAGGCATTCTTCGATGGGGTGTGAAGTTGTTCGCCTCCCCGTGGTGCACCCTGGAAACGATGGACCACCAGTGCTGCGGTACTGATCCAGTCGGCTAATCGAACAACAAACGAGGGGGAAGCGCCGGAAGGTGCCTTGCGATCGATGTCAGTAAGATCGCAAGTATGTATACTGACACACTGGCATTATGTAGGACACTGAGTGGAAACTTACCATAAACCACGCTACGGGCTGGCACTCAAGGTATTTCATTCTCTTAGTAGAGTCGGGTGGAACCGGCCGAAACGACGTTTGAGCTAATGCCTTGTTTGTCTCCGTCCCATAAAACCCTGGCAGGCCTTAGAATACGTTCCTCCCGTGCCACCCAGTTGGGGCTGCGGTGGGAATAGGTTCGGTTGAGTTATTCCCGTCTTACGCGATCCGGCTCTGAACATAACGCCCCATGAAGGCCTATGTCAACCCTCGTCATGGACCTCACTGCTCGCATAGGCACCCATGGGGATCAATCAGCGACTATTCCATTTGCACGGTAGGATAGCGGTCTAAGGGGGACCCAACAGTCGGGATGATTTCAAACAATCATCAACAAAACCAAAAACCCCAAACCCCAGTTGAACAAGTCGTCGAGGAGGCGACCGCGAACCCGTTCGCGAAGGGAGGTCTACCCAGATCTCCTGAACACAGAGAGGCAATCGCGGGACAACTCGACGCCATAATAGAGTTCACGAGTACGAAGAGCAACATCGCGAAGGACCTAAAGCAGGCCTTGCGACAGCTCCGTGCAACCGTGAACGAGGCCCAGGACGACCACGAGCGGCTCAGGAAGCGACTAGAGGTCGCAGAGAGGGCGGAGCAGAAGGAACCGAAGTCTACCCAGACGGACGCCTTCAACTTCGCGGGCAACAATACGATGTCCAGCGAGGCCCTCCACTTTGCCGTTACGCAGGGACAGAAGCGAAATCGGCCCTCACCTTCGCCAGTAAAGGGCGCAGCACGCCCTAAGAGACGGAAAGTCTCTGTGCAGGTGGAGAGTGCGGCGGTTGCCCATCAGTCCAATGCTTCAGTGGACGTACCGAAGAAGAGGGCTGGAATAGCCAATAGAAATACTGAGAAACCTAGCGGCTCCAAGGGCGGGAAGCAGGGCGGTAAGAAGGGTACCCCCCCGAAACCCCCGAAACCCCCGGACAAAACTGCCCCCAAGAGCAGTGCTGCCCGGACCAGGAACAAGGGCGAAGCTCTCATCTTCAAGACGGACGCGTCGAAATACGCGGAAGTCTTGAAGAAAATGAGAACGGACGAGCGCCTTGTGGAGATGGGCAGCAACGTGAGGAGCATCAGGCGCACTCGTACAGGCGAGATGCTCCTGGTGCTCAAACGTGGTGCTAAGGACCAGGGACCAACCTACCAGAAACTGGCAAAGAAGGTTGTTGGTTCTGGGGTGCAGGTGAAGTCGCTAGGCTCGACTATCACCATCCAGGTCAAGGACCTGGACGAAGTGACGGAGGCGACCGAGATAGTCACGGCGCTCCGGGAACAGTGCCAAGTCGAGGTACCGCAATCAGCGATTACCTTGAGGAAGGGACTGTTCTCCACCCAAGTGGCTACCATCAGGCTCTCTGCAGCTGAGGCCAGAAAGGCGGTAGCCGCAGGGAGGGTGCGAGTGGGCTGGTCGGTCTGCCCCGTCAGTATTCCCCGACCGGTGAAGGCTTGCTTTAGGTGCTTCGGTCAGGGCCATGTGGCCCGTGACTGTAAGAACACCGACAGGAGCAAGCTTTGCAGATGGTGCGGCTTGGAGGGCCATAAGGCGCGAGGTTGCCAAAAGCCGCCGAGGTGCACTATATGCGCGGAGAAGGGGAATACCCCTACCAACCACATGGCAGGTGGCCCCCGCTGCCCGGGGTCCAAGAGCAATGCTGCTAAGGCAAAGAGCAATGCTCAGCCATGTTCGAGGCAGTGCAGTTGAACCTGAACCACTGTTCGGCTGCCCAGCAACTGCTGTGGCAATCGGCAGTGGAATGGGGAGCGGATGTCGCAATCATCTCTGACCCGTACCGCGTCCCAACCGGCAACGGGAATTGGGTCACGGACGCGTCGGGGATGGCGGCGATATGCACGATGGGGAGCTTCCCCATTCAGGAGGTAGTCGTGTCCAACTCGAGCGAGGGATTCGTGATCGCCAGGGTTAACGGAGTATACTTAAGTAGCTGCTAACCTCCGCCCAGGTGGTCTATCGAGCAATTCTCGCAGATGGTGGACAGACTGACTGCGGTACTTGTCGGCCTAAGACCGGTGGTCATTGCGGGCGACTTTAACGCATGGGCGGTAGAGTGGGGTAGCCACCACACCAACCAGAGAGGATGCATTCTACTGGAGGCAATGGCCAAGCTGGACGTTGTACTATCCAACACCGGCTCGGTCAGTACCTACAGAAGGAATGGTGCAGAATCCGTCATCGACGTGACATACTGCAGCCCGAGTTTGGAGGGCAACCTACACTGGAGGGTCGATGAGGGTTACACCCATAGTGACCATCAGGCGATTTGGTACAGTGTGGGGCCAGGTGAGAGGCGAGTGGCAGGAGGAAATTCTTCCTGCGCTCGAGGCTGGCGGACGTCGTTCTTCGAGGAGGAGGTCTTCGGCGAAGCACTGAGGCGGGAGCGAATAACCCCGGATCTGACGGGGGAAGAACTGGTAGCAGCACTGACAAGGGCGTGCGATACAACCATTCCTAGGAGAGCCTATCCCAGGCATGGCCACAGACCGGTGTACTGGTGGAGCGAGTCGATTGCTATCCTCAGGGCGTCTTGCCTCCAGGCGAGAAGGAGGATGCAACGAGCTCGTACGACTGAATCTCGCGAGGAACGCCGCGTCGCTCTCCGAGCGGCTAAGGCAGCCCTCAATAAAGAGATCGCCAGACGCAAGCGCGCGTGCTTTGACAGCCTATGCCAAAGCGCCAACACGAACCCATGGGGGGATGCCTACAAAGTGGTCATGGCAAAGACCCGCGGCGTGACAGCACCCCCGGAGAGATCACCAGCGGTACTGGCTCCGATCGTTGGGTTCCTGTTCCCGCGTAGGGACGTAGACTCCTGGCCGCGGATCCCAGGCGCGGATCAGGGAGAAGTGTCTAGAGTGACGAACAGTGAACTTGGCGATATTGCCAGGTCGCTGGTGGTGGGCAAGGCCCCGGGCCCAGATGGGATCCCGGTTGTGGCTCTGAGGGCGGCCGTTGCGGAAAATCCAGACATGTTCCGTTCTGTTTTTCAGACTTGTCTGGACGTAGGCGTCTTCCCAGACGCGTGGAAGCGGCAGAAGCTGGTGCTGCTTCCGAAGCCAGGAAAACCCCCTGGGGACCCGTCAGCATACAGACCCATCTGTTTGCTGGACACCACTGGGAAACTGCTTGAGAGGGTCATCCTCAACAGGCTGTCGGCCTACACCGAAGGTGTAGACGGCCTGTCAAGCAGCCAGTACGGGTTCCGAAAGGGCAGATCCACGGTGGACGCCATCCGCGACGTCATACAGACGGCAGAGGTGGTCCATCGGAAACGAAGGGGCATTCGCTACTGCGCGGTGCTAACCTTAGACGTGAAGAACGCGTTCAACAGCGCGTGCTGGGGGGTGATAGCCCGCTCGCTACACCAGCTCCAAATTCCCGGAGGGCTGTATAAGATTCTGGAAAGCTACTTCCAGAATCGTGTGTTGACGTACGACACAGAAGATGGCGAAAAATGCGTTAGAGTCACCGCAGGTGTGCCACAAGGCTCCATCCTGGGCCCGGTGTTATGGAACGTCATGTACGATGGACTGTTGAGGATAAAATTCCCGGTAGGCGTGAAAATTGTAGGTTTTGCCGACGATGTCACGCTGGTAGTCTGCGGGGAATCCCTCGAGGAGGTAGAGCTGACAGCGGCCCACTACGTCAGGCTTGTGGAGGAATGGATGAAAACCAGGAAACTGGAGCTCGCCCATCACAAGACGGAAGTGGTCGTAGTCAACAATCGCATGTCAGTACAGCATGCAACGTTGACAGTCGGCGGAAGCACAATTAGGTCTGTGTGCTCTCTAAAACTCTTGGGGGTCATGCTCGACGATAAGCTCAGCTTCGGCTGCCACGTCGAGTACGCCTGCAAGAGAGCGTCTATGGCTGTGGGGGCATTATCCCGTATGATGTCAAACAGCTCGGCAGTGAATGCCAGTAAGCGCAGGCTCCTCGCTGGGGTCGTAGTATCTATCCTCAGATACGGCGGCCCTGCGTGGGCTGCGGTACTGGATATTGACTGCCACAGGCAGAAATTAGAGAGTACACACAGGCTAATGTGCTTAAGGGTGGCCAGTGCATACCGCACTATCTCGAGAGAGGCCGTCTGTGTCATAGCAGGGATGATGCCAATCAGCCTTTTCATTAAGGAGGATGTGGCGTGTTATGACGCGAGGACCGTTCGAGGGGTGCGCAACAACGCGCGAGTTGTGTCGACCGCGAGATGGCAATTGGAGTGGGAAAACTCCACAAAGGGGAGGTGGACTTACCGCTTGATACCTTCCGTATCAAGCTGGGTCAACAGGCGCCATGGGGAAGTAAACTTCCACCTGACACAGTTCCTGTCAGGCCATGGCTGCTTTAGGAGCTATCTGCATAGGTTCGGACATGCAAGTACTCCCACCTGCCCCACATGTGCTGGTGTCGAGGAGACCGCCGAACACGTCGTGTTTGCCTGTCCACGTTTCGAGCCAGTATCGAGCGCTATGCTAGCGATATGCGGAGCGGATACCAGTCCGGACAACATCGTTCATAGGATGTGTGGTACCACCGAGAACTGGAGCGCGGTGGTGACTGCGGTCACCCACATAGTTTCGGTATTACAACGACAGTGGCGAGCCGAGCAGCAGTTACCTACTGCCCGACCAGATCGTTAGAGTATTGCTAGAGAGGCGCCATAGCGCTACAGCGGCCCCTCCCACGAAGTAATGCCTTCGGGCGGTTCCGGGGAGGCCAAGGGCCAAGCGCACAGGGTAAGGTTTAGTGGGTCGGGAGTGAAATTCTCCCATCCCCACACCCTGAGTTCCTTCTCAGGTGTCTGTGAGCAGATTCCCCCCTGTATAAAAAAAAAAAAAAAAAAGGCATTCTTCGATGTAAACTTGGGATGTCATCGTCGAGGATGTGACGAATGGTTCCGTTTTCAGGCCACACCTGCAAATTGCTTGCCAAATCATGGCCTTCTTTGCGAACTTTTCGGCAAACACGAACTTAAATCTTCCCGGCACATCCCCACGTCCAGTCGCGATGTAAAACTTTTAGCCGGGAAGCTACTTAAAATCGAGTTTGACGTATGTTTCGTCATCGATCAAAGTGCCGCCCTTGTTTTTCGTCATAACACGGTCGTACAAGAGCGTTGCACACTTTTTGGCCACAGAATTCTTCTTCAAGTGCCAACTCGGATGTTTACTGGCTTGGTTCGACTTGTATCCTTCCCTGGCAAGGATGTTCCGCGCCGTTTGAAAGTTGGCGTTGTACCTTCTGGCCACATCTCGGATCAAAAGACCGGGGTTGGCTTTAACGGACCTCAACACTTTGCTGCGCAGCTGACGATCCCTGGTTCCAGTTTTCTGGTATGTCCGCTGATTCCTTTCCACACTCAGGGTTTCCTTGTAGGTTTTGAGAAATCGACATACTGTTCTTTTCGGCATTTTAAGCACTTTAGGCTAGCTTGGAACCGGATTTTCCAGGTGTTTGTGCACAATATTTTTTCTTCTTTCGAGTTCCATTTGACGTTATTTCTGAACGCGATCGACTATTTTGATTAAACTTGCACCAGTTGTTTTCTATAGAAGTGTAAACAAACAACTGTCAACAATTTTCGATTCCCAACACTAGAGGCGTGCTAGCGGTGCGCGTGAAGGGGCGTTCCAATTTACTTTTAGTCAGCCTTTACCCCCACCTCCTCGTGACGCACTTTCCCTATACCTAATACATAGCGGTAATCGCATTGCCAGACTACCTCAACCAGCCCCCCCCCCCCCACCTACTTGCGTTACATGATATTTGAATGGGCCCTTGGTACAAAGCAGAGAAAAGGGACTGATGATGATGATGGTCCCACTCTTACCCCTACAAAGGTTTGAGCTGGACGATTTATCTTTAAGATAAGTATGTCATCTTAACCAGATTAGCAAACGAAAAACGAAATGGTTACAATTACAGATATAAATTCCCTCAACAATTGACAGTTTCTTCAGAGGGATATAAAGTCATTTTACTATAATATTTTTGATCCAGTCGAAAGATGAAGTTCGCGTGTGACGTCGAAGTTTAATCACAAGATTTCCGGCTACGCTGTGACGAGTGGAATGGACGGTTCCGTATACCCCGGAACAGGAACGGAATGAGTGAATGATGTTAATTATGCTCTTGAATCTTTGACTGCTTCTATAGTTGATGCAAGGGCTGACTCAGTACCAAAATGCGAGGTTAAATCCGATTCAATTATAATAGATGACGATCTTCAGCCCTTGACCCGCCTTAAAAATGTCCGTAGGAGGCAATATCAGAGAATACGCGATCCTGCCATGAAAGTTATCTGGCATGATTTGCGATTGTCTGCCCTGAGGAACAAAACTTCTGAAAATAATGTTTCTAAATTAGACCCGAGTTCCAAGCCCTTTTGGAAACAAACAAAAATTTTGAAAAAAATTCAAAAGGCTATTCCAGCGCTTAAGAGATGGTAAAATTTTGATCACAAATTGGGAAAAAGCTCAGAATCTTACAAAGCAATTCTTGAGTTCCTATAATTTCCGTTTGGGTCTTACTAGTCCTCTAGAGAATCAGGTTGCTCGGGATTATCTGAATATTTTCTCCCGGGAAAATATTTTTGATGATTCCTGGGGGACTGATTTAGACGAAGTAAGATTTATAATTAAAAAGTTTCATAATATGAAAGCTCCAGGTGATGATGGAATTTTCTATATCCTCATCAAAAAACTCCCAGAGAGTACCTTTTCTTTCTTGGTAAAATTATTTAACAGATGTTTCCATTTGGCATACCTTCCTGATAAATCGAAAAATGCAAAAGTTGTTCCAATTTTGATGCCGGAAAAAAATCCAGCTAAAGCTTCTAGCTACCGTCCAAAAAGTTTGCTTTCTTCAATAAGTAAACTTTTTGAAAAGATAATTTTACATAGAATGATGCTTCACATCAATACGAACTCAATTTTTGCAGATGAGAAGTTTGGATTTCACCATGTGCATTCAACTACTCATCAACTCTTAAGAGCTACCAATTTAATTCGATCAAACAAATCTGAAGGCTGCTCAACTGGAGTTCCTCTTCTAGACTTACAAAAAGCATTCGACAGCTTACAAAAAGCATTAAATCAAGCTAGAATGGGTGCTTAAGTATAAGAAATCAATACTGTTTACGAGTTATGATTTATTGAAAAATATCGAACAACCGATTTAAAAAAAAATAGGTTTTAGTCAAAATGGCGAAATTCCAGCACAAACTTGGTTCATTGCCCCTTGCGAACAATTATGCGAAGTTTCAAAAGTATGAGATGTAAAACCTAAAAATTTGTGTAGTTTTTCGCTACTTGGCCTAGAATTGCTCACCTAATTAAAAACTACAAGGGACAGCCTTATGGAGTTGTGCGCAATGGTGACGTAGGACTACGTGGTCTTATATAATAAATCTTATTTGCTAACTGCAGCAGGAGCTTGTGTTTTGTTTAGGAATAGGAATTTGAGCGGGGTTCTCTCTGTTTATACTCTTTAGCAATGATGGAAATATCATCAATCAAATGATATTTTTCTGCTCTCATATGGTCTCAATATCACGGGTGATATTGAAACAAAATATCATGCTTGATATTGATTTTACAAGCTCCTTTGATATTGCGAGACTATTCACAGAGAGTTGACTCGACACAAAAATGATTGCGTTGCTCATCGTTTTCTAAGAAAGAGAAAGTATAGTTTGCTATCTCTTTTTACTGTTCACCGATGGCAGACACGAAGTGACTGCTGCCAGCCGTTATGGAAGTTTCGTTTACGTTGGGATGTAAAGCATAAATCATGAAACTCAATCTCACCACAGTTTGTTGAGATTTGCAGCTGGTGAGTTTTGTTAGCTTGATATTCCGAGCTGCGATATCATAGCTTGCTATATCAACCTTAGTTGTTTGCTTGTTGATTTTTGTTTACGAAAATCATGCGTGATCTAGGGCATTGGTGAGATTTGATTTTTTGATATTTTCCCAACACTGCTCTTTAGTATGACGTGCTTGACATAGATGGACCACAGTGACTCACGCAGAGCTACTGATTCCGGTCAATAGCGGTGTGGCTTCTTACTAATTCTATGGATGCTCATGTGGGCTGCAGCTCGCAGGCAACCTTTCGTTGTGTACTGGAGAACACCAAAACTCACCACGCAGTGGTTGAATTAAAACCGTTTGGTGAGACCGGATGGAATACAACTTTGAAATCTGTGGTAGGGGAATCGTTTTTCGCTGGTAATCAGTGATAATTTTAATTATCATAGCAACAGTTGCACTTGCCTCGTAACGTAGGTAGATCGCCTTTTCGTGGTACGTTACGGGATGTAAGATCTACCACCGATTCTTAGTCTTGACTACTTCAACGTAGGGGAAGATGATTTTTCAGCAATCAAAGGAACACATCTTAGTCCTTGTTACTTTTTATGCCTTGTTGATAGTGACAAGACTCGGCTTTGTCCACCAAGGATGATCTTGAAACCAGGAACAAATGAGTTAGTTAGTCTTCATCTATGTGATTACTAATCTTCTATTCGTTGTTCCCTAGTTTGAAGTGGTTAAGACTAGGGTTCTGATGCATGGTCATTATCGGTGTTATTGCTTATGTTTGTTGCTAAGGAATCCAATTATGACTGACAAAGGGGCGCGCCTTTGGAGGGTGTTCCAACACTCCGAAAGGTATAAATAGCGGGACCTTTCAATAAGAATCGATTCCTTGAGATGAAGGTAAGAATGACAACTGTATCAAAACCGAATATTGCATCATTTTTCAATAGTGATGGATAAACTACAATAGATCAAATTACTGGTCACAGTTGTGTTATGTCCCAAACAGAGGGAAAAAACAGTTGCACATTCGTGCAATTTTCAAAAGTGACATTTTAGCGGCGCCGGTGGTGTAGTGGTAAGCGTGATTACCTCTCACCCCAGCAGGCCTGAGTTCAATCCCAGACGGTGCCGCCGGAGTGTTCTGAGGCATAACATCACTGATCACGCCTTCCTTCGGAAGGGAAGTAAAGCCGTTGGTCCCCGATTCAGGGTCCAGGTGTGGGAGCTGCCTCCGTGGCGTCGGTAGCATTGGTGCTCAGCACGGAAAACAAGATCGACGGAAAACAAATCAAGGAAAAAAAATAAGTGACCTTTTGGAAACAAAAAAAAAATGATAAAGTCTTAAATTTAACAGAAGGGTAGAAATATATCTGATCGATTGGTGATGAAATTATTGAAATTGGTCGAGGGGCATCTGAGCTATGAACGTTCAAAATCTTTCATAATTTTGTTACATGTTCCATTTTTGGTTTTCACAAAGTATACCCCCATATAGAAATCACAGACGTAGTCCTACGTAAAAACACGCCACCCTTGGCAAATGTAGATAGCCCTTGAAGTGGACCAAAATTTAAGTAGCTCATCAAATGCGGATCACAAATTAGGTCAATCTGTTTTAAACACTAATTCACGAATTACCAAGTCAAATGCTAAAATTTCCCCCTTGAATTCCTAGAATAGAATCCACACATTCATCTCAAATAGGATGTGGCTACTTTAAAAATCATGCGCAAATGTTTACTCCAAATAGAATCCCGTATTGAAGCCTCAAAATGTAAATTTGCTTCTTGTTTATCTTTAACAAACCGGGCCGCAAAAGCTTCAGACAAACAGAGCATTGCGAATTCCGTCCGACCCCCGATCGCTCCAATTCCATCGCCAGATCTGCCAGATCATCTCACCGCTGTAGCATTGGACATTTTTTTCCTATAGAACCCGCGATTAGAACCCACATCAGAATTAATGATCTCACACGTGTGTATGCTTCTGTTACCAAAACCGATACCCTTCCCTCTCTCACCAACGACTTCAACCCAGTCTATAAATCACCGTGAGAAACGTCACAACTAGTCCACTATAAAATTCCGAAAAACAATCTTAAACTTCGCACAGCCGTAAAACTCTTCCGTTTCCTCTAACAACACGCAGGTTCAAGTTCATTCCGATGTCGATTTGATTGGGGTCGGATATTGACAGTTCCATACAACATTTTTGCCAACCCGACCCGATCAGTCCATGGGTGAGGGGGTTGGCGGTAGGAGGCAGGATACGCATGTAGTCATAATTAATTCGCTTTCGATTAAGTCAACCATAAAATCGGACTAAAACGATCGGACCCCCAAGAATACAAACAAACAACCAGCATATGGTTCCGTTTTGTTTGTGACAGAAATATTCAAATTTCATTCAAAAGTCAGGAACTAGTTGCTTGTTTTCCCTCTGTCATCGGTCGCAATCGTCGTCGGTTTTATTCTTCTGGTGGCGTCAGCGAAAATAACCAAAAACGGCCCCGGCTAATTAGCATATGCAGTTTACCGGTCGGCGATGATAATGATCAACGATAGGAGACAAACCGTCTATCGTGAAAATCAACGCACTTAAGTGCCAAATTTGCACCAAACTAAGCCAAATTCGTATAACGGAAGGAGAAATGCGGGTGGGAGGGAGTAAGAGGAGATAGAAGGGCAATCCTTTAAAGACAAGTGTGGGGGGTTGAAACTGGTTGGATCAGTTCATGAGATACATTATTTCCGAAAGTAGTAATATACATACGGGATCATTAGTGTGGGTTTATCTTTTTGGAGGATGTAACTGGTTCGGAGATGAAGGGTATTGTGCTCGAGAAAAAAAAAAGGAAATTCATAAACAGGATGACTAAATTGCACTCATAAGATCACGGAACCAAAGTTCAAATTATAAGCACCAAGCAAAACTCGTTTAAACCTGCTAAGTGATCCACCCTCCCAAAGAAGAAACCTTTTCCACCACGAGCCGGAAAGAATTTAAAAGCCACCGGCACGCCACCGATCTCCATTCAGTTCGGGGTCGTGCGTTGTCGCAGCTGCGAATTTGTATTTCCCGTCAACGGCTAACATTTCTAAAATAACTTTTAGTGGACAGTGAGTTAGTGCTGATATAAGATTACGAACCATCGATTCCTCACAAGCACTGTTCAGAAAATGTTTAAGTTTTTAGCAACACTAGTGCTTCTTGCACCTTGCGGTGGGTTACGAAACAAAATTTAGAAGATCCCATCCGGAAAAGTGACTCCAATTCGGAAAATTTATTTTCAGTCCTAAGCAGTGGTATCGAAGTGCTCACCGCTCCAAAGTCAGCCTTCGTGGCCGAGGGCCATCGCAATCTCAATCTGCTTTGTGAGATACCGGGAAGTCAACCGATTGATTTTTGCATAGTGAAAGTCCCTGGAGTGGCGGCTCCGTTTGCTGCCAGTGAACGACTGCCGACTCCGGTGCAGGGCATCACCTACTTCGGACGGGGTTGGAACAGAGGATCCTGCGGTGTAACGTTGTCGCAGGTTGAGGAGAAACATGGAGGAACATTTGAGTGCATACTTTCCGTTGCGGGCCAAACGTACAAGGGCACAATCGATATCGCGTTCAGAGGTGACGTTTTAGAATTTTTTGTAACATTTAAGTTCCCGTGATAATCAAATTTCAATCAAGCAGTTGCTCCCGAACTACCGGTCATTGAAGTGTCCAGCAATGTGGACGACAGCAACGGTGAGTTTGACTATGGGAAGCCGTTGATTGCGAGGTGTGCAGCCCGGAATGGATGGCCAGCCGCTAAGCTCTCCTGGCATCTGGACGGAAAGCCCGTTACCAACGAACTGGGAGCTGCATTCACCGAAGTCGTCAACCAAAAGGCAACTGTTGAGCAGTTCTACCGGAAACCGGTCGCAGTCGAAGACAATCGGAAACAGTTGGTCTGCCGGGCAGAACATGAACTGTACCCGAATGGGTTCGTTGAAACGGCATTGCCAATCAAGTTGAGAAAGTGTACGTGTTTTTGGAATGTTTTAAGGGACACTTTGAATTATTTTTTTTGAAATTTTAACTACAGCACACAACAATGCAAACCTCATCCAAAAGGACGCTATCAAGGGGGTGGAAGTAAGGCCATCCACTCCACAGCTGTTGGTTTCGAGTGACGTCCAAACCAGCGATGGAGCATTCAAGGTTGGATCGACCATGGTCGTCGAATGCGTAGCACGGGATGGCAAGCCGGCAGCCAGTTTCCTGTGGTTCTTGGACGATCAGCTGGTCTACGAAGGCCTCTCGACGCCATTCCTGACGAAAAGCACTCGGGGAGCGATCACCACGCAACAGGTGCTCCAGCGGGTGGTGAAAGCCAGTGACAGCGGCAAGACGCTCATCTGCAAGGCACGGCATCCGAGTGGAACGAGCGAAACGCGACTCAAGTTGAGCACGTACAACTGAACTGAATCTTTTGAAAAGATGGAAATTTTAGTTTTAAGGAAAATCAATTTTGTTTGAAAATCAATAAATTTGACATTGATGTTAATTGAGTTTAGTTTGAGTTTGTTTCCATAGAATTTCAAGAAAATTAATTTTTTAATAACAAAAAACTTAAGTAAAAAAAAAGTGACCCTCTTCAATATTGACAGTTCCGATCAGTGCTGCAAAATCTCTAAAATACATGGCGATATTGAAAATTCTCAGTGCAATGCTGTCAGTGACAAATATGTACAGTTTTTTTTATTGGCATAATTTGTAACGAAATGAAGTGTAACGATATTAAGCGATTTTCCAACTTCATGATCCCGTCCGAAAAGTAATTTTCCGGAGGGTCCGCAAAATACTCCTCCGCGGCGTTGATGATTTCCTCACGTGAGCTGATTTTTTTTTATTGTTGAGCCATCTTTTGATGTTTGAGAACAGATAATAGTCTGAGCTTGGGAAAACACCCACCGGCACTGCGAGCCGTGCAAGAATATAACTCCCCGTTCAAAGCTAACACGCACTCGGTTTCGGTACCTCTCTTCGGGTCGCCACCGATACGAACAAGAAACCTGAACGCGGAGCCGTTTTATTAGGCTTGTTGCCGTGCTATGGTTATTCGGTGCGCTCCGTACGGCTCCGTGCCAGGGTCCGGTGCCAGACAGAATATCGTGCTTCTTCTTCTTCTTCTTCTTTTTTTTTCCATTTCGTAGTCTACCTGTAGCTAAGTTTTGATTGACCTTTTCGGCGATACTGTACCTCTTTACTCCTATGAGAAAACTCCACAAACAACTGTCATTCTGTGCGGTAAGCATGGCGGGCTGTTCCGTACTCTGTCGCTCAAATGAAAAATCTCAAAAGGGCTGTTCATTAGCTACGTTTACAGTTTTTGGAATTTTTTGACCCCACCCCCCTGAAATTTTAAAATTTGTATGGACCGTGGACAATTTCCAACCCCCCCCCCCTCAACTGTTTACGTAGTTTATGAACAGCACCTAAGGAACTATCACTCTGTGAAGAGCCAATGCCGTCAATGCATGTTGCATTAATGCGGCAAATATAATTGTCTTAAAACCATAGATTGTTTCTTGCAAAGGTCAATCAAAAGTTAATTTTGTTGTTCTTTTTTTACTGCGAATACAATTTGCTTCACTGTAACGTTATTTAGAAAACTTTCTTTAGTTTACGCAGCGCGGCACAACATGTACCAAACATAATCGTAGACGAGAATGATGAGTGGTAAAATTAACACCAGAGCACCAAAAACAATTCTGAATTAACAATAGAAAAGAGCCCTTCAGCATTTGTAAACAAACCGTTCTAAAGACCTTTCCTCACAAAGCGAAGGCCACCCACGCAAACCAACACCATATCGTGTAGGGGAAACTTGTTAGGAAAGGGCTTTAGAACGATTTGTTTACAAATACTGATGGACCCTTTTCTATGGTTGATCTAAATATTTTGCTTGATTCGAGTTGTTCGTAGATGACAGGCGTTTCGTTTTTATTTCTTTATTACGTAGTGCCCATCGGAGCGAAGAAGTATTTTCACCCGGTTGTAAATAATTATCAACATTTCGAAAATCAAGACCAACAATTGAAATGGCCTTAACTCCATTTTGTAAACAAACCTTGTAAGGCCAATTTCTAGCGAAACGAAGTTCGCAAAGGCAAACCAACATAATGAACAGGTAGGGGAAATTCCGGAGTGATTTGAGATTTGGGCGTAATTGCTTTTGTAAACAAAGACGTCAATTGCCGATTTCTTTTGAATTAAAGCTCAATCTCATAAACAAACTATACCTAATGATAGAGGAATCATTCCTCTACCTCATAGCGTTATTAGTTTTTGAGATTGAGCTTTCATTCGCGAGAAATTGGTGATTGACGTGTTTTTTTTTTCCTTGATTTGTTTTCCGTCGATCTTGTTTTCCGTGCTGAGCACCAATGCTACCGACGCTAGGGAGGCAGCTCCCACACCTGGACCCTACCTATCGACCCATCAACTCATGAACCGGGGACCAACGGCTTTACTTCCCTCCGAAGGAAGGCGTGATCAGAGATTATGCCTCAGAACATCCCGGCGGCGCCGACTGGGATTGAACCCAGGCCTGCTGGGATGAGAGGCAATCACGCTTACCACTACACCACCGGCACCGCTATATTGACGTGTTTGTTTACAAATGCTATTACGCCCAAATCTCAAATCACTCCGGAATTCTCCTCTACCCGATTGTGGTTTAGATTTGCGAATGAAGGTTTCGGTTCACGAGAAAATGGCCTTACAAGATTTGTTTACGAAATGGAGTTAAGGCCATTTCAATTGTTGGTCTTGAAATGGCCAACACATCCGTATCCGACGGACCCTGTTCCTGTCGAGAGAAATGACAGACGCAATTAAGAACGCGTTTTAAGTTTGCTTCGCACCTTGCATGCCCATTTTTCTAAACTATTTCACAACAAATTTCTTGAGTTCATCGAGTAGGATAATGAAACTATGAGCTACTTTCTACACTTCCATTGAAAAACTCAGTTTTGACAAAAACGCAAATGGGACCGAGTATAGCGCATCACCAATGAGCGGTTCGTTGGCTCCGTGCCGCACGGTGGCGAGCCGAAGCCCGTAGCACCGCGTTCGGGTTTTTCTTTTGGTGCGGTGGCGTGCCAACATGTTGCCCCGACACCGGGTGCTTTTTCGAAGAAACCCAGTGCTGTGGTTGCTACCGAGCGGTGTTTTTACCAAGTCTGCTGAGGGAGCCAAATCGGGCGAATACGGTGGATGCGGAAGCAATTGGAGCCGTAAGTCATTGATTTTGCGTGGTTGCGATGCTCTTGTGCACCGGCTTCGTGTGAGGCCGTTTTGCAACGATTTTGGCCTTCAATCGCTCCAATAATGCACAGTAATACTGACTGTTTTTCGAGGTAGTCCACGAAGAGTATGCGTTGACAATCCCAGAAAACCGACGCCATAACCTTTCCGACCCATCGAGCCTCCCTCGGCCACTTCGGAGCACTCGTGCTCCGACTTTAGTCCATTGCCGGGCACTCATTCTGTTCTCTGCGGTGTAGGTTTCAGGTTGCGGATCCAGGTTTCATCAACAGTTATCAATCGACGACAAAAGTTCGCCCGATTCCGCATCAGCAAGTCCAAACACTCTTTTCAAGTGCTCTCGCGTTCGTGTTTTTGGTCAGGAGTAAGCTTGCGCGACACCCAGCACCCAACTAGTATGGGAAAAACAATTTTGTCAATATCTCGTGAAAGTCTACCAAGGACAATGACAAATCTCAGCAATGATTGAGAGTATCGTGAAGTTAAAAAAATGGCAAAACATTCGTAAGATCCATATATTAGCCAGAACTTCCATTGGACTTTTTGGAGGATCCATGTACTTGTCGTAAAATCCGTGAGCGTGTCGGAAGAACATATCGGAAGATCTATGAAAAATTCGTAAATCTTCCAAAAAGTCCATATAATTTCCAAAAAGTCTGCAGAGCTTCCGAAAAGACCATAGAACTTTCGAGAAGTCTGGAGAACTTTTGGGAAGTTGGTAAAAAGTTCCAAAAGTCAGAGTAGAGCTTCCGTATAGTCCATAGAACATCCAAGAACCCTATAGAACTTCAATCCAAAGCACTTCCCGGAAATCTGTATAACGTACAAGAAGTCCAAAGAACTTTAGTTTTTTAGATCGTTCATCGTTACGTAACAGTTGTTACCGTTTTGGTTCCTGTACCTTATTGATTCACTTCGAGCGAGAAATATCATGAGATAGCGAGAGCGAGGAATAGGGTATATGTGTACTCATTGTGAATTAAATCAGCATGTCAGTTTCTTGTATGCAATATTGTCTTGTTTCTGAATGTGAATATAATGAAATATGTAAGTCAAATAAAAGACCACTCCCAAACCAACAGTCCAATTAAATATTGTAACCCAGTCACACCAACAACACATAATACATAACGAGAAGGAGTAAGGATGAAGGTGGGCGTTGGAAACAGGAGAAGGATATGGACAAGGGGTGGTGGAAAAGTGGAAGAGAGGTGGAAATGGGCTTAGGTCAAGGGGGAAGCTACTGGGTCAAACTGAAGAGAAGGTTTTCTTTCACTTCAGCCATTGCGCGATATAGATCGATCTGCCAAGTTTGTTATAAGTTTTGAAAAGAAGTGAACCCAAGCAACATTGCAAGTTTTATCGTGGTTTTATAGAATTCTACAAGTCAAAATCATGGTCTACAGAACCCTCATAAAACCCAAATTGTTACTTGGGAAATATACAGAGTCGCCAACAAATACCAGCTAATACCACTGAATACGGAGTCAGGTAGGACCCAATTAATAACCCGGTAGCGGAATTCTCAGCCCTAAGACCACCTCTCATATTCCCCTTAGGCCCCATTAATTACGAGTTAAACCACGAGGGCGTCCGTTAACACGCCAACACCCGTGTAGCAAGCGTCCATCGGTAATACACAGACGACCACTTAGAGAACACCGTCGATCACCCGATCGAGCCCCAGTGCAAAATCCGTCGTGCCACACGGTGACAACCGTCGAGCACCGGCATCCACTGTGAACAGTCCGTTCATCCGCCGCCGAAAAACCCCACACTACAGACACCAAAACCGTAAGTAATAAAAGAGTTGAAAATAACGATAAGGTGTTTTGTACTTCTGATTATTATCGACAAGCCAGGAGCCGACCTTGAAGCTCTAGGGTTTCAACCCAACAAACAATTTTAGCTGCAGATTAGCTTATACAGTCAAAATTTACCTTATGCAGCTAATTTGTGTCTGTATAAGCTAAGCTGCAGCTAAAATTGTTTGTTGGGAAGCTCAAGCTAGCCAACAAGAGGGAGCTAGTTTCGGCCAATTTTTGCATAACGTAATTAATGGATGCTCCCTTAGAGCAGTCCCGATAAGTTCAGGAAAGTCCAAAGAAATTGATAGAACTTCAGAAAAGATTAGGGAACTTCGCAGTAGTCCACAGAACTTCAAAGAAGTGCCCTGACTTCCTGGTAAATTACGGGAACTTCAGAGAATCTTAGATAATGCCAGAAAAATAACGGGAACGGCAGAGAAGATTCATACATGTAAGGAATATCGCAGCATCTTAGGAGAAGTTCCGAGAACATCTAGTAAATTTTGAAAACTTCAAGCAAATCCAGAGAAGCTTAAAGTTTGAGAAGTTATGAGAAACTCCGTTAGCATTATTCAGAGAAGATAGATCTTCGGGTAAGTTGAAATATTTTCAGGGTCATCCAGAGAATAAGTCTATAGAAATACACAATATGACGTGAAGCTCGGGTAAGTGCTGAGAGTTTTGGGAATTTACGGGATCTTTAAGTCTGATCAATGAACATCTGGAGGATTTTGGTAACTCTAGAGATGTTCCGACAGCTTCAGGAAAATTCTCACCAATTGGCATGTGATTTGATTGCATAAAGGTTTAGGTCAATGAAGAATCTGGCCATGTAAAACTACCATGTTGAGATAGAACAGTTATTAAGGGTTTTGCTTATCAAAGATGAGAGTTTGGATTCAGATCGATTTTAATGAAGTTTTATATGTATCAAAACAATTCAGTAAATCGGATTTGATTGTATGAATGACTCTCTCCCTGTAAGTAGGGTTAACTACTCCATTTCCGGCCTATTAAGCACAACCCGCACTTACCCTTTCTTAATCTAGTGCAGTTTAGCACCAAACGGAATGTTATTATTACTGATGGCTTCCAAATTTATTTACCTTTCCGTAAGTACCGTAAGATTTGATAAAGAGAAACCAATCGTTGAGATATTGTCAAAAGTCTAACACTGCTTCTTGACGCCAAACTCGGCCTAGGGATTCTAAACTCGGTTCAGTAGCTTATTAACTAAAGTATCGTACCAAATACATAATTGACTTGTTAACTCTGAAATCATGGATTTATTTGATGTTTTCTGCTCTACAGGCCCAAAATGGACGATTACCCTATTTTTAGGTTTTTTAGCGAGCTGATTACAATCAAGCTATATCCCGAACATAAGAGAATATCAAGATAATTGTATCTTGTGTCATGTAGTTCCAACGATTTGTGATACAATGGTTGTAACAATTTAAATTGCGTAATATAACAAAAATCATAACCAAAAATCATCTACCTAAATCAACCTTATAACGATTGTAGATAGGAAAATATCATATGAGCATTTCCAGGTCCAATTGCAAAAACAAAATTAATTATAGACTGATACATTGCATAATTGCTTGTTATGCTTTCAAAGTGTTTTATGTTACTTCATACGCGAAGTTCGCGATTTTCAAAGTTGGTTGGAAATGTTTTCTAATATTCTAAGTTTTAGTGTGATAATTTATTAGCTAGAGAATGATCTTTAGAAGAGGGTAGGTGGATAGTTCCGTTAGAGTACGGCATTATGAAAATTGAATAGAAGTTGAAAATGAGCGAAAGGCCATTAATGCGACAGTAAAAAGTCAAACGCACACCTTTTTCCTAACCCGTACGATGTACGCGGAGATTTGAAGTATGTCTTAAAATCTACAGGCAAAAAGTGTGCGCCCGCATTTGCTCATTACTGTGTGCGAACTATTCCACAGCCGCTAAATTAATCTAGTAAATAAAAAATAGATTAAACTAAAATATCGAAAAACGGCTCTCTTTTATATTTTAGAACATTTTTATTAAAAGACTCACGAAAAAAATCAACATTAGACACTTATAAATCTACAAAAATCATACATCAACAACTGTTGATTATATCATAGATTTTTTTTTTGTTATTACATTTTGTCTGTAAAACAGTTATGCATGTCTAAGAAATACACTACCGATCATAAGTTTAAGGACACCCCCAAAAAACCATGCAAATATGTTTTGTTCAATGATCTCTCATTTTACGTTCAATTTTCGATCTCCAAAGGTTATTTGAATGGTATGAATGGTGTAGCATAAGTATTCTACTACTACTTTTATTTCAAAATTTGGCCAACCCAATTCTGAGAAAATCAGTCACGATTCTTCAGAGTAAACTTTGAAAAATATTGTAACTTTGGGTGAACTTTTAGCACACAAAATTTGAAAATTATATTAAACAATTTGCCTACGAGGAAAGTTTCATTCAATACCTTTCAAATGATCTAAAGAGAACGAAAATTGGACGTAACATGACAGAGATAGGAACATAATAAATTTGTCATGTTTTTTGGGGGTGTCGTAAAACTTATAACGAGAGTGTAGATATCTGCAAAATTTTAAAAAAAATCTTCAAACAGTAAGTTTGAAAATTTTACCAAAAGTTGTTGTTTATTTTTAATTTTTAATCTTAAAAATTTCACAAGAGTTAGGTTTTTACTTAAAAATATTGAAAACGGTAATTTTTAATTATTTACTTTCAATAACTGTTTTGGAATATTTACCTATAACTGCTTAATTTATTTTAACGTGTGTATTTTTCCTGAAATGAAATATTTTTTCCTACAACTTTGTCACAGATACAAGGGGCTGACCCTTAAGCTACGTAGACAGTTTAGGGGGAGGGGTCGGCAATTATCCACGGCCCATATAACCAGGCCTGGAAAGCACCTCAGAGCGTTAGCAAAGCAACTTTGTGCATGCATCTCACAACACTCGACAAAGAGTGTGTTGTTCTCCCATTTACTTCGCACACTCTTTTGCACCTAATCTGTGAGAAAGCGATCTACACAACGAGCGGTACACTCCGTGCGGCGCAGGGAGCGAATATAATACAACAAGCGCTAATGCCTTCTTTGAATTCTTTGCAGACTTTGCTTACCACGACTGCATGCATAGGAGATGAAGAAGGGCATAACGAAGAAGAATTTTGTCTTTTTGATGGGTTTCCCATTTGCAACCTTACGCTGAGTGGCGCTCTTTGCGTCGGAGCCGTCGGAGCGATGGCTACACATTGAGCTTATGTTATGTATGGGTGTGTGTATGTCTTCTCTTCTACGCCTCTTTTACACCTGTGCAGGGTGAAAGGCAAGCAAACTGTGTGTTTGCTTGATTCTCACTTTGTTTATTTCAGAAAATCAGTACATCGCGCGCATTGAGTGATAAGATGACAGCCCTGCATATAACATTATTAATTTTTTGTATGGGAAATTTTCTACCCAGGGGAAGGGTGGGGTCAAAAAACTGTCTACGTAGGTAATGGACGGCCCGTAATTTAAATTTAAAATTACGTTTTTGAGTTATGAGTTGATGGAAAATTCGAAAACGTCATTTTTTGCTCAAATGTGAATTATTTGCCATAACAAACAATTATGTAAATTTTTATGCAAAATGGAGAAGCTCGCGTCTGATCAATTCATTATTTGGCGAGGACCTATTTCTAATATAGCTTGTTACACATTTACACATTAAAGTAATAACTTCGTAGGGTCCATTTAGTCATAAATAATCCATAATCACAAAATCACAAAAAAAAATGTTAGTGACGCATTGTGTAGAGGTGAACAATTCTACTAAGCTTAACTGGCTAAAAGCTAAAACTGGTTTTCTCTAAGATTTTGTGACAAGCAATGCATTAGATATAGGAAAAACGTCACGATAGGGGGGAGGGGGTAATTTTTTGCTCGATTTAGCGTGACATAATTAATGCATGGACCCTTACTCACACTCGCCTTCTTCACTCTTCTGATTCAAGTGATTTTCTAAATTGACGCAACCTAAGGGTGATAGATTATATCACAGTTTGTTATAATTCTCAAGTATTGCGGTATGTGAACATTGCAATAGCTAAATAAGAGTTTTAAAATTAAGAAATTTCGAAAACAATGATAATATTTGAACATTTGAACAAGTGATTGTTGACATTATGCATGTGAAAAATAAGTTTTAAAATCAAATTCTAAAGCATGAAACGGTCGAGTTTTGGTTCAGTTTACAGTCCAACTTTGCACAGGTTTCGTTACATGCTATGTGCATACGTAGTTATTCAATGGCCCGTAAGCTGTATTGGTCTAATTTCACGCCTTTCCATTGTGGTAAAGTTACGTGAAAGTTTTAAGAAACCAAACTAGTGCTTACCAAAATAATTACGTAACGGCCATTTTGAAAATATTGGACAATCGTCAAGTGAAACTTCATGGACGGTTCATAACAAGATGATGAGGGAAGATTCCTAAATTACGTAGCATTTTAGGGCGAACAGCCATGTAGAAAAATACCCCGCGCTTTGGTCAGAGAGTGTATAGGGCGTCGTTGTGCCAATTTGATCGTTGCATATTTCGAGTATGAGAGAGTGATTGCAGTTAGATCAAAAGTGCCAGAGAAAAATGCAAACACTTTCGCGGATTACCCGGAGTTGCGATAGTGAAGGTATGATCACAGATAAGCAGACATAACATGCTTAAGATGTTCATCGAAATCGCTTTTAGCGATCAATTTAAATGTTTCTTAGTTGATAGTACCGCCAGTTGTGGCGCACATAATCAATTTCCTTGCATTTGACGTTTACACACTACAGTGATAAATGTGATAAATGTTCAATATGTTGTGTCTGTTTGTCTGTTTTATAAAATTGAGGTAACGTTAGGATAAAATCAAATATTACGCATCACTGTCAGGAATACTTCACTTCGCAATCGATGAACCATTCTGACGGCCATATGAGTACCCAAACCAACAAACAATGTTAACTCGTTAAAAGCTGAATAAGCCAATTTTTAGCTGAGAAGCATATTTTTGCATGAATAAGCTGTGTGTGTGTTCTTAGAGTCACAAAATAAATTTGAATTTTGAACAAACTTTAGACATTTTGTTACCTTGTAAACTATGTTTCTAAGCCCGGAAATCATGCAAAAAATGTTCCGATGGCATTAAACAATAATTGTCCATCTGGGTTGGAAGTCACCCAAATTAACCCAAAAAATAAGAGATAATTATAGATATAAATTACCACATAAGCATTTAGATGAACCTTTTTCATAAGTTTGGATAACACTCCAAGAAGAGTTCGAAAGCCTGTCATGGAAATAGTACAAGTATCGGAGAACAGTGGAAATCGTGAAGATGTAGTCATTTTTCTGAAGAACTGTTAAGCTCTAGAGCTCACAAAACTTTAGGGGACTGTTAGAAAAATGTATGCCAAAAAATATACTTATATCCCTGTTGAATAATTAAATACATGTAAATATGTAAACACCCGCGATTCTGGGAATCACTAAAGCTTCCACTGGTGGTTTTACGATTTATAGATTTAAAGATCCAAATGACCCTGTGAACATCTGCCATCCCAGCATTCCGCAAAATTCTAATCACCAAAATGTCATATCCAAAGCCATAGTTTGGTGGCAGCGCGACCCTGCTAGTTGATTGATCTTCGGAAAGTGATCCTCGCTGTCCGAAAAGAATTTAAAAGCAAACGATGGATCGTGAATCTCCATTCAGTACGGTGCCGTTCGTTGCCACGGTAGCATAGTTTTCGCATTTAGCAGCCAATTAGTAGTGCCACATTATTTAATTTTTTTTTTTTTGAAAATGATCAAGTTCTGCGCAGCAATAGTGCTGATTGCATTCGTCTGTGAGTTGTGAATATTTTTCTTCCATTGCCAATGAAGGTGATTTAATTCAAGCATCGTTTCCAGCCGTCGGCAGTGCAATCGAAGTGATTACAGCCCCCAAGAGTGTGATTGCCACCGAGGGCCAGCGCCAGTTGAACCTGCTGTGTGAAACGCCCGGAAGTCAACCGATCGATTTTTGCATCGTGAAAGTTCCTGGAGCGCCAGCCCCCTTTGCAAGCAGCGAACGACTGCCAGCACCGGTGGCGGGAATCCGATTCTTCGGAAGAGGCTGGAGCAAGGGATCCTGTGGAATTTCATTGGACACGGTGAAAGCCGAACATGAGGGCACTTTTGAGTGTACACTTTCGATCGCGGGGAAGAGCTACACTGGCACGATCGGCATCGTCGTTCAGGGTGAAGGTGTGGATGTTTGGAACTGTCTTTATTGAGCTGCGATCTATTTTATTTATTTTTATTCCAGCCGTTGCCCCAGAGCCTCCGGTGATTGAAGTTTCCAGCAACGTGGACGACAGCGACGGTGAGTTTGACTATGGAAAACCATTGACGGCGCGGTGCATTGCTCGAGACGGCCGACCAGGTGCTAAGTTGTCGTGGTACATGGATGGAAAACCGATTTCCAACGAACTGGGAGCGGCGTTCGCGGAGACGGCCAATCGCAGGACAACGGTTCAGCAGTTCTACCGGAAACCGGTCGCCGTGGAAGACAACCGGAAGCGGCTGGTGTGTCGTGCTGAGCATGAACGCTATCCAAATGGATTCATCGAAGCCGCGTTGGAAATCAAGTTAAGGAAGAGTATGTTTCGTTTCGAATGTTTTAATGGTGAGACGCAATTTTTTGAATGAGGATTTTGTTTACCAGCAACCAAAAATGCAAATCAGATTCAAGCTGTTGGATTGAAGGAAGCTGAAGTGAAGCCATCCCCTCCGCAGTTGCTGGTTTCGAGTGACATCCTAACTAGCGATGGAGCTTTCAAGGTCGGTTCGGACATGGTCTTCGAATGCGTAGCACGGGATGGTAGGCCAGCAGCCAGTTTCCTGTGGTTCTTGGACGATCAGCTGATCTACGAAGGCCTCTCGGCACCGTTTCAGCTGAAAAATTCTCGGGGAACGATTACCACGCAGCAGGTGCTCCAGCGGGTGGCGAAAGCCAGTGACAACGGTAAGACGCTAATTTGCAAGGCGCGACATCCGAGTGGAACGAGCGAAACGCAACTCAAGCTGAAGACGTACAGCTGAGCTTCATCTTCCAGCTAATAGGGTTGTATTAGTGGTTAAGTTTTCTGATGAAGAATTGAATAAAAATGATGTAATTTGGGAAGGTTATTTTTTCCGTAAATTTTTAGGCGTCATTTTGTCTCCTGCATACACCAGGTTATTGGAAATATGAAACGTTCAATGAAACCTCCTTAAAAATGTTACTTTGATCGATTCTCTTCATTGACTTTCTCTTTTGATAACCGTACGGAGAACCAAAACTACTCAACGGTTGAGATCTTTAAACTTACTTTTGAGTTGATGCCTCTCACTTACTCTCTTGTTGTTTTCAAAAAACGAAAAGAGCAAAACAACCCAAAATTGAGTTCTATTCACCCTACTCGACAGTTTCGTGCGCCAAGTTAAAATTGAGTAAGTTGTGTAAAACTTAATTTTGAGAAGTTTGAACTTGACGACTTAAAAGTACTTGAACTATATTTTATGTTTTTTCTATTATATTTTATATTTTACTAAAAAGAAAGCAATCCTGTTTACATGACAAGAACTCAAAATTGGGTACTTGCTAGAGCTTTAAATTGAGTTGGCGCACGGAACTGCCAACGTCTGGTACCTTTTTATGTGCAATTAGATTAACATCTGGAGTCCATCCTTTTTTACATCTTCTGCACAAAAGATACTAGGCACTAGGCGGGACGCCTCATTCATTAAAAAAAAACGGTGCGAAATCCTGTCAGGGGCGAGGCTTAGAAAGTATTTTTTGTGCAGAATATGTAAAAAAGGAGAGACTTCGGATGTTGCATACAAATTACAGATGCATTACTGTAAGAACTGTTAAAATCATATGAACTTACACGCTAGTGTTCGTGATATTCTGTTTGGCGAACTAAATTTTGATGATTCTGGGCCGTCCCTGCGTTGAAGTGGGATTCAGAGGTACGGTATAAATTTATTTAAATCTGTAAGTAGAGCTTTACATTGTTGTTTGTTACAAAATTCATGCACCAAGTGGACTAGCGCGTTTCTGGCTGGTGCTGTGTTCAGCTCGGACCAACAAAAATTAAACCTCTGAAAATGGGTTGGAGCTTCTTTGTGTAAATGCAACAATGACAAAAAGTTTTGAAATATATTTCTTAATGCTTCTAGTTCTAGTTCCTCATAGTGTGCTTTCCAATGAACATTTAGAATTAAGATCCTGCTTTGATGGAGGAACTTTTGATTGCTTGAAGTATCAAATTATGATTACTCAGGGTCACATGGACCAAACTTTCTAATTTTGTGAAAGCACAACTCTGAATATCAAATTTTCGATTATGCTGATGGAAAATAACCAACAAGCCTGCTTAGTACTAATCCGACCAATAATGCGCCAAAGCCCTGTATAAGTCGGATGCTAGCTTTATATAACAAAATCTATCCAAATTAGCGGGCTTATTGGTTACCTCCCAAGTAACAATTTGGGTTTTATGAGAGTACTGTAGACCATGATTTAGACTTGTTGAGTGCTTTAAACCTCAATAATGTTACTTGGGCTGGGATGATGGGATGCTTGTGAACGATTTCCCACCGGAGGTGTCCCACTGCGATCAAGCGTTTGGTTAAACGTGTGATCCATAACAAATGTTCAACGGAGATGGAATGGGCATTAAAGTGTGAACGGGGAATATATTTCATAACGGAGGATTACAGACAAGTGTTTCATATGCAGAATTATGCCTAAAAGAAAGTCCAGAAACAGTCAGAAAAATAACTAATAAGGGTGAAGAAATTGGCATGTCAAGGAGAGGAAATGGAGTAAATTGAGGAAATAAGTGACTTCTACTGTATTTTAAATCAGTTTATAAAAATGCACGAGAAGTTCACAAAATATCTCAACGTAGTCTTCGTCAACCATGCGGTGGTGTCTTGTACACAACCCCACCAATTTTTTGACGTAGGACTACGTCTTTGATTTCTATATGGGGGTACACTTTGTGAAAACCGAAAATGGAACATGTAACAAATTAAGAAAGATTTTGAACGTTAATAACTCAGCTACCCCTGGTCCTATTTCAATAATGTTATCACCAATCGATCAGAAATATGGCTACGCACCGATAAAAATGCTTTCGAATGTTGATTTTCAACAAGAAACTATTAAAAAACTGGTAAATGTCCAGCATTGTCCAAAAGCGTCGAATTAACTAACAAATCCACCAATTGCATATGCTGCTTCCCCAGCACAGTCGTCAGAGAGTAGTAATTAGACGAAACAAGTCGAAGTGGCATTCGCCTCCGATCTTCGGGAGCGTGCGAATAGGGAGGATGGAATTGCGTAATATTTTGCACACTCATCGCCATATTCAGAACCAAACGCAAATTCTTCGAGATAACCACCATCCGTCGTCTAGCTCGCCGTGGCAGTGTCTGACGTATCTCCGGTCTGATTTACGAGGTGTGCTGAAGGTGTTCCTGAAAAATGAGATCCGTGATGCTGTCTCCTACTCTAAACACGCCAAGCGTAAGTGGCCATAGATGTCCTCTTCAATAAAACGGCCCTTTTCAGGGCAATCAAGCTTACATCAGTAAAGAGTTGGAATAGTATTTATCTGTGCTTGATTGTCCATATTCAGAACCATAAGCCCCCAACGACCACACAAAATGCTCTCCAGAGTTGTAATCTTGTAACCAAACTTGGAAGCAGGGGTGCAAGTGATTTTGATTGATTCTCTTAAACAACTTTCTCTTTGAAAAAAAAATACTACATATTTGGTACGCCTACAATTCAAAAACGGAAAGAGTTGAGATAATAGATAATTGATCAATTAAAAGAACTAAATGCTCTTCACATTTATTCCGTCCACTAGCGGTCCTACGTCAAGCTTCCGTTCGTGCCCTAGGCACAGACCCTTCTACTTTTTTCGGTTAATTTTTAATGCTAACAGCTTAATAATTATGTTCTAAAGCCATTTTGCTTGATCCTAGCTCGATCAGATTTATGGTGGCAAACTTTCCTGTCAAAATTTAAACGTCAAATTATGTTAATCTTTTGATAGTTGCACAGTGCGACCATTGCAACGAGGTTTTACCCAAGCGATCTGCCTGGTGATTTTCTCCCGATGAATTGGAAGCAGTTACTCAGAAAGTGTGCAATGCCATTTAATTCTTATATAAAACTAGCAATGCCATTTAATTCTTATATAATATTAGCTGGAATGTATGCGACGAATAAAAAAAAAGCATGCTTTATTTTACGTAGCCCCTCCCCCTCTTATCTAAAGAGCTACCCCCTATGACCATCTCCTTATACCTCCACATGCCAAATTTAGTTCCAGTTGCTTGATTAGTTCTCGAGTTATGTAGAATATTATGTTTCATTTGAATGGATGAATAACGGTTAATTCGGTCAGCTGAATATTCTCCTTCTTGAGGCCATTGACGGACAGAAACTCAACCCATTCGTGGTCGGAAAATCAGTGGATCAGTTAGTCGGTGATATCGAGGGAGCCAAAACCGAAGCAGATGGCAGTAAATGTGTGCTACGAGTACGAAATGTGGACCAAGTGAAGAAGTTGATAACTATGAAGAAACTGGTGGACAATGTGGCAGTGTCTGTAATTCTACATTCCACTCTCAACAAACGGCATTGTGTTTTTTCATGTCGCGAGATACAGGAATTTAGCGAAGCGGAGCTGGTTGTGGAATTAAGATCTCAAGGAGTTGTGAGCGCCAAACGTTTTACCCGTATGCAGGATGGAGGAAAAGTCAACACCCCTACAGTGGCCCTTACCATTGAGGGAACAAAGATGCCTGAGTATATCAAGATTGGTCCGTTGCGGATCAATACTAGTGTTTATGTTCCTGAACCAACAACCAGTTTGGACACAAGAAAGTTCGTTGCAAGACTGCAGCTCGATGCCGAAATTGTTCCAACGTTCACGATCTACAAGCGGAGTGTAAGGAGAAAGCATACTGCCTGAACTGCAAATGTGATCACGGACCGTCTAGCAGGAAGTGTCCAGTATACTTGGCGGAGAAGGAAATCTCAAAACTTCGAGTCACCAAAGGAATCAGTTACGAAAAAGCATGCAAGCAATTCAATGCGGGAGCCGGATCTTACGCCGATGTCAGCAAGGTTCAACAACGATTGAATGTTCATCAAAACAACGCAATTGGAGCAATGCTGATGAAAACCGTCGCCAAGCTTTCCAGTAGAGTCGAAGAACTAGAAAAGAAGAAGAAAAAGAAACGCACGAAGAAGCTAAACCGAGAACAGGACAGGACACTGGAAGAAACGGACATGGAAATCGACTCCAGCCTACAACAGACCGGTAAGGTAAGTGACAACACCTCCAATGCTAATTTTCATTCTGTGCAATGCTCGAAAAATTCCCATAAACGCCACTACACTACTGAAATAACCCCTCCCTCCATTAAGAAGCCCCCAGATAATACCGTTTATAATACTTATACAACGGCGAGCCTCCCGAAACCTCCAACTCTTGTCTTACCTCTCCAACTACCTAACAATGGCCAGCTCACCCAACCCAAACGATAACCAACTTTCCTCTTGTTCATCTCCCACTTCAACAACACTCGCCATTCAATGGAATTTACTTGGTTTAAAAGGAAGAATTCCAGAATTAACAACAACAACAACAACAACAACAACAACAACAACAACAACAACAACAACAACAACAGCAATAACAACAACATCAACAACAACAGGACCCGAAGCAGGCATCTCTACAACAGCACTGCATTACCTTTGGATAAAGAACTTTTGGCTGCTGCACGAATACAATTTTCTCGGCCACCCAAAGAAAGCGGACTAAATTTCATTAATTTCGAAAAAGGGGAAACTATTAACCCTTATCGAACTGAAAAACCAACTGAGCGAGAACACCCTCCTCTTCTGGACCCCATGCGTCCGCCAATAGTGAGACTTACTGAACAGTCCGTAACTGGCGACCAACGCTTCCTGAAGGCCCGTCTAAGGGACCCGAAAATTATGGACATTGTTCGGACCTACCTCTCCTTCCTGCATGACCAGCCATCATCAACATGTATTCGCGGAATCACCAAAACCAGTGCTATTCTAATGCTAGCAGCTGAAGGACTACCAAAAGACAGAAATCTCCTGCACGAAATTTTCCTGGACGTCCATGAAGAACTTGGAATTACTCGAAACGACGCCTTGGCAGACCTGCAATCCTACCGTACATTCCTGTCCAGTGAACGCACGCAACGGCTACAATCTACTAGGGAGGCCGCCCTCAAATTTTACAATCCTGTAAATTTTCAACGCCGCTGACGCACCTTGAGGAAGACTCATTATTTCTATATAACGATGCTCGGCATGAGACTGAGGTAACTAATAATAACAATGACCATACTTTATCAACCGACGTATTTCCAACAATTTCTTCACACAGACAGAATGCGACTGAAATTTTGATTTATTGTCAAAATTTCAATCGCATGAAAAGCCCAGCTAAAATGAAAGAAATTTATCAACATTTATTATGCTCATCCTTTTCGGTCATTCTGGCAACTGAAACAAGCTGGGACGAAAGCGTAAAAAGTGAAGAAATCTTTGGAAATGCCTTTAATGTATTCAGAGACGACAGAAATTTTCATGCAACTCAGAAGAAGTCAGGCGGTGGAGTCCTTATAGCTCTTGCGACCAATTTTAACTCAGAACTCATCATTACACCAAAATTTACAGAATTTGAGCATATTTGGGTGAAATCACACATAGCCGGTGAAACGCACGTGTTCGCCTCAGTGTATTTTCCACCAGACCATGCTCATAAAAGCACTTATGAAGCCTTCTTCCAAAGTGCTGAACAAATTCTATCTGACCTTCCTCCTGAGGTTAAAGTTCACATCTATGGAGACTTTAATCAACGCCATGCTGACTTCATTCTGGACTCTGAAAATGAATGTATCTTACTCCCAGTCGTTGGGGATAATGAAACATTGCAGTTCATATTTGACAAAACTGCTAATTTAGGACTGAACCAAATTAACCACATCAAAAACCAACAAAATTGCTATTTGGACTTTTTACTAACGAATATTTATGAAGATTTCTGTGTGACCGAATCATTAAATCCACTGTGGAAAAATGAAGCGTTTCACACAGCAATCGAATATTCTTTATTTATGCATGAAAACCAAAGACCCAACGACTGCGAATACGAAGAAGTCTTTGAATACAAATTAGCAGACTACGAAAAAATAAAATTTAAATTAAACAGTGTCAATTGGCAATTAATTTTAAGGAATGTAGGAAATGTCGAAATTGGTATAGACGTGTTCTACAAAATTTTAACAGAAATAATTTCGGAAGAAATACCTTTGAAGAAAAAAAGACGTAACAGAAACACACAAAATCCAGTCTGGTTTAACAGACAAATAAAAAACTTGAAAAATCGGAAGCAAAAAGCACATAAAATTTATAAAAAACACAATAGTAGTAATAATTTATTAATTTATTTGGATCTATGCGATCAACTGAATTTAGCTATCAGTACTGCATTTGAAGAATATAATGCAAAAACAGAACATGAAATAAAGTCCTGTCCAAAGAACTTCTTTAATTACGTAAAAACCAAATTAAAATCTGACAATTTTCCTTCAATAATGCATCTAGACGAAAATGTCGGTGATAGTTCGGAAAAAAACTGTAATCTATTCGCAAAATTTTTTCAAGAAATTTATACGACATTTTCTGAAGAAGATCGTGACCGCGATTATTTTGCATTTTATCCAGAATTTTCAAGGGACATTGGCCTCAATCAACTTCAAGTGCAGGACATTTTGCAGGCTTTAAAAAATTTAGATGCCTCAAAAGGTCCTGGACCTGACGGAATTCCTCCAGTATTTATTAAATGTCTAGCAATGGAACTCACTGCTCCATTGTTTTGGCTTTTTAATATGTCCCTGGAATCCGGAACCTTCCCTAAAATTTGGAAAACCTCATTTCTAGCACCTATCTTTAAATCTGGTCGAAAATCTGACGTACGTAATTATCGTGGAATAGCCATTATCTCTTGCATTCCTAAGCTTTTCGAGTCAATTATCAACGAAAAATTATTTCTCCAAATCAAAAATAGAATTACTGACATGCAACACGGCTTTTTCAAGGGTCGTTCGACCTCGACCAACTTACTTGAATTTATAGACTATTCATTGAATGCAATGGATAATGGAAACCACGTAGAAGCTCTCTATACAGACTTTAGCAAGGCATTTGACCGCATTGACATACCAATGTTACTCTTTAAACTGCAAAAAATTGGAATTAAGTCAGGGCTCCTGAAATGGCTTGAATCATATTTAACTAACCGCCAACAAATAATTAAATTCAACGGAAAGAAATCGAGCCCAATTCAAGTCACTTCAGGCGTCCCCCAAGGCTCTCATTTGGGACCTCTCCTTTTTATTCTATACGTAAACGACATATCTTACATTCTCAAAAAACTTAAATTGCTTATTTATGCCGACGACATGAAGCTCTTTTTGGAAATAAGAAATGAAGAAGACATCAATATATTCCGGAATGAAATACACATATTCTACATATGGTGCAAAAAAAGTCTACTAGAATTGAATGTAAAAAAATGTAACTTAATATCATTTAGTAGAAAAAGAACAACTTCAAATATTTCAATTGCATTAGGAAATCAAACTGTAGACAAATGTGAAAGAGTTAGGGACTTAGGAATTATCTTAGACTCTAAGCTAACTTTCATAGACCATTACAATACAATTATTCACAGGGCAAATAACATGCTAGGCTTTATCAAGCGCTTTTGCTATAACTTTCAGGACCCTTACACAATTAAAACACTATATATTGCCTATGTGAGGTCAATACTGGAATATTGCAGCATTGTATGGTCTCCATTTTCAATCACGCACGAAGAAAGATTAGAATCAGTACAAAAACAATTTCTATTATACGCTCTTCGTAAATTAGGTTGGACTTCATTTCCTCTTCCATCATATGAAGCACGCTGCATGCTTATAAACATACAAACATTAAAAGAGCGTCGTGAATATGCAATGGTTTCATTTGTAAATGATATCGTTTCGCAGCGAATTGACTCAACAGAACTTTTATCAAAATTAAATTTCCATGCACCCACTCGGCAACTCCGAAATCGAAATTTATTTGCCATAAAACATCATCGCACAAATTATGCAAAATATGGGCCATTAAACCGCATGATGGCCTCTTACAATAAACACTGCGAAACCATTGACTTTACAATGTCTCGGCATAAACTAAAGCAATATTTTTATTCCATAAGAAATAACAACTCATAAAAGAAAAGACAAGAAAGCTGACACTACTTTTTTATATAAATATATATTTAAGAAAACAAAACTGTATTAATTAATTGTACTAGTCTACGTTGGTTGACGAAATAAATAAATAAATTACAGTTACTTATTTCCCAATTCCATCCCATTGCAATAGCTCTACAGGAAACCCTAGCCTCTGAATCAACTTTCTCTCTGAACTGTATTAAAGGTTATAACCTGTATATTCAAGAAAATTACTCTAAAAAAAAATTGGTGTAGCAATTCCCATAAACTCAGAAATCCCTCATCGTCGATTTCCCCCTCAAAGTAACAATAGTCTCAGTTTACATTTCTCCCTCAAAATGCAGAACGTATCAGCATAAAAAGCATCTCAATCAATTGATGGACCAATTTTCTTCCCCCGCTCTCTTATTGGGTGTTTTCAACAGCCATTCCACTTCATGGGGTGACCATCGTAATGATTCCAGAGAAAACATGCTGGAAAAAGTTCATTGAAGAACATAACCTTATGTTATTAAACGATGGCAGCCATACCTGTCTAAACCCTGCGAATGGTAATACATCAGCTTTAGATCTGTCGATGACTTCATGGAACCTATATCCTTGGTTATCTTGAAAAGTTTACGACGACTGTTGCGTTAGCGACCATTTTCCTATAATTATATCCTTTAACAGGCCTTCTGAAAGTTACTGCTGTTCGGCCCAGATGGAAGTATGTGTTAGCTAACTGGCCCAATTATCAACAAGAAATTATCTTTCGTTTCTCCGCCAATCCTCCAACTTCTCCTGAATCCTTCGCAGCCATTCTTTTCGAAATCGCCCAAAACAATATCCCTAGAACTAGTGGCCAACTAGGGAAAAAATCGGTGCCTTGGTGGAATTGCGAAGCTCGGAATGCGATTAAAGGGCGAACACGAAATTATTGCGACACATTCAACAGGGCATAACTTTTTTACCATTGGGTAAAAATCAACCAAATTTTGCACACTTTCTCATTGATGTGTATTGTGTACATGCTGTCAAACTCGAAGTCGTGTTTTTCGATTCAACGAAAATGGAGGTGAACCAACGCGAGTTGAGAGAACAAATTCTTTCCAAACACCTGGAATTTCCTGACCTGTCGCACCGGCAGTTGGGAAAAATGTTTAACATTCACCATTCAACCGTCTCCAGAGTGTTGAAGCGGTTCCAGGAGCGGTTGACGTTGGACCACGGCAAAGAAGCTGGAAGAAAACCGGGACCGGAGAACAAAAAGACGGAGGGAAAGGTGAAACGTCTCAAGCCGTGATTTGGCTAAAAAGATCGGCATGTCGCAGAGCTACGTCCAGAATGCAAAGAAGAGAGCTGGACTACATACATACAAGGTACAGAACTTCCCAAACCGCGATGAGCGGCAACAATCGACGGCTAAAACTCGGGCACGGAAGCTCTACGAGAAGATGCTGACAAAATATGGCTGCTGTGTGATGGACGACGAAACGTATATAAAAGCCGATTTTAAGCAAATTCCGGGGTTGGAGTTTTTCACCGGCAAGAGCAAGTTCGATGTGGACGACAAATTTAAGAAGAAGAAAATGTCGAAGTTCCCCTCCAAATATCTCATTTGGCAGGCCATCTGCTCTTGCGGACTGAGGAGTGAGCCTTTCGTGACAAAGGGCACAGTAAATGGCGAGATCTACAAATCTGAGTGCCTCGAGAAGCGCCTTTTGCCGTTCTTGCAGCAGCACGACGAAGCTTCGCTATTTTGGCCAGATTTGGCATCATGCCACTATTCTAAAAGTGTCCTGGAGTGGTATGAGGCCAATTCTGTCCATTTTGTTCCAAAGGACATGAATCCGCCAAACTGTCCGGAGCAAGAAGACAGTCAAAGACGAGAAGGACATGTTAAGAAAATGGAAAAAAAAACTGAGAAACTGGTACCGGATGACACTGTAAAGACTTTGATGGAGGGCATCAAGCGAAAATGCGTTCAATTTTACACTCAAGGCTCCATCGATTAACTTTTCTTTTGATTTTTGAAGTAAATATATGTATAAAACTACCGTAAAATTTTGGTTTGATTCTAAACATTATAAGAAAATTGGCATGACATTTTCGGTGTCGCAATAATTTCGTGTTCGTCCTTTAAGTTGAGACGTAGAAGACTTCGAGCTCTCCAAAAAGTACCAAAAGATGATCGTCAGCAGGCGTACAAACTTGTTGAATTCAAGGAAGCACGGAACGGTGCTAGAATCCTGCTATTAGTCAAACCAAGAAGGATAGTTGGGACAATTTCATCGCAACTATAAATCCTGAATCCACATCCAAGGAGTTATGGGAGAAAGTTAATCAACTTAGTGGTGGACGTGGCAGGACTCCCATAAAAATTCGTGTGATAATCAATTCACTGATAATCCCTCCACTATCTCTGAACATTTGGCAGATCACTTCTCTTTCGCTTCCTCCTCATCTAGCTACAACCAGCAATTCCTGGCACGGAAAAGGGAATCTGAAGGCTCTCCCCCTAGCTTTGATACAGATTTAGATATTGGATTTTAGTTATGCAGAACTTGAATGGGCTCTTCGTAGGGTAAACGGCTCATCAGTCGGTCCGGATGATGTTGGCTATCCTCTTCTCAAGAACCTTCCTATCGTTGGAAAGTCAATTTTGCTATCGCTGTACAATGCCATATGGGATAATGGCGTGATCCCTGTTTATTGGTACCAATTCCGAAACCAGGTAAGGATAGAAGTGTTGCTGACAGCTATCGACCTATCACTTTGGTAAACTGCACAGGAAAGGTTCTTGAGAAGATGGTTAACCGACGGCTATTGACTGAGCTTGAGTCACAAGGATTACTAGATAACAGACAATTTGCTTTTCGCCCCGATAAAAGTGTGTATCCCTAGATTTATCTAAGGCATACGATCATGCGTGGCGTTTCCCCATCTTACAGTCCCTTGAAGAATGGCGAATCAAAGGTCGTATGGGTCGTTATGTCCAGAGCTTCCTTGAAGCTAGAAAATTTAGAGTTACGCTTGGTAACACTCGATCGCAGGTCAGGATAAAAGAGAACGGAGTTCTACAAGGCTCCGTAATAGCCCCCACTCTTTTCCTTATTTGCATGCAATCGCTATTTGAAACAATCCCTCCCAATCAATATATTCTTGTTTATACTGATGACATCACATTAATCTCCTTCCATAATTTCAAATCTCTAACCCGTAAAAAAAATTCAATCCGCTATAAACATAGTTGCTCACTGAGCAAATGAAAGAGGTTTTGTTATCTCTCCAGAAAAATCCCAACATCTTCATATTAGTGCCAACATAAAAGGAATAAGTAAACTTCCTGACCTGAAAATTACACAAACCATTATCCCTTCCAAACCGAATCTTAAAATTCTTGGTGTCTACCTTGACCGTCGTCTAAACTTTAAAGACCATGCTGACGCCGTTCGAAAGGCAACCGTAAATAAAATACGAGTAATTGAATCCATTGGTGCGAGAATGCCCTGTTCTCATAGATCTACAATTCTCAGGATAATACACAAAATATTCTATGGAGTTGGTCTCTTTAAAAGAGGTGGTGATGCTGTGATGAAAAAGTTATGTCCGCTGTATAACCAAGCCTTCCGATTTGCGTCAGGCGCTATTGCAACAAGTCCCACATTTGCGTTAATGGCAGAATGTGGCCAACTATCTGTTAGTTTGCCTTGTTACGAAAGTTATTCGTTGGTTTAGTCTCACTGACCGCAATGAAGTTCCTTTGGTTATTAGAACGATTGGTCTTTTTGAGTCAACTACAAATTCCAATATACCATCAAAGGCAATTTTACCTCAATTGATCTTTTTCTACTTAATATAGTCAAAGCCGGTGATCCTCCTTCTAAAATTCAGCAATATTTTTTACTGATGGATCGGTGTCAGATGGAAGGGTTGGATATGGCATAACTGCTGTCTCGATTATTTCCAGCGTCAGTTCTTCTCTTTCATCGGTTTGTTCAGTCTTCAGTGCTGAAGCCTTTGCTCTAATGAAAGCCTCCAATATGAGTTCACAATCCAACAAGCGTATAGTTATCTTTGGTGATTCTGCTAGCTGCCTCCGTGAAATGAACTCCGATTCAATGCGTCATCCTTGGTTGATTGAAGCAGAAATTACTGCTAAAGATAATAGAGTCACTTTCTGTTGGGTTCCGAGCCACTCTGGATTTCGTGGCAATGAGGAGGCGGACAGGTTGGCTGGAATTGGTCGAGAACTTGATGCTTTAGAGATGTCCATCACTTCATCTAACGTCTGCAGATGGGCCAAGCATAAGATTAGAGAGAAATGGGATTTGGAGTGGTTCAAAAATAGGTCTTACACTTTAAGAAGAATTAAAAATTCCACTCTCTGTTTGCCTGAACATAGAAATCCCAAAGATCACCGCATTCTGTCGAGGCTTCGAATTGGACACACTCCACACTCGACTTACCCATAGTTACAGGATAACGAAAGAACAACCCCCAAACTGTATCACATGTGGTGCTACTCAGTCCGTCTCTCATATTCTTATCGATTGCAGAGCATATTGCACAGAATGTTTGGCAAATAATTTGAATAATTATCATTGGAGGAGGTTTTGTCATTACCTTATAGGGAAAAACTATTAAAATATCTGAGAGACACTGGTCTCTACGAAAAAATATAAATGTATAAATGTTTAAATGAAATGTAAAAATTCAATTTACTGAAGGGATGAATAACCTTAAAGGTTAAAATCCCTAAAAAAATAATAAACAACAAACAGGTCAACCGTGACTACTGTTGGACATGTTAATTTGAACTTCTGTGCAAATTTTAGCAAAATCGGTAATGATTAAGAGATTCTTCAAGTTAATTTTATGTTTTTAAGATAATTTACGGCTTATAATATTTGTATCTCGAGACTGAAACAACGAAAACTGCTGTAACAACTTTCATAGCAAAGCTTAATGTGTTATCTATAAACTTTGTAAACAAAGGTTGACTATTGAAAGTGATTTTATTGATGTTTGACTTAGTTTCATGCTCGAAGATACCTTAAAAAGTGAAGAATTTTAAAGTATTTGTTCTACGAACTTTCCACCCATACGATATAAAAATGTGTAGTCTACGGCATAATGTTTCTTATACTGTTCTAGAAATTTCGTTCAAATATAGTTTTCGTGTACATTGATTGAGAGATAAAAACTAGAAAAGAGGCAGTTATAGCTAAAATTCAGAAGACAACAGAGCCAATAAAAGTTTCAATTAGATTGACAGAACATAGTTGCATTGCTTTTCAATGACGACCGATGACTGTTTCATTGATAGATGATATTTTTAGATATATGAATTGGACTGCCCCGCGTACAAGAAGCGTACCAACAATGTGAAGCGTTCAATAAAAGAACGCTCCAAGCAGACGTTTGCAGAAATGGTTAAGTTGCAAAATGGAATCTCTGCTTCGTTGGCATCAGCCGCTCAAAATGAAAACACTTTTGAAATTTTGTCTTCCGATGAACTGGACTCTGACATAGCAGATGAAAGTGAGTCTCCGGAGGTACACGCCCCTGGTAAAAGGAAGCCGACTAGCTCCCCGGGAGTGCGCCGGAAAAAAAATAAAACCACTCTCAAAAGCATGCAAAAATCTGAAGGTAGCGGGGATTTATTGAAAAAGCCGAACAAATCGGTAATTGCTGCTCCATCTGATCCTTGCTGCAGCTTTTCCACCCCGCCGCTACCTAATAAAGGTAATCGTAAGAGATTACCAAAAATAAACACTACGTCTACTCGCAATTCAAAGAAAACTCTCCCGTCCAAGCGAGGAAAGATTAAATTTAAGGACATTGTGGATAACATTTTGAATGCCCTCGGCTTTCTCGACGAATCGCCTGCTTGTTCCTATAGTCGGAAACTACTTCAAGCAATTGACTGTATCATGGCCCCTCATTGGTGAATTCATATCTTTCGATGGATAATTCGTCGAGTGAGGATCAAGATATGATCACTTTATTACAATGGAACTGTCGTAGTTTAATACCTAAATTAGACTCGTTCAAGTATTTGATTCACAATTCTGATTGTGATATATTTGCACTCTGTGAAACTTGGCTTTCTTCTGAAGATGAACTTAACTTCCACGATTTTAACATTATCCGCCTGGACCGAGATGATTCATATGGTGGCGTACTTTTGGGGATCAAAAAGTGCTACCCCATCTATAAAATCTCAATCCCAATAATTTCAGGCATTGAAATTGTCGCTTGCCAAATAAATGTGAAGAACAAAGATCTTTGCATAGCTTCTGTATATGTCCCTCCAAGGACTTCCATAAACCGCCGTCAGCTTTGGAGTTCAGTTAATATCCTTCTATCTCCAGTTCTAATACTGGGCGATATGAACTCACACGGTACTGGTTGGGGCGAATCATACGATGACAATAGAGCGGGTATTTTCTATGATTTGTGCGACGATTTCAACTTGACTATCTTGAACACTGGTGAAGCAACACGTAAATATAGCAAACCCTCCTGCTCGAGAGAGCCGTCTTGACATTTCTTTGTGCTCTAACTCACTATCATTAGATTGTCTGTGGAAGGTTATCAATGATCCCCATGGTAGTGATCACTTGCCAATTATTATTTCAATCAAAAGTGGTCGTCTAAAAACAGATCAGTCAATTCAAGTTCCTTTTGACCTCACGAGGAACATTGATTGGCAAAAATTTGTATCGGTGGTAACTCTTGGTATTGATTCTACCGATCCTCTACCACCACTGGAAGAGTATCGTTTCTTTACCGAGCTAATCTACAAAAGCGCATTAGAAGCTCAGAAACGACGTGTTCCAAGTGCATCCCTCAAAAGAAGACCCGCCACTCCTGGATGGGATGAATGCACAAAGTTGTATCTTGAGAAATCCGATGCCTTTAAAGATTATCGTAGACATGAAAGATCTGAACTTTTTGAAAAGTATCTCAAGCTTGAAAAAAAAGCTTAAAAACTTACTAAAAGCAAAGAAACGAAATTACTGGCGTACTTTTATCGAGGGACTTTCTAGAGAAACCTCGATGACAACGCTTTGGAAAAAGGCTCGCTCTATGCGAAACAGCTCATCTTCCAATGAGAGTGAAGAATACTCCTCCCAATGGATATTCGACTTCGCTAAAAAGGTTTGTCCAGATTCTGTTCCAGCACAACCAACTTTACGGGATACAGCCCGAAGTAACGGTTCTCTGGATGAACCATTCACAAAGCTGGAATTTTCAATGGCGCTTCTTTCATCGAATAACTCTGCTCCGGGAAGCGATATGATCAAATTCGACCTTCTAAAAAACCTCCCCGATATCGCTAAAAGACGATTACTCAACCTATATAATTCATTTATGGAACTAAATATAGTTCCACCAGCATGGCGACAGGTTAAAGTAATAGCTATTCAAAAGCCTGGGAAACCAGCGTCTGATCTTAGTTCTTACCGTCCGATCTCTATGTTATCATGCCTGAGGAAATTATTAGAAAAAATGATCCTATTAAGACTCGACCATTGGGTTGAATCAAACAATCTACTTTCAAATACGCAATTTGGCTTCCGGAAGAGTAAAGGAACAAACGATTGTCTAGCGATGCTTTCATCTGATATTCAACTGGCCTTTGCGCACAAGGAGCAATTGGCTTCAGTCTTTTTGGATATTAAGGGCGCATTTGATTCGGTTTCCATAGACATACTGTCAGACAATTTGCACAGTAGTGGATTACCCGGTATTTTGAATAATTTCTTGTATAATTTGCTGTCAGAAAAACAAATGACCTTCAATCTAGGTCAACTGACAACTTCTAGAATTAGCTACATGGGCTTACCCCAAGGGTCATGTTTAAGTCCCTTACTTTATAATTTTGATGTCAAAGATATTGATATCTGCTTAGATAATCTACGCACGCTTAAAAAGCTTGCATACGATGCCGTGGTTTCCATGAGAGGTCCACGTGCGGAAATCTTGCAAAGACCATTGCAAAATTCTCTAAATAATCTGTCTCTTTGGGCAAGAAATTTAGGGATCGAGTTTTCACCGCAAAAAACTGAATTGGTAGTGTTAACAAGGAAGCGGTTTCCAGCCCAACTGCGTCTAAATCTTTTGGGCAGAGACATTACCCAATCTTTAACCTTCAAATACCTTTGAGTCTGGTTTGATTCAAAATACACTTGGGGTACCCACATTACGTATTTGAAACAAAAGTGTCAACAAAGGATCAACTTTCTACGATCAATTTCCGGGACATGGTGGGGTGCTCACCCGGAAGACCTCATTGAACTATATAAAACGACTATTCTTTCAGTTCTTGAGTATGTCTCTTTTTGCTTCCTCTCGGCAAGAATAAGCCATCTAATCAAATTGGAACGTATTCAATATCGTTGTTTACGTATTGCGTAAAACCCCTGCAGAACCGTTTCTTGGAGCTCTCATTAAGAATATTGATTAAATGTAGTGTCAGTAACAACCTTGTGATTGAAAACTTCGAAGAAATGCTCGAATTGAGCATCCAGTCTAGATTCGTGTGAATCTATCTTAATTATATGTCATCGGATATTAGCCTTCCTTGCTATAACCCCTCTCGTGTATGCTTTACTAACTACAGTTCCCCCATTGACTATGATCTCTCCATGAAACAGGCTATTCAAGGAGTTCCAGATCAACTTCAACCTATCTCAATTCCTTGCATTTTTGCTGAAAAGTACCAACAAGTCAATTGCAATAGAAGATTTTTCACTGATGGATCACGCATTGATGGATCTACTGGCTTCGGCGTCTTCAATGAATACTCAACCACCTTTCGGAAACTTCAGGAACCTTGTTCCGTTTATGTTGCTGAGCTAGCAGCAATCAACTTCGCATTGGGGATGATTTCCGATATGCCCATAAACCATTACTTCATCTTCTCGGATAGTCTCAGTTCGATTGAGGCTATTCGGTCAATGAAACAAGGTAGGCACTCATCTGATTTCCTTTCAAAGGTAAGGGAGCAGATGAGTTTGCTGGTTGAAAGATCATATATGATTACCTTTGTATGGGTCCCCTCACATTGCTCAATCTCAGGCAATGAGAAGGCAGACTCTCTCGCAAAGGTGGGCGCACAACAAGGCGAGATTTATGATAGAAGAATTTCACATGATGAATTTTTCTCTTTTAAGTTGGCAAAACGATTGGACAAATAATTCTCTTGGGCGGTGGTTACATTTCATTATTCCAAATGTTTCTTCGAGAGCGTGGTTCAAAGATCTGGATGTAAGTCGGGGATTCATTCGAGTGATGTCAAAACTTATGTCCAACCACTACTCGCTAGACGCACATCTCTATAGAATAATCCTCGTTAACTGCAATATATGTAGGTGCAGAACCGGTTATGATGACATCGATCACGCAGTTTGGTATTACCCGGGTAATGACGCCTCCAGAGCACGACTATTGGATACCCTAGTGGCCCGAGGTAGACAACCTTTCCGTGAAGTAAGAGATGTATTGGGAGCACGTGATCTTCCCTACATGCAAGCGATCTACGAATTCCTTTGTTTGTCTGATGTTAGAGTTTGATGTGACTATCCCCTCCTTTCCAAACAATTTCCCGCCATTGTGTCCCAGTCTTATTATCCTCCTGTTCCTGTGCTACTTGCCCCTGCCCAACCAGGATTTGGTCAACCGTCCGAGAGTAGTATCTGAAGGAGGCTTCAGAAACCAGTTTCCTACCTTCCAATCGAAATTGTTACCCATTAACCTCGAGCCCGCTACGAGTAATTGGTACCCAATACTAACCTAGAAATACTGCTATTTAAAATGTAAATAAACATTACTGATTTTGGCTCCGCAAAGTGTCACACACGACTGAGCCTAGTAAATAAACGAACTAGTTAAAAAAAAGATATATGAATCCTCAGTGAACTCTGAACATCCTCAGTAGGCGTGTTTTTTATCAAAGGCAAGTGGGATTGAGAACTACTTTAAATTAAATTTTAAAACAAGACTTTTATGTATTTCTTGTCAGACTTTAAAAGGTTTTGAAAACATCAATAATCAGATCACTTTTAAACGCAGCTCATTGGATAGAAATTGTACTTCGAGCAAGAGAATCTCAAAAAAGTTATTGGAGATAGCCCACGCAAATTGGACACTTTCGTTGAAATAAGTTCGATCATCAAGTTGACCGGAATAAGTTTCTTAAAACTAACAACTGATCTATTGCAGCATTGATCTCTAATATGAAACTCCGATAAGCCACGACCCACAGTTTCACAGAAACGCTGAGTAAGAAAAATCACATCTTGCCGGGGTTGAATCGAGATTTGGATTTGCGAAACACGACTAGTCTTATTGGAATCACATCTGTTTCTTTATAACACTTTCTTCCTAAAGCTTTTTCATCGTTGCCGAAGTATGCAGTGAAAGCTTTGATCTCGAAAAATTAGCTTTTATATAAATAAGCTTTTTTAAGCTTGTTACAGCTTTAAGTACCATGCAGTGTCGAACGATCGGTTGATCCACGAATGTTGCGCAGCACCGTGATACATTGCAACAATCAAACAATATTGTCTCAGATTTGGAATTATCCTCCTCCAATTGAGCTACACGTCTTATTGACTGTATTTAAAACATTTGAATATCAAACCTAGCAGATGTTAGCTCATAAATACATTTTCTTCAATTGACCGATTAAGATGGACACAAAATCGATCACTTCCTGTATAGTGACTGTCATGCCACACGACTTTGTTGCACGTTTAAATTACTACGCAACATCAGTCACATCGCTTGTAGGTACATTCTTGTCACTACAGCAATGAGTACATCTAATTGGTCGGTCATTCGTTCAAAGCAAATCAATTCCACTTGATTGATGCAATAATGTAATTCCTAAATTATTCAAAACAAGTCCTCTCCCAGTTTTGCATAAATCAACCTTCCGTAACGTTTGCGCTGAACTTGACTTCCACTGTCCTCTCACACCTCCCAACCACGTTCAATTCAAAACGACCAACGTGGCGGGAAGCACTGGGACTCCTGGAGGCTCCCATCTCGAAAACGGGTTACATACATTCGCAGCTGAAGTATATTTTGACGTGCACAAGTCAGCGAGAACAAAGCCTAGCATACATTTGAGGCGGCCACGAGTTTTCTCTGCCATCTTCTTGCCGTCTTTTTGTTTTGGCTTCTCCGGACAACCCAGATCCAGTCCCTCTCCTATCCTGCCCCCCCCCCCCTGCCAGAGTATAACAGGGCAGTGGACACAACATCAGCGATGCCAAGCTTCCAGATTTATCTGAAAAATCCGCGAAGTCTGGAAGTCTCCTATCCCAAGTAACAATTTTGGTTTTATCGTGGTTTTGAATGGACTACATTGTTGCTTGGGATGTTAATAACATGGACCAATTTTTTCCCCAGACAAATTTCTTCCAGGCTTTTCGAAAATAGCACTGACAACCCTGCACAACATAGAGCAGGCCGAAAGAACATGCTTCGCTTCACGATCCACCATAATGATGATGGTGATATGTTGTGGATATGGTAGTGGTGGAGTGGAGACTGGAGTGGGTCATGTCAAACCAAATCCGTTGGGGATGGGGGGAGCAAGGTGCGGACCAGGTGTGAAGGAGGGTGCAGTGGTCCGAAGAAAAAAAAAGTCAGTTAACCAGTCATCATCATGCTTGGCCGTTGTTAGTGAGGCGGGAGAAATCTGAAATGAGAACTTACTAAACCAGTTTTTTTCGCTTCGCCACCGCGCGCCCCGTTCTCCAGCGGCCACGAACCCGGCGGTTGTTTGCGCTTCGTTGGATAAGACCCACGAGAAGCACACAAAACACAAAACTCTTTCCTTCGACCGTTCGTCCGTTCGTTCGTTTGCTTCTTTCCATTTTGGGCTCTTTCTTTTGCATCATTTTTTTTTGCGTCCAAAGTCTGTGCTCCTTCACGTGAGAGGTTCATCTTTGGATCGTTTTGAAGAAACTTGAACGCGCTTTTCAAACGTGTACGAGCCTACAAACGGCCGCTGCTAGTTCTGTTTGCTTACACGTTTGTATGCGTTGAAGCATTGATCGGAGCTCACGGAATATACACAAAGAAGCGATGTTCACGGGAACCGTCTCTATGGTGGGCATGTATTAATCAGTACCGTAGTCTCGATACATTTCTTCACCCGTTTTTGCCATTTACTTGATGTGCTTTGAGTGGCGCGTTGTGGTACCTGTGAGGACGATGGATATGACTGGGTGGCAGTATTTCAGGAAACGAAGAGTGACCACTTGAGGTGGAACCCGAGTTGAAGCAAGTACTCTTGTTCGGTTGGAAATGGATCTATGAATATGGCCTTATGACTAGCTACTAGGAACTTAGGAATTAGCAAATCATTAAATGTCATCAACTGAATGTGTTATAGCTAAATGTAGTCGAAGAATATAGGAGAAATGGCTCTAATGTTGGCCTATGGATCTAAGATTGGGCCCATCGCTAAAAATCTGCTATTTATCAATTTTATCTAGATGAACGCGTCATTGGATATTTTTGGTCGCTATTCGAAATTTAGTCGATTGCTGAATTACATTACATCCATTTTCCATAGTTTTAAATTTCCGGTGGTTAATGTAGTTTGAAACTGCTTTCAATAAAAATAAACAACCACACTGCCGATGTCTCCAAAACCAAGGGCTGGATTCAATTGTATTGAAATGATTGTAGTTCCATAAAATACATCACATAACCAGTTGAAACTATCCACGTGAATTTCACATAACTTTCATGTGATCCCATAATTGGCAATTGCACCACTAAATCACATGAACCTTATGTGTCCAATGAAATCTATATGATTACTCAAATGGAATTTATTATGTTATGTGATATTCAGATAGCAATCAAAATGTTGTTATTGGAAAATATTATGTGCGTTTCTAATATAAACTAGGGTAAATGAACCATTTTTGGACTAGGATGATTATTTCCATGCATGGTTAGAGCATGGATTTTGTCATATGTCTAAGCGAATAAAGTCATGAAAATTTATTTAAAAATAGAGTTAGACCCTTGCACAGTGGTTCCTGGCTGACCAAAACCTCAAAAATTAAAGTTGATATTTTTTATTTCAATATTTTTTTAATCATTATAAAAAGTTAAGAGTATCTTAAATTGAATGATTTGTGCAGTTCTGTTGATTAAATATTTGTTTTTATGGCTGTTATAGTGTAGAGATATCAAATTTTTTTGAAAAAATCGAAACGTATCTTGTAACTGTTTTGCTCAAATATAGCAAAAATTAATGTGTTTATAAACTTTGTTGCTTCAGAAGAAATGTTCTTCGGCTCATTTCACGTCAAATGGATGGTAAAAAAAGAGTGTCTTAGTGTTTTTAGTGACAGTTTCTGATATAAAAATTAGCAAAAATATACTTTTTTAGCATTTAGCCTAAGCAAAACATATGAAGGACACATCCGCCCACTATCATTTAGTAACCAAAATATAGCTAGAAAAGTTAGCTTTCTGATAGGTTTTAATGTGTTTTGCGATTTTTTGCGAAACATGTTGCAATTAAGAATAACAAGTGAAGTGTTCTTTGAAAATATCTGTTTCTATGTTATATAATCTGCGGTGTATACAACAAGCTTCACAATGCCTTTTTCAAAGCACACCAATACGCACACACATAAACACACGCACCATATATCTATATCTTATGGTTCGTGAGTTATGATTTTTTTAAACAAGCAGGTTAGGGTGGCCCCTAGACAATCGTCATTCTATAAATATATTTTTATACGTTCATTTCTCGTGAAATTTTTATACCATATACTTTAAGAACTTTTTATGACGCATATTTTTGCTAAATTGTTATTTCTTTTATTTGAAAAGTTATGACTAGTTTTGTTGAAAAATACTATTTTTTTTTTTAATTTAATTAAATGCTTTAAACAAAAAAAGCTCTTGCAGTTTTGTTTATACCAAAAAAAAAAAAAAAAAAACGATGTTTCCATTGCAGTTAAATGTTTGAAAATCGGTTTACTCCATTTTGAGATATTGACAATTGAAAAGAGTCATTTTTTTCGAAGAAAATAGCCTTTAACTTTCTAATCAAAAAAGATAGTAACCTAGTTGCTTGAGCAAAAATATGCGTCATCAAAAGTTCTAAGTGTAATCACAACAATGTGTTTGCAAGAAATTTACGCATGAAAAGATATTCAAAGAAAATCGATTTTAGTGGCCACCTCTAACCTGCTTGTTTAAAAAATCATAGCTCAAGAACCATAAGAGATAAAAACGTTGTGTCTTCTACAAAGTTCCTTTGAGTTTAATGTTCTACAACCGTTTAGAACACTGCTTTGGTCTATTTCAAATAATAAATAGTTTGTAATTTTAATTAACCAATTTCATAGACCACCCTAATTTTACAAATTTAAAAAGATTGAACAAAAAATATGAAGCAACCTTCCCTATGAAACCATATACCTAAAACTGACAGTTTGGGCGAAGACCAAAAATCTATTACAATGAATGTTAGTTCCATTTCCTATCATCCTCTGTTCATGAACATCGCAGCGAATGTTAGAAGTTGACCTTGCAGGCGATGTAATGGTTTTTTGCCTTTTTTATTTCGTGTTTTGTCTGTGATTTCACCTACACAAGCAAGCATTTGCCTTGATTTTTATGTATAACATGGTAGAACGACGCACACCCTTGCCTCGAATCTATCCAGCAGAAAAAGCATACGAAGTCGAGTGTGAGAGGAAATGAGCGCTTCTTGTTTGCTTTTAGGCTATCCTTATTCAGAAGCATGGTCTGATAATCGCAACGTTCGTTGTTCGAGTCCAGTCGGCAACCTTTTTCCAATTTTTTTTCGACATAATTAATTTACCTCACTAATACACTCTACATTTTTCGGTCTCCAATTTTCTTGCATTGGACCGCAGCTAGGTATATCGCATCCTCGGTTCATGCGGTCTCCACTAACATTCTCTGATGATGAATCCCACATAATTGTAAGCGAATCTTACATCCACCGGTTGGGTGTAGGTAAATACGGCTGGGACCATTGTGCATTGGTTTTGGTTCTACTATACTCCTTTTTGTGACGTCTTGATTGTCAAGTTTTCTTCGTACAGCTAAAATCATCTATTTCAACTGTTTTTTTTTTGCCTATTAGCAACAATTTTGAGGTTTTGGCCAACTTTTGTTCTAAGGGGACCCACTGTGCCTTGGGGAAAAAACTGGAGTACTAGCTCACGTACCCTATGAGAAATCTTGTTTTCAATGTATGTAATTCTCTTCCCACTTGCAACCACGATTATTTCACCTTATTCCCCCGGGAGAGTCGATGATTCAAATTTTCAACCAATGTATCCAGTTGTCGAAAACAGAGTTATGCCCGGTTTACACTTCTACTGATTAACTAGTGCTGTTGGGCCTTTTGCTTACGAAAATGGTTAGCAGCATGATTTAAACAATTTTTCACAGCTGATTAACACTGGCGCTTCCATTTCAGACACACTCATGTCCAGCTTACACGAATTTTGGTTAATCCACATTATGTACCAGCACTAGTGTAAACCGGGCAAAAGCGAGAAATTTCAAAGTGAGCAAAAGTCACTCAATCAGCATTGCCGAGAAATTCCAGAAAACTGCCAACTCTTCTTGATGAATGCTGAAGACGTTGCAAAATATGTGTTTGACACATAACAACAACAAAATAGGCATACGGCGTAGGATTCTCTAAATACCACAGAAATCCAAGGTCATACACCTCTCCAAAAGCAAATGCAACAGAAAACTACTCAACATAAACATCAACAACGAAACAGTACCAACAGTCGAAAGTTTCAAACCATAGATTCGAAACTGACATTCAAACAAAACACCTTTTGTCTTTAGCACTTCTTTAAAAGATAAATTAACACTCCGAATACGGTGGGTAAAATACTTTACGAAGACTACGAAGCCTCCGAAAAACGTGTAACAGCAGGTTTGCAACGACATAACTTAGCCATTTCTTAATGAACTTCAAACATTTTTGTATCTCTAGAATTCCTAGGGTTTGAAGATTATTTTGATTGTAAAAGGATTAAAAATAGGGTCGTCTACTTTATTCAAAACCGAAAAGAGTCGTTACACGTTTTTTTAAAAGGAGTGTTTATGGGTTGTGCAAGTGGTCTATGATCGATAAATTAGATTAATGGGTACATATGTTCATAATTAGCCAGAATACAGTCATGGTTCCTATATATGGATCCTGGAGACAACGGAACGGTCCTCCATAAAATTGGTCAATCCACGAAACTGATCCTAGAGCTCCGCGGTTTTTTTTTAAACATTAGGAACTGTGATATAAGAAAGAATTTGCGTTCATGACATAAACATGGTCCCAGATGGTCATCAGATCGTCCTCGGGAAGATCCGAAACATCAGTAAAAGTGTTCAATCTATTAAACTGATCCTAGATCTCCACGGTTTTTTTTTTCGAAAACACTTGGAACTGTCATATATAAATTAATTGGGGGTAATGACATAAACATGTACCTAGAAGGCCATGGGACCATCCTCCAGAAGATCTTGAACATCCTTAAAAATGGTCAATTCATGAAACTGATCCTAGAGCTCCGCGGTTTTTTCAAAACCATTAGGAACAGTGATATAAGAAAGAACTTGCGGTCATGACATAAACATGGACCTGTATGGACATAAGACCGTCCTTCGGAAGATCCGAAACATCGGTAAAAGTGATAAATCCACGAAACTGATCCTAGAATTCTGCGGTTTTTTCGAAAGCATTTGAAACTGTGATATAATAAAGAATTTATGGTCATGACATAAACATGGACCCGGATGGCCATGGGGCTGTCCTCTGGTAGGTCCAGAACATCCGTAAAAGAGGTCAACCAATGAAACTGATCCTAGAGCTCCGCTTTTTCTTTTTTAAACATTAGGAATTGTGATATAAGAAATAATTTGGGGTCATGGCATAAACATGTACCATGTGGCCATGGGATTGTCATCTGGATCATCTGGAATATCCGTAAAATGGTCAATCCATAAAACTGATCTATGAGTTCCATGGTTTTTTTTTCGAAAACACGTGGAACTGTGATATAAAATATTTTGGGGGCGTAACATAAATATGGACCCAAATGACCATTGACCATGACACCGTCTTCCGGAAGATCCGAAAAAGTGGTGCATCGATAATACTGATTCTAGAACTTCGCGGTTTTCTCGAAAATACTTCGAACTGCGAAGTTTTCGAAAAAATGGGGTTTTACGGATGTTCCGGATCTTCGGAATGACGGTCCAATGGCCATCTAGGTTCATGTTTATGTCACGACACCAAATTCATTCTTATAACACAGTTCCTAATATTTTTGAAATAAACTGCGGAACTCTAGGATCAGATTCATGGATTTACCACTTTTCAGGATGTTCCAGATCTTCCAGAGGACGGTCTCATGCCCATCCAGGCCCATGTGTATGTCACAACTCAATTTTTTTTCTTATATCACAGTTCCAAGAGATTAAAAAAAAATTGCTGAGCTCTAGAATCAGTTGCATGGATGAACCAATTTTACCGATGCTCCGAATATTCCGAAGGACGGTTCCATAGCCATCCGGGTCCATGCTTATGTTACGACCCCAAATTCTTTCTTATATAACAGTTCCATGGGTTTTAGAAAAAAAAACTGCTAAGCTCTACACACTTAATTTTTTCTACCGAGCTCGGCTGTGCAAATCTTGGCAATAAAAGTTTTATTTGTTTTGTTTCATTTGTTTGCTGAGATTCAGCTTAACATTATCCGAGAGTCAGCAATCAAATGTCACTTTTGCTGAGATCTCAGTGAAACTTTTTGTGCCGAGATTTGCACAGCCGAGCTTGGTAGAAAAAAACTAAGTGTGTAGAATCAGTTTCATGGATGGACAACTTTTAAGAATCTTTCGGATCTTGCGGAGGACGGTCTCATGGCCATCCGGGACCATGTTTATTTTACGATCCTAAATTATTTCTTATATCTAGGGTTACTTCCACTCACTTGCTATAAAAAAATGTTTTTCGGAATTATGAAATCATGAAATAGTATAATGCTAATTAGTACTTGTAAGTTACAAGAAGAGGTCATGAAGTATATGTTTGACACATAAAATCTGTCAATATTGCTTTCAGTGCGTCACAATCAGCGATTTTACGACTCGTGAGCGCTCACTCTGAGTGAACGCTCACGAATCATAAGATCGCTTATTGTGACGCTCTGAAAGCGAAATTGACAGGTTTTATGAGTCAAACACATACCTTACACCCTTTTCTTGTTACTTATTAGTACAACATATCATTATAACATCTAATGATTGCATAACTCCAAAAAATATTTTTTTATAGCAAGTGAGTAGAAGCAACCCTGCTTATATCACAGTTACTAGTGTTTTCGAAAAAACAACCGCAGACCTCTCGAATCAGTTTCATGGATGAATCACTTTTACGGATAATCCGGATCGTTCGGGGGATGATCCCATGGCCATCCGGGTCCATTGTTATGTCACGGGACCATTGTTATGAAATCGCTGACTAACGGCGTTATATTTCGAATTATAATATTTTGCAGAAAAATTTGTTATGGTTACAAGATTCAACAGCAATAATGGTTAGCATCCATACCTCTCACGCCAAAGTCACGAGTTCGAATCTCACTCCCGGACAAGTCACGAATGACCCAAGAGCGTTAAAGTGACTATAATAAAAAAAAGCAACAATGAAGAAAAAATTTCTTTGCATAACCGTTGATTTCAAATGTAGGATTGTTAAAAATTTATTAAACAGCATGTTGTTCTAATGACCAGTACTCGGGATAAAACACATCTCAGACCCTCATAAGATTAGGAATCACATAGATGAAGACTAACTAACTCATTTTTTCCTTGTTTCAAGATCATCCTCGGTGGACAAAGCCCAGTCTTGTCGCTTATCAACAAGGCATAAAAAGTAACAAGGACTAAGATGTGTTCCTTGGATTACTGAAAAATCCTGTTCCCCTAGTTTGAAGTAGTCAAGACTAGGAATCGGTGGTAGATCTTACATCCCGTAACGTACCACGAAAAGGTGATCTACCCACGTTACGGGGAGCGACGAGTGATGCTGAGAGAGATGTTTCCTAATCGAAGAATAGTTCTACGCTGTTGTCGCCGCCACACGGTAAGACTCGTCGGTCTCATCATCGGTATTGGTTCTGTTGCTTCTCAACACCGTAGATTAGCGACACCGGTGAACAAACCAGGTTGTCCGACGATTATGTGGTGCTCGAGTATTCCTGTTGCTGGTCAACAACTTCCTGGTTATGGTGACGTTATAGAGACGACGTTCTCGCAGCGACTCAATCGAGGATCGGGTATATTGTCTAGATGTCATCAAGGTTGGGCGTACTTAATGGAGTAGCCATGTGTGCGCTGCACATGCCGGAGTACAAACGTTCCATTACTTTTTTTAAATTCATTATAAAGCATTCACCGCCGCTTGACTATCTGAGCAAATGCTTATATTTGCATTTTAATAATTCCTTTAAATACAAATTACTTCACATTCTAGGATGCCATTTATTTCAGCTTGAAATACCTTGGGCCATTTTCGCATCGACACCGAAACGTTAACCCAAGGGCCAGCACCCACTATATTATCTTGTTTCGAGCTGTCTGTATAAAAATTAATGATCCAGGACGAATATCAAGTCCTCCTGCATCCTAATCAAAGCTAGTCGCATGAGGAGCACGAAATTTATGGTTGAAATAATTTCACTTGGGCATACAATCTTCGTTCATCAATATTAATGGACTTATTGAGAGAGTGGAATCCTGATTCCCGGATGGGTTTTCATCCATATTCTTTTATCCGGATAGTTGGACACCGTTTGTTCTCTGAAAAAGAATAACACATCTGGTCAGCATTCTACCTGCCGAAGCTCAAGCATCTAGGAATTTTAATTACTTTATTTATTTATTTATTTATTTATTTATTTATTTGGAGGGATAACCCACGATAGTGGTCGCAAAACCTCATAATTTCAGTACCAACAGATAACATGGAATCCTACAGATACGTTTGCTGGAACTAAGTCCTAAACATATAAATCGAAATAAATGATTAACTTAATTTAAATCCAGAAAACAGAAGCCGTCAGGAAGTTAAAAGTAGATTATAAAACAAATTCTTAAGCCTAACACGGGAGATATTAAAATCAAGGCAGTTGTAACATTTGTTGAAAATCTTGCACATGCTAGGTAACGGCTCATTAGTGCCGTAGTTTGTGCGAGAAGCCGGGATATTGAAAAAAATAATAAGAAAGTTAATTTAAGTGTCTGATATTGATATTCAACTGCTGCAGAAGTGAATCGCAATGAATGTCCTATAGTAGGAGATCAGCGATGAAGGTACCCTTAGATACGCCTCGGCGAACAGTAAGTAATTGTAGGGACATCAAATTATTGCTTTCATAACTAGAGAGATTGAAAGGATCACTCCAGGGAAGCCAACGAAGGGCGAAACGTACAAATCTTCGCTGAATGGCCTCAATACGATTCACCCCGTTGCTGTAAAAAGGAGCCCATACTATGGAACAGTACTCTAATGTGGAGCGGACTAGCGAACAATAGAGTATTTTTAAACAGAAAATGTTCCTAAAGTCTTTGGCGAAACGAAAAATGAAACCAAGTTGAGAAGATGCCTTAGCGGAAACATAAGCAAGGTGAGTTGTGAATCAAGTAGGACGCCTAAGTCTTTAATGGTAGATTAACGGCCTAATATTTGCTCCTGCAGGCTGTAAGCATAACAGATAGGTGATTTTTTCCTGGAAAACGTTATAATGGAACATTTAGAAGCATTAAATACCATCCTGTTATTGTCACGCCAAACAGTAAAAACGTCCAGCTGCTGCTGAAGAAACAATGCATCACTTCGATCTTTGATGAAAAAGAATAGTTTGAAATCGTCAGCATAAGACAGCTTAAGGCAACTAATCGAAAAGTGAACGTCATTCAGATACAATAAAAATTAATAATAGAATACGGGAAGAAAAACTATCCGGGACTTAGAATTCTCGACTGTAATAGATTTTTTTATCGATTTATGAACTGAAAATAGCAAAGATAAAGTCGACGCAGATAACACTAGTTTACAAATAAATGTAAAAAATAATTACCTTGGATCTTTGACCAATGATTCTTATGTAAAATCGTGCGCTGAATCCAAAAATGTAGTCAAAAAAATCTCAGTAGGATAGTTTTCGAGATACAGCTAAAAAATGAAAATTTACTTTAAAAAAGTTTGTGTACTAAAATACAAATATCTCCGGATTTAATAAGACGATATCAATTATTTTAAAGCCAAATTAAAGTTAAAAAAAATTTCTTTCGATCAACTGAACATCAACTATCAGTGAGATTAGTGGTATTGTTGTGAATTGATATTTTGTTTATTATATTTTTTGTATTGCATTTTTACCAGACAAAATGAATTTCTGCTAAGTTTTTAAACAGTGTAAATAAAAATGTTTGTAGTGGTTGTACCACTAATCTCACTGAAAAATGATCTTTAAATAATCGAAAGCAAATTTTATCACCTTTAGATTGACGTTAAAATAATAAATTTAACTTCATTACAATTTAAGATGCTTGTATTTTAGTAAACACATTTTTTTTAGTTTTTTAGTTAAATCTCGAAAACTAACCTACTGAGATTTCTTTAGACTACAGTTTTGGGTTCATCGCATGATTTTACATGGGAAATGACCATCAGCGTACAAAGTTCAAATATGTTGTAAAATAGTGTAATCTGTCAATATCATTTAGGACTTAATGCGATGTGTACGAAACTAATTGAACCCATTTCCACGGATGTGAGAATTGCAGTATAAATTTCAAAGTAACTCTCCGCCAACCACCATCGTGGAATCCCTTCCGACTCGGGGTCCACTGTGAGTGCTTGAGCTTGCTATCGTCATCGCATGCTAACCGGTCACTTCGTGGTCGGTGAAGTTGGCTATCGCCGCAATATTGTATCGCGTCCTCATCGCAACAGTCGGCGTCAACAATCCATAAATTCAACTTACTACACTCAGCGCGTGACATGCCGAACGGTGTGGTCTCTCATTCCACCAATGCAATGCTTTTTGAATTAGTTCGCATACAAGCTAACATGTGGGTCCGGTAGTGTGAGTTACCTGGTGCCTCCATTCCAGACCGTTAGTCATCGCGTGGTGTTGGAGTTGGGGCATAATATGACGAAAGCAGGTGGGCGCGGCGTGTGTGTATTAGTCCCGAGCTCCACCATGCGTCGATATGTTTGTGCTGACTGGGGGGGTGTTGTTGTAGACGTTACAAAAATTAACGTTTTTCTTTCTTTTTGGACTGCGGTGATGAGGCGAGGAAGGGCGGCTACGGTGAGAGCTACAACACTACTGTTTGTATATCCACCGCAAATGGGTGTGTAGCTCTACCTGACTTGGGCTGATTTTATTGTGCGACCAAACGGCGACCTGTACGCGAGCGACTAGCCAAGTTTGTTGTCCTTATCGATTTCGGTCAGGTATCCTTGTTGTGGGAGTTAACCAGGTCCTTGAAAGCGTCTGACATCGATACGGCTGGTATTGCTGCTGGTGAAATTTGAATCTAATTAGTCTACTTCTTCCGGTCAGCGATTGCGGTCAGGATTCGGACACGAAAGGCCCTGTGCGGAAATTCAAGCTGCGACTCAATTTTTGGTGAGTTACGTGTTGCACTTAGGTCGAGTTGTGTTGCGCTGCCGCTGTTATAGTGGTGTTGCGGCGACAAAAACGGTGAGCGAGGTGGAGGAACCTGCCCTGTGCTGTGGTGATTCATTCCGTTGCGCGGTGTACTCACGGTTTGTTGTGGTGTGGATGAGCTGCATCAGTGTGCGAGAACGAGCTTCCAGAAAGGGTCTCGCGTGAGCTGTGCGCTTAGCTTGGTTCGGCTAGTTGGCTTAAGTACGCGGTCCGCGCTAGTACACGTTTTTGAGTGCGAGAAGGAAAAGTGGCGACCTACTAAACAAAAGAAGACACCTAGCTAATACTGCAACCAAGAAGACGCGTGGAAGACAACGACGCGGTTCTGTTTTTTGAATAAAAAAGAATACAATATAAACCGATTCAACAAGTGTATCGAGAGATTTGCACCCGCGTGCAGGAAACCACCGTTTCGCATTTAATCTCTTTATTTACTCTGAAAACAAGATATTAAAGGAAACAACAACGTGCTGGGGTCCCCCTTTTGGCATCGTAATCAAATCCGCGTAAAAATTTCGGTCCTCTGGACCGCTCCATGGAAAATATTTACTCGACAGAAGAAAGTGTGAAAACACGAAAAAAAAGGTCGTGAAAGTGAGTGAGTGAAATTTCGTGAATCGGGCAGTGAAGTGTCTGCAGGAGCACAAGCAAAAGGAAGATCTTTCAACCGTTTTTTTTCAATTCCTTCGTTTCTGTAACACGTCTCCCAGAAGACGACGGCGAGAAGAGCGCGAGGAGCAAGCGAGCGAGCGAGTGATCCAAGCGTGTTTTTTCCACAGTGTACCCAGTTCTCTTCTTCGAAACTTAACCCGAAATAAGAAAGGCGAAAAAAAAAATCGAACAAAATGGTAGACAAGCAGCAATTTTTCCTGCCATGTTTTGTGGTGTGCGCTATTTTCTCAGGTAATTATCGTTAATTTCTTTAGTGATTTTAATATGAATGGTGTTTTTCCTCCGTGCGGCAGTACCGGTTGTCGTGAGTGACGTACGACGGCCGGGAGATTAACATTTAAAAAGCGAGAGTTGGATGCTAGCGGGTGTCATATTTTGGTTTCGGGTGTTTTATGATCGGTTCCAAATTTTGGCATGCTTTTCATACTTTTACCAACTAGTGAAGGGGGTGAAAGCATAAAAATGTTTTATTGGTTGGTCGGTATGGGAATGATGCTTACGGTTACGGCAGGCTGGTTGGACGATAAGATAATTTTGGCGGGGTGTTGGTTCTGTATTGTGATCGCTCCAATTTTTTTGTTGGCTAAATGTTGCTTTGTGCAATGAGCTGCACAGTTATTTTCGGTTGTTACCTGTAATGACACGAGTAAACAAAAAAAATATATGATTAGATTGCACGACTGTGTGACTCAAACGAACGGATGTATATGTCAATAATTGAAGTCAGTTGGCATCAGTCTGTTAAATGGTATGGTTGTGTTTTTTATAGTAGATATTCAATAAAAATAATAAAAATTTATGACATTTCCCTCACAATATATTACGATCTCTGTGATTCAATGACCTTTTGAGCTTTAATTTCCGATAATCTCGTAGAAGATTTTCAAACACAAACTGAAAGTTTACGGCGGATCTTCATATTTTCTACAGAAAATCCAAAAGACATGCATTTGACAAGAAGTTAGTTTGGGGGGCGACCCCGGCGTAGTGATTAGCATCCATACCTCTCACGCCAAAGTCATGAATTCAAATCTCATCCCCGGACAAGTCACGAATGACCCAAGAGCGTTAAAGTGACTATAATAATAAAAAAAGAAGTTAGTTACTTTTTGTCCATTTTGATGATTTCAAGACAACTTTAGTGTTTTCAAAACGGTTTCGGTGATTCTAGGCCTGTGATTCTCAAATTATGAATTAGACTTAAGTGGGGCAAGAGTACGCAGGTGGCGATAGTACGCACTGGTTCCAAAAGCAGGTAAACGAAATGATGGACCAATGATTATGAGTAGGATTGAAGCCTCTACTGAATACAAGCTTACCAGAAAAATATTGCGTATTTTGAATGATAACCTAAAGGCTATCACCAGAAGGATGTAATTTTTTCGATATTTACATTTTGATATAAAATTAAAAAAAATTCGAAGCGGTATTATGATATCATGGATGAAGATTATAACTTAGGTATTCCAGTATTATGATTGATCTATATGATGGTATTTTAAGGTATGTATCAGCAGACGATATAGGAAAGACATTCATTTCGGAGACCCTTTTCATTATTGACTTCGAGTAGGGCAAGGCTTGAGTGGTGGACATATCGTTTCAATATTGAAAAATGTGAACCTGATTTGAACCTTTAATTACTAGGGTTTAGTGCACTAATATTACCAAATATATTAAATACATCAGATTTGTACGATTTTTTGTTAATGTCCACCACTTGAAAATCTAACTTTAAACCATTGAACATAGAAAACAGATGAGGTCATGCACATAATATGCGCGTAAATATGACAAACTAAGGGCCAACTTTGATTTTTTATTGAATTATAAAGCATGCATTCGATTAAAATAGACGTCTGAAATCATTTAACAAAATGCACACTCTTGCCCCACAAACTTAATCAAGCGTTTTAGAAAAATGCCGTGATTTTTCAAATAGGTATCCATAAGTTATTGTGGCCAAATAGTCAAGGGCAAGGTTGCTGATCCTCACAGCGAAGTAAAATTCGTTATATATTCCTCTCGCTGTTGCTGAAGTAGTGCTGCAGTAGAGCGGCTCCCTTCGCTTGAGTGGTAGCTTGACGCTGCGCTGGATTGAATCATTTTTATCATTCAGCAATCGCACTACTGTGAGTATAGATCAGTTGTATGCGCGAGAACATAACTTTGAGTTAGGAAAAATACGTTATTAGCCTTTGCTCCTACAGTTCCGGATTCAAAACATTGGGTGCCGTTGACCAGCATCTATAACGAGTTTTGCACAATTAAATATGCGGTTGCAATGTGTAGGTTCATTGCGAAAATTGGTAACCGCGTGACACTAAACAGTCGGCAACGTCACTAAATATAAAACTAAGATCTATTAAATTTTAAGCAATTAGTATGTGAAACACATTTTGATGCTTTTAATTCAGAAGAACGCAAGCATAATCGCATGTGGTCGGCAGTGTAGAATAGATCTTCCAACAAACTCACTATGACGATTTCTGCTAAATTGTGGGTTTTCGGACAGGAGCTATGATCTGCAAAGTCACATATACCGGTTACAGTAATGACCAGAATTTGTCAGCCTCTGCACGCATCAGACTTATCGGTAAATCATTTTAATTTTAGCCGTAATTCCAAATCTTTCTCATGCCTTTCTCTTTGTGCATTAAGACCATTGCAAAAGAGCAAAATATTTTCAGAAAGGGAGCCAGGTTCATTACTGCATTTCTAATCCAGGGAAATATTAGCAGTGCATTTGCAATGCAATTTTTCTCTGGATCTACATAGGGAGTAAATAAATAAAATGTCTTAAGAAACAAGCATCACAAAACAAGGCATTGAGGGGTATCCCAGCATATTGAGATTCATAGCTTTCGAGCTAAAGTCACAAATTAAAATCTCACAAATCACGAATGATCCAAGGCTGTTAAAGTGACTATACTAAAATAAAAGTGGGTTCTTTTCACAAGTTCTTTACCCATTTTTTGATGAAATAATCGATTAGCTTGATTCGCTTTCGCGATTGATGTACAATACAGTTTTTGGTAACGCATAATTTTCGACATATTTTTTTTACTTTTTAGAAAATCCATCTTATGTTAAATTCTTACTCTAATTAAAAAAGTTATTCTAAGACCATTCCCAAGCAACATTGCAAGTTTTATCAAGGTTTTATAGCATTCTACAAGTCTACATCATGGTCTACATAACCTTCATAAAACCAGAAATGTTATTTGGGTTCTTTGTGGATCCTTTCTACTTGGTATTTTATGATAAATTGTCTAGACAGTACCAGCACAAATATGTGGGAAAATTTCGCTGATGAGGTGTTGCCAAAAACGGGAAGGCACTGCACTGTATTGCTACACGTTGTATTAGTTTGAATAACTTAAAAAAAAACAGCGTTAGGAATTAGCCTGGTTGACTCATCACTAATAGGAACACTTGGCAAGCCTAGTGCAACATGTGGGAATCTGTGGTGTCTAGACTGAAATGTCTCCGAATTTTTTGCTTACAGATAAAGTTCATAGTTTTGTTTACGAAAATAAGTTTCAAAAAATTCGGGGTGGTTAATTTTCCCGAAAGTTTTAGTTGAAGTTTCCGGACATCACGTACATTGAAATGTAGAATGTATGTTATTTAAAAATAGAGAGAGTTTATCTCTGCAATCCATTAAAAATATAATCAGAAAAAATATATATACGAACATTTTCACAGCATAGGAAAATAGCTAGAAACATAAGGAAATCCAAAGTCATGGTGATGAAAGTTTGTCATGGAAGAAAACTTCTAACCTTTCAATGGAGAAAATTTCATAGTGGTGTTTTTGACTGGCCAAACTTCATCAACTCTTAGGAAAATTTCCTTCTGCCAAAATTTTGCAGACACAATTTGCCGCACTATTTCAGCGCCTCTGTGAATTAACGGAAGCAGAGTATTCTGTAAAATTTGCAGACCGCTTGCCTTCCACAGGGGATCCAAAAGCAAACTGGCACCTTCCCATTTTGGATATCTTATGCACAGAAAAAAAATCTGAATTTTAACTATCGCGCAAAATCTCCCTTCGTTTAATATTGAGCTATACTTGGCATAAACAGCGAAATGTTTTACAAACTTGCATACAGTATTGCTAATATATGCGATATTGCGCTTAAATTTAAACGAAATATCGCGTGAATTTTAGCCAAATCTAGCGTTAATTTTATGTGCGCTATATCTCGCAGAAATTTACACGAATTTTTCGAACGGTGTGGGAAGGTTGTGCTCCGTTAAGCTGGGTTTAGATGTGACAAGTCAATTGATCATGTCAGTTGAATTCAACTGACTTGAACGCGAATTGAACGTGTAAACCATGCCATTCAACTGACTTGATCAACTCACTTGAATTGAAAAAAGTTGAACCAGCCTCAACTTTTCAAGCTAATTGAATTCAACTGAGTTGATCATTTGACTTGCCTAGTCTAAACCCAGCTTTACCATCAGTACATTACCAAGAGCACATCACCCCTAGTGGTGTCCGCGTCACTTATCTTCATTTTTTTTTTAAATTTCCATGATTCGTCTTGCTCATATCGGCAACTCGTAGCACTCGCTGCGAGTATTAAACTGACTCACCGTGAACGCTCATTGAGGCCTGCACTCTTATCCGATCACACCAGTTCATAAAGAACGATGAGAAAGGAACGAGAGTGAATGAAGCGCTTTGAGTCGTACGATGCGAGTATCAGTAACCTTGGTCAAGGAATCGACTCACGGTTAGAACCTTAAATTTTATGTTACGTTAAAGAAGATACATGAATTTTAAAACTAAGTGCGTACTCTTGTCCCACTTTACTCTACCATCCACTGGTGCATTTTATAGGAATTTCAAAGGATCTTTAGGAATAATTTCAAAGGATATCAAAGGATGATTTTTTAGGCATACTTAATCTGAGTATTTTATTCAAATTAGTTCTGAGGAATGTAGGTGAAATGTAAGGAGAATTTCAAGGTAGTCCTGAGTAGAATTCCTAGTGAATCTTGAGAAGGATTCGAACTTAATTTATAACAGAATTATGTGGAGCATTCCAAAGAGAATCCAAAAAGAGATCCTACTAAAATTGCACACTTATTTTGAGGTGACTTCTTTTAAAGAATATTTCTGGAGAACTGAATGTAAATTCCAAGGTACTTGTAAGTAGAATTCCAAGAGAAGAAGGAGAATCCAATTTTGAAAATAATTCAATGAAAATTCTGATGATGATTCGAAAAGTACTATTAGGAGTATTTCAAAGCAGATTTGTGAAAGTTTCAACAACATGTTCAACAATGTTTTGATGTAAATTTTATAAGAATACTATGGCGAGCTATAGTGCAAAGGCAGTTGGGCATGGAAAAGAGGGAAGAAGGCTTAAATCGCTATTGCTTTCAAATGCTGATATAGCGTTATAAATCGGCTTGCCATTTTGTCATTTTGACATATGTTTTAATTCCTTGTTGAGGATATATAAGACATAATGAAAAGTAAATTTAAGGATTAGTGCTCAAAGAGTTACAATGGGGCAAAAGGCTCTTTGAGCAAATCGGTGAAAAGTTACTTTTATCGATTTTCGAACGGTTCCATATGGTTGTCAACATGAAACCAACAATAAATACATCCATCAAGCGACAAGGACTTCATATAGTACACAAGAGCGACAACACTTTGCGTGACTTGTTATGTAGCCTGAAGGATAAGGTTCCATCGGATTAACAGTCTGGAATTTATCAAATTCCCTGCAAGGACTGTCCTTCGGTCTATATCGGCCAAACGCGTCGCAAAGTAAAAGACCACCTAAAAGAACATAACCATGCTGTGGACAACAACAAACCAATGAATCAGCCGTTCCCGAGCAGGAACCGATAGCTAATCGATAACAAATGAATATCTTAATGTGGTATGATACCAGATTTTGGTATGCTTGTGGTATAAAGTCATGTTTTGATATTATTAAGTTATCGAAATATTTTGTAAAATGTCAAATAAATACCAAAATAACAAAATGTGATCTTTCAGTTTTCAAACAATAACACCTAAAAGAGTTATTGAATTGGTATTAGAAGACCTTCAAAATAACAAACTTTGGTATTCTGACATATAAAAAAGTGTCTGTTATCCGTTTGTTATTTTAAAAACTAAATTATGTATTAGGAGAATATTTATGAGGTATTATTTTTGATTTTTACCTCTTATGTCAGCCTCACTAATACTATATTTAGGTTGCCAGTTATGCTATTTTCATACCTGAATTTGGTATTATTAAGTTATTTTTTTCTCCTGCTCGGGTTGCGGTACACACAATTAGCTTAGACCATAACATTGACTGGAAAGATGCAAAAATCATCAAAACCGTCAGAAAAGCTTCACATCTAAATGCATGGGAATCATCATTTATCACCAATACTGCTGAACCATTGAAGAATGAAGATGACCTCCCCATTATATCCTGCCTTTTTAAGATGACAATTCTGATAATCCAGTAGCTTCTCTTCTCTTCTTATTGGACGTGTACGGAACAACGTATGAACATCCTGAGTAATCAGTCGGAAATTGTCCCGTAGATGGGCAACATCACGCCGTAAACCGGTCGACAGAAAGGTAAATTTTAATTTATTTTAACGTTGTAAGAACGATAAGTGTTGTGTCTTGTCTCGCGTCGCGTCTTGTGAGTGACATCCATCCTAATGGATTTTTTTTCGCTTGATGACTATAGTAGGAATTTGAGATAAATGTTTGTAGTTCAACCAATTGATTCAGGATTTCATTAGTGAGAGAGTAAGCAATAATTACGAATATTACAACGGGATGTAGAGTTGTTTTAAATTTTCTATTCAAATTGAAAATTCAATTCTTATAAGAGAGAGACGGGACCTCCAAAATATATAGCATAAGCATTACTGTTATTGTCTTTATTAAAGATCTTTCATAAGCAAATGTAAGTATGTGATGATTGATATTTTGTTGCTGTGTTGGGTGTATTCATCACTGCAACCATTACTTTGATCTGTCGTGATATATTTTCCGTTTTTATATTGCTCTATCAGTATGTCGTATCACTATTTTGTGAAGCGACCGACATAGACTGACCAAAAGCATTTTCCCAGCCAGGTATTACATTTCGAATGAAATGTACTACCTGACTGAGACCTGCATTCCAAATATCAAAGGGTTCTGCCAGCCCCTTATCGAGAAAAATTCGCCTTTTATTGAAAATTGCGGTACAAGAACATAGCAGGTGTTCAGAGTCTTCCTTTGGTATGCCACAGAATCGACAAATATCCTATTAACTTCAAGTCATATTGACATGGACCATGTCCTGTTATCAACCCAGTAAAGGCACTGAGATCTTTCTTTAATAATTCAAAAATTCTGCCAGTCATTGAAGTATTGTCCCAGTTGATCTCGAATTTCAATTTTTATCCATTTCTTGATCTCTATTTTAAGAGATTGCAGGCCGAAACTGCACAGAATGGTTGTGGACCTATGCATTTTTGAGATGATTCTGGCCTGCTCAGACAACCAGAATGCACATACATTCAAAGTTGTTTCTGTGATATACAAACAAACAAATCGTATAGAATGAAAAAAGGGCCTTTACCTACAAAAGTGGAGGCCATATACGTGCAAAGTTTAGTTTCTTTTTAAACGAGTTGATTTGACATTATATACGATTTAATCTTTAAAAACAAATTAAATTTGAAAAGCCTAACGATGTAATCCGATTTAATTTGTGATACTGTACGATGGAAAGATGATTCATCGCATATAAGTCGGAATTTTGGGTTCTATACGATTTAACTTAAACATAATGCGATTTATGTCATACTTATATGCGATGTTGACTTAAACTATAGTTATTTACGATTGTTATACGACTTCTGGTTTGCTGGGTGGATAAGGTGTCGGCTTTTTCATTCCCTTCAATTCTACAGTGGCCATTTCTGAAGTGACATCACACATTCCCAAACGAGTTCTGAATTCCATGTTGCCGATTTTGAAACATTTAATGCTGCTTGACTATCACACATAATGCAGATATTCGGATGTTTATAATTTATTCTTAAGCATATTACAGACCATTCAAGAAATGCTTGAACTTCTGATTGGAACATGGATGGCCGGTAACGCATAGATACTGAGATATCTATCCCTGGACCAGTTGCTCCAGCTCCCACACGATTGTTCAATCTTGAACCGTCCTTATAAAAAAAGTAAGAGGTTGTATCCAAGACATGACCGTAGATTTGACGTAGGATTACGAAAGGTGGTTATGATGTCACAGCAAAAGTATAGTAAATATTAAATTGATTTCTTATCTCGTTATCAGTGAAAAATTTCGATAGGTTGAAATTCGGCAGCAATTTGAGATGCTCTGTCGGTGTCGATGTAGTACAAGCCAATCCTGAACGATATATCTTGGATACAAGCTCTTACTTGAGCTCTTTAGTTAACTCTTTTATCAGTCATTTTAGTTTAGAACAATGCAGTGGAATTATTTCCTCGATGTTCTTGGAGATGATAGCGATGTTGTTTCAAAGGGATATAGTCAAATGTTCAACCTCGTCTTCAAGATCCTTCTCCAGCATCCCAACCAGTAGATAAAGCAATGTTGTCTCTAGGCGTTCTGATGCTGTCTCGGTAACATCGATTTCCTTCAGCATCCATTTTTGGCTGCTTTTTCGGAGGTTTGTCCGCTTGCAGTTCCTTTGCGCGCTTGTATTGTGTAACCAAATGATGCAACATCGATATCGCAAACTATTTCTCAAATATCATTTACTTCGCACTACAATTGTAGAAATTTGAAGAGATTGAACTGCCCTATAATTTTGGTGTTCGGAAATAAAATCTGTGCTAGGGAAAGCGTTTTTCGCAGTCAATCGGTGATAATTTTCATTACTACATTCGTGCAATTTTCAAAAGTTACCTTTTGAAAATTGATAAAGTGTTCAGTTTAGCAGATGCATAGATGACCTTCCTTTCGATTGGCTTGTTTAGCATTAATATCCATCCGCTATTGACAGAGTTATAAATGGTCAAATCCTAACCACTTTTCGTAAAGCGGTCGATTTTAGTTTTTTGAAATTGCACCCCCAATATATTGCCGAAAGACGTAATCCTACGTCAAAACAGTTGAACCTGGACGGATGTTTGGTCCACCACTTACAATCAAATTATGTTGCATTGTATAAATGATCGAAATGATATATTTCCCCATCCAGTCTTCATTTTTTAATACATGAGAACAATATAAATCACTTTTAACTTACTAAGGTGTTTGGTAAAATTACCTTCAAGGAAGTACTTTGTTCGTTGAACCCTTAAAGCACTCCTCTTAGCTTCTAAACAATTGGTTAAATTGTTGCAACGGAAGCAGATAAAGTAGAGCATCTAGTGCCATGCTCGGTGTACTGTTCATTGTACTAGTTATTGAGAGAGAGAGAGAGGCAAGTTTTTGCAGTCTCCCCAGCTTCTTCTGAGCCGATTTTTCATTAGCTTTCGGTCACGCGTAGTGGTTAGAATCCATACTTCTCACGCCAAACTAATGAGTTCAAATCTCACCCCCAGACAAGTCACGAATGACCCAAGAGCGTTAAGGTGACTATAATAATAATAATAATAATGATAATGTTACCCACACCTTCTACATGGATGACTTGAAGCTGTTTGCGGAAACAGTGGAGAAGCTGCACCGTCTCTTGCAGCTTGTAACGGTGTTCAGTAATGACATCGGGATGGAGTTTGAAGTCGATAAATGTCGAACAGTCAATATCCGTCGGGGTCAAGTACTGGATACTGGCAGATTCCGCATCAACGAACAGGAGGAGATTCGGAATATGGCTGAAGGTGAAACCTACAAGTACCTGGGGCTCCTGCAACTGAAAGGGATTCGCCTTACAACGATCAAGAAGGAGCTGCAGGAAAAGTTCTTGTATCGAATCAATCGTGTTCTGAGGTCGTTCCTGTCGGCCGGCAACTAGCTAAAGGCGATAAACACGTTTGCTGTGCCCCTGCTGACCTACAGCTTTGGGGTTATCAAGTGGACCAAAACAGACTTTTTTTTTTCCTCTGGTTTGTTTTTTCCGTCGATCTTGTTTTCCGTGCTGAGCACCAATGCTACCGACGTGCCAGGAAGGCAGCTCCCACACCTGGACCCTACCTATCGACCCATCAACTCATGAACTGGGAACCAACGGCTTTACTTCCCATCCGAAGGAAGGCGTGATCAGAGATGTTATGCCTCAGAACATCCCGGCGACGCCGACCCAGGCCTGGAGGCGATAGAACGAGCAGTACGAGTGGCGGTCACTAAGCATCGCATGCATCTTGCGGCATCAGTCGGCCGTCGAGAGAGTCACCTTGCCACTTAAGGTGCGAGGTAAACTCTTCTGAGAGACTGAAGGTTTCATGGTAGCCATCCAGGATCGGGTTATTGTGACGAAGAACTACCGTAGGTATATATTGCACGAAGAAGTAGAAGACCGGTGTAGAAAGTGCAATGCAGTAGGGGAGACGATCGAACATGTTGTTGTTGGTTGCCAAGCGTTGGCAGAAGTAGTGTATATCGGTCGTCACAACGATGTCGCTAAGATTGTGCACCAACAATTTGCACTGAAGCACAACTTGGTGGACCAGTACGTACCCTACTACAAATACCTGCCAGTCCCGGTACTGGACAATAGTTGCATAAAACTGTACTGGGATCGCGAGATCATTACGGATGTCCACATTCGTGCCAATCGCCCTGACATTGTGGTTTACGACAAAAGGATGAAGCGGGTAACCCTCATCGATATTGCTGTACCGTTAAATCGCAATGTTCAGTCAACGTTCTCGACCAAGATACTGAAGTACCACGATTTGGCGGAGGAGTTGTGCGTATAGTTCCGGTATTAATCTCAGCGACCGGAATTATACGTTCCCTTGAAGAGTTGGAACTACGAAGAGAACTGAACAGCATTCAGAGAACTGAACAGCAGCATAACTGATCCGACTGAAGCAAACAAATTAGGATGTAAGTCAACTGACGAATGGGATCCACAGAACCTAACCCCCTTGGCATAAAGACAGCCCAGGGTTGGTGAAATTTTCCAGCATTTTTGCTGAGAAGTGCCAAAACTCTATAATAAAAATAAAAATAAAAATAAATTATACATAGGATATTCTGGGACTTCTTCTTATTATTTTTTGCATTTCAAGCTTATTGCGTGCTCTCAAATTATTGTTCTACTAAATGCACTCCCACAGTTATTAATTGAGAGCTTTCGATGCCAATACCAATGCATGAATTTGTATATTTTGTGGCAAGCACAATGATACTCTATGCCCAGGGAAGTTGAGTATATTTTCTTCGGCTTGGTAATACCATGCCTTTACTGACTAGGCTATGAAGCTCCATATTCTGGGTCTTACAATCGTCAAATAAATCCAGTGGATCATTTTTGGTTTTAGGCTCCATTTCCTGCCAAAAGTAGTTCACCTGTCCACAGAGCATTTGTTTCCTTGTTAACAACCTTCAATAGAACTCAAAACTTTTAGTTGGTGTCAATAGCTTGAGAGGATGTGAAAAGCTTTTTAAGTGTGTTGATTTATTTCCTTTTAATTTCTCTATAATTAATCATTTTGTCAAGCTTCTGCATTCATTTTCCATCAGATGTCACTGCTATTGTTGGCAGTGACATCTATCGGAAACTACATATAATCTGTTTTCCGTAAGTTGTTCACAGAGGACTGTGCAGTGCAAAACATGTCTGGAAACTCTATATATGCATTTAGATTAACATCGGAAGTCCCTCCTTTTTTACACATTCAGCACACAAAATAGCTCACCTCTCACAGGATTTCCTGCCGATTTCTATGAATGGGGCGGAGCAGAAAGTATCTTTTGTGCAGAATGTGTAAAAAAAGAGGGACTTCGGATGTTAATCTTAATGCATATGAAGAGGTATCAGACATGTTTTGCAGTGTCAGGTACTCTATTTTGTAGTCTGTGAGAGGGAAATCCCAAATAGAGTGTCATCAAAGTACATAGCATGTTGAGAAATTAAGCTAGTGAAGGCAAATTTTCTCTCTTAAATTTGAATTTGTTGGCTCTCTGGGGACTGGTAGTAAAGCAGGGAAAAATCATTATTATTTAATTTCAGCTTGTATAACAATAATTTCCGAGAAAAAAGTGAACGACAAAGTCCCTGACTAATTTCTTTAGATTGTCGTTCACTTATTTTGACCTGAATATACACCGAAAGCGAATTATTCCCATTTCTCTCAATTTCTATATGGGTTTTTTATCACTTCCTACCGGTGGAACAACACCACTTTTGTGAAATGATTAATTGCTTATCTTTTGACTTCATCAGTGCCAAGTACTCAACACCAGTAAAAGGAAAAAATCAACACATTCAACAAGTCTTCATATAGGGATTCCGTTAAGAGGTTCAACCAAATTAAAAGATTGAGAGGCTGTCTAAAAACATGAAATGAACTTGAGAAATATTCTCAGCAGCTTTCAAGCTTTATCAAACAAGTTTTTTACGACAACTATCCGCTACTAATTAAAGGAACGCTCTACAAATAGGGATGTACCTTGGTGGAATAAAACCTTAGGTAAATTTCACAATTTTGCAACTACAGAATAAATAGCGAGAAATAGTAACAAGACAATGGGATCAATATAGGGAAGCCCTCACATGATATAATAAGGAAATCCCAAGATATAAAAGGAAGACCTGGAGGCATACATGTGAAAACATTGAAAACACTCCAATTGCTGCCAGAGTTCAAAAAGTCCTTTCAAAATATCATTGAATTGGAATAAGAACTCTTTGACTATGTCTGTGAAAACACACTTTCCATACTTTGACTATATGTTTAGTATTAGTGCTGCGTGAAGTCAACGATTTACATAGTTGAAGATGCTAATTTCAAATAACAAACTAAAGTGGTAATTTTCATACGAATCTATCGGATGGATGAAAGTTTAGAATTGATAGTTCCGTTAAAGTATGGCAGTGTGGAAATTGCATATAGAGAGTAGAAAGCGAGCAAATCGGTTTGATCATCTCTTTTTACCAAACTCCCCCGTTGGAGAGGGATGGTTAAAGGGTATTCCCCCCGCCACCACTGGCAAAAAGAGATGATCGCCGACTTGCTCATGTACCAACGATGTGTTTGAAATAGTTCTATAGATTTTTACCGCACTCAAGTTGTTATCTGAAGGAAGGCATCCAGTCGTAGGTTTGGAAATTGCAGCTATTGTTACCTCTACCACGGTATGTGCTCCTGTCACTTTCCATGTTCAATTACCAACATTCATGAGGACCAAAATGCCCCATAACGTATCACCTTTTCGTGGTACGTTACGGAATGTAAGATCTACCGCCGATTCCTAGTCTTGACTACTTCAAACTAGGGGAACAGGATTTTTCAGTAATCAAAGGAACACATCTTAGTCCTTGTTACTTTTTATGCCTTGTTGATAGTGATAAGTCCTCGAGTTTCCTGGACCGATGATGATCTTGAAACAAGGAAAAAATGAGTTAGTTAGGCTTCATCTATGTGATTCCTAATCTTCTATTCGTTGTTCCCTAGTTTGGTTAAGACTAGGGTTCTGATGCAGGGTCATTATCGGTGTCATTCTTTAATTTTGTTGCTAAGGAATCCAATTTTGACTGACAAAAGAGCGCGCCTTTGGAGGGTGTTTCAGCACTCCGAAGGGTATAAACAGCGGGACCTTTCAATTAGAATAGATTCCTTGCGATGAAGGCAAGAATGACAACTGTATCAAAACCGAATACTTCATCATTTTTCAATAGTGATGAAGTATTACGACATGCACTTAACTAAGGACAAGGGATATACTACAATAGATCAAATTACTGGTCGAAGTAGTTTTATGTCTCGAACAGAGGAAAAAAAAGAAGACCAGAATACACGTGCATTGCAGACGGGCACTGAAAAAACAGAACGGAACTTCAGACAATAGTGAATGAACCGTTAGAGATTGCCATGAAAGACGCTTGTAATCTGGTCAATAGAATTTTTACAGAAAAACGAGTCGAATGGGCGATGACATCCATTCCAAGAGGCTTGCCTACAGCAAGCTTAAGATTAAGTTATATTCCGGTAACCTGGCGTTAAGTAAAGGTTTTATTTATTACGGAGGCTAATAAAAAGGATACATTATCATCCATTAAAAATAATGGAGAAAATAAAAGATGAGCATCTAAAATCAACGAACTTACTTATAATTCATTTGAGTAAATATCAGTTTGAATATCAAGCTGACAAATCAACAGTAACAGCTCTTCATTTGCTTGTTATACACTAGAAAAATCTTTTGAATCAAAATAAATTTCACTTGCACCGCTCATGGAAAACTCTATGTTGAAGCATGGATTCCACCAAAACATCGTTAAGTGGATTAATGAGATGCTTTCTAAATCTCAGCAAACCATGGAAGCTCATCCATAACCGTTAGAGCTGTAAAAGGGTGTCCTCAAGGAGGTGTGCTTTCACCTCTATTGTGATCTTCAATAGTCGTGAAACTTTTCAAAAAATTAGAAGCAAAGGGCTTCGTGATTACAGGCTTTGCTGATGATATATCTTTAATAGTACGTGGAAAATTTGACGGGGTCATTTAAAATAGAATGCAAACTGCTTCAAATTACATTTTGTCGTGGTGCGCCAAAGAAGGGTTGAATATAAACCGATCTATGGCCACTAGACTGATGCAAAATTTGAAATTTTCGCTCCACAGTGCTCAAACGGTTTCTGATTTGGTTCCTGATAAGCCTTCCAAAATTTGAACTCATTTAGCAAGAAACTGACTTGGCACAAACCATTTGAAGTTTATATGGAAATTAGTATGGGAAAACCAAATTTTGTGTTCCCATCTATCTTATAATTGACCCTATTACTCTGCTCTAAAAATTGATAACTGTACTTAGTGGTAAACTACAAAAAGACAGCTACAACTTTGTTGGAGACCAATTTTCGATAAACTCTAAGGATCAAAAGTTATTAATGATTCAAGTCACTATTGTCTTATGATTATGCTCAATCAACTGCTCTGCAGGCAAGATTGGTGTTTCTGGCGCGTAGAATAGAGCTAAAAAATTATGGCTACCATGTCACACTGCAGAATACAGTGTTGCCCACAAAACAGTTGCTTGATCATGCCATAAGGTTATTAATCTCTTAAACAATTAATAACTATTTAATTTGATGTTTGGCTGATGTACCTGAATTTTCCATAACAATAGCTATAGAAATTTAAACAGTGCAATATAGAAGAAGGATTGAAGACTTCCAAGAAAAAGTTTAGTTCCCCATAGTAATTCCCATATAAACTAGAAATGGTTGGGCACAAATCAGTTCAAACCGTGGGAGGCTAATCTAGACCCGATTTGGAACCGCTTGAGCACTGTGGAGCGAAAATGTCAAATTTTTGCATCATTCTAATGGCCACTACTGTACTGTTCACACGGAAAAAATTGTCCCATTTTCAAAGAAATCCTAGTTCCATTTAATAATTAACAAATCAAGTCTGACCGACAATTCATTTCAAATACTTATAAACAATTTCATTATCATTCCTTCCGTCACCTGCCACGACGAGACTCCGCCGCCTTAGGCAGCAACCCAAAATACCATAACCGTAATCGATTGCATCTCAATCGGTGTCGTAAATTCTCCTTCCACCTGCAACCACTCACTGGACAACCCTAAATCCAAAACTAACCCCGGGACCCAGGTCAGTTGTTGTCAGCTAGCGCACCCCTGCCCTTCTCTATATCTGTTAATGACGTCGTCCTCATCGTCAGACCTCGTACCTGAGCTGCCGTTCCTCTCTCGTCATCCGTTTCGTTCGGTTCTTTCTGTGTTAATTACCCCGAACTAAACCCAAACCCACCCGCAGCAAACAAAGGCAAAAGGATATTATATATGATGAGAACGGCCAGTGGCGTCTGTTTGCGGCGAAATCCGGGGCGTGTATCCGACTTTTGGACTTGCTTTTATTTTTTTTTCGGTTGTGTCAGTCAGAGATGGAATCTAATTGGAATTACAAATGAGACCTCTTCTCGTGGCACTAAATAGTTGTTAAACCACGTGAGTCAAAGAACTCAAAGTTTTCTTGGTTATGGGATAGAGGAAATGACCACCGGATGCTCCCTTGGGGATAATTGCCGGTACCATCGCTTCTATTTTGACGAGAACTAGGTATGTTTCCATTGTCTTCCGGGTCACACATCGCCCAAACCTTAGTCGATTTAAATTTTAACCGCCATTTTTTTCACTTTCTCGAGTTCCCCTTTCGTCCTAGGCAGACATAGGGGGAAGGGGTGAGGGGGAGACTTAGAGCAAACCAGCTTCTCGACCAAGAGTCTTGAGGGAATTCTGCTGCCGCACGCTGAGCCACGGCGGTCGGTCGGTGTAGATTTTATACTTTCGCTCGTGTTCACAAGAGTTGTATATTTACCTACACGATCAGAGCGACGTCAGACCGGCCACAACCGAAATGGACAAAAAAGAAGAAAGTCCAAAACGGGAACAGAGAGGAAAAGGCAACAGGAGGTGACTTCAATGCAACGCACCAAAACGAACTTTTCTCGATTTGATGATGTTGCTCTTTTCGGCTGTCTCGGGTCCAGGCGAAGACTGTGGCGGGGGTTGTCGGCGTGGTCCCAAGAGAGTTTGATTTTTAAATCTCCGACTCGGTCAGTTTTGATGTTGAGAAGCATCATCCACATGCGAGTCATTGACACCGGGCACATGAATTAAGGATCTTGAACTCCAATTTTAGTCACTACCTTTACAGTTTCGTGTGAAAGATTTGAAAAGGCAAATATGAGAAGGCAGATTGATTCTGAAACATTGATTTAACCCATAAAATCCCAACGCGACATCGACTTCTCATCCTCAGCCATAACTTACAGATTTGATTGTAAACAAATAATAACGCCTGCATGGCATCACAACGCGATGACCAAAAAAAGCGCCTCGGCAAGCGTTATTGCCACCGCACATGGTCACATTGTTGAGACTGACTAACTGTGACCGATTCAACAAAAATGTGAAGGTCTCGCTCCCAAGGGGGGATACATGACAGCCAAGCGGTAAAGTAATATTAAACATGATGTCTGTCAGTCGTTGGACTTTATGTCAGTCTGAATTTTTTTTTTGGAGGGCAACTGTATTTATCTGCATGCGTCCGCCCCCATGGACATGATGGACAATGGGCTCTGGGTGAAAGTGAGAGCTTCAAAATGTAATCTTTCGATAGAGAAACTGACAATGCTTTTCGGATGTTGCCAAAATTGACAGACTTTAGCCTCGAAAAAAAGAAACGAAGAAGCGCAAAACAGAAATGAATCATTTTCCCAGAATGTGCACCAATCAGCGGAACCACGCGGAGGAGCGTAATTGCACGATTTAAAGCCACTGTCGTTTATTATGAAACTCGATACTTAGTTGGAACGCTCGTTTCTCGAGCTAATCTCGTTACCTTTTTCACTTCATCACTGCTCCTACCCCTCGTATTTCGATCCGAACAATTACCCTAAGCTGTGATTCTCCATTTTCACGATTACAAAGTTTATATCGGATACCGAAGCAACTCTCGCTAGCGCGCTTGGTTTCGATTGGCTTGGCTCGGAAGGCATCACCACCACCACCACCACCATCGCACGGACAGCAACAGATTGCTGCACACTGTTGCTTGCTGGTCAAGTGTAAGACAAAACTTTAAATGTTTTTGTAATTGAATCCCATTCATCCATCTTCTCCTCGCTGTTCTTCCTCGACTTCCCCATCCACTCAATCTATATTTGTACACGGTTTGGAGCAGTTGGTTAAACGAAAGACGACGCTCTAAGCCAATTTGTTGCTTGCTTGCTTGCTTGACCGAGTTATAAAATCAACCAGGGCGATATAAGTAAATGTCATCGGAAACCGAACCGGGGAGGTCTGATTACAGCGCGAAGTGATCCCCGGCAATCCCGGACGCGAGCGTTCAGGCGAGGTTTATGGGGTGGAACTTGAGACTTGGGAAGGTAGAGGTGCGGTGGCTTTGTTGACATTTGGCGAGGTAGTTTTTGGACGATGTCAGCATTTTCGGACGCACCGGGAGGAATTTTGAATCGTTATTTAATTGTGATGCAAACTAAGGGATTTGAAACAGAATTACCTTACATACTATCTATGTATCACCGTGTAATTTACGTTGGATCTCTTTAACCGATTCGATCCCACAGGGTCACAAAACAGCTGTCAAAAATCACCATTACCCGAGCAGAAAAAAATAACTTATTAATACCAAATTCAGGTTTGAAAATAGCTGGCAACCTAAATATGGTATTAGTGAGGTTGACATAAGAGGTAAAAGACCAAAAATAAATCCTCAAAAATATTATACGAATAACGAACTAATAAATAATTTAGTTATTACAAAATTTAGATGCCACAATACCATATTTTGTTATTTTGAACGTCTTCTAATGCCAATTCAATAACTATTTTAGGTGTTATTGTATAAAAACTGAAATATCACATTTTGTTATTTTGGTATTCATTTGATGTTTAAAAAAATATTTTGATAACTGAATAATACCACAAGCATACCGCAATCTGGTATCAGACGACATTAAGATATTCATTTGTTATTGATTAGCTATCGGTTACAGGCACATAACATATCGAACTAGATGCCTTCGAAAAGTGAAGTCATTTCACTATTATTACTTTGTTATAACTGGCATAACTGCACTTCGAAATGTTAAAATTGTAAAATGAGTTGAACTAAAATTTAATATTCATCCAACTGAAATCTTAAAACAGTTCGTATAACTACGAAAATAGCTGTCAAGTTAGTGAATTCTGAATAATTTTCCAATGGCTTAATCTCACGGAACAAGACATTATTTGATTATTGTGGAGTATTATTGCTCCATTATTAATCGAAAGATATGACTCGTCAATCATATTGTTCATGTCCGTGCATCGATAGTGTCTCTCAACCTCAACAATAGTGTCCATATTCTATTTGATGTCTCCCATAAACACACAGCTCCCCAAGCAACACGGCTTGTCATAAAGAAGTTGAAAATACTTTGTAATGACTAACGCAAAGAATCACTAATACCTTAATATACATCATTTAATACATTTATACAACCTAAAAAGCGCAAGACGCGAATAATGGTCTTATAACATGTTTTGGAAACATCATAAAAACCAGCGACAAAAAAAAAACCAATAAAAAAATCTTGAACATGAGATTCGATCACTGGTTCTTGGCGTGGTAGACTTGTTTCTACCTAACTAGACCAACACTAGCGGTGTTGCTTGATGAAAGGTTTGTTATAAGTATCTATCATGTTCTTGCCAATGGCATGAAAATTATTTTCTCGTTCAACACGCCTTCGATCCGTCATGAAGACGTTTTGTTAGTAGCAAAGCGTACATCTAATTGCCAGAATGTTATTTAAACGTATTTTCAACTCCTTATAAGACAACCTGCTCATTTTCAGTTGTATTAATTTATGAGATGTCATAAAAAAGTATTTTCAACTTTCTTTATAACAAACCTCCGAATACCTCATAAGATACTGTCAATCACTGCATGAAGAGACAGTCCGGCTCAATGGCACCGTCAATGTTTACGTCAATCTGGATTGAATTTGTATACGACAAGTTTTATAGGGGTATTAGAACAGTAAGATGCACGTTCAAATAACATTTAAAGATAAAAGCAAAAGAAAACTATTTTAGAAAATTTTGAATCGAAGAAGTATGAAGAAAACATCTTTAAACCTCATATATAACGTAGGATGTTTTCTGCATCTCTTATAATACATTTATACAACAATCCGTTCTAATTCTTTTTCAAAAGATGTTTTATGTGTTACTTGGGTCCTGACTTAATGCACGGCTAGAGGATTTGTTATTCCTCTGGATTCATCCAATTGCAGCTCTTCATTAATTTCGGTCAGTACCTTCATGAACATCAACGTCGAATTGTCCACTCTCACATTTCCGAAAACTACGAAATGGCCATTGGATTCAAATACCAATAATCATGGAAAACTGAAATCCAAATCTCATCGAGTGTCGTAAATGATGCCACTTGCGTACGAGGGGATATAGAAAATTTATTTCTAATTAATAATTCTAGAATGTTATAAGGAAATTTTCTGAATAATTTCAGGCTGCTCATCAAGGAGGAACATTCTGTGTCAGTACAAACTAAGTTCTTGTCAGAATAATTTCGTGTGCTATAACCGTTGATAATTAAAGCTAAAGTTAAAGTATTCTCGCGTGTGTAGTTTATTTCTTTCTGTACCGAATTCTTGACGCTGCATTCTGCTGTGGTTCCCCCAGTCCGCCCGTCATCCATAGGACAACTAAAGCTCTCTCATGAGGTCTTTGAAGCTTACTTATAAGGCCTTTGTATTTCACCGCTAGCTACTCTTAAAGTCTCTTAACTAGCATATAAGATCAACCCTAGACCAATAATTGAAATAGGCGGAACAACCAAACGTAAACAATGGCTTTAAACGTAAATTTCACGAGAATCAAAACACACCCACAGTATCTAATTCCAGCATCTGAAAGAGAAAACTTCCTTTATCGAATGGCATTGTTAGTTTGTGTGGGTATGTTTTGATTCTCGAGAAATTTGCGTTTACTTTTGGTTGTTCCGCCTATTTCAATTGTTGGTCTAGAATTAATGCAATAAGATATCTGAAGTTCACTCAAGGCCATTTAAGTGGGCTCATAACGTTAACGTAAAAGTCTTGTATCAGGGTCCGGAACGGTCGACCGAATAATCTGCAAATCACAAAACTACATACAAGCACTGGAATACTTGTTTTGATATGTTGATAGAAAGAGCTATGAAGTTGACTTACAAAGTCTTCAATCTGAACCCATAAGTTCAGAGGAGTTCACCCAAAAATCCTCTTTAAGACCGCTATGGAGTCCATAGATGATGATTCGTAGTTGATTGATAAGGTCTCTGAACTTGAATCATATGACGCCTAAACTTAGCTCGTTGGACCTTCAAATTAACTCATTTATCCGGAATTGATCTTTGAAGTCTACTGATAAAACCTCAGAAGTTAATAAATGTTGACCCTTCGATATTGGTGGTTTTTCCTAGCTGAATTATTTCGTAGAGGTAATCCTGTGTGATGATACTGATAATACTGATAATTTTGAGTGAAAGTCATCGTCACCACCGGAGCTGAACGGTGATACTCACTGGATGTTTTAAAGATATGATGAGCTTATTTCTTATATCGATACATTTTTTAAATTAAGTAACGTTGTCATACCTCTGCTACATTTTAGACAAACAGAGCGAAGATTTTGAACTACGCTTGCGTACACACCAGGCTACGATACGAATAGTTCTCGTTCTTGGTTTGTCAAATCATTAATTATTAAATGCTTTGTAGAAATTGGCAAAAATACAATCAAGTGTCCATTGGAACTGTCAGTCAAAGTTTTAGGCCATTTTTGAATATTCACGTCTTCATCTGAAATCCGATCATACTACAGATTTTCTGATGATTCACAAGTCCTAGGGGCTTCGTAAGAAGATCCGCGATCATAAGGTCTGTTGAACAGTACTCCAAAACGATTTCCTTCCTGTAACAGAGCTCCTGGATGAAACGCTCCTTCGTGTCTATGTGTTTGGAACGACAACTCGACCTTTTGGTTTTGACAAAGGCCAAGCACCCTTGGTTATCCTCCTTGGTGGGCGTTGGAGAATCCTGAGCTTCGTTGAAGAGAAGCTTCCTCATCCATAACGTTTCCTGGCAGGCCTCACTCAGTGCTACAAACTCAGCTTCCATACATGATAGGGTAACGCTTTGATGTCAGCGGCTTGCCCACGAAATAACTTCTCCGCCAAGTGAGAGCACGGATCCAGTCGTAGAACGTCTGCTATCCGTGTCTCCGGCCCAGTCAGCGTCTGCGTAGCCGGTTGGTGGTTGATCTACGTCTTGATAATTCTTTGTTCCTTTCAAGTATCTCATCACCCTCTTCGTCGCTGACCAATCTGAATCACACGGGGCACTGACTTTCCGTCCGATAATAGCCGTACAAGCAGCAATATCCGGCTGCACTACGACTTTTCGTTCCATCTTCAAACACTGTTTCTTCTTCTTTCTTCTTCTGACTAACTGACCATGCTACTTCATGAGTTTGTCAATGTAATTAAACAGGCTAATCATGTAGATGTTGTTTTCTCGTTGAAATTCCATGCCTAGGAAGTGTCGCACCTCTCCCAGATAGGTTAGCTCGAATTCTTCGTTCAGGCTTTCACAGATCCGACGAACCTCCTCCTTGCTTGTGGATCCGATTAGAAAATCACCAACGTAAACCAGGAGATAACTTTTGAGTTCGTTGTTGTTCCGAGTATGGATCCACTGAAAACTTCTTGAAACCACGTTTGACCAAGGCATCGTTTAAACGCCTGTTCCAGCACCTGGCTGATTGTAGCATACGAGCTTCTTCTGACCTTGAGATCCACATCCGGTGGGTTGTCGCCCAAATATTTCGTCCTCCAAATGATTTCCAAATCACGTACAACTAGCTTCTGCTTAGCATCAACAATCATACACGTTCGCAATGTTGCATGGCTAACAACAGGCACAAACACTTAATCGATCGTTTTGGTGTACCCTTGAGCGACGATTCTGGTCTTGTACTTGACGATTCTGTTCTCTTCGCCACGTTTAATCGTAATCACCCATCTTGAACCTACCACTTTCTTTTCTTTTTCCTTGATTTGTTTTTCATCGATCTTGTTTTCCATTCTGAGCACCAATGCTACCGATGCCAGGGAGGTAGCTCCCACACATGGACACTACCTATCGACCCATCAACTCATGAACCCGGGGACCAACGGATTTACTTCCCTTCCGAAGAAAGGCGTGATTAGAGATGTTATGCCTCAGAACATCCCGGCGACGCCGACTGAGATTGAACCCAGGCCTGCTGGGGTAAGAGGTAATCATGCTTACCACTACACCACCGGCGCCGCTACCACTTTCTTGCCTGGTGGTAAAGGTCCGAGTTCCCATGGATGTCAACATCGCTTCACGGTAATCGTACGGTTCATCCAAGGCACAGGATGCTTACTTCTTGTTACTCTTTCACTCCATGAGGTGAATCTCTGCTGGTACGGCAGATGTTCATGACGGACCAAGATCAGTATAGTGAACAGGTGACAATGGATTGATTTTGCGGATCAGACGCATCACTTACAAACGTATTATGCATTAACTTCAGAGTTCTTATAGCTCAGATCTAGCAAACTTCAGCCAGATTAATTTCAAAAAACTTATGGGTTATCTTCAGATTCGTTTTAGAACAACTCAAAAAGTTGTAAAATCTAATTACTTCATATTTGTTAAGGTTTGTAACCATTTTCTATCCGTCGATCCTATTGGTTTTGGAAGAGTTTCTTAGCTTTATGATCAATTTCATCATATCAATCGTTATAATGGGTGATTCAAACCTACTAATTACACTGTGCGTGGAAACAAGGCATTCATAGGTGTGCTCCCCAGGACACTGTCTTTGTCTGGATCCTAGGTCACTGCGGCATCCAAGGCAATACCGAAGTTGACTATCTTGCAGCCACTGGCCAGTTTGATCAGTTGGTCACAAAGAATGTTCCCGGTCCATATGCCAAAAATTTCGCCATCTGTCCTCCGTACCGCCTGGTCCCAGGAGTGGGCCATTAGAAGGGAACCATTCGTCCGAAAAGTGAAAGGTGTGACTGATAGATGGGTTGACGTCTCAAACTGGCACGACCAACGCATCTTGTACCACCTCCGATGCGGACATACACCCTCCACCCACAATATGGGAGAAGCATCGTCTTTTAGGAAGATATGCGAACCTGCAGTACGACGATGACAGTCGAACACATCATTGTCAACTGCCCTTGTTTCAAGGCATCCGAGACTACGGAATCCTTTTTCAGTATTCAAGATGCCCTGGCCAATGACTAGTGAATGGAAGCGGCATTAATAAGCTTTATAAAGTATGCCGGACTGTACATGAAGAGCTGACTCTATCTACCATCAAAACTAACCTTGACCAACTACGACGAAACGGATAATCTTTGTCTAGTCACCCAAAAAACAACTTATTCTGACAACAACCAACTACAGCATACCCGCTTACCGAACCACTGTAACGAACCAAGACTACGTCCTAGAAACAACTCTGTACTTAGCTCTGTATAACAAAAAATCAAGCTGAGCATTGCATCAGGTCCTAAGTAACATTGATCGATTCTCTTCGTCGACTTTCTCTTTCGTTAATAGCATGAGCACAAAACCGTTTCTTGTTGTGTTTGTCGTATTAGATGCTAGATGAAAGCTTCTTTTATCGATATGTGTGCTGAAAATACCTGGGAATGTCTTAAGATGTCCATGGGGATACAAAGAGAAAGTCGACAAAGAGAATCTTTCAATGTTACTTAGGACCTAATGCAATGTTCAGCTTGAATTCTACAACTAAAGGCGTTACCCTTCTGGAACCCCCAACTCCGAAACTAAAGGGGATCACTACTGGAACCTTCACCCATAGGGATGAACCAAACAGATGCTGAAAGTCTATATAATAAGGCTAAACTAACTCTAGATAATCATTTCCAATGGTCCTATCTGCATTGATCGATTCTCTTCATCGAGTTTCTCTTTTGTCAATAACTCAGCTGCAAAACCTTTCCCTGTTGTATTTGACGTTTTGGACGCTAGATAAGAACCTCCTCTATCAAACCATGTGATACAATTAACGCGAACTCTGTTTGCAAAGCAGTGGTTATGAAAAGAGAAAGTCGATGAAGAGAATCGATCAAAGCAGATAGGACCATTTGAAATGTTCATCGTGAACCAACTACACTGAGCGAAAATTGGGATTTTCATTTCTAGTACGTTCAAATTTAATTATATTTTGTGGTCCCTTGAAGCAAGGTATAGAATATACTTATGTGCTAACACGTCATATTTTTTAAGAACTGCCCCCTCTTTGCATTGGAATATTATTCTCATTTTCGCAAGCAAAAAAATCAGAATCCTACTTGTGATGTGATTTCACACAAACCAGCAGCTTGCAAGAAATGTTGCTTACAAAGATGGACGGTTGTATGCCATATACAACATTTCGACAGTGAGCATGCATAAGGGCCTATACGCGATGATCGATTCTCTTCGTCGATTTTCTCTTTTGTTAATAACTCGCTAGATTTAACGTTTCTCGATGCGTTTGCTGTTGCTTTTGATAGCCAATACAACCTGTTACTACTCTGCATTGAACAACTTCTAGAAAATTGTTTCGCCTAGCTGTAGCAATGCAAAGAGAAAATCGATGAAGAGAATCGATCATCGCGTATTCGCCCTTATGAATGCTCACTGTCGATTTCATGAAATGTCTCAGAACTTTACACGATTTCTAATGTAAACTTCTAATGATATGGAACGCTCCATTTATGTGCATCATATTGCACCGAAATTTACACTAGTAAGTCAAATTGTGTACAACCACCCTAAGCATGAGGCATTATTGTTGGACAAGGAACATTTGAAGAAAATAACTCAAGGAACATTGGTGTAGCACATTTGAAATCGCTATCTCGATGTTTCACACTTCATTTCGGTTATATTTAGGCGGTGTCTTAAGCACCTCCATGCTGCAAGCTCGCTGGTCCCATACGCGCTTGTCGGGTGGTACAAGCCTCTAACATACGGTTGTACCAAAGCAACGTGACGTGGTAGGGCTACAGTGTTGATTATCATCTGTTCGTTCGGTTATCACAAATTTCCTCAACAGCTACGACTTCTTCTGCAGAAGCAGATTTAACCATTTCCATTTTTCGTACCTACATTATGAAGCAATTGGTGCTTCGAATATTTAAAAATTTATTGTTTTCGAACTGAACTATGGGTCACAAACATGGCTAACGAGAGCAACTCAGTGACTGAGTCGAATTTAACTCAAAACTGCAAAAAAAAAAAAACGGTTTCTCGGTGAATGAGTAAAATTGTCCTCACTTTTCCTGGAAAAAGCTGCTTGGATATTAGAAAAATCCTCTCAAATTTTACCCAGTCAAGGAGGATACTAATACACTGCGTGAATTATCCTTCGATTTCCCTCATATTCAAGAAGTACTTCCGGGAAAATCGAGTAAAATTTTCTCACTTGCTGAGTATTCCACTTTTTGCACATTTGAATCAAATTCCACTCAATCCCTGAGTTACTCTCATTGGCCGTGTACAGTGAATTAACTTCGTACTCGGTGGAATTCGCCTTTGTTCATCTTCTTCTATAAACATGCTCTTAGCAGTTGCACGGTTCGTTCCGCTCTAGTGCCTTGACTTCAATCAGAACAAGCATATCTACTCTATGGGTAAGAATTTCACAAATGCTAACAATGGCACAATTCAGAGCTGAAATAGACATAACTGTTGACCGCATTTGATTATCGGGGAAACTAATCATTTAACGCAGTATAAGGTGTGATCTTCGTGAGGGCTTTGTCTCTTCGATGAATCATAACAATTGACCCATTAGTGAATCATCTTTAATTCATCAAGCTGATATTATGATGATTGTTCTTCGATTAAGATGCGTGATGTTTCTATACTGTTCGTAAATATTGACAGGAAATACAAAAGGAAACTATGATATCATTCTAAAACCTCCACAGCTAGCTCTTAACTTACTCCTCTTCCCACTGCTTTCGACCTTCGAAGCAAGGAAAATCCCAACATCCTTCAATCCCCTTCCAGTGAATCCTTTCAACGTACGAAATTAAGGTTCACCCCTCTCCATCTATCTCCTTCTGGAGAGTTTTAATAGCCTCTAATAACATGTAATCACTTTGTTAATCTTAATAGGTAGAGGCACTTTTTCGCCTTTGTTCCACGCTCCGTAGATAGTAGCGGTTGCATCACCGAGCTCTTCTGGTCTTGTGTAGTGCTACGAGCAACCCTACACAGCTAAAAAAAAGTAGTGTAAATTTCCGTTACTATGATGCACATAAATGGAGCGTCATAAATCATACAAATTTAGATTATAGATCGTGTAAGATTATGAGACATGGCATGCAATATCCCATATATTGTATGCAACTGTCCACTTTTGTTTGCAACATTTCTTGCAAGTTGCTAATTTACGTGAAAAGGAAGTTTACATGTATGAATGTTTGCATGCATGGATGTTTACATCGCCAGTAAAATTCAGAATTTTTTGGTGTGTAAGATCCAAGATTGAGCTCACTCTTAATGAGTTTGTATTGTGTAGTGGAGCCCATGAGCACCAGCAACGAGTTGCCAATAAGCAAGACAAAGCAAGGCGTCAAATGTTGTGGCGACGTCTTTCTCTGCCCTCCTCTGGGTCGTCAAGTGAATAAGGAAAGCTAATTTCAATTATCTTTTGAGTTTGTGATAAAGGAGGGGAAAATCCTAGGCACGAATTAACACGAGCCTCTCGGAAATCACCGATTTATCATGGGCGCCTCTTAGCCGGAGAAAGTGCCCCCGTGAAGGGATCATAAATTGTTGAAAGTGAAAGGACCGAAAAGCGGGAGCTGCAGTGCAAAATAACAGGTTGCTTTCTTCCGAATCGACGAACCATTGGACGGATAACACCAATTGACCCCCTGCTCACGAACTGTTTGCGTTAGACACTGACTGCACTTTTTTTTTTATTATTTGCTCCATTAATCATCGTTCGTTTTATAGGGTTGACTGGAACGAACGGCGACGGCTGCCCAATCACTCAAGTGAGATCAACCATTGCTCATTGCCTTCCGCGAACGAACATCGATGTCAACCTGCACTCCAATAAACACAATAGTCACACTTCGCAACCTGCCATTCCCGAATGAATCCCGTTAGCTTTTCTCCTTGCTTGAATGGCACCAAAGTGGGGGGTCGGTCTTTAATGGAATTGCAAAAAAAAAGAAGAACTCATTTACACGAACATCGCCCATTAGGGACCACACCCCGAAAAAAAAACTGCACAAACGAAGGAAAACAATGCACCGCATCGACGACCGTTCTGAATTAGCCAGTGCGTGACCGACCATTGTCATTTGCTTGGAGCTTTAGTTTTTCCAGCCCAATTGTTGAATTGGTGTCGCTTTTACCATTGCTTCTACCGGCCGCCCCAAGAGAGTTTCGGTTTGTATGACATCATCTTCCGCGTTGTAAACAAACGGCCGGTGAATGTGTTTACTGCTCGCTCCGTCAGTGACTCACATCGGTGTTTGCACGAGCTGCGCTCGTATAAACATGGTGGAGTATATCGAAAAAGTGCGAAACTAGGTGTTCATTAATATTCCGCCGAGTTGCCGCCGCCCGAGCGGTAGAATGTTTGCTCCACTGACGTGGTTTCGTATTTTGCACATTAGATCTAGTGCTGATAGCGTTGTAGGATATAGGACTTGCCCAGTTTGGGATTGGTGGAATGTGGATAAATGTGATGTTCCAAAACTGCAATGCTGCTCTTGGATTATTGTTTTCAGTAAAGTTGTCTTGATGGCTGCCAGCTTCTGCCGAATTTTTCGGGCTGTACATACAAATGATACCTCTTGATTGCCTTGAACATACTACCTGGGGAATACTAAAAATTTGAATAGTCTTATTCAAGCAACACAAGATCGAATGGGCTTGATGAAGAAGTGTACTTTCTAAACAAATATGTACATCGATTACGAGTTTATCTTATTAATTAATCATAATGTACAGAAGCTGTTTAACGTCGATTTAAAAGCATGTTTTGAGTTTATTGATTTGATCGGAGCTGTTATAAGCCAACATACATGTTTGGGATACGCAACTTGTTTTTAAGCCTGACTGCATCACACAGATAAACATGTTTTGTAACTCACAACTTCAATCTGGAACAGGTTTTTGAATACAAAATTGCACGTTCAACGATCAGGAATTCAATTAACAAGAAATTGAATTTACAATTAATTAATTTAGCTTTATTTAGGAGGCTTTCAGCCTTAGGCTGGTTCGCCTCCGACTTGAATTTACACGGTCTTCTATATTAGTTTCAATTTAACTTTTCATTACCACACACTTAATCTAGCTCGGTTAAAATTACCAACAGCCGATAGATCTGCAAAATATCTGTTTTTTAGCTGAGATCTCAGCAAAATTTTATTTGTTAGCTGAGTCTCGGGAATTGTTTTAACGAATCTCAGTAAAATATATATCAGAGCTACTCGAAAATCAGCGAAAAAAATTAAGTGTGCATGTAATAAAGATGCCAATAAATGTATTATAATAAACTTTCACGTAAATTTAAAGTTGTATTGCTATATGTTTCTACTATGACCAGAAAATACATCATATGTGACATATATAAATCTTCAAAATTTCCCACTGGCCGGCAGTGCTTTCATGGGAGAAAATTGTTTGCACCTATTGTTATACATGGATACAAATATTTTTAGCCCTGGCGATGGAAGAAGATAGCTGTACATCCAACGACCCATTTCAAGAATGTCTGTTCATACACGTATATTCTGAGGTCGGATTCATATACAATAAGCCCCGGATGAACACATCGATGTATCAATGAGATACAGCGAATCCAAACACATAAAACAACCAACGATACAGACAAAACTGTTGCTATGACTGCCATGACAAACTCGCTCTGTAACATAGCTCGATCGGAGTGGTAGAAGGATTATGATATATTGCTTGCCTGATTTGTTGCAATATAGGGTAGAGTTCTATCGATCAGAAAAAATCAATAATATCAATGATTTCACCATGCACAAATCAATAATAGGTTTGTTCTCGCATCGTAAGTTCATTAGCTACAACATAAATCCAGTTAGAGCGCTTTATATGAATATTTACGCTCATTGTTCTCAAAACAAACGAAGCGCTCCTAGCGAATCCTCTTTTTCTACGTTTATCCGTAGGACGAAGAAAATCTAATGGCGTTTCAATGCGTTAGGACGGAATGGAAACTCGTAGAACGAATTTAAAATCAAGAAGCAGTGTTAGATTTTAAACAATATCTCAACAATTTGTGACTCTTTATTAAATCCAACGGTACGTATGGAAAGGTGAATGAATTTAGAAGTCATGTTTGACAGAAATATTCCATTTTTTGTTTAAAATCGTTCAGAAAAGAGAGGTAAAGCGCGGGTTGTGCTTAGTAGGACGCAAATTAGATCAAAACTCCTACACGGATGAGGACATAGCTTGATCTGAATCGAAAAAAGACATAACAAAAAAAATCCCATTAACACACGTGTATCATCTTCGGCTTTACTTCGTGAAGCAGCTTGCCAACACTTTGCTCGTTTCCTTATATCGCCCCGAATGAGCTGTGTTGCACGGGCTGCTTGTCATGAAAAAGAAGGAAGAAGATTATAGCATTATTGCTTTCCACTTCTGACATTCGTTGATCGCTTGTTATTTTGTCATTTGGAGATATTTTTGATTCCTTGATTAGATACATGTACTGCATTCACACTTCCAGAATAAAAAAAAAAACCTTTTCTTTTATTCTGGTGCGAATTTAGTATGAGCACTGTTTGTATAAATATGAGCAATAATTTTAAACGATTTCACCAACTTTCACTGTTTCCAAACATTCTGTCCAATTGTCGTGTCTATTTGTGAGCTCGTTGTCCTTCTCTGCATCACTGCTAATGGTAGCAATAGGCGATCTTGGATCAGAACACAAAATATCGATTCTTTTGGTTCGATTAATTGATTTTTTTAATCGATCTCAAACACGTCAAAAGTCGACTGGGTCTATACTTTCCATTACATTTTTGTTTCGATCAAAAAAAAAAAAAAAAAAGTTTCAGCGCATTTCCAATTTAATATTGATTTTGTTTTGTCTTCACCTTTGCACATCACTTGCATTGAACATGGATTCTGCAAACAACCAGTGCGACAGTTCAGTAGAAAAATTCACTTCTAATAACATATTTCAGGTTCATCAGTCCTCTGCTATGTCAGAACTGGATCGCCATGGGGGCATATCGGCAGAATTACAAAATTTATTGCATCAGCCTGTTTTCCCACGTTCTGTCGATCCTTTTCAAGCATAGGAGAAAATCCGTAGTGGATATCCCCAAGTATACCCCATTGCTCGAGACTATTTATCAAGAATGGTAGCAAGTGTTCCGTCAGAGAGGCTATTCTTCAAAACTGGTGAATTCACTTAGAATCGATAAAGGCTCAACGCAAAACGCATGGCTCAATAGGCTTTCTTGGGATCCCTCTCGGATGAGTTTTGGGATATCTGAATTAACTACTTTTCGTACTCACCTGCTATTACACTCCGACCATCTAATCGTTTTGTTTCAAATGTTAATCTTTCATTTTTTGAATCGTTCATTTAATACCAATAAAACGAATATTATAGCCTGTTAAATCACTCACCTAATCAAGTATCCTGAGCAAAAACTTCCACATCTCAAAAGAAATCAAAATAGTCATTTACTATATTCTCATCATTTATTTATTTCAAAATGATGTCAATCATCACACTAAATGACCATTATAAGTGAAATGTCATAACAAGATAGCTTATGTAACGTAATATCAACTCTAGACTGAACTTAGCGTTAATCTGCACCTATTTCCTATGATCTGTTATATTTGAAATATTTTTTGTGCTATCATTCAAAAGATCGATTATTGATCAAAACGGTGTATCGATTATTTAAAAAAAAATAATCGATTCACTAAGATCGATTCTTGCCTCAAGATTGCCCAATTCTAACTGCTTGTTCTTGCTAGTCTCCCATGTTATTTCTGATGTGTTCCACGACATATCGACGACATGTCGACATTGCCCATCTCCGTGTATTTTCTTAACAAGCATCACTCCATTGTCGTATCGCATGTGCTTCATTTCGCCGCTCTCCTTTTACTTTTACTTTGTGGACTCCATGGTACCGGAAAAGATTGATGTTCACATTATTAGCAATGGTGTGATTTAACAGGGCTGGTAGCAGGTCACTTTTTAGTGACTTTGTCACTATTTTCAAGTCAGTCTCTAAAAATTCGCTTTTCACACTAAAAAGTCACTTAAGTCACCATTTCTCTAAAAATAGTCACTAAATTTACTTTTTCACATCCAAAATAGAGTGAATTGGAAGAATATCAACAATAATGAGTTCTTGTCACTAAGGAAGTCTACAATAGTTATGATTAAATATGCATATCTATTGAAAAATTAACAATTTTAACCAGGATGACCAGTGAACCGCAAACATTCAATGAACTTTAAAATACTAGGAAATGCCTTCAATTTCGATTACAAATCGGGGAAAATATACCTTCTATCCCCAAAAATAAATTACAAAACTTGGAAACTTTTCAAGCGTATTTGCTTGTGCTAGATTTTCAGAAATCTTTGAAGAATTATCAAGAACTTAAAAAAAAATCCAAGAACATTTTAAGAGAATTTTAAAGGAATTCTAGGAATGACACCAAGATATTTCAGAGAAGAATACCAAAGTACAGACTACGAAAGTCTGATGTAAAATTAAGTACTGTGAGAGCCGATTTATTCAACTGCACTTAAATCTTTACTCAGGTTTATCCTTAAAGTTAAAATTGGTTTAAGACTTAAGCGGAGGTGGAAAAACCAGCCAACCAGACTGACACATACGAGTGTCGCTTTAGATTATTGTTTAAATTATTAAAGACGCAAAATTCAGCTCCGAAAAAATTCTAGCGGTAAGCGTGATTACCACTCACCCCAGCAGGCCTGGGGTCAATCGCAGTCGGCACCGCCGGGATGTTCTGCGGCATAACATATCTGATCACGCCTTCCTTCGGAGTTGGTCCTCGGTTCATGATTTGATGGGTCGATAGGTAGGGCCCAGGTGTGGGAACTGCCTTCCTGGCGTCGATAGCATTGGTGCTCAGCACGGAAATGATGATGAACGGAAAACAAATCCAGGAAGAAAAAAAAAAGAGCTCCATGTGCATTTTAACGAGAGTTCTGAGAAGAATTGTATGATGATTGGATGAGGATTCTAGGTCCAATTATAATAAGAATTCGAAACTACTTCTGACATTTTTGTTAAGAGAGCTCTGATGAGAATTCCAAGTAAATCCCGCGAACGCTAAAGATGATCAGTGCGGATAGTTCTAAAAGATTTCTGGGGTGATTTATAAGAATACTACCAATTCCGAAAAGAATTCCAACCGAATCGATTTTTAAGGGTTCAATCTCAAAGGAATTCTTTGAAGAGTTTCAAGGGTATTCTGAGACGGATTTTTGTTTTGAGTTTTCTTAAAAAATACCATGAAAATTCTGAGGAGATTACGAATTGAATTTCCAATAGAATTCAGAGAAGAAGTCCAAGATTATTCTATGCGGAAATTTATGATATTTCTGAGGTTAATTTCATGTGAGTTCTAAGGAGAATTTAAGAAAATTTAAAATTGCTTTATACAAGCAACCTTCAAGGAAATCCTGGAAAATCTAGAATAATCAACTTAAACTAATCATATTTTAATACTTCATGCGTGAAGTTAACAATTGATAAAGTTGGAGATGCTTGACGTCAAATATCAGTTTTAAAGTTGACATTATATACGATAGATGAGGAAATGAAATTATAGAGTAGATAGTTCCGTTTTAGTACGGTAGTGTTAAAATTGTATATAGAAAATAGAAAAATAGCAAAGGTTCTAATAGGGCAGAGCAATCAGGCAGATGTTTACATCAAATGGCGATTTGAGTGTGAAATAATCGATTGAACTGTTTCGGCACATTGGATTTACATGATCAAATTGGCGATCATCCCTTTTGCCATTGTGGCGGGGCAAACACCTCATCATCACCATCCCTCATCCACGGATGAGTTTGGTAAAGGGGATGCTCTACCCGATTCGTACCTTCCTCAAAATTGTCCTTTGCTCGATTTCTACTTTCTATATACAATTTTAACACTGCCGTCCTACAACTGAACTATCAACTCTATGCTTTCATCTCCTCATTTATCGTATAAAATTACCACTTAATGTCTGATAGGGTAAATGTTGGCTTCGGCACCCATTGACTGTTTTCGGCAATCAAAATTTAAACGATAATTTCACTATGTTTTCCCATCAACACACTTCCCTGAATGTATTCAAACGATTCTTTAGTCTTTCAGCTTCAATCTGATTATATTTGTAGGACCGAGCAATCCTTTTATGCCAGATTTTTCTTCAAATGAAGCATACGTAATACAAAATGGGGCTGATTTCGAGTTGCCGATAATAGAACAGCTGGTTAACACGCAGTTCTAATGGGAAGGTTGCCGAAGAAAAAGAGGCTGCCGACAATAGTCACACTCACCTGAGAAGTTTGGAGCGTTGTAAAATCGCTTTCAAACCGGTTTGAAAAATTCTGTCGATTGGAATGGATAGAGAAGCAAGCAGCAGATGAATGTTAACAAACAGACACGTGATATATGTGCGTAACGCTGAAAAAATGCTAATAGAAGTGCGGACGCTGCTTAGATTGACGAGAATACGTAAATTCCCCTATTTGACGTCAAGCATCTCTAACTACGAAATTATTCTATTTTCAAGAATTTTGTTGCAGAACAGAATTTCGAAAAAGTAATATTATATTTGTTAGATCAAGTTTTTGAGAAGGGGAATCATTTTCAAAATACTACAAGGGACAGCCCTATTGTGTTTTACGCAATGGTGACGTAGGACTACGTGGTCTTATATAATAAATCTTATTTGTTAACTACAGCAGGTGCTTGTGTTTTGTGTAGGAATAGGAATTTCAGCGGGGTTCTCTCTGTTTATATTCTTTAGAATGACGCGCTTGACAAAGATGGCTCACAGCGACTCACGAAGAGCTACTGATTCCGATCAATAGTGGTGCGGCTTCTTCCTCCCTGTATGGATACTCATGTGGGCTGCAGCTCGCTGCTTGCAGGCAGCTTTTCGTTGTGTACTGGGAAACACCATCACTCACCACGCGGTCATTGAATAAACACCATTTGGTGAGAACCAGATGGAGTTCAACTTTGAAATCTGTGTTAGGGAAATCGCTTTTCGTAGTCAATCGGTGATAATTTTAATTATCATAGGAACAGTTGCACATTTTTGCAATTTTCAGCAGTGACATTTTGAAAAATGATAAAGTCTTAATTTTAACAGATTCGTAGAAAAATTTATATCGATTGGCGTATTAAGAATTAAAATCCAACATCTCTGGATCAAAATCACTTATATGCCGCGACCGACTTAGGTTTTGAAATTGCGCCCCCAATGTAGCCTACAAGAACATAGTATGTTAGATTTAAACATAGCTAGATAGAACTGGGATTAGGTGTAACAGCTTTTGTAAACAATGACTTCTCACGATGATTTTTAGGAATTCAAGGCACGCCCACGTAAACCAACATAACTGTCGGGTAGGGGAAGTCTTACCCTACCTGATGGTGGTGTAGATTTGCGTGGGCGAGCCTTGACTTTCAAGACATCATCGAAAGAAGTCATTGTTCACAAAAGCTGTTACGCCCTAATTCCAGCTCTATCTTGATATGGGAACTGACATCCGATTGATGAATTTGACAAATGTCCAAAAAATACTCTTTTTCAAATTTATGGTGGTCCTGAAAAGGATCATTTTGTCGTGATGGTTGAGTAATTATGAGCTATTAGGGTGTTAAACACAGATGAGGCTGGTGAACTGTATGTTGTTTGGAATGAGGGTGACGCGCTTGACAAAGATGGTCCACAGCGACTCACGAAGAGCTACTGATTCCAATCAATAGCGGTGCGGCTTCTTCCTCCTTCTATGGGTATTCGTGTGGGCTGCAGCTCGCTGATTGCAGGCAGCCTTTTGTTGTGTACTGGAGATCAATGTTCAACGCCACGCGCCGAAAGCACTGCTGCTGCTTATGCCGACGACCAGACACCACCACACACGGTGATTGGAACTGAATCCGATCAGCGGTTGAGGTTAGCCTTGATAGCTTGCTGCTTGCGGGGAGCCTTTTGTTGTGTACGGGAGAACACCACCACTCACCACGCGGTAGTCAAAAGTCACAGACGTAGTCCTACGTCAAAAGTTCTGGATATCGTTCAGAAAAATCTCTAAAATGCTATTAGCGAATTATCAAAGTTCTATAATTTTTTTTTAAAGATTTCGAACGAACAATCAAATTTAAGATCTTTGTAAAAATTATGTCCTTGTAATGATATATTTAATCCTATTTCAGCTGGTTTACTAATGCTCTTCATAGGAGATTCCGTTGAGAGATTCGATATAATTAGAGGAATTCATGAAATGTGGTTTTAAGTTCCATGACAAAAACAGTTGATTTCAATATTAAACCTTATTTGAATGCTGAATCATCATATAAATGTCACTATTGGTTTCTTATTTGTTATTTAAAAGTCACTATTTGATCACTATTTCCGTAAATTTAGTCACTAAAGTCACTGCTATTATATCGCATCAGCACTACCAGCCCTGATATAACCACAACGGTATGGCCATTTCGAATGTTTCGACATTGCCCACTCCGGGTATTTTCTTAACGAGCAGCAATCCATTGTCGTATCGCATGTGCTTTATTTTGCTGCTCTCCTTTTACTTTTACTTTGTCAACTCCATGGTACCGGAAAAGATAGATATATACAGTTGTGGTCAATATAATAGCAGCGCATGCCAATTTTCATACAAAATTGTCAACTTTGACATGATGTAACTTTGTTAACTTATGATCAATTGAGCTGAAATGTTTGCCACAGAACTACAAACAGCATAGCATAGCAAAAACCAGGTTGCACAATGTCGTAGGTGGTACGAGCTCAAAACTGTTGTTAAGAAGAAGACCCACCTTCATCCGTTGCTGTTGGATAGTAATTTGTGATTAATTACTACCTCTTAGATAAAGGATGTGTCTCCCTCCAACAGACCATAGCTGTCCTGGCCACGTCCTTGCATCTGGTGGGGAAAGGGGAGGAATGTTAGTCCGACACTTACTGAAGAGAGATGCAAAGAACTCTACGACCCCTCATAAGTGTCACGGGAAGGGTGGATTTTTGTTAGTAGGGAGGGTAAGCCATAGGATACGCCCAGCCGGCGTTGCTGGCAATCGTTATACCAAGCATTTAATAAATAGACGCTGTAAGTAGTTTATCTGTCCGTTGTTGCTGCCCATTACCTAACCATATTATTCAAAACAGTCTTCAGATTTTGGAATTAAGAAACGCTCGATCCGGTTGCTCCTTTGCGCCTGAAAATGTTTGTTGATCCTAAACATATGCACAATTCATTCTGATCGATAGGAGGTTCTCATGTGTAAAAGGTTATTAACAGTATGTGGAATTGTAGTGGAATTATGGATACAATCTCCCTGCAATCATTTTTTATGAATGCAAGAAGCTTGAACACGGGAGTTAGAAGGCGACAGCTCTACCGCAGCTACAATTGCCCATTTCAAGAACGCAAGCATTCCGAAGCTATTTTCACACATGATAAGCCCCGCTCCAATACATTATCGATGCAAATATACACTATTGATAATGTACGGAAACTTTCAATCAAGCAGTAGTGCAATACTTGATTGACCCGATTTTATTAAGTTTTGAAATTATGGTCTTGAATTAGATGGATATTTCCTATCGAAGACAGAGGAACGAAAAGGTAAATAAACTTAGCTGAGCGTAACTACACGTAGGTTAGAACAGTTGGCACCCCATGCAACAGATAAGTATTTGAAAATTTTCACTTAGTGCACTTTTCAACATCACTTTGATACTTTCAAATTAATACTTCTTAATCATGAAATTGTTAATTTCAGGGCTGGTAGCGAGTCACTAAAAAGTCTCTTTTTTTAAGGCCAAGTCACTAAAGTCACTTTTTCTTTCAATCAGTCACTATTGTCAAGAATTTTTGCGTGAATTTATTTCAAGATCATTCTTTGCTTTGTGGCGTTTATTCGTCTTTCTCTATCTACAGGGCGTCTACTCATTTTTCTAAATAGAATGACATGAGTTTTTCAAAATTTTTCCAGTACTTAAACGGAAAAATTCCAGGTTTATAATAAGAAAGTTTTTTTTTAAATGCGTTAAAATATGCTTTTTTTTGTGGTTCAAAAACAACAGCAATTTACCCAAACTTTTTTTTAAGACATGGCAATCAGTTTTAAAGAAACAGCGTTGCGAGAACTTTAAGTAATCAGTGATATCTTCAAGAAATTCCAGAGAACTTATTATAAATTTATATACTTTTAGATAGTTTCATGATATTCAGCGAAGTTCCGAGTACTTCAAGGACGATCAGATAGCTTCAGAATTATACCACTAATTTAAGCAAATTTTCAGAAACTTGTGTTCCGTTATGGGGTATTCTATGAATTCTATGATTGATCCGAAAACGTCAGAAGCGTCAGGGAATTATGAATGTATATCAGAAAATTTTCCGGATTATTAAACAAATTTAGAGAACTTCAGGTAAGCATAGATAAATTCAGGGAAAATTAGTGAGCGTTTATAATGGTTATAATACTTAACGGAAATTGTCGAAACTTCAAGGCAACGTTAGAAACATTGAGTAAACTTTAGGATGGCCTATAAAGTTCAGGGAAGTTTTAGAATTTGATAAGAAGTATTGTGAGCATCAGTGAGCATAGTTTCTCAAACTACAAAAGAATGTTTAGGCAGTTTCATTAACTTCAGGAAAAAAATTGGGAACTTTCAAGTAGTTTGGAGACCTCAGAATAGTCTATTCTGATTTCCATTGAAATATTCCTCAACATTTCAATAAAGCTATCCTCCTAAGTGAATTTTATTTAAATTTTCCTCGGAATTACCTTGAAATTCTCCACAATAAGAAACCCTTTGGAAAAACTCTCCTAAAATTCATTGAATTCATTTCAGATATCCTTCCCTTGGAATTCTACTCACATTGAAAGTCTCCTATGAATTCAGTGGCATTTCTCCTCACAAATTCCTTAGATTTCTTCGCATAATTTGTTTGGCAAACCCGTCTGAATTTATTTTCCGAATTCCTTTGAAAATGTTCTGGAGTTATTCTCAGATTTAACTGTAATCCTCCTTTTTGTATTTTCAAAAAGATTCCAAGGACTTTTGCTCCGGATTCGTTTTCTTCCAAAACTTTATAAAATCATCCTCGGAAGGCCCTTGGAATTTTTCTCTGAAGGAGTTGTGCTCCTCAGAAATTTTCAGAGTTTTCATTAAAATTTGCTTTTAATTCAATTCAGGGTTTCTTCAAAAATCAGAGGGCTTCACAAGAAATCTAAAATTCTTCAGAACAACCTTAAGAGCAGATTGCATTTGATGTTTTTCTGAAAGATTCTTTTCCCAGAACTTCCTTAAAAGAAGGTCCTTAGAAATTAAAGTAAAATTCCACGAACTTCTAAAACTGTGCATGGATTTTTACTCCAGATTCTTGAAAATTTCTTGAAGTATTATAGCTTTTAAGGGAAAGTTCACCGCTCCGAAAAAAAATAATTACGTTTTGATTTTTCTAAAAATATTGGAAAAAGATACCAAAAATCTAAAAAAATCACATTTTTTCTTATTTTATAAACAAAATACAGGTAAAAATATATTTTTTTAGTAATCATGGCATAAAGTTGGACTCAAAAAACCACAAAACATCAACTTTTCGGTTTTGCTGAGAGTAAATTTTTTTTTCATGATAAGATAGAAAAATTATGATTACATTTAATTTTCTTCAAGAATCTTAGGAAGAAACTGATTTTCTTGGATTTTTGATAATTTTTCCCAATATTTTTAGAAAAATAAAAACGTGCAAAAACTAAATTTTTATTTTCGGGCCGGTAAAATTCCCCTTAAGTCCAGAACAAGCTCAAATTTAAAATTTCTAGGAAATATGCATTCGAAGCATTTACCTTTAAGCGGCAGATGACGCGATTGTACCTGTCTCATAGCATTCGTATGAGAAAATGGAAGAGTTGCCAGTCTACTTGATTTGTTGTCTTCGATTTTAGATATCAAACTTTTTTTCAGTGAAATTTAATTTGTTCTGTAAACTATCCTACTGAGTATTTGTTTGAATTCAGCGCACGATTTTACATAAGGATCATAGGTCAAATATTGAAGGTAATTTGTTTTACTTTTATTTGTAAACTACTTTAAACACGCAAATAGTTTTTATGGAAATGACTGAATATGTGAGCAAGCCAACTGAACACAAGTTGGATGGCTTTCCATTATTAGGAGCTGCTTGATCGAACACTTAACTTTATTGTGCAGTTAGGAAAACAAAAGTTATTTTCCAATTTCCTTGAGCCGACTTGCAACCCTGTTCCCCAACAAAATCACAAAGCTGGAAAACCTCAAACAACCTAGGCACCGTCCTATTCCGACCTCCATCTACCGCAATTACTGTCACGCCATAATCATAGCGCAATCAGTTTTAATCGAATTAATACCAAACAAATCACAACTTTACCTACTCCTACCTCCGTCAAGACGCCGACCGCAGTCGAAATTCCAGTAGAGCGTCGTCGTAGCGCATGATTTCACTTGGACCCATTCCAAACGACCAGCAATCTGGTTCTGACTGAACCCTGCCATATCCATACCGGGGCGGCAAACTCTCTTTCTTTCCGTGCCACTCCGATTAGGTTTGATTGCAAAAAATGGCAAGCTCCATCAAAGCTGGATTGCAATTATGTCACCTTTTTCTCCGCCGTGGCCGTGTGGCGACGCAACTTTCGCATCACTTCGCGCATCATCCATATCGAGCTACATCATTATTACAGCCGGCTGGGGTCTTTCTCTTTTCGCGCACTCGTCGTGTGCCATATTCCTAAAAAGTGCTTGTTGATCATTTTGCACCTCTCCCAGCTGCCTGCCTTCTAGTTTTCATATTTGCACAAATGAACGCTGCCATACCTACTGGATTCTTTTTTTTTTCTGTGTCACTCTCCATCGTGGTTGGTTCATAAATGGTACCTCCAATGGGTGTGTATGAGGCAAACAAACATCCAACCATCAACCGGGAATGGTATCGAGGGAAAACGTTTATCCCATTTTGCTGTATGTTGGATACTTTTAACCGGTAGACGGCGTTAAAAGTGCCTTGCATCCACCCACCTCATAGCCAGGGCAGACGGCTGTTGGAGCGTTTTGCAGCTTTCAGGCAGTGGAACGGTTAGTAGGTTAATCTAGCTCGATGTTCAAGTGGTCGGTTCATATTAAAAAGTGGTTCACGTGTTCCGGGAGCATTCCTGAAAGCTAGCTTGCGCCGGTGGGAGGCAGTCGGGTGTGAATTATTGGCTCTGGAGGGAGCTGCTTCTGCTACGGCACATGGCGAAAAGTTGGGATCAACCTTAAAATTAGTCATCCCACATCAGGTCAAAACAACGCAACTATTGTCCAGATGTTTTCGGTTACATCGTTAATACTTTATACCAATTAGCTGCAGTGACACAAGAAACACATTTTTCGGGAAATTGTCTGTTCTCTAATTAACATCCAGTGCAAGGGATTCGTTCTGACCCAGTGCACTTTCTAACCGCTCGCTCGACCACTCCGTGCACAGGGCCATAAACCACAACCCCAACTGCTGCCGCCGTGGATTCGATTCGAAGCACAAGCCAGGCCAGTCGACCGTTACTCGCACAAAACCATAATTAAGAGGTTATTTTAGAATGAATTATTAACTGCACTTTTCCACCTTCCCTAGTTCCCCTTTATTCCTACACATTTCGTACGATTATTTCCCCTTACGATGCACTTTTGCCTTCCCATCCTGCCTTCATTCAAATATTACTTGAAAGCGGCTAGAGGTGAAAGGCGCAGAGAATCATGTCTGTCTGTCGTAAATATTTGCTATGCGCACACCGTGAAGAAGAGTAGCATCGTAAGCATAATAACTCAAGCCACGCAAGTTGCCAGCGAGGTCTAGCATTCAAATGATGATGCTATCGCTACGATTGTGAAGAGAATAAAAAAAATAAAAACTTAGAATATTCAACTCTGTGAGTTTGGTGCTAGGGCAAAATGACCACAGCTCCAGGGGATCTTTTTATTTTTCGTCTCTCTGCCTTGAAAGCATTAGTGAACGAACGAACTTGAAAGGCGGGCGCGCAACAGTTATCCCCCATTTTTTAGTGCGATAACCTTGTACACGTGGTTTGGAGACTACCGCTCCATTTCGCGGCATTGTTTTGTTGTTTACTCCAGTTCAAAGGCTTGGATGATTCGCCCTGCCTAAATGGGTTGTAAATGTGATGGCATGATGGTAGTAGAATATCATCAAAATGGGAATTATCTAACTCCGGTCATCAGTCGTCGGAATTGAATTATTCACCCTTCTGAGGAATTGTGAAAATTTTCTCACGGGTAGATTTCAAAATAATCGCCTAACGCTTTCCAGATAGCCAAAATATACCTTGTCTTTTTTTTTTTTCGTGGGCTGATACATTTATCAAAATCAACATTGCTACTGAAATTATCATTGCAGGAGGGTAATATGAAGTACTTCTTGAACAATAAATGTGGGGCTAAATGTGGTGGAAGCAGGAAGAATGGAAGTCTAAATTTAATTCTTCAGGAAGGTCAGACCGTTGCAGTAGGTTCAGAGGATTTGTTGGGTATGTTTAAGTGGTACCGAATGCCTGTAAACCAAATAGAGAAACAGTTAAACATTATTTAGAAACTTTCCAAGAAAGAAAAATCCAAGAATTTTTTTCAAAAATTTAGGACAGGTAAGTTAAAGTTTTATAATTCCAACCATAGAAAATCTGGAATAAGGATTACAGTTATATGTATAGTTCTAGTTAGGAGTTGATCATAAACGACGAAGACCATTTATGAAAGGTTTTAGACCCCTTCCTCCTACGTAAAAAAAAATCATACTTTTTTGCCAACATCCCGTAAGTGTCTACGTGACATCCCAAGTAATATTTTACGTTTTATGAAGTACTACAAGGCTACTATAAAACAACATTCATAAAACCCTGATCAAGACAGCTTTGCCTTTATTACATCCACCAAAACCTCATTAGGACTAGAATCTGTCTAGTTGGCTCACCCCGAAGAACGTTTTGAAGGGTATATTTTCGAAGCACTTCAAGATTGATTTGCTGCAAAAAGTTTATACGATGAAAGCAGTGGGAACCATTTGGAATCCTCATTGAAACTACAATAAAAGCCATTAGGCATAAATACTTGTGCCATTTGCCTTTGACGCTTGCTAAGCACATTATAAATAAAGCATGAATCAAGGTAAAACGGGATACATAAATATCATCCGATCTTGTTACATTCATTGTTCAAAAATAAATCTGTCAAAAATTCCACATAAATTTCCTCATCATTAAAGTGAAAAATTACAAAAATTATGAAAACAAATCTCATTTTGTGGTCTATTTTTAGGTGATAGATTAAATCTTATGTGAAATGTGCTTCGGAAGATCGAAACAAATAAGGTCGCCTTTGGAAATTCTTGATTTTACTTTTTATTATTAATTTAGGAAACAAGGTATAGTTATTTTTTGTCTAAGCCCATTTTACTTGATCCTATTAAACGGAATATGACGGTTTTATGACGGCATTAATGGTTTCAAAATTGCCTGGAAAAATTTAAACGTCGAAATTTGTTAATCTTTCGATAGTTTAGTTGTTCGATCATTGCATCGAGATTCTACTCCAGCGTTGGATCAACAAGTTGCGTGGCATCCTCGATAAGGGCGATTATCATCCATTGGAAGCAGTTTATTAGGAAGTGTATCTACATAACTTGAAACAGGTGGAAGCTCAATCGTTCCCAAAAAGCTACCCTTCTTCCGGATGATGCAAGGAAGTTAAAGTGCGCTTGCTTGGACTTTTTGGAACAGTTGACCCTTTCGCCGAATTAAACCGCTACTATGGTTAGGAAGTTAGCCAATTGCCAGCTGACTGACAGTTTCTGAAGCTTCCTTTCAGCAGTTTTCCGCAGTGCCAGCTTGGTACTGATGCATGTTATTTGGATCATCATCCAAACGCAATTTCTGGAGAAGGCTGGTCTGTTTTTTATTCAGAACGTGACGCAAACGCCATTGACAATATTATGGGTATTCCTATCAATTTTAAGGGTCTAATTTAACGGCTTCCAGTGCTTCGTGAACCGCATTCACTTCCCTATTCTCAGTCGGCTGTGCTGTCATTGTTGACCGGTTCAGTTAGAGCTGCTGGGTCTCCCAGGAAGCTCTGGAATTGGATTCCTTTTACCTTCCGTTGACAGCATCGTCAGAATTATTCCTCCTACTATCGCTAGTATTATTACTCAACTATCCTTTGGTATTTCCTTGTGATCCTGCGTTTTAAAGCTTCAATGATTTTATTTTTTTTTTAGTATACAGTAGGGGGTTTTGCGATACACTTTATTGGCACAAAAAACCACAATTAATTGCGTTTTGTTCCCGTTTGAAACCGAACGGTTTTATAATGGCTTTTATAATGATGAAACACCTTTGTGGAGTATTTTATCGTGACATCAATAAAAAATACCGAGCAGGTTTATGATTGACTTACTGAACAGTGTTGTACAGGGATGGAGTGCTGCATTAAATTCAGATCTTCATAAAGAAATTCCGTTAAGAGGTTCGCCAAATTTAAAAGACTATGTTTAAAAAATGTTGCCAAAATATTACTTGCGATATGAAATGTTTCTTAGTTCTTGAGATAACCTTTTCTGCCCAAACACGCCATTTGTTGGGAATGAAAACTACCATTTGCATGATTGTTTAAGATGATTCGGTGTCAAAATCATTACAAACAAATGATGTGTTATGCTATTTTATAAAAAAAAAATGATAAAAATGCTTTTTAGGTCTTATGACAAATGCCTTCGTAATTAAAATTGAATTTATTTATGGAATATTTCGCAACATTTGCTTTGAATTCAGGCCAAGGCTGCTAATCAGGAAACTATTAAACTCTAAGTTGTATCGAGTTTCTGATTCCAGGGTGGCCAGCTAGCCGGGAGAACCGGGAAAACTGTGAAATAACCGGGAATTTTAAAATTAGTTGGGAAAACCGGGAAAAAATCGGTAATCCGAAGGGACATCCCCGAAAAATTAATAAACCTTAACATACACGGTCTCCTAAATTATGGGTTGTGTTTATTCATCATGAATTTGGATGTTAGCTTATATTTATTAGTGTTCAAAATTTCCACATTGCGAACTGCTCATTTGTCAAAATTTATCAAAAAAGTAACAATATTTCGTATTCAGAAGTTTCAGATCTTTCCAAACACAAATCTAAATCATTAGTGCATGGTAAAATGCTGATCTTAAAACACCGAAATGGCTTGCAAAGCGTGAACATATTTAGGCCACATGAGCAACACCCAACAACCAATTTTAGTTGCATACTAGCTTGAACAAGTTAAAATTAGCTGTAGAATCTGTAACCTAATCGGCAGCTACAATTATTAGTTGTGTAGTACTTTTGTTCAAATTCTGGACTTTGGCTTGAAAATATTTTTAATTCAAAATCCATCATGCAACACCTTAAATCACATAAGAATTCAAAGCCATAACCATTGGCGGTCATATTGACGGCAGTAAGAACTACATTGGCCACATCCGGACATGCTTCGGGTACCCTTGGGGAAGTCGGCATAATCAAACGCGTTACCGACTGAGTTGCACCAACCGCTTTTTCTCGGCAGGGTTTCAACCAGTTGGTCTGATTTTTTGCATGTGAGTAGTGCCAATGGAGAACTAGTCACTCGCAGAAAATCAGAGCGCTTGGTTGAAAACCCACTGAGACAAAGCGGAGGGTAGAACTCAGTGGGTAACGCGTTCTTCGGGGGAAAGCTGTATAGAGTTGATCGTCCCGTTAGAGTACGACAATGTAAAAATTGTATATAGAGAGTGGAAAGCGAGCAAAGCTCAATTGTGAGGAAGGTAAGAATCGGGCTGATCATCCCCATTTACCAATCGAAGGTATGTGAGCAAATCGGCGATCATCTCTTTTTGCCAGTGGTGGTGCCGTATCTCCAACTATATAGAACTTCTGAATGAGTTCAAAAAAATAGTTTTTGAGAACCTCGTGCAAAAATTGAGCTGTTTTCAGCGAGAATTGCTCAAGCATTTAGTTTAAACTATCCTAAGGATTAGATCTTTCGAAATTTTCTTTGAATTTTACGCAAAAGTCTCCTAAGACATTTTTTCGAATTATTCCCAGAATACTTTGGAATTCTCTTTAGAATTTTCTAAAAATTATTCTTATTTCCCCTAAAATTTTTTTATCTAACCTCAGAATATGATTCTCTCGGTATTTTTCTCGGAGCTTCCGTGATTTTGTTCTGAATCTTCAGTATTTCTTTTCCAATATCCTCAGAACACCTTTTGATTTCTAATTATCATTCTCTTGAAATTCTTCCTCAAATTAACCTGCTATTCTCCTCACACAACTCTCCTCAAAAACGGCGCTAGTGGTGTAGTGGTAAGCGTGATTACCTCTCACCCCAGCAGGCCTGGGTTCAATCCCAGTCGGTGCCGCCGGGATGTTCTGAGGCATAACATCTCTGATCACGCCTTTCTTCGGATGGGAAGTAAAGCCGTTGGTCCCCGGTTCATGAGTTGATGGGTCGATAGGTAGGGTCCAGGTTTGGGAGCTGCCTTCCTGACACATCGGTAGCATTGCAAAACAAAATCGACGGAAAAAACAAACCAAAGGAAAAAAAAAAACTCTCCTCAAAATCACCTAAGATTTATGTTTAAGGTTCTCCATAAAAATCCATTTAATTTTTCTAAGAGTTCCTTAGGGCTTAATCTCAGAATTATCCTTGGCTTCTATTCAGAATTATGATCCATCTGTTATTGACAGAGTTATAAGTGGTCAAAACCTAACCACTTTTCGTAACGCGGTCGATTTTGGATTTTTTGAAATTGCACCTCCAATATGGAGCCGAAAGACGTAATCCTACGTAAAAAAAAACAGACCTAATTCCCAGAATCATGAACATTTTTCGCAATTATGAATGATTAACAATTTTATTGGACCATTTTTTGTAAATTTAGCTGCATTCCATATCTTGAACTATGATAGTGTTAATTTTTTCCCCCACAAATATTTTACTATTTATAAAACTTAATTTATTTTCTGATAGTTTGAAGCTGTAGATGCACCATAGTCTCGGATCTTTGTTCTGTGAATCAATGTTCAAAGTTCTAACAAAATTATCAAATTCCAAATAAGTTTGCATATCTTTGCTTCATAATCTGAAAAACAATTTGATGTATGCCCTAGAACCCTGAAATGTGTTCGAAAGTTTGTTGTTGGTATGTATTGTAAGGTTCTGAAATCCTAAAAATTGGGTATTTACGCAAGTGTCATTGAATGTTTTATCAAGGTTTTGAAGCGATCTCTAAGTTCAAATCATGGTCTTCAAATCTTTGATAAATCCAAAAATGTTATATCTTTTAACGTTGTTTTTCCTTTTAATTCGTCTACTATTGCATAACTTTCACTATTCACTTTAACTATTTACTTTCACTATCACATTAAAAAAAACTATTAGGAAAAATGCTGCTAGACTATTTATTCTAACAAAGAAGGGGTCACCCAATGACATAATAAAAAATAATACAAGTCTAATACTTATTGATAAGGAACACAATTACCAATTATTACGCAATTCCAAGATATACTTTATCTTTTTTCTTTGGAATTGCTGTTCTATAAAATTAATTTGACATTGTAATTTTTTTAAATGGAAATAACTTCTTTATAAAAAGAGATCAAATAATTGAATCTCATGAAGCTTTCAAAATTTTCTCATAGATTTCTTTCATGAAAATTTGAGTTACAAGAGATAGTAATATAAAACTAAATTTTATGGAACATCTTCAAAGCTAAAACATTGTTCTAAAATGAAAACGTTAAGAGATAGAACAAATTGTTTTTTCAGCAGAGTTGCTTAAAATTGACATAAGTACAATTTCTCTGAGAAACAAACGAAAAATTTTAGCTGCAGACTAGCTTGTGAAGACAAAAATTAGCTGTATAAGCCAATTTTTGGCTGCATAAGCTGACCTGCAGCAAAACTCTTAGTTGGGATGTAAAAATGTAAAATGTAATGTAAAAAAAAAAAAAAAACTACAAGCGCAAAGTTGACGTAGGACTATGTGGTCTTATATAATAAATTTTACTTGTTAACCGCAGCAGGAGCTTGTGTTTTGTGTAGGAAAAGGAATTTGAGTGAGGTTCTCTCTGTTTATACTCTTTAGTATGACGCGCTTGACATACATGGCCCACAGCGACTCACGAAGAGCTACTGATTCCGATCAATAGCGGTGCGGCTTCTTCCTCCTTCTATGGATGCTCATGTGGGCTGTAGCTTGCTGCTTGCAGGCAGCCTTTTGATGTGTACTGGAGAACACCACCACTTACCATGCGGTGATTGAATAAACACCGTGTGGTGAGACCGGATGGAATGCAACTTTGAAATCTGTGTTAGGGAAACCGGTTTTTCGCAAGCAATGGGTGATAATTTTAATTATCATAGCAACAGTTACACATTCGTTCAATTCCCAATAGTGACATTTTGGAAGAAAAAAATAAAGTCCTAATTTTAACAGATGCGTGGGAATACTTCTGATCGATTAGTGATACAACTATTGAAATTGGTCCAGGGGCGTTCAAAATCTTTCATAATTTTGTTAAATGTTCCATTTTCGGTTTTCACAAAGTGTACCCCCATATTGAAATCACAGACGTAAAAAAAAAATGTTTAAATATCACTTCACAAGTACCAACAGAAGGGATTTTTTAAACACAAAATCTTCATCGAAGATACCAATTGTTTAAATATTTAAACACAAGTATTGGGTAATTTTTTTAATATGCTTTTAGGATGGCCCTCTGAAAACAATATTTTGCATGTAACTTTTTGATAAAAATTTCTTGCTACTTGTAGCATTATGAAATGCATGTTTTGTTATCAAAACATCGCCTGTATCTTTTTTATATAAAGAGGTACACAGTTATATTTAAAAAATGTTCCAAGTCCAGTAGATTTTATGGAAGTTATTATATTAATATGCCGAAGAATATTCAACTTTATTTCTGCAAATTATAAAGTTAGTTTTGCAGGGCTGGTAGTGAGTATGTGATTTAATAGTAGTGACTTTAGTGACTAAAATAACGAAAATAGTGACCAAATAGTGACATTTAAACAATAAAAAAGTGGCCAATAGTGTCATTTATTGGTCAGAAAGATATGGTTTCAATCTTCCATTGATTTTGATTGCCACTTTGAGAAATTTTATAAACTCACAAACCCGAATTTTTCATGTTTCAAAAAAATAAATATGAATGGAATAAGCATTTTTTTAAACAAACTATTTACTAAGTTGATATTAGCATCGAAAGCACACATTGATGATTAGATCGCAAAATTGAGGCACAGAGAAAAATGTTCAAATTCAAAGATTTAGACAAATTTAGACAATTTTATTAAGACAGTCAATTTTAAATATCAAGGATATTGATGAAGCGATGCGATGAGCGATTTGTATTTTAATTAAAAAATTCGTTCTCCTATTTGTAGCCGCTATAACGCACTGGTCGTCTCCATTCCATTTAAGAAGACAATCTTCTGTAACACAAGGAACAAATTCATAACTGTGGGACATAGACAACGCAGTTTTTCGCAGAAAATTATCCCAGATGGATCCAAGATCACGGACATAAAACAAAATATGAATGCGTCTAGGTCTAAAAATCTCGATCGTGAAAATTAGTGATTTAGGAATGCATTTTAGTGTTTTGGACAAAGGGGTAAGTCACTTAGCACATTGTGCCGAAATTAGATTCGGCACAGCTTAGGCACATCCATCGGCACATCTTCGGCACAATTTTGTAGGCATTGGATCATTTTAAATAAAATGGGAGCACTGCTAGACAACTGTCATTGAAGTTGTTCACAACATTATGTGCTGTTTAACTGTATATTCAGTAACATCCTCTAATTGAATATACCAGAGGAACTCAGACCAGCAGTTAAAATATAGATCTAAATACAAAATGTAGGTTCTAGAGTGGGCTCAAGAGACAGAGGCAGTTAATCAGACCTCATTAATACCCTTAATTCAAATAATGCTGCAACTCACACCAAACAAACTGACTTCATCATCCTCTATAGTCGATCTTGAACCATGTTCCCCACCAGTTCCAACTCTTTTCGGCCACTAATAGACCGTTGCTTTTCACATCACGAAAGGCTAGGTTTCTGTTCTGCCTTTGAGGGCATTATAAAACCCTTAAACACAGAACTTTTATTATCCTATGAACACAAAACAGCAAAATGTCGCACACCCGCCACTTCCCGCGTCATCCTCAATCCGATTTATCCCTGCGATTTCAAACAAAACATTCAAGGTGTCAGAAATACCGGGTTGCCCGGATGGGTATTTTACAAGCAATCGAGATATCTAACACAACCAAATTGAGAAAATTGCAATCTGCGAAACCTCTTAGAATTTGTGATAGGTCTGTAACCAATTCGAGATCAAACAAATAAAAATATTAGTGATTTCGTCAACATCAATTTTACAGTTAACATTTCCGTCTGTTCGCAACTTTTCTTGTCCGTCAGAATTTACACGCATTTTTAATGAATCTTTCTAACACACATTTTTTACCAAATCAATCTGTGATTTGATGTGAGTTTTTGAAGTATTTTTTTTTTAACCTGAACATCGGTAGTAAAAAAGTGACTTTAGTGACATTAGTGACCTTTTGATGAAAAAAGAGACTTTTTAGTGACTAGTATTAATTGACATAAAAATGAGGACTGAGCTGACAGGAACAACTTTTGAGAAGATACTCTTTTTATAATGTTTAAATGTCAGTCTAATGCATCAATTCTGCTAAATTCCCATTCTGGACCACTGTGCAATGTTAAAAGGCGCGTAAAATCTTTCAATTACAATTACAGGGCTAAGTAATGGTTGTCACGTTCCCAATGAGACATCATTTCTACTGACTCTCAATGCTCAAACTTTAGTTCTTGAACGCCTTGAGGTAGGGGAAATGGATGTAATGTCGGCCTAAATGTCCCTAATTTGGGCCCATACATAAATTCAGCAATCGACTAAATTTTCAATAACAACCAAAAATATCCATCAGTACCGTCCCAGTGACGCGTTCAACTAGATAAAATTGATAAATAGCAGATTTTTAGCGATAGGCCCAATCTTAGATCCATAAGCTAACCAGAACCTGTTGCTGCATCAGGTTTGGCACTGATCTTAAGCAACATTAAAATGAGACGCTATCACCAAAATAAGTCAATTAAATTTCGAAGCTATGACACACGATCCTTCAGCGATGTTCAACCACCCCAAAGCAATGGTTAATTTCCATCCTACATGCCAACCCGATTTACCGCAATACCACCTAATAGTTCAAACCATGTGTGCATTGTGACGGGTGTCCCACCAACGAACATCCCCGTCAATGCAGGTACATACATTATGCTCTAACCGTTTATGCCATCATCGTCATCGCGGCGGCCGTTGTCGCGCAGGTCACGCAGTGGCTTCAGGAAGATACGTGATTTCACTTCCAATAACACAGAACGGTCGGTCGGTGGGAAGGTGAATCTTAATTAAGGTACGGGGCGTCACGAGTAATGCCGAAGAACATCAGCGTGTGACACACTAAACCCTGTCCTGCATAACATGCAGCAACTACATAGTAAGTATGTAGGTGCTTCGCTCGGGCGGACTAGCGGTTGATGTTCAAGAAATCGTTAGCCCAGTGCGTAATCGGAATCGTAAATCGCATAAATTTCACCCGAACTGGGCCTGATGGGTGGGGAATGGAGGAGAGCATTTCTACACCTGTTGCTGTTTGATACCCATGGGTGTGCGGCAAACGAACGAATACACAAACAGTAAGTCAACGATTGAGCGGTGTTTTTATCTTATCTATTCGCGGAATCGAACGCAACTCGACAGCGAGTGTAGTGAAAGAAGCGCACCGGAAAAAAATGAAACCCATTGATGGTGAAATATGGCTTCGAAGGTGTTACGTAGAAATAGCGATGACCTCCCTTCGTAGACGAACGTGAACGGATCGGTTGGGACGACAAGTGGCTTAATTGGGACTCGTCACACTATGAAGTCGTCGTCGGATGCGTGATGAATGCGCTTTGCGAAGATAATTCTTCCCAACAAGTGAGTCAATTAAAGACGCTGCACGCCACCACTTGTTGTTTGGATGTTTGGGTGAATTGTACGGAAGCAGCTAGTTAAGAGGCTGATGTATGATTTTTTTTAAGGAAAGAGCAAAGTCTTTATGGTGAAGCATCATTATTGATTTTGCAGCGGTTGGCATTGCAATAGCTCTTTCTTATTCTGTCATTGCAAAAAAAGAGAAGTTGCTTATGGCAATGATTCGCAGATGGTCACCAACGATGCCCACTATCTCACTCACGCCCTTCTCAACCGAAAAATTTGCATAACAAAATTTAGCAGACTGTTTAACTACCGTTCCTGGTCCTCATTAAAAGCCACCCTTTGTTTGACCATCGGACGCAACACGACGATTCAATTACCGGTTCTCCAGCCTTGCCAACATCATTAAAATTAATCAAAACGTTCGCCTGTTGAGCAAACAGCATTAGCTTTCAAACTGCATTTTTATTGCATCATAAATAAAGTTGCAACCATCTGTCGCTGTTTTCCGAAATTTACATATTCTCACTCACCCTTGCCCGAATTATTTAATCTCCTTTGCGTCCTCGCGTGTGTGTGTGACAGTGTCCTGTCAAATGCCTCCGTAAATCCTGTTAATCTGCTTTGCCTTGATCTTGAAACCTTGCTGGAGTTGGCAACGACCTCCCGAAGGCATAGCGCGCTGGTTGTGGTGTAGGAGTAGATCACAGAGCTCGACCGGACGGTCGTAAATTAGGGTCCAAAACCGATAGCACAAAACTTCTCTGGTCATGAATAATCCATTCCCGATGTGTCTGCGGCCAGCGACAAAGTGTCTTTTTATTGTCCCTTTTCCCGACTGCATATCAACTTGGACGGGTCCACGCGACAGGTTTTCCCATTAGTATTCCTTCGTCATTTTCCCCCGCAGCAGGGTGTAACAAATCCATCACTTTTTTTTTTAGTTCAGTTCGAGGGTGATTTTTTCCTCTGTTTTCTCGAACCCAGGTGGGAATGAGAAAAATGGTTACATAAAAACGTACAGCTGAGGTGTATTATTGAATTACAACCTTTTCGGATTTTTGGCCGTCGGACCGACCGACCGACGACCCGGCGAGACAGCTCGTTACTTCCTACTCCCTGTTGGGCTACCATCGTTCGTCCGGTTTGGGCCGGTAATAGTAACAATAATAATAGCTCCAAGTGTGTGTGTGTGAGGGAGAAAGAGAACGACAAAGAAGCAAAGAGGAAAACGAAGAGAAAACGTTTATTACTAAATCATTAGCGTACGTTTCTTCTGCTTTCTGCATATTGCCCTGGTCAAAGGGTGTCCTGTCAGCAGCGATGGTCCCCAGTCCGGTCCGGTGCAACCTGCGTGACGTGTTTTGGTCAGTTCTTTGTTACCCGCGTAAATGACGCGGACGGTTTGGAGTTTGGACGGTTTTCTCGGCATTTTTACTTCCTTCGGTTTTTGTTTGAAATGTAGAACCAGTCCCTACAACCAGGTGAGAGCGGTGCATTTTCTGTTTGCCCTCCCGTGGTTCTGCCTGCTAGGCTTTGGGTTTATTTATTTTTTTATTATTAGAGGGAAGCAATTTTTATGGAAATGGTAATTATAGGATTCTCACTCAATTTATTTTCAAGCGAGGTGAGAGAACGAAGTGCTGTGTGCCTAGGGTGTAGCGGATGTTTTTACTGGAATGTAGTCGATCGACAGTATTATTCATTTGAGTGAAAGTTTGTTTAGTTATATATGGGTTTTCATTAAAGGAGGACTGGACTCTAAACTAAACCAAAAGGTCGATTTTGCGGGGTTTTTTTTTAGTCCAAATTTATGCCATGATGACATAGAAAATATGTTTTTTACGCATAAATTTCCTTAAGAAATGTGGAAAACAGTTTTTTTAATCTATTTTCAACAGAGTATTTCCACTCCAATTTGTAAACAAATATATTTCAGACTATAATATCTCTGAATTGCATGACACTTTACATAAATGTTTGTTATGGTCAATCAATAATATTTTAGGGGGTTAGAAGAAAAGGGGTGTAAGTGACTTTGATCGATTCTCCTCATCGACTTTCTCTTTTGATAGCTACAGCTTTATAAAAAGATTTTGCGCTATTTCTGCCACATAGTTTGATAAAGGAGCTTCTCATCTAGCATCAAGAATGGCACACGAATCAAGGAATGTGTTTGCAGCTGAATTATTAAGGAAAGAGAAAGTCGATGAAGAGAATCGATCAAAGTCACTTACATCCCTTTCGTTCCAAGCAAAAAACGTGAAAATGACGTATTCAGCATCAACAAATTACAACTCGAAAATCTGACTTTCATTCAAAATGAGACAAAGTTTTAGACAAAAATAAAGAATTGCATTGCAAACTGTTTTGACGTAGGATTACGTCTTTCGGCAACATATTGGTGGTGCAATTTCCAAAAACCGAAATTAACCGCATTTCGAAAAGTGGTCAGGTTTTGACGATACATAACTCTGTCAATAGCGGATGGATTTTAATTCTAAACAAATCAATCAATAAGAAATTTTTCTACGAATCTGCTTAATTGAGCACTTTATACATTTTCAACAGGTCACTACTGAAAACTATACAAATGTCCAACTGTTGTAACAGTGATCAAAATGATCACCGATTGCCTGCAAACAGCGTGTCCCTTAACACAGATTTCAAAACCGAATTCGATCCTGTCGCCCTGAACGGTCCTTGAACGGTGTTGAAACCGTGTGTGGTGCTGTCCGGTCGGTCGTCAGCAGCAGCAGCAGGCTTTCGGCGCGTAGCGTTCAACATTGTACACAACGAAAGGCTGCCCGAAGCAGCGAGCTGCAGCCCACATGAGCGTCCATTCGCCAAAGAAAGAGTAAGAAGCCTCACGGCTACTTATCGGGATCCATCTTCGTGAGTCGCTGTGTGCCATCTATGCCAAGCGCGGCATCCTCGTTCCAAATAACATACAGCTCGCCAGCCTCATCCGTGTTGAACACCCTTATAGCTCAGCATTACTCAACCATCACGATAAAACGGTCCTTTAAGGTCCACCATAAATTGTTTTTTTTTTTTTTTTTTTTGACATTTGTCAAGTTCATCAATCGGATGTCAATTCCCATATGTTTAAATCGAACATACCATATATTTTTACAGCAACATTGGCTGTGCAACTTCAGAATCCAATGTCGGTCGCAGAATGAAAGTGGTCTAATTTTGATTCAGAGATGATGGATTTTCATTTTGAATACGCAAATCGATAGGATATTTTTCTACGAATATTTTAAATTTAAGGATTTATCATTTTTCAAAATTTCACTATTGAAAATTGCATGAATGTGCAACTGTTGCAGTGATAACTAAAACGGTCACCGATTGCCTCTGAAAAGCACTTTCCCTAACACAAATTTCAAAATTGAATTCCATCCGGTCTCACTAAATGCTGTTCATTCAATTACCGCTTATGGTAAGTTGTGGTGTTCTCCAGTACACAACGAAAGGCTCTCTGCAAGCAGCTAGCTATCAAGGCTGCCCTTAACAGCTGATCGGCTTAAGTTGCTCATCTTGAGCCGCTGTGGGTTATCTATGCCGAGCGTCACCCTCGTTCCAAACAACATACAGCTCGTCTGCTTCATCCATGTTGAATACCCTTAGCTCAGCATTACTCAACCATCACGACAAAACGGTTCTTTTCAGGATCACCATAAATTATTGTGGTTTTAGAGTTAACTTTCATTGAAAGATCGCTCGTCTTGCTGTCAGCCACATCACCCCCAAAGATCTTTGATAATGTACCCAGCAACCAAACGTTTGTGGTCAAATTCGTCAAGTATTGAAGTGGTACATAAAAATTCTCGCAATAACCGAATACCGCATAACCATAACGAGAAACACTTCGTAAGGTTTTCTTCAGGACGCTACAAAACCCAAAAAAAATGGTTGTAATTTATTGATCCCGAATATCTCGAAATTGGAAAATTTTTAGCAATAAATTCCTCTAATGAATTTTTGTTTTTTTTTTATTACCTATTGAATAAACCAAAAGTTCCGTGCGTTTTGAGCACGAAAATGCGTAATTTTTACATCAGAAATCGATACGTTTCCGTGATGGGAAAGAGTGGTTTCCCTAACACAGTCGCCGAATATTGATACCAAGCACCGAGCATGCCAGACCGCACCTTTATGTATGCCTTTTGATGCAAATTTTAAGCCCCTCCTATTACGATAATTAGTAAAAAAAAATCTTGTTGAATTCTCTTAATAGAAGGGTCTTTAAATCTGCATCAAAAAGCATAAACGTAGGTACCGTCCGGTAGGCTCAGATTCTGTGATTGATGTGGTTCCCCTTATGCATATTTTATTTCCGCACCGCTATCATGTCAAAGAACATCGAGGGAAAATTTACACAGCATTGTTTTAAACTGGCTTCCAAGCTTCCAACCCATCGGTCCTTTTCAGGACCACAAATGACTGATAAAAGAGTTAAATAAAGAGTAAGAGCTTGTATCCAAGACATATCGTCCAAGATTGACTTGTACTACATGGACATGGACACCTCACAAACAGATCTCTCAAATTGCTTCCGAATTTCAAACTATTGAACTGATAACGAGTTAAGAAATCAATTTAATATATAGTATACGTTTGCTGTGACATCAAAACTACCTTTCGTAATCCTACGTCAAATCTACGGTCGTGTCTTGGACAAGGTTGCAAAGACTCATTTCAGCTAAAACAATGTTTTTCTAAATTATGAAATAATTAGATGCCATGATCAAATTTTGAATTGGTAGGATACAAGAAGAGGTTGCAAAGAATGTGTTTGACATATTAAACCTGTTTATTTCACTTCATGAGAGTCACAATCAGCGATTTTTCACAAACTCACTCACTCACTCACTCACTCACTCACTCACTCACTCAGCGATCAGCAAATCGCTGATTGTGACTCATAGAAAGCAAAATTTACAGGTTTTATGTTTCCAACGCATACTTTGTAACCTCTTCTTGTAAGTTACAAGTAAAACATGCCATCATACCATCTTTTGGTTTTATTATTCCTAAAAACATTATTTTAGCTGAAATGAGTCTTTGCAACCTTGGTCTTGGATACAACCTCTTTCTTTTGTCATGATTTGCCAACCAAACATCAATATTTTGCGATCAGAATTTTCCAATCCTTGCAAAACACAAATTTAAACGTCATGGTAAAAAGTTAATCTTTAAACACCGAAATGACTAGTGAACCACCAACATATTTTAAACCATTTAGTCCACCATTCTTGTCATGTGGATCTTTTAGTTTACTGATGAATGAAGTGTTACTGCTACCTAAAACTAAAATATATTAAAACAACACTCCTCAAGGCTCAATATTACCTGGAAATGTTCTACCTTGTTTGACTCTTATTCCTCTTCGATCCTTGTTTGGATCTTAAGCGAGTTAATGCTGCTTCGATATCGATTTGATAAAATTCCTCTTCGATCTTTCAAATTCTTATAGTAATCTGCTTGGATGTCTATTTGGAGAAACATTTAACTGCCATGGTGCCTAAGTGCAAAATAAAAGGGCAATTTCTTGATCCTCCTTCTGATGCAAATTATTTGAGCAATCAATTTGATTTGCTCACGGATGATGCGAATGATCCAGGCAAAATTCCACAAAACTTTCCCGGCTTAATGTCAAGAAGAAAAAGGTCCCCTATATTGTGATAGCCACGTCCGATTTCCATGCTCTTCGCACGGAACTTCGTTGAATTCAAGTTTTCCCTGCAAATCGGCCACCTTGGATGGATTCCTTCCTGGCGATACGTGCAACGGGATTTCTAATAATTTTTCTTTAGTTCACTTCAAATCTAGTGAACTAAACTACCTTAATTCCTTAGAGAAAGCTAGTCTTATGCTCCATGCTCGAGTGAAGTGGGAACACTTCAGGAAGACTGGAGGAAATTTCCAAATCCTCACCAAGTGCCGTAAGTGCCAGGAATGGGGTCACGGAATAAAACATTGCTACATGCCAGCTAAATGCATGAATTGTGGTGATACCTCTCACGCAAAGGACGACTGTTCTGTGAAGGAAGATCATAAGATTGGTTACCCATGCTGATTTCGGTTCTGATCACCTTGCAGTAACTTTTGAAGTATCGCAAGAAATAATTTCTAATCCTAACAGCTGTACTTTCAATTATCATAGACCTGATTGGGAGCAATATCGAAGATTTATGGAATATAGCTTTTATCCAAACATTCCTTTGCAAACCAAAGATGATGGTAATTATGTTCTTGAATCTCTGACTACTTCTATAGTTGAAGTAAGAGTGGCTTCAGTACCAAAATGCGAGGTTAAAGTCGATTCAATTATAATAGATCGCTATCTTCAACTCTTGATCCGTTTGAAAAATGTCCGTAGGAGGCAATATAGAAGAACACGCAATCCTGTCATGATAGCTACCTGGCGGGATTTGCAAAAAAAAAATTAAAACTCGATTATTAGTAGACACTGATTAAGTATGCATATTGTAGACGTAATACGCGTATCTGTCAAGGATATACAAATAAGGTAGTGGAATTTATTTGAAATTACTAGTTATTTATTCGAAATTTAATGATTTTGTTTGCTTCGAATTCAAAACTATTATGCAATTATATTTTTTTCAAAATATTCATGGTATTAATCCCAGACTGTTCTTTGAATTCTAGTTATAATTATCATGAAATTCTCCTTAACTTAACCAGAAAACTCCTTTAGAACTCTTCTCCTAATCGCCTTGGAACTCCTTAGAAACTTTTCTAAAAAGTTGCTGTGAATCCTCCTTAGAACTTCTTTCAAAGTATACTGAGGGTTAGCTTCTTTTGAAATGTTTTGTCTTCGAACTTTACGCAAAAATCTCCTCAGATATCCAGAGGACAGCATCTTTAGAATACCACGGAATGTGTGAGGGATTTCTTTTAAATGTTGTTTATTTTTTTATTAATTAACCTCAGAATTCGATTTCTTTGGTATTATCTCAGAACTTCCTTGAAATCCCCTTTTGGTTCTTGCTCAGTATTTCGTTTTAAAGTCTGGTCCACTTAGAATTCGGATACCTTATTTATTCTATAGCAGCGTCTCTAGTGGTCGGATTTGGAATGTTTTGCGATTTGTGTTGAAAGTACACTTGTTTCAGTGGTGAAAGTTTTGTCTCGATACGTGCAGTATAAAAAAAGTTGTACTAGATGGAAGACGAGAAAAGAAAATGGATTCTGCACACCCACGTCAAAAGCCAGACGTGGTCAATTCGAAATATCGCCAAAAAGTTGAAATTTTTCGATTCTACCGTGGGAGATGTTTTCAAGCGGTTCCGTGATCGCAAAAGTTTGGCTTGGAAGGTTCAAAGCAAACGTCTTGCTGGAACTTTGGATCAGCAGCTGATCTGGAAGGTGTTGAGGTCGATCAAGAGAATTCCAATACTCTCGGATCGGAATGGTGCTATAAAATACGGTTCCAGTCGTAGTACCGTTCGGAAGATCCGTCTGGGAGCAGTCAAGTCTAGTGTAGTCTAGTCTAATCTAGTCAGTCTAGTGGCCAGACCGGGTTCTGACGAAGTACAGAGTATGCCTTCTCATGGACGAGAAAACCTATGTCAAGATGGATTTCAGGCAGGTTGCCGGACAAAAGTTTTCTCTGGCCACAGCGCGGGGTGATGTCGCCAGAAAATTCAAGTTTGTTGTTGACGATAAATTCACCCGAATACTGATGACCTTACAAGAAATTTGCAGCTGCGGACTCACAACCAACCTATTCATCACCAACAAAACGGTGTGCAGTATAATTTTGCTTTTCACGTCTTCCATCTAGTACACATTTTTTAATACTGTTCGAAACTTTCACCAGGCGAATCTTTCACCACTGAAAAACGTCTACTTTCAAAATAAATCGCTGTCAAAAATCCAAATCCGACCACTAGAAGCACTGCTATAGAATAAATACAGTATCTGGATTCTAACTGGACCAGACTTTAATTAACCTCAGAACACTCTTTAAATTCAAATTCTCTTGAAAGTCTCCTTATAAATTTCCACACAATTCCCAAATATTTCTCCTCAGAATCACCTTGGAATTCTCCTTGAACTTCTCCTCACAACTCTCTTGCGATTCTAGTCAGCACTGTTTTGATTTTTTTTCAAACTATTGAAGTAATAATTCAAAAATTCTATGAAATTTTTAAAACGTCAAAAAAATTTCAAATGAACAAATCTCTAAACATTTTCCAGGGCCTATTTTTTCAAATTGTGGGCTATATTTAAAAATCCTTTATTTTTAGTATTTAATCAGTCACATATTATTGTGGAAAAAAACCATTGCTGTTTATATTCACCTAAATCTAGAATCACGAAGATATAATCATAAATCTCGAAAAACAAAATCGTAGTCTAGGACTCTTAATATCTAAACAAAATGCCAAAGGGTCAGAATCTTGGAAATTTTCTCATTATTTTTTTAAAGATTTCTGTTAGCACAAATCACGGCTTTTCAAACCCGTATGAAGTTCAAAATTTATAATAAGTAACGTAGCCATCAGGACTTTTATCTCAGATTAAAAAGAAAAAATTAGGATTTGATTTGGGCTTTAGCTATGAACATTACTCTGAGTATACTAAAGTTACAATTTCAGTAGAATTAACAGAGCTTGGTGCAAAAGAATATAAGACTGTAATTGATATGGTTGCATCTCATATGAATTCTATTAAAGCCGATCAAAATGAATATTTGAGACTTAGAAAAATTAAAAAAGAAGAATTTGATTTTAAAGAAATTGATACACCTGTTCAATTAGCAGAGAATATCTGCCCCAATCTTCATTTCTATCCTGTTGAGAATATTTTGAACTATAATTTTGTATTTGAGGACTTTAATCAGCAGTTAATTTCAGAAACCATTTCTCATCTTAATGAGACTTCAAAATGGATTATCTTACTGTCCAATAAAGATGGTATTTTTGATAAAATAGAAAAGTTTTATAAAGTCGAATATGGTATTTTAAGCAAATACGAACCAAATGTAACTTTTATACCTCAAAAATATAATGGGGTAGATGATAAATTTTTACAAGATTTAAGTATAACTAAATTATCCCAAGAAAGATTTTATAAGAAAGAAGTGAATGATGGTGGTGTACTACAGTTAGTTTTTGACAGTAAGTTCAATGTCCCAAAATCTGAGATTTCAATAAACCTTTCTGGTAAGGAAATTGAAGACAATTTCTTAGAGACACAGGTCTTTTTAGTTTTGGCTGATGACTATTTTTCTGAGAAGTATGCTAGAACTTTAACTAACTACCATCTTGATATTTTTGTAGAGTTCCAGCATAACGCAGTTGAGGTAAGATTTGAAGGATTTTCCTCTAAAATTGTTGAAATGGCTACTTTGTTCTTCCAAATTTTAAAAGATTTACCACTTGATAAATTTGTTGTTATTAAAAAAGAAATTGAAGACAGATATTCAGAAACTGTGACATTTAGTCCCTATAAAAGAATCATGGATACTTTTGCTTCTATGTTTTACTCTTGTAAAACGACTGAACCGGGAATTAACTGGGAAAAGCCGCGAAAAAGATCGCGTCCTTAAAATATTTTGCTTACTTATTTGAATCTTACCTTATTTGGGAAATTTATCTAGGTATAATTTTTTTTTTTTCATTGTTCAAAATCTTGAAGATTTCTTTGAACTGACTTAATTTTTAGATGTTTTCATCTGTTCAGGATATAGCGGCGCCGGTGGTGTAGTAGTAAGCGTGATTGCATCTGGGTTCAATCCCAGTGGGCGCCACCGGGATTTTCAGAGGCATAATATCTATGATCTGGGAAGTAAAGCCGTTGGTCTTTGGTCCATGAGTTCGTCGATATGTAGGGTCCAGGTGTGGGAGCTGTCTCCCTGGCGTCGGTAGCATGGGTACTCAGTACGGAAAACAAGATCGACGGAAAACAAATCAAAGAAAAAAAAATATTATGCCAAGCCCCAGAATTCTGAAAATTTTGAAAATTTTGATGTCTTGTTTTTCTTCTTCTGGCATCTTGCAATTGTTTCTTAATCCAGGAACTTCAATACAAGTCACGAGTTTTAAGGATTTAAAAAAAAATGCCACTGTGTTCATAACATTTGAGATCTTGAAAAAGAAATCCTTAGTCGAATCATTTTGAAAATGTCAAGTATCCAATTTAGCATTTTTTTACAATTTATAGAATCTTTAAAATGTTTCGAAATTCAAAATTCTGGAATAATTTTTCATCCTCTAGATCTCGAAAATGTTCTGTTATCGTAGAATCTTGATTCACATATGTTCTGGATTGTTAAAAAATAAAAACTCCTATTTTGACCAGCGGTACAGGGTGCAGCCTGAAAAAATGCGAAAATGATTAAACTATAATATTGGGTTGATTTGTGTAACAAATGACTTATTTCTGATGACAGTGTATTTGTTTACGAGTTTGTTGCACGCCCAGAAGACACCGAAGGAGAATGCCAAAGTGGTAGGATGTCATTTGGCCACAGTTCATCGCATCAAAATCAAAATGCTGTTCCGGTGAAAGTGACGTTTAAGTTCCAAACCAAAAATCCAGCTGGTGTCATAATGTTTGGCTTGGTGGCGTTCAGCGGTTTGAAAATGCCGCCTGTTTTCATTGATGCTGGTGTTAAAATCAACACCGTATATTGGTATTTTGAAGGATCAAGTGCTTCCCTGGGTGAAGGCCAACTTCTCTGAGGATCAATACGTTGTCCTACAACAGGATGGAGCGCGATGTCACACGTCAAATCGGACCCAACGATGGCTGATGGAAAACATGTAGTTTTGGCCGAAAGATTTGTGCCCCCCTAGCAGTCCGGACCTTAACCCGTTGGATTATTCGATTTGGGCGTATGTTGAAGCACAATCCTGCAAAATATCTCAACCTAGTGTGAATACCCTTACGTCTGTCAAAACGCGCATATGGCAGTCGTTGTCGAAGGAGTACGTTCGAAAGGCGTGTTCTAGCTTCCGTCGTTGTCATTGATAAAAATGGAGGACACATCGAGTAAATTGGTTTGAAAGGAACTTGAAAATGTTGATATTTTGCTTAAAGTTGAGGAAATTTCGGTTTCGGCAATACCTTAACCTAATATCGTCAGGGGGTAAACAAAGTCTTAGAGCACTCAAATTTGGCCAATAGATGCTCTGTCAAAATTGAGCTCTCAATGATGTTGTTTACCCCCTGACGGTAATAGAATAAGGTTTTGTCGAAGCCGTCATTTACGCTAGTTGAAAAAGGGTTGTGAAAGAAATACCATAAATTTTCGCAATTTTTCCCACCGCATTTTGTTGTGAATCCTTGTCGGCTCGATGGATCTACTCCAAATAGGGTGATGGCGATGACAATCGAAAAGGAAGGGAACGAAGTAAAAGTGAAAATGACCTGCACTCCGAGAAGCAGCGTGCCTACTCGGAGATTTGGATTCAACTTTGTGTATTTTCAGTTTGTCTTGTGGTTCTTATACTGTATCTTAACAATCATCTTTTATCTTAATAATAATTACATTTTACAAAACCGAACACAATTGCTTTCAGTGCTCGCAACAATACTGTTGTGATGCGACACTAGATGGCTTTAGCAGCAACTTGCATGTAAGAAATAATTTATTCTACTGCTGCATGGGTATTAAATTGATCTGCAAGATTTGCCCTTCATTTGATGTTTCAGACATAGACGAGTGCAAACTATACAAAATAATAGTAAAGTAGAATCAAAATGAACAGTGAAGCACAACAGCTCGAAACACACTAATTTTCTTAATCATGCAACTTCAGAAACTTCAGAAATGTTTATGTTAAATTTAATTAGGTTCATAACATTTGAGATCTTGAAAAAGGAATCCTTAGTCGAAACATTTTGAAAATGTCAAGTATCCAATTTAGCATTGTTAAGTGCTGATGCATTGTTAAGTGCTTCTTATTAATTTTTGTCATTTTTATTCTTTACAGGTACGAACTAAACAAGGTCATCATGGTAAATAAAAACCCCCATCCATCTATTGGATCATTTCTTAGGATTGGCCCAAATTGTTTCAAGCAAAAAATACATATTATCAAATAACTATGAATCGAAAGGATATTTTTGATTGATTTCGGTTTTAAAACTAACATATTGAAGTTCAACAGGTTACACTTACAGTTCAATTCACCAGTTTATTACATTTGCTAACGGCAGTCAATGCTTGACACATTACCTCATTATTTCAAACTGCAATGCATTATCGCACTTCTTCGTCAAATATCTGTAGCGATTTGATTGTATCGGTTGGATCATAGCTATATTGGCAAACATTTAGCGAAAGTTGGCTTCAACAGCCAATCAATCCATCATGAGTCTTTTCTCAATTCGCAAGTACGTCTTTGCAAAGTGCCTATTGGCCAACGAAGACGACAACGACGACGACAAAGTGTCTTCGCCTCCTCCCATTCAACAGCCACCAGGAAGCAATTGTCCTAGTCAATCGCACCCCTCAATGAATGATCTCCATCGAACCCATCGAAGCCGATGGAGAAAACTTCAAATCAAACCAATTATATCGATCGCCGTCGTCCAGCGGAGAGGCTTCAATTTCCTAGATCGAACTATAGCTGGACCATATGTCTTTTCTTCACATACGGGTAATCTCATGTTCACGTTGAGTTTCAAGCGATCTGACTTTGCGCACGTCAGCACGTAAAGGGAAAAGTAACGAAACCTTCCGAAATGATTATTTATTTTCCAACAATTCCCATTTATTCCACTTCCATATGTTGCTAGTAGTTATGGGCAGCAGCACTAGGTATGCTCTCCCTCCTTCCCTCCATGTTGCCAGTCTCTCCAAGGCTAGTGAGCTTTCTTCATCTGCACAGCACGATCTACAACACAGCCAACTACTCTCTAGCTACTAGCAAAGGTAGCCATCAGCCATCAGAGCACACATTTCACTTTCATTTTTGCCTCCATGCCGATCTCGCCATCTCTCTCTTTCGTTGGTCCCACCAGGGATTTTATGTGTCAGGAAAGATTTTTATTACTATTTTTTGCAACTAAGCCAGCTGCCGACGAGGAACTTTCATCGCCTTGGACAGAGATCAAATCGGAAGGAAGGAGACTGCTGGCAATTTTCACTTTTCGCTCCATGGCTGTCGAATGCGATTCCGATTGCAATTTAGCTGGTTATTGGAGTTTATGGATTTCCCGCAGTAAAAATCTAAACAACTTGACTCAATCGAGCAGAACAACGATCAAACCATTATATGTATGGATGGGACTTTTGAGAAGCCACTCCTTCCTTCGTTCTCACAAAAGCAGCGTCGGAAATTCACCTAATTCAATAGTTCGTAAAAATCTAATTTAACAATCCATTCGTACATCATCACACATCATCGCCAATGCTCGTTCAGCTGGGTGTGATCCAGAGGCGGCAGCGTTCCATAAAGGGTGTAAAATGCGAAGATCTTGAAAATGAGCCGTAAACACGCGTTCCCGCAGAAAAACTCAGTCGGCATCACAGAAGAAGAGGTGTGTTATTTGGGCGGTGCTGTGTGGTTGTGTGTTTACGGCTGCACTCGCTGGATCCGCCACGTTTTTCCCGAGTTTCCGCCTGTTGCTGCTGCTGCTGCTGCTGCTGGTGGAGTTGAATTTCGTTTCGAGTCGTTAAAGCCCAAAGCACATTATATCACGTTACGTAAATGTGCGTTTTTTACCGGCGTTTCCTGCCTGCATCGTACGCGCTTACTACGGTAGGAACGACTGGGTTAGTAGTGGAAGGTTAGAGCTGCTACTTACTTGATTACAATTCTTGGCTGGCTTTCTGATGGAAGTAATATGGGACCCTGAGTTATGGTGCGCATGCACACACGTCCATTGTGATGCAACATTGTAATGTTTTTGCTGTTTGCTTGTTATACGACAACGTTCAGTGTAACACATTTGCAGAGCTTTAAGTTAAAGCACTTGTTTTTTTTAGCGGTCTAAACCAAACAGCAAGATGAACCCATTTTGTAGATTATACCATTTTAATTAAATTACCGTTAATCAAATAGTCCCATATGGATTTTTGGTTAATTGTAACATAACTTTTCGAATTTCAATACTCAAATCTCCAATGGTCCAATATTAGTTTGATTTTCTAATGAGCGTCACAATTTTCAATTTAGTCACTAATAAGCCACCTTTTACATAAAAAAGTGACTAAAGTCGCTATTTCTCAAAATTTAGTCACTAAAGTCACTTATGACTTCATTATTTTTTAAAAGGTAAAATATACCCAACTCACGATCAGGCCCTAAATTCATTTTAGTAAACGGTTTGTTTTCAATGTGCTGTGCGAGAAAATGGAGATAGTAGTGTGTAATAATTTAGAAATGTAGTAAAAACAGATATCAGAAAAAGCATCCATAATTCCCATCGTCAAAAAATTCACGATCAAACATGATTTTTGACAAAAATTTCCTTGAATATTTGAAAAAATATTTGTACCTACATTACTAGAAAGTAGTGCTGGAACTCGGATAATCCGGATATTTTTATTTTTAAATTTTATTAAATTTTGGCAATTAACAGATCTGCCATTCTACATCAGGCACCTAAAAACCAACTTTAGACAAATATTTAGAACAGTAAAGAAAACTGTTTAAAGGAGAATAAATTTGAAATTTCACTATCCGGATATCCGGATAATTACTATCCGCCTGATAACCATCTCAAAGTTAACTTAATTTATTTTATTTCAACTAGGGCACTAGAAAGGATGATATTCTGTATACCTAATATAAATGCAACGATATTTCATTTGTCTAAAAGTGATTTAATAGAAAATACTGAAGTATCCGGATAGTTGAATTTCCAGCTCTACTAGAAAGAGGATGCATTAACCGTGAAATGCAACTAAAACCCAAATCAATTAAAGTAAAATGTTCTTATCTATTCGCTTGTAAGAACATCGCTTATTTTCCGGTGATTTGACGCGACTGCTGTTGTATTAAAATCACTATTTGGTAACTATTTTCGTTATTTTAGTCACAGAAAGTCGCTACAATTATATCCAATGATCTCTATCAGCCCTAAATGCACCAATCGTTAAATACTCAAATCGTCACCTGATACTCATAATATTCCATTGTTGAATTGTCCATTGGATAAATGTTCAATGGTTCAATGGTCCAATAGTCCAATGGTCCAATAGTCCTTCGGCTTTGACGCTCTCGCACAAATTGTCACCTACTGTCAATTTAGTGTTCGTTGAAAAACTTCCACCGTTATTAATTGAGAGCTTTATATGCCAACCAATGAATGAACTTGTATATTGTATGGCAAGCACCACGATACTCTATGCCCAGGGAAGTCGAGAACATTTCCAACCCGAAAGATTTTTGCGCCTTTATCGACTGAGCTAAAGGAGGCCCCAATTTTCCATCCATATCCATTATCCATATTTAAATTGTCCAATTTCCAAACATGTTGCAGATGACGTCACGGTAATAACTACTAACGAAAGCAAAATTGAGACAGCTCGAGAGATACTCGAAATGTTCGGAAGATCCTTAGGCACTGTATTCAACCTCACAAAGACTGGTGCTTCAGATGTTGGGTATATACGAAACAATAACCAGTTGATCGTGCCATGGCTAACAACAACCGATAAATGGAAGATGCTAGGTATTGCATACACAAACTGCGTAAGGTTGATGAAAAATGTAAACTGGGATTCACTGATAACGTAATTTGCACAGCAATTGCGTGTGCACAAAATGCGATCTCTCTCCCTCCATCAAAAAGTCGTCCTTTTAAATAACGTCACTTCAAAATATCGGTACACTGCTTCAATTTTACACCTAAACAAATCGCCTATTGCTAAGTTAACGTCTTTAATGGGAACCTTCTTATGGTCAGGATAAACAACTTGAGTTCAACTGACCCTATACGTTGAAGATGCTTCCGAGCTTTAAACGCAAATAGCTGCTTATCAACAAACATTTGAAAGAGTCTGACTCAATGTCCTACTATGCATCAATGATATCTAAATCAGGAAATCCACCAAACCCTCGGAAATATTCCTTCAAACTTCCCATGCTAACAAACGGTTTGCCAGGGATTAGCTTACCTCTAAGAACTTATCAAAGAAAATCCTCACATTTTTCTTGGGGAAGGATGAACCCTTCAAAATAATGCGATCGTTTTCAGAGATTAATTCAAAGTGTTTTTGGCGTAACATTGCATATTGGAACCTAACTTCACCTGTACAATGTTCTAGTGAACAACAAAGTTCTTCACTGTAAACTACTTTTTACAATGCAGTTGACTTTTTCAGCTACTTGCTTCATATGCAATGTGGCTGACGAGGATTTAGAACATCGTTTTCCAACATGTCAGAGAGTAAAAGATGCATGGGAAGAGACTTTGTTTTTACTGAATTAATTATTAACAAAATTTATCAAGTTTATTAATGTAGTCAATAACACTGTAGATGCCCCGTAACGTGGGTAAATCACCTTTTCGTGGTACGTTACGAGATGTAAGATCTACCACCGATTTCTAGTCCTAACTACTTTAAACAAGGGGAACAGGATTTTTCAGTAATCAAAGGAACACATCTTAGTCCTTGTTACTTTTTATGCCTTGTTGATAGTGACAAGACTCGGCTTTGTCCACCGAGGATGATTTTGAAAAAAGTAAAAAAATGAGCTAGTTAGTCTTCATCTATGTGATTCCTAATGTTCCATTCGTTGTTCTCTAGCTTGAAGTGGTTCTGATGCATGGTCATTATCGGTGTCATTCCTAAATTTTGTTGCTAAGGAATCCAATTTGGACTGACAAAGGGGCGTGCCTTTGGAGGGTGTTTCAACACTCCGAAGGGTATAAATAGCGGGACCTTTCAATTAGAGTCGTATGCTTGCGACAAATGCAAGAATGACAACTGTAAACAAATCAAATACTTCATCATTTCACAATACTGATGGAGTAATACGACATGCACTAAACTAAGGACACGGGATATACTACAATGGATCAAATTACTGGTCGCAGTTGTGTTTGGTCCCGAACAGAGGAAAAGAAAACACTGTAAATGTAGATGCTGATTAATTTCCTCTAGAAAATGTATAAACTGTAAATGCAGTATAATACTATCGACTAATAAATAATTTAACAAAAATACAGAAGTCCAATTGTCCAATTGTCCAATTGTCCAATTGTCCAATTGTCCAATTGTCCAATTGTCCAATTGTCCAATTGTCCAATTGTTCAATTGTCCAATTGTCCAATTGTCCAATTGTCCAATTGTCCAATTGTCCAATTGTCCAATTGTCCAATTGTCCAATTGTCCAATTGTCTAATTGTCCAATTGTCCAATTGTCCAACTTCCAATTGTCCAATTTCCAATTGAGCCGGCGCCGGTGGTGTAGTGGTAAGCGTGACTGCTTTCCAATACCCCAATGGGTCTGGGTTCAATCCCCAGCCGAGGTCGGTGGGATTTTTCTGATGCATAACAATATCTGGTCACGTCTTCCTTCGGAAGGGAAGTAAAGCCGTTGGTCCCGGCCCATGTGTGTTGAATGGGTGCGATCTGGTACGATATCCTACGCAGGTGTGGAAGCTGCCTTCCTGCACATTCGGTTGCCGTCAATGGATGGCAATCGATGTCCGTCGGTGATTGGTACTAGATTGCGGAATATAGACCGATGTTAAATAAAGGAAAAAAAATCCAATTGTCCAATTTCCAACTGTCCAATTTCCAATTGTCCAATTTCCGATTGTCCAATTTCCAATAGTCCTATTTTTAATTGTCCAATTGTTCAATTTTTAAATTCCCAATAGTCTAATTTTCAATTTTTCAATTCCCAATAGAGCAGAACCAGTCCAAAAAGTGAAAAACAAAAGTTTTTGAATTGACCGTTTCCGATGAAACTCTGATGAAACTTTACATGATTGTTGGTTGTTGATTGATGATGGCCGCATTTTCGAAAAAAAAAATTGGATGATTGCCCATAACATTTTTTTTTCTAAAATGCGGCCAGTTTGAATCTTGTATTTTTTCAAAATGGCTTCTTTTAAATTTTTCAATATATTGTAGCACGTAAATAACAATTCTGATCAAAATAACGTCTAAATCGTATGTTTTTCTCCACAATCGTATTTGGGAAAAAATGAACACGGCATTTTTTTAGTGATGTTTAGTAAAAACTCAAAAAAATGTTCTTTAACTGTAGTTAAAGTAGGGGAAATGGCTCTTATGTTGGCCTTTGGATCTAATATCGGGCCCATTGCTAAAAATCTACTATTTACCAATTTTATCTATATGAACGCGTCATTAGGACGGTACTAATAGATATTTTTGGTGGCTTTTGAAAATTTAGTCGATTGTTGATCGATTGTTGTAGGGGAATTTAGGGTGACATTACATCCATTTCCCGTACATAATTCCAGAAGAAGAGCTTTCCATCCATCATACTGTCATTGGTCGAAAGGTACAGTAGCAGCACCTCTCTTACCCGTGCCTCCTCGAGATCGTTAAGTTTACGATGGCATGATCAACCCGATTCGTGCCTTCCGCAAAATTGACCTTTGCTTGCTTTCTACTCTCATTATACAAGTTTCACACTGCCGTACTCTAACGGAACTATCAACTCTATACTTTGATCTCCTCATATATCATATAAATGACCATTTTAAGTCTGATATGTGTCGTTAAGCATCTACAACTATATGAAAATATATTTAAAATTTGAGTAAGGCCCTAGGGCCAAAAACTGGATCACTAGTGCCATAATTGGTTCACTTAACTTACTTGGAAAACATTTCAAGAACCTATTTCCAAGCTCACAGATTTGAAAATCATCAAGATTAAGAACCTTGCATAGTTTCCAAGGCTCATGAAATTGGAGAATAATTTGAAAGGAACTCATTCCAAGGGAGTTCCGGGAATAACTGTGAGAGAAACGTCGAGTGCAATCTGCTTTCAATGTAGTCCTGAGGAACTTCAGATTATAGGTGAAACCTGAATACCGAGATAGTTTTGAGTAGAATTCCTAGTTAACTCCTAAAGGTTGTACCGTTTAAAATCCACACACACTCAAATTGCTCTAATTTTTTATCCGTTTGATAAAAAATGGCGACGAAGGAAAAGTGCGTGCGCGAAAAAGTTTTGCACGAGTACTTTGAGTATAAGGATCTGTCGCATCGTGCCATCGGAAAAAAGTTGGTATTTGAGAATTTCACGGTGTCTGGTATCATAAAACGGTTCGACTAACGTCTGACTGTTGATCGGAAGCGAAGATCCGAAAAAAAAACCCGTCAGGTCAACGAGAACGATCACAAACGCGTGGTTGGGGCCATTAAACGGAAACCAAATGCCTCAGTTCGAGATGTGGCTTAAAAGTTGCATGTGAGCAAGACTTTCGTGCAGAATACCAAAACTCGAGCTGGACTACGTACGTTTAAGGTTAAGAAGTCCCCAAACCGTGACGAGAAACAGAATACGGTCGCAAAAAGCTGTACCCGGAAGCTGTACGACCAGAAGTTAACGAAACCACGCTGCTGCGATGGCGAGACATATGTGAAGGCGGACTTCAACCAGATTCCAGGAAACCAGTATGTGACTGCCAAGAATAAGTGTGATGTTCCCGAAAACCTCCGACCACAGAAGATGTTGAAGTTCGCCAAGAAGTTCTTAATTTGGCAAGCACCATGAATGGACAGGTGTATTTGAAAAAGTGTTTCCAAAAGCGCCTTCTCCCTCTATTGAAGGCTCACGACGATCCAACGATCTTCTGGGCGGATTTTGCATCACGCTACTAAACGAGTTGTATAAGGCGAATGATGACGATTTCGTGCTGAAAGATCTGAACTTCCAAAACACTCCGAAACTGCGCCCAATAGAAAAAAAAATACTGGGCCATTGTGAAAAAGCACCTTCTAAAGTGGTGAATAATGTAGAAGACATGAAGAAAGCATGGGTTAATATGAAAAAAAAAAAAACTGTCGATTCTGAGGTCGTGCAGAACCTTATGGCTGGGGTTAAGGCCAAGGCTCGCGCATTCGAATATAAAGGCGAAATAATTTAAATGACTGATGCCAAAACTAATTTTAATTGTTTCTTTTTACTCCCTGAAAATTTGGCGATAATCGGATAAAAACTCGAATTTTGAGAATGAACTTTGTGTGTGTGGATTTTAAACGGTACTCCCTTTAATAGGATTTGAACAAGAATTTAATGAAAATTAAATCGAATTTCTGAAGTTTATTCCTAAGGAATTCTGAAGAGGACTCCAAAGATATTCCAAGAGGAATTCCAAAGGAATTCTGAGGATAACTGCAAGAAGTTCTGGGGAGATAAAAAATCAGGGACATAAGTCTATGGGAATTTTCGGAGAATACTTTGAGAGTAAGCTAAGCGGAGGGTAATACATAATTTTGAACATAATTCTAAGTAAGCTTCCAAGGAACTCTGAAATTATTTCCAGGAGGCTTCTGAATTGAATGCCAAATAATGTTTAATTAGAACTGTATGGAATTTGTTTCTTCACTTCAAGCAAATTCTCAGGAAACTTACAAAGTAAGTGGAATTCTAAGGGAAGAAGTGAAAATCAAAGGACATTCTGTAATGAAAATTCATTCATTGAACATTCTGAGAATAATTCCAAAGAATTTCTTACTGAGAAGCTGAGAATAAATTTTAATGTACTTCCGAGGAAAATTCCGCGGGAATTGAATTCTGAGGATGTTTCCAGCGAAAGGTCAAGGAACATTTAAAGATAATTGCAATCAGGTTATAATTTTTAGATAATTCAAAGGAGAGTTCCAAAGAAATTTTGAGGAGCATAACAAATAATTTATGGCAGTCCTGAGCAAAACTAGAAAGGAGTTCATAGAACAATTCCATTGGAATTTCTGGAAAATAAAAAGTGAATTTTCCGGGAATTCTTGGTAGTACTTCATAAATTATTAAAAATATTAAGAGCATTGCAGATTGAATTACAGGAGTGTTCTGCAGATGATTATGAAGAAAATTATAAGAAAATACCAGAAAGAGATCTGAGATGAACTCTGAGGGTATTCTGATATGGTTCCAGCAAAATCTTCAGAAAATACTGAAGAAATCCTGTAACAATATGGGTAACAGGATGATTCCAACATCGATTTTTTGTTTTGAGATATTGAACAAAAAGAAAGAAATCAATTCCAGGATTTGGAAAAATTTAATAAATTAATAATAATTTGAACATTTTACTGTTGTTTTATTTTAAAATATTCTTGACATGTAACCATTTCCAAGGTTTGGGAGAGCCCAAACAGTCAGAGCAAATATCTAAATGTTCAAAATCTTAAAAACATAACTCTGTAAGGAAGCTCGTCAAAAACAGAAATGACCAGTACCTTTGATATCTCGACAAATTAAATTTCAAGTATTGGCAGCCCTATTGCGTGTTTTGTGTAAATTGGCTTAATATTCTGAAATTCCATAAATGCATCCATGAAACATTTCTCGAATTTGTATGAGTATATACGGCCAGATATTTCAGTTTATGGAGTATATAGGTATTATTGTTGAAGCTAGAGACAGTCAAAAACATATTATGTTTATACTATAAGTCGAAAATTCTATAACTCGATGGTCCCTCCAATATCGAGTTATAGAGAGTTGACTGTGTGTTATGATTTTTGTTTAAATATATTGGATTCCTACAAAAACTCGATACTCTAGATGCTGAAGACATATGGGAGAAAAGCTAAAGCAATTCAAAAGTTTTTTAGTTAGCGACTTTCCGCATAATTTGGTGTATTGATAACACATAAACTATTTAGACCTTGAAAACAAAATTAGATCATGAATCATTTAAAAAAAAATTGTTTCTATAAAACTGAAACAGATTTTATGAGCTCTAAAATTATTTTAAAGTTGGATATCTCAAAATATTTCCAAGCCCTCATAAAGACTTAACAAGTTTTTCGATCTTATAAAATTTGTCGAACCTATTAATGGAATCCCTTCATGCAGAGCTGTGAGTGCGTTGGTTTATTTCTTTTTTAATTCCGTTATAATTGCTTATCTTTGGACAGATACGGGCATTTCGTCTACTACTTGCAGACTTCATCAGTGCCAAGTACTCAACACCACTTGGCACTGATGAAGTCTGCGAGTAGTAGACGAAATACGCGTATCTGTCGAAAGATAAGCAATTATAACGGAATTTAAAGGAAATAAACCAACACACTCAAAGCTCTTCACAAAGTTTTCCGAGCTACAGAATCATGAAAAATCCCAAGACTGCTATGCTGAATGTTGAATATTTGAAAGTGAAAGATTGTAGTAAGAAAATCACTTAGAAAGCTTGAGCTTGAAACAAAAACTTGGGATGTATTTTGAACTTGTATGAATTTACAGGAAAAAATTAAAATTGAATTTCTATTAGAACTGATAAAATCAAAATGTTACTCCGAAGAGAAGTCCTTGGGAATTGTGGAAAGTATTTTTAAAGAAATTTGAGTAGTCTAGAAAGTATTTCTGAAAAGAAATTAAAAAGCTTTGAGAGGAAAGCGTCAGGAAAATACTTGTGCAATTTAACTGTAGTTATAGATAACATTTCAAGACGTATCGGAAGCAAATTCCAAGGAGGTTGAGAGGAAATGTATAAGATAATTTAAAAATAAATATCCAAATCTCCACAACTCCAAATAGATTCTTACAAGAGTTTCATAGTAATGCTGATATGAACTTCATAGGAATTCAACATTAATTTAAAAAAAAAATACAAGGAACAGCCCAATGGGGTTGTACAAACAGTGGACGTAGGACTACGCTCACAACGGACAGCCCTATGGGCCAAAATATACTCTTCACCATATGTATGGAGGTCCTGAAAAGGACCGTGTTGGATGAGACTGGTGAGCTGTATGTTGTTTTGGAATGAAGGTGACACGCTTGACAAACATGGTCCACAGTGACTCACAAAGAGCTACTGATTCCGATCAATAGGAGTGCGGCTTCTACATCCTTCTATGGATGCTCATGTGGGTTGCAGCTCGCTGCTTGGAGAACATTGTTGAACGCCACGCACTGAAAGCACTGTTGCTGCTGCTGCTGATGATGCCAACGACCAAACACCTGAATGCGATCAGCGGTTAAGGGCAGCTTTGATAGCTAGCTGCTTGCGGGGAGCCTTTCGTTGTGTACTGGAGAACACATCCACTCATCACGTGGTGATTGAATAAACGTTTGGTGAGACCGCATGGAATTCAACTTTGAAAGCTGTGTTAGGGAAATCGCTTTTTGCATGCAATTCGCAGCAAGAGAGTGCAATTTTCAGTTGTGATATTTTGAAAAACGATAAAGTCTTAATTTCGACAGACGCGTAGTCATATTTCTTATTGATTGGTGATTAAATTATTGAATTTGGTCCAAGGGCAGCTGAGTTATTAACGTTAAAAATCTTTCATAATATCGTTACATGTTTCATTTTCGGTTTTCACAAAGTGTACCCCCATAAAGAAATCACATACATAGTCCTACGTCAAAAAATGTATTGAGAATTTGAAAGGAATCTGTATCTGAAATTGATTCGATTCCAAAGGCAGCTTAAAGAGAATTTTAATATTACCGATAGTGTCAAGGATAGGTTACTTAGCAGTAGTTTTGAGTTAAATTCAAAGAAAATTCATACTCACAACATCCGAGGATAGTCTTTGGAAGTTTTAGTGAGAGTTCAAATTTACGTAAATTTGAAAAAAATTGTGATACAAATTATAGCGGGAATTGAATAAAAAATTCGAATTTTAGTTTTTAATTAGAAGGAATTCAGAAAGTAATTCTGAGGATGAAGCAGTTCCAAAAAGAGGTCCAAAATAAATCTGATGTAAAATCCAAAGGAATTTTAATCTGATAAAAGTTTCATACATTCCACAGACTGAAAGCATGCAGTGGGCCGCATAAACTCACTTGGTGGGCTGCTTTCGGACATTAAAGTTTTTGGAGATCTGAGATTCAAAATATGTTTTGATATTACGAACCAAGTGCGAATTTAATCATATATTTTAATCAAACGGATCACTTTCATTGGGATTGTGCCCCTCACCCTCCTCGTGACATGAATAAGCTACAATGGATAAGATTGCAAATATAACCTACTGCACAGCAAAATTTGAAACGAGCTTAAATGATCTGCAAGCGACATCCAAAATCTTAACACTTTTCACTCTCCAGAAATGAGTACATTGCCACAAGTCACAGTAGAAAATGTGCGGTTTACTGCACCCCGTTAGCCTGCAATTGCCCATTCATATTTTCCAACCAACTAAAAATTACAGTTAATAAATTTCAAAACCATAACATAGGAAAAAAAACTCGCTTTCTAAGAGGCTAGAAGAAAGTCCAACCAGAGGAGATCGCTTTCAGGGAACGCAAAAAAAAAATGCAAACGGCGACAAAGCGCACACCGGCGAAATATTACTGGGGCCAAGTAAATTGTTTTGCGGCAATAAATAATTCACACTGCCCCACCCACCGTCGAGCTGGGCGTCGCAAAAATGAAAGCTACTGGAGTAGGTACCTTCAACTGTGGCCAGTTGTTTCGGTTGTGTTTTGTTCGCTGTCCATCCATGGGGAAGTGTGCGATTCTCAGGGCAATTGTAGCCCTCTAACTTTTCAGGAGAAAGAACTATTTTCCCTGCGAGTCGTAAATAAATATACACACTGACACACACAAAACCGGGAGGGGTTGGGAGGGTAAGAATTTTTCGCCAATTCGAGGGGATGGAACTGCGTGGGATTTCCGGGAAACTCCGTCTTAGTCAGCGGTAATTTTCCCTCCCATCCGTCGGACGACCACGGTCGCCTGAATACCAGGAAAATGTTTTGCGGCATTCTTTTGCCGCAGGGGGGAGGCAGCATTTTTATGGAAATTGGGCACTGTGTGTGTGTGTACGAATCAAACTCCCGGGTGCCAGGCCAAGGGGAATGTTGCGAGCGAGTGAAAAAATTTCGAAAATCCACATTGGTTCACGTGGGGTAATTATTCAGAACTCGGATCCAAAGCAAAGAGGAGAGGAAATAGTTTCAAGTGGTAATTATTTTCTGCAATTGTGTGAAGGAGAAATGTAAGGCGAAGAATTTCAGGGCTTACACATTTTCGGATTTGTTGGCGCTTGAACCTTTGATCAGAAAATACATTTCACTTTCCTCCGGTACCTTGTCCATGGAGTTTCTGCCCAGAGAACATGTTGAGCTAGGCAATTTTTACGATTTTCCGTGTTTGCGTGCTGTCATTATCGTAATTTGTTTCAATCTTTATTTTGACAGTTTGATAAATTCAGCATGTTTTGCGGTACATGAAATTCATAATTTACAAAGATCAAGGCAATTGAAACTGGTATTTTTTAATTCGGCACTTACCTATTGAATCTCTTCAATAACTCACGAATGACCTACAATGTGTTAAAGTGACTATAATAACAAAAAAAGTTACCAACACATGGTTGCCAGCAATCCTCGATTAGCAATTTCCCGGCTTTTTTCGATTTGTTTCACATTCTCTTTTTTGTATTTCGGTAAATATGACTAACCAATGCCAAAACCTCTCACTTCCACATTAAAAAAAAATCATATTCCATTAGCACTAAGTTCGATTTGTTTGCCCTACTGCAGCATAGAACCATGCTTTCCATGCCCAATGAAATGTCAAATTCCGAGCTCGCAGCTGAATCAAGCAGTTAAGGCACAGTCAACGTGCGGAATGGACACATCAACTTGTCAGCATATAATTAGCACTACATCGATAATCTCTCAAAACATGGACTCTGCCACAACCGCTGACTGGCTGCTGCTGCTGCTGTTTGGATTGCCACCATAAGCCCTTTTGGCATAAGCTAGAGGGGAAAGGGGAATCCGACCAAATCTGTTAGTGTGGCGACTCCACCCCAAGCCGGCCACACGGGGGATGATCCCCGCCGGTGGCCGGTGGTTTGCCTTTTGGCTTTTTCGACATGAGCTAGCCATGGCCGCAAATGTGGAAATGTTCATACAAATAAACACTGGACTCGGTCGGTGCGCCGAATGTATTATGCGGGAGCTGCGTTAGGCCCTTCAATTTAGAGCTTATTGCTTTCACTTTGACCAACTGTGGGGATGCGCAATGTAAAGTGGCGATTTTCGACGACGGGACGGGAGCTCGAGGGCTGATTGAGCAATATTTAAAATCGATCCGAAATCCATCGCTGGGGATATGACATAGCGTAGCGGCTCGGAGAAAGAGTGAAATTGTGCTAATTGAAAGGCCAAATGGGCACGCGATGTATGCAGTGAGAGGGCGATGATTATACGCTTTCAAATTAGATGAAGGGGTGGTTGAAATGGAGGCTTTTTTTATTCAGATCCAACTGGGCGCGGCGTTTTTGACTAGCAAGGATAAAGACTAATTTTGGAGATTTGTACGGGAATCGATGATCAAATGTTTTTTCTTTTTTTTTCGCAGGTTAGTTACGATGTGCTTGATACCGTTTGAGAATGATTGAGTAAGTATGTTCATATTTGGGGATATGATTCATTGGGTTTATGCAAATGAATGCATTGGATAACCTCAAGGGCTTGAAACACTTATGACGGTAAGCTCCAGCGAGGATAATACGCGCTTTATACCAGATTTACAAAAATCTATACATACACCAGAGTTGGTTGGAAATGCTAACATGAAGCTTTAGTGTGATAATTTATTAGCTATAGCATGATCTTTAGAAGAGAGTAGGTTGATAGTTCCGTTAGAGTACGGCAGTATGAAAATTGAATAGAAGTTGAAAATAAGCGAAGGGCCATTAATACGACAGTTTTTTTTAAAGTTAGACGCACATCTTTTGCCTAACCCGTACGATGTACGCGGTATGACTTCAAGTCTACAGGCAAAAAATGTGCGTCCTTCTTTTGCTCATAAACTGACTGCGGCTGTGGAATAGTTCTAGCGACGTTTTCATCACTACCTAAAGCCCCACGTTGCGAGAGCATTTCCAGTCGATGGTGTGTTATAATGCAATTCTTCTTTACCCAACTATTGTGTTGCTCAGTCAGTTTATGAGCAAAAGAAGGACGCACACTTTTTGCCTGTAGACTTGGAGACATACTTCAAGTCTCCGCGTACATCGTACGGGTTAGGCAAAAGATGTGCGTCTAACTTAAAAAAAAACTTTCGCATTAATGGCCCTTCGCTCATTTTCAACTTCTATTCAATTTTCATACTGCCGTACTCTAACGGAACTATCAACCTACTCTCTTCTAAAGACCATTCTCTAGCTAATAAATTATCACACTAAAGCTTCATGTTAGCATTTCCAACCAACTCTGAAAATCGCTAACTTCGCGTATGAAGTAACATAAAAACACTTTGAATGTATACATACACCCTTCGGTATAAGTACCAAGAGCCGATAGCACGCAGCTAGGCTCTCTCGCATACACTGAACGAAAACATCCACAATACTTCAAATGATTATTGCATTGCTCGAGCCCTTTAACAATATGCTATCAAATTTTAGATAATTCCCTTGAGGTTCAATTCGTCATCAGCTGATGAGCATCCATATGACTGTCATTCAAATAGAGGATAATATTTATTTGAAAATTGGCTGAAAAACATACAACGCTCAGAGGACAACAATTTAAAAAAAGGATGAGTTGCAAATGCTTTAAATTAGATGTATAATTCGATTGTAATGATTTCTTTATTGAATAGCCACGAACAGTCATGATAGGATACAAACATCGGTTTTTGGTACAGGAAACATCCTCCACCAAGAAATAGACTATATTCGGTTTCCATGCTTTACCAATGGTGTCTGAACACCTCTGATAGCGATGACCATGTTTCCATCTTGTTTGTCAGCGCGAATCAGCAAATGACGTTCGACAGAAATATTTACATAATTTTGGTTGATTTGTGTTATGGGGCTGAACCAATACCTGCATTTCAATTTGGTATGACAATCATTCTACAGAGAACGTTTCATATTCCAACTAAGATCCATTCGCTGCTCGTATCAAGGTTCATCCTGTATTCGAGAGGAGCATCGTCATCGGGTTGCAGTTATCATTCAAAAAACCGATTTCGATGTTTCGATTTGAATAGTCTGAGGTTTCATTCGAACGGAGGATGATGTTTTGGTACAGTGTAGTAGATAATGTCAAGGTGTTAGTATATGCAGTCAAGCACAGTGTACCAAATCACCGTATTCTGTTCGAATGAAAACTCAGACTATTCAAATCGAAACATCAAAATCGCCTTTTCGAATGATAGCTGCCACTGGATGACGGCTGTTTTGAAATCCTCTCGAATACAAGTTGAACATTGTTATGAAAAGGGATAGGACGTCCAGTTGGATTGCATAATGTTCTCTGCAGGATGATAGTCATCTTAAATAGAAATGCATTTGGTATTGGTTCAGCCCCTTAACGCAAATCATTCAAAATGATGATGTAAATAGTTCTATCGAACGTCATTTGCTACTTTGAGCAGACAAACAAGGTGGAAGCATAGTAATCGCTATTAGATGTGGTACAAACATTGGTAAACCGTGGAAACCGAAGATTTTTCATTTCGACGTGGAGGAAGTTTCCTCTACCAACTAACGATTTTTGTATCCACAATGTTCATGGCTACTCAGTATGGAAATGAAAATAATCGCATCACAAATATAATTTAAAGCATTTGTCAGTTTATGAGCAACAAGAGGGACGCACATTTTTGCCTGTGGACTTGGAGACATACTTCAAGTCCCCGCGTACATCGTACGGGCTAGGCAAAAATGTGCGTCATCTTGAAAACTGTCGCTTTAATGGCCCTTCGCTCATTTTCAACTTCTATTCAATTTTCATACTGCCGTACTCTAACGGAACTATCCACCTACATTCTTCTAAAGATCATTCTCTAGCTAATAAATCATCACACTAAAGCTTCATGTTAGCATTTCCAACCAACTCTGAAAATCGTTAACTTCGCGTATGAAGTAACATAAAAAACACTTTGAATTGAATTTGCAAGACATTTTATTCTTAATTTGTTGTCCTCTAAGCACTGTAAGTTTTACAGCAAATTTTTAAATAAATATCATCCTTTATTTGAAGGACAGTCATATGGGTAACCCCTTAGCTCAGTCGGTAAAGGCACAGCTACAAAGCAAGACCATGCTGGAGGTGGCTGGGTTCGATTCCCGGTCGAGTCTAGGAATTTTTCGGTTTGGAAAATTTCTCGACTTCCCTGGGCATATAGAGTATGATTGTACTTGCCACACAATTATACTAATGCAAAAATGGTACAGGCATCGAAAGCTCTCAATTAATAACTGTGGAAGTGCATCTAGAACACTAAGTTGAGAGCACGCAATAAGCTTATATGCCATACGCAATAAGCTTGAAATACGAGGAAAAAGAAGAAGAAGAAGAATAAGAACAAGAAGACAAGAAGAAGAAGAAGAAGAAGAAGAAGAAGTCATATGGATGCTCATCAGTTGACGACTAATTCAACCATAAGGAAATCATCCGAATTTCGAAAGCATATTGTTAAAGGGCTCAAGCAATGCAATAATCATTCGAAGTATTGCGGATGTTTTCGTTCAGTGCAGGCGGAAGAAGAGTACTAGATCAACAATTGAAATAGGTGGAACAACCAAACGTTACAGTGTCATTCGATTAAGTTAGTTTGCTCTTTCCGATGCTGATGTTAGATTGTATGGGTCAGTTGTGATTCTCGGTAAATTTTGATTTTAAGCCATTTCTTACATTTGGTTGCTCCGCGTATTTCAATTGTTGGTCTAAATATTCTGCTCATCGCAGCTTTGCACTCAGAAAATTCCACACGTCTGATCGAAGTGTTTAAACACTTGATTTTTCATACGCACAATCACATATATTTTAAGAGTATTTCAGCATGGTTCAATGTGTTCTACACGTTGATTTCTAGTGTTTCAAACTTTGAAATTTTGATAATCTTTCTCTGTCAATTCAAGTGTATTGCACATTGAATCACGCTATTGTTCAAAACAGAAGGATTTTAAGTGTTTTGCATTGTTCATACTGGCGACATCGCTCTCATGAGACAACGAAACCCTACCCCAAGCTCCTCCCCTTTTCCAATCCTTCGACAATGTACCCCTCTAACCTCGGGTAAGCCGCAAGTATTCGGCACAACTCCTACGATACATAGAATTAAGAATTAAGTGAGTGTTCACTCGGCTGTCGACAAAAGCAGGCCACTCTCGATGTGTGCCACGCGATCGTCTGTTTTCTCGGCAGCAACCATTGTGTGGTCTTCCTCATTGTTCTTCATCTGCAGTTCTTTCGGTCGATGCGTCGTCGACTTTGGAAAGCAACCGTTTCGTGATGAGTGTGTGAGTGTTGACCACGTTTTGCGTCCATTGCTGCAATGGAAGCGCTTTGCCCCACGATGGCGTAACTGCCATACAATTAAACAACTGGAAGCGGCTCCACTTCTGATGGAGGAGTCTTTTTGGATAGCAGAAGATAAAGTGTTTATTGTGTTGTACCTTTTGACTATAGTTTTAAGATGTATTGTATAGTGACCAAGAATCCTCGGCTCTGTAAAGTTAATTCGGTTGAGCCTTATCAAATAAATAAATAAATTAATGAAACATAGAATTAAGTGAATTTTGTTACAAACAAAGAACAATGAATTATCGGCTCCGTAAAGCTAACGTGATTGAGTCTTACAAATAAACGAACTTGAAAAAAATGTTTTGCATTTCCATGCGATGTGAATTACTTGTTCTGTAAAGTAACCATCGAAAACATGAGTTGTGACTTCATCCTTATCAACCAGCCTCGGACTTGAGAACAGCCGTGGTCCAGTGAGATCGAACAGAGGAAACGACAGCAGTACACCCCAAATCAGACCCATTGAAAAAGGCATGTGTAAGCTCTGCTCTCTGGAAGCTTTGTTTATATATTTGTCGATTCAATTTTGGAGTCGGTAAAGTAGAAGTCGATGAAGTAGAATATTGTAGAACATTGAACTATGATGTGCAAAGCTATTGATATCACCATGTGAGGCACATTGACTCCAAGTTTGTCACAATTCGAACCAATAGTGTTTAGGCATGGTTCACAGCATAAGATTCACACATGAAATTGATGTGTTTCACAATAAGTGCTTAGTTAAGTGTGAGACATATGATGATGGCGTGTGGAATATTTTCAGTGTAGGCTCTGCAGTCAACGTTGGAAGCCGTCTTCGAATACCTACTTCAATCTTGTTCAACGAAGCCAGTTCAATTTTTTTTAAACATACCTTATACATTCCAGGACAATGATGCTATCCAGGATACAAAAAATCTGGAGTGATTGGTGACGGTACGACAGTCGTGATTAAATTTAATCATGCCGATGGGTTTTAGGTTGCTGGGTGAAGTAAAACAAGAAATTTCTGAGGCAGCTGGATATTGTATTGACAGTTCACAGAAATCTTAGCATTCATTGATTTTTCAGAAACAAGAAGAAGACACAACCGCAGCTGTCATACATTTCAAACACTGACACAAAAACATATTAACAAATTAACTGTAGATTCTAACTTTTATAAAATTCAGATCTTCTCTAAATACACTTTACTCATACCCGTTCTGGCACAGGTTCGGGCATATTTGACACTTATATGTAATCACAACTGGATCAATTATATCTGATTCTTAAACCTAATTTTCTGACCTTTTATGTGAGGTTCTGCGGATATCAAAGAACTCTGATCGTCCCGAATGTCAAGCATTTTACCATGAAATATATTTTGGAAGTTTGAGAGTAACAAATATCGTTTATTGCCCGTTTAAGGACAAAATGAACTGTTTTCCGATAACCCGCTAAATGGATGACGGCTTCAAACGTATTGAGAATAGCTGGATTGCTCAAGGATCACTCTATAAACTTATCCGGTTTACCTAATTTAACAAAATTGCAGGCTAGACAGCAGGATGAACTTTCGGTGTATTTAAAGGCATGATTGGTGAGTCGAAAGGCGGCTGGATTGTTAGCTCGATTATCGAATGCATCACTTAGTACTTAAAATATTTCAGCTTTTTATTTTATTCTATCTAAATGATGCAAATCGGGGATGGCAGAGCTATAACGCTATAAATTCACACACAAACTTCCTTTTGCTTCGATGTTCAATCCGAACTTTCATTTGCTTTATTGTTGTTTTGTGATGCTCTTCGCGTGAGGACATAGCCTTCTATGAATAGTTTTGGTTCAGTGCTTCAAAGTTTCATTGGCATTGGCTGTCAGTGACGATTGTCAATTTCGGATGTCACATCTGACGCCAAATGCTAATTTTTCTCTGAATTGGCAATAAGAAGATTCTGTACTGCGCATTGATGATCAAGGAGCACGCTTCTCATCGTCAGCATAATCCGACGAATCAGACTCGTTAATGTTTTCCGTGGACTTGAGGGTTAGTCGTTTGGACTGGTCGGCTCATCGCTGGATCTCGTTGAAGAGTACGCAGGAGCAGTACTGAGATTTGTCATTGTCGTTGACAGACTTTCGCGCGATATTGACAAAATTGTTCGTCACATAGTCACTGACAGATTTGATCCTCAAAAAATCCTTCGTCAAAATCTCATTCATTTTTCGTCAATGACAAAGATTCACCTGGTAACAAAAAGTGTAATTTCGTACATTCTGTGTCACATTATTGTTACATTATTAATACAAAAATCTACACATGTTCGTCACTGACAGCATTTTCATTGACAATTGACATGGTTTGCCTTGACTATGACTGTTAGTTCAAATTAGTGACCAAAGCAGAATTGTCAATATCACCGTGTATTGTCGAGATTTTACAGCACTGCATAGGAGAGGCGCCACCTGAAAATACAGGACTGTTCCATTGAGATGCTCTGGCCATCAGAGTCCAGCATCTTCGTCTTATTAATCGAATCGAACAGGATAGTAGCGTACTCTTCAACGAGTCCCAGCAGTTGGCCAGTCCAATACACTCACCCTTTAGTCACTTGCATCCTCCTCACTCTTAAGCTAACAATCCGACGAAAAGATCAGAGATCTTCCAACGAGAAGTTCCTTGAAGTTCTTACGAAAACTTTAGAAAATTTCTGACGAGAGGTTCAGAAAACTTCCTACAAGAAGTTCACAGAACTTTTGAAGAAAATGTTATCAGAACTTTCCTAAAGTTTCACAGAATTTACCTGAAGTCCACAGAACTTCATTAAAGTTCCCAGAAGTTGCGATGATAATTTCAGAGTGTTTTCGTTTAAAGTTCAGAGAGTTTCCGACGAGATGTTCATTGACCTTTGGACAAAAAGCTCACAGAACTTCATACGCAAAGTTCAGAGGACTTCCGTCGAAAAGTTCACAAAACTTCCGACGAATAGACACATAACTTCCGTCGAGAAGTTCCCAGAACTTCCAGCGAAAAATTCACAAAACTTGTAGTTCATTAAATTTCCTTGAAATTCATAGAACGTCCTTAAAGTTCACTGAAGTTAGGAATCACCGTTAATTCCGTCGAGAATTTTAGAGAATTTGCAACAAGAGGCTCACAGAACTTCCGACGACAAGTTCAGAGATCTTCCGACAAGATGCTCAGAGAACTTCTTGGAAGTTTCATCGAAAAGTTTAGAGAACTTTTGACAAGAGATTCAGAGCAGGCATGGAAAATCATTCATTTGCCCTTAAATTGTTTTTATCAACAGAGTTCCGCAAAATTTTCAATAAAGCTTTTGTAAACAACTCAAATCCGTATCTCTTATGCATGGCAAACCAGAACGAACAGAAGCCACTACTGTTTTTCAATTAATGTATTATACATTCACTGAAAAACAGTAACAAGTTCTGCCCGCTCTAGTTCGTGATGCATAAGAGATACAGATTTGAGTTATGGGCAAAAGTTGTAGTTAATAACGAAACCTACTAAAGCTCTATACATCATTTTGCGGAATAATGTTGATGAAAAAAGTTAGAGGCAAATGAATGTAAATGAATGTAAATGATTTTCCATGCCTGATTCAGAGTACTTCCGACGACAAGTTCAGAGATCTTCTAAAAAGAAGTTGTGAACTTCATTTAAATTCCCTGCAGATCCGACGGGAGGTTCACAGAACTTTCGATAAGAAGTAAACTGAACTTTTGACGAACAGTTCACTGAACTTCATTGAAATTCCCTGAAGTTCTAATCTAATCTAATATAATCTTATCTAATACCAATACAGCAAGTTCATGAACGCATCCTTCAAAACGATAGATATACCTCCATCATTTTTTTTTGTCTATTTGCAGCATTTAAGGGGCAAGATGATTTTGAAACATCGGGTCTGTTTATATCCAAGATTTAAACAGGATGCTTCAGAATCCAATGAATGGATGAAACGTGGACATCTCGTACCGTATGTTCCGTTGTATTGTTATTTATAAATCATTGGTCGTTGCGAGCATATAGTCTAAAAAGGTTAAGTGCTGCTCCATTTTCTTCTAGCGGTTGGGACCTGAGCACTAACTCTTGTCCTAGCCCTATATGGAATGTGGTTATAGCGCCACTACTCACTTTCATTAAAATTTCCTTAATTTCCAACGAAAAGTTTAGAGTACTACCTTTGAGAAGTTCAAAGAACTGCTGACAAGAGGTTCTGAGAACTTCTGACGTTAAGTTCAGAGATCTTCCGATGAGAAAATCCAAGATTTTCTGACGACATGCGCTGGGAACTTCTGGCAAGGAATTCAGAGAATTCCCGACAAGAAGCTCTTAGATGTTAACAGTATGTTCAGAGAACTTCCGAAGAGAAGCTCGCAGAACTTCCAACAAGACGTCCAGAGGACTTCGGAGGAGAAGGTCAAAGAATGTTCAGAGTACTTCCGGCGAGAAGCGTTATGGTCTTCCGAGGAGAAGTTCAAAGCTTCCGAGGAGAAATTCAGCGAACATCCGAGGAGAAGTTGCGAGAACTTCCGATGCGAACTTCACAAAATTCAGAGAACATCCGAGGAGAAATTTTGAGAAGTACTGAAGATAAATTCCGAGATTTTCTAATTAGAATTTCACAGTGCTTTCGGCGAGAAGTTTATCCAGAAGAGCAGCATAATCAGAAGCAATATCCATCTTGAATAGGCAATAACCCAACTAACAATTTTAGCTGCAGACTTGCTTATACAGTCGAAAATTGCCTTATGCAGCTAATTTTTGTCTGTATAAGCTGATCTGCAGCTAAAACTGTTTGTTGGGAAGTTTCTTGGTAAACATAGAACATGACATTATTCATTTTATTTTTTATTTTTTAATATGACATTGCGCTAAAGTCCGTTGTGGGATTTCATATTCTTGCCAACACTTTCAATCACGTGCTGCTTCCTCCCGAATAAGATGCGTCTAACTTATTCGAATGTATTAGTGGCAGCCGATTGGATTGTCCAGAATGATGATGAAGATGATGAAAAATACTGCACCCAGCGAAAGATTGGGACCAAGCCGTGACAAACTTTCTGGCAGCTGTGGTCGGAACAGCTGCAGCGATCAACGAATCGGATTCCGCAATCATAATCAGAAAAAAATGACATTTCGACAGTGAGCGATCATAAGGGCCAATGTCACAAACATAAACAAACCGAAAAGTTCGTTTGATTAAGCTATAGGGTAGAGCGCTATTTCGTCGTAATCGCCCATTTCCGTTCTATCGATCAGAAAAGATCAATAATATCAATGATTTCACCGTGCACAAATCAATAACAGGTTTCTTCCGATGCGTAAGTTCATTAGCTACAACATAAACCCTTTTAGACCGCATTAGATGAATATTTACGCTCATTGTTCTCAAAACAAAAGAAGCGCTCCTAGCTAATCCCATTTTTCTACGACTATCCGTAGGACGAAGAAAATCTAATGGCGTTTCAATGCGTTAGGACGGAATTGAAACTCGTAGAACGAATTTAGAATCAAGAAGCAGTATTAGATTTTAAACAATATCTCAACAATTTGTGCCTCTTTATCAAATCTAACGGTACGTATAGAAAGGTGAATAAATTTTGAATTTTTTTTTTTTTTTTATAGTCACTTTAACGCTCTTGGGTCATTCGTGACTTGTCCGGGGGTGAGATTTGAACTCGTGACTTTGGCGTGAGAGGTATGGATGCTAACCACTACGCCGGGGTCGCCCCCAAATTTAGAATATTCCATTTTTTGTTTAAACTCGTTCAGAAAAGAAAGGTTAAGCGCGGGTTGTACTTAGTAGGACGGAATTTAGAATAAAACCCCTATTTCGCGTCTGTTATGACTCAAATTTATGTCAAAATTGACGCTCGTATATGTCACTCTAAGAGCATCTAAATTAACATGAATTTTTCTAAGTGTGTATGGTACATGAGCAAAACGGCGATATTGACAAAGTTTCAAGATAATTATGCGAAGCATTTGGGTGTGTTAAGAATAAAATAATAGCAATCAGGCGAAATAGACCAGTCAAAACACAATTAAGGCGAGTTTCTTAAGGGCGAAAGCAGTTCTTTAGAAAACAATTGGCGTATAATGTTTTTATTTTTACAGCTCCGAATAAATCAGACAGTTTAATGAATATTCACTTTAAAGTGGTTTCTAACTTAAATTACATAATTCATAAACCATTAACGGAAAGAAATCAAATAAAGATGTTATAATTTAATGAAATTATAATTTAAAAATTCTCATCGAAATTTCAAACTCGTTTTTCCGCATTTGAGCATGATGCGATATTGTTCCTTATGAATGCTCACTATCGATTTGATGCTCGTGCTTAGCGGTAAGAGCAGATTTTGTTTTGGTAGCGTTCTTTTTGAAAATCCGAGATTTTCTCTAAAGCGAATCCATGTATTGACGCGAAGAGGTATTATTGACAATAGTATTGATGATGTGAATACAGTAATATTGTCAATATAGCTGCCAATATTGAATGTACTGACAATACGATTATTTTCAGTAAAAGCAATCGTGTAGTGTCCACTTAATACGTTGAAGTCGGCGTAATAAAGTTGAGATTTAAATGGAGGATTACTAGCATGCTGGTTAGAAAATCGAGGATAATTCAAAATTGGCATTTAATCCTCATTGGAGCTTGCCGCAATTATAAGCAAGTTGCTTCAATCCAGAATTTCAAAGATGGGTCCAAAATTGATGGCTATGAAAATCAGAATCCCTTTACACGGGACGAACAGTCTTATACACATTCTGATTTTTTCCACCCCAGAAAAGTTCACCAACCACAAAAGAGGACTATGTACTCGGTCGCCATGTGATGTGATATTCGTTTGACCTAAAATAAACTCGAAATTTTTATGCTCATTATCGGCCCACTCTTCGTTGCACCTCATCCCGAACGCGTGCTTGAGCAAGAACTTTCCTTTTTATATCAAGAGTTTTATGCTCGAGTGTGTATTTGTGTGCTGTGCTTAGAGCACTTGCTCCTATGACCCTTGCTTCAGCAGCATCACACATAGACGGAAACACACAGAGAAGGAATGTCATTCCTCTAGCCATACAAAGGGGCAGGACAGGTTTTCCACGTTTCAGCAATGGATGGAAAGACATCTTGCAATGCGCTCTCTTCAAGCCAACCAAAGAACCGTAGAAGAGGGTCTTTAAATAATCCAATCTCTTACTTTCGAAATTTACCTCATAGTTGGTCCCTCAAACCACACAACCATTGATGCTGTTTAAAAGTCAACCAGAACGAAAAGAAGGTGGAAACCGAGTTCAAGTATTTCTCTATTTGTCAAGATTTTACAACCTCTCTCGTTCGTCGTTTCGTTTCGAGAATCTCGGTTAATGAACTTTGGCAAGTAGCTTATTTGATCTCCCGTTGTCGTCGTCATCGCCACCACCGCCGTCCTTGATGACCTCCACCTATAATCTATAGTCACTTTCGAACCGTGATCTCGTGATTGAGTCGGACAAACCGATCAGTCCCAGGAACGGAGCGGGAGTTTTGGATTGGAGGCTAGTCAGAGAACGACACGACTCGGGGCTCGGGTTAATGGATCGTCGTTAGCACATCGAACAAGATTGAAGGTTTTGATACACGTCAGATTAGGAATCTGATTTCGGGACCTGGGAGTGACAGTCGGGCGGGATAGAGCGAGAAAGGGATGATAGAAAAGACACGTAGACGGATTTGTTTCAGCTTCGAAGCTCTCTTGATTGAATTTTGCCCTCTTTGGCTCGGTCGGTGCTGCGATGGTTGACAAACAAAGGGGGATCAGTGGCAACGAAATTGAAAGATTAAAGTGGAAGTGAACTTTAACATGAGCAAAAAGTCGTCGCATTTTGGACATTTTTATCACAGAATCGACCTTCACCGAATTCCGATCCGAACGTGCTCAACAGACGATTAAAAATTGAATTGTATACAACTCGCAGCGTACCTTTCACGCTCAAAGAAGACATTCCGAGTATTATTTTGCCTCATAAATTTCGATTGTTTCCCAACCTAGGCAACCGAAGAAGCACAAGAAAAGATTCAATTCCATCCCTTTTCGGTCCGTGGATGTCTTGTTTTACATCGATTCATAAATGTTCGACGCGCGAAAGATGAGCCTTGCTGCCGCATTTTCGCTTTCAGTCTTCCTCATGTCGAAACCGTCAGCAATGTCTCACGATTCCTACGAATACACATGATACCTGCCGGCTGCTGAGGCTGTAAATGGCAAAAAAAACGATGAGCGTACATTTCCATATTGCAGGGCAACACGGTTGCCGTTGTTGCAGCAGCATCAACTCGACAGGGTTTTCAGCAAAAATGGGATGATTGCGAAATGAATTATTACTGCTCAAAAGTCATGGCGAAGAGGTGACGAATGCGTGTGAATGCATCGAGCTAAGGCGTGATGATGAACTTTTTTGTCTTCAGTATGGGGGAGTAACGAGATGTCAATCACTAAGTGGGAACATTTGAGTTGCATGCTTTTTGAACATTCAGCAAACACATTTTGATTTAATAAAGTAAACCAAATTTTTGAAAAACAGCTGGTTTCAAAACGACTATCATCGGTCATAATTATAAATTAACCTCTGATATCTGGTATCAGAACGTAGCCTTGACTCACGAGAATAAGGACACAGGGATCCGTCCCAAATAGAAAAAAAATATCTAACCATTAGCAAATTTTGATATTAAAAATAGGAAAACTGAAGAACCCTTCTTGCTATTGGTTTGATCGATATAAGGGTAAAATATTGAAAACGAAATCAGAAAACCTATGGACTAATTACTTAGTAATAGTAAAGTAAGCTATTGGCATATCTCACGAATAATATTGTTTCTGAATTACAAAACAATTTTTTGTCACGTGAACTTTACCCGAGGAATTCCGGTAACTGTCCGATAACAAATGAATATCTTAATGTGGTATGATATCTTATTTTGGTATGCTTGTGGTATGAAACCTTGTTTTGAAATTATTCAGCTAGTAAAATATGAAATAATTACCAAAATATCAAATCGTGATCATTCAGTTTTTTGGCAATAACACCTAAAAGAGTGGTTGGATTGGTATTATAAGACCTTTTAAATAACAGATAATGGTATTCTGGCATCAAAAACAGCGATGAGTATTCATCAGCTATTACAGGGCTGGTAGTGTGTCACTTTTTAGTGACTTGGTCACTAAAAAGTCTCTTTTTTGAAGGTGAAGTCACTAAAGTCAATTTTTCTTGTAATTTCACTATTTTAAACTTTTTTAGCGTGAATTTATTTCAAGATTGATCATTTTTTCCTTTGTGACGTTTAATCGTCTTTCTCTATCGACAGGGTGTCTATTCATTTTTCGAAATCATAATTTCCTGAGTTTTCCAGGTTTTTCCAGAAGTTTAACGGATAAATTCAAGGCTGTATAAGAAGAATTTTTTTTTATAAAACGTTCAAAATATGCTTTTTCTGGAAGATCCAAGACAACAGTAATTTACCAAAATGTTTTTAAGACATGGCAATCAGTTTTAAAGAATAAATCCATTGAATGTTGAAGTTTAGCGCTTACTTAATGTCTCACTTTAATAAAGTTAAAAAACTTACTTAATTTGAGTAAGTCCAAGATCTAAAAACATTCAATGTCTTGTAGTTTCGTATTCCATGTACATGTTCAAGATTTTGAACATTTTCAAAGTGACTGAATTAAGGAAAACATTAAATGATTTATTTCAAGTTCGTAATTTACTTAATGAAATATTAGAGATCTTCATTGCAGTCCCATTAACTTCATAACCATTGTAACTTTGAAGAAGTTCTGAAGAATGAAAGGAAATGCTGAGAATTTTAGTATACCTTCATAGACAAACAACGGTAACATAAGGGAATTTAACACACTGAAATTATGGGGAGCTTACTGGAAGCTTAGAGATCCTCAAATCGGTTCTTTTAACATCCAAAAATTTTCAGGAACTTTTATGAAGCTCATAGAATCTCAGAGCACATCACAAATGTTAAGCGAACTTGAGAAATATAGAAACCTTGAGGGGTATTGTGCATTTTTTAGAAGTTCTAAGCACCGCAGAAAACCTAGATCTAGGAAATCTTTGGGGAATTTCAGATCTTAAGAGCAGTTCCCATGACTTTAGTTCAGACTTTTTGGAGCAGTTTAAACATCTATAATCGTAAATTTATAAAAATTGAGAACCCTTAAGATGTTCCGGGAATTTAAGGGATGTACAGAGACCATCAAAGAATTTTTATAAACTTCAGAAATATTTCAGGAACCTCACAGAAGTCCGAAGAATTTCAGGGAAATTTATCTTCAATAGAATTGAGCGCTTTAGGGAAGCTTTGAGAACATCAAGACAGATCAGAGGATCAAAGGGCAGTTCAAAAAATTTCAAGAAAATTGTAAAAACCCTAAGTAAGTTCTGGAAACTTCAGCAAAGCTCCGATAGAACTTCTGGAACGTGATAAAAATTATATAAACATCTGGAAAACGTGAGAGTATTTTAAAGGTGATGTATCATGAAGATATCAAATACTTTTAAAAAATGCGAAAATTTAGCTTATTTGATTAGAGAATATCAACGAAGCTCCATGAATCGAGAAATAAATTTGAGAACTTTTAGCAAGCAGCGATAAATATATTCAAGAAACTCCAGAGAACTTATAATTTAGATAGTTTCATTCAGTTTCAGCGATATTCCGAATACTTCAAGGACGATCAAAAAGCTTCAGAATAATCCCATTAACTCAAGCAAATTTTCAGCGAATTACAAGGTATTCCGTGGAATTTTGGGGTATTCCAAGAATTCTATGATTCATACAAAAACGTCAGGAAATTTTGAATATATATATCTGAAAAATTGCCGGATTATTAAACAAATTTAGAGAACTACAGGTGAGCATGGTTCAGGGAAAATAAGTGAGCATTTTCAATCGTTAGAATAATTAAGGAAAATTGAAGAAACTTCAAGGGAAGTCAATTAATTTCAGTAAAGTTGCAGGTTCTTAAAATATTCTGATCAATTCAGGGCTGTCTAGAGAACTTTAAGGAAATTCAATAATCGTCAAGGTAGTTTTAATAACACCAGGAAAGTCTAGACTATTGAAGAAGTTTGAAATTAGTGTCGATTATTTCATGAAAGTTTCATGAACTTCAGAAATACATTAGAACTTCAGTGGGCATTATAAAACTGTATTAATTATTTCGTTCTAATTCAATAAAAACTGCGGGAGCACAAAACATCCAGAAATTTTGAAAAACTTCGAAGACTTCACTGAAGGACAGTGGTCTTCAGAAACATTTATAGAACTTCATATAAATGTATGGAGCTTTATGAATATTAGCAAAATGCGAGAGCATTTTCCGAGTAGCACACTTCCATTAATAACAGTTGCAGCAACTTGTTTATAACTGAAATAGGTCGTAAAGAAGATTCTACAACCGATGTGTGACAAACGTGCTACTAGGGTTGAAAAAAGTTAAGTAAGCTCCGAAAATTGGAGGAATTTCAGAAAATTAGTGGAAAATTTAAAGCAGTTCCCAGATTTCCATATAACTTCAGAGACGTTAAAAACTTAATTGAGGTCTTCGCATAAGTTCAGAAGTTCACTGAAGCTTCATGGGTACTGCAAAAATGTTAGAGAAGTTTTGAGAATTTCAGACAAGAACAGAGAACCTCAGAGCAGTTCCGTTGTCATACGAGAAGTCACATTAAGAGAACTGCGAACTGTTAAACCTTTAGAATAGATTCATGATTGTTAGAAAAATTAAGAAAACTTCAGGGAAGTTTAAGAATTTGATGAGTAGTATTGTGAGCTTAAGGCTAGTTTCTCAAACTACAAAAGAACTTCAAAGCAGATTCATTAACTTCAGAAAAAATTTGGGATGATCTCAGAATAGTCCATTCCATATTCCATGGAAATTTCGATGAAGCTTTCCTCCGAATTCAATTTTCTCTTAGTTTTCCTCGAAATTACCTTGAAATTCTCCACAATAAGACACCCTTTGAAAAGATTATCAGAATATTCATTGAATTCATTTCAGATTTCCTTTTGAATCTCACTCTTTCCCTTGGAATTCTACTCACATTGAAAGTCTTCTAAGAATTCATTGGCATTTCTACTCACAAATTCCTTAGATTTCTTCTCATAATTCCTTTGAAGATGTTCTGGAGTTTTTTTTTATCTAGTTCGTTTATTTGTAAGGCTCAATCGCGTTAGCTTTACGGAGCCATCTCTCTCTAGTAGGAGTTGGGCCGGATACTCGCGGCTTACTCGAGGTTAGAGGGGTACATTGTCGAAGGATAGGAAAAAGGGAGGAGCTTGGGAGTAGGGTATCGTTGCCTCATCAGAGCGTTGTCGCCAGTATGAACGGTAGTGTGGTTCTAGATTTGTCTGGAGTTCGACTGGCTATGGTGACCAGTGGGCGACGATGAGGCTCATCGAGACGGGGGACAAGACAAACAAAAACTAATAAAGAGATACAAAAGACAAACGCATTAAATTCTTATACTAGACATTTGCAGAAACACATAAATCGACTGCATATAGCAGAGATCGCGGGTACCCAATACGTCTCTGATAGGGATATAGGGTTGTCTTCCTTGGGCCTCGAGGGTATTCAAAAGTCGCTCTCTGGCGGCGTCATTATCCGTACATTGCCAAACTGCGTGATCGATGTCGTCGTAACCGTTTCCACACCGACATATGTTGCTGTCCACGAGGTTTATTCTATTGAGATGTGCATCTAGTGAGTAGTGGTTGGACATAAGTCTACTCATCACGCGAATAAAGTCACGACTTAAGCCCAAGCCTTTAAACCACGCTCTCGAAGAAACATTAGGAATAATTGAATGTAACCACCGTCCAAGATTTCCATTGTCCCAATCGGTTTGCCAACTCGAAAAGGTACTCTGACGCACTAAATGGTAAAATTCATCGTGTGAAATTTGCCTGTCATAAAATTCGCCTTCCTGCGCGCCCACCTTTGCGAGAGAGTCCGCCTTCTCATTGCCTGGGATTGAGCAATGTGAGGGGACCCATACAGAGGTAATCATATATGATCTTTCGACCAGCACACTCATCTGCTCCCTTACCTTTGAAAGGAAATAAGATGAGTGCCTACTTGGTTTCATCGACCGAATAGCCTTAATCGATCTGAGACTATCCGAGAAGATGAAGTAATGGTCTGCGGGCATGTTGGATGTTCTGGAGTTTTTCTCAGATTTAATTGTGATCCTTTTTAAGTATTTAAAAAAATCCAAGAACTTATGTTACGAATCAATTTTCTCCCACAAACTTTATGAAATTATCCTCAGAATGCCCTTGGAATTTTCCTTTGAAGTTCTCAGGAGTTGTGCTCCTCAGAAACAGACACGATTGAAGTGCATCTACTTTGATGTGATATCAAAATAATGTTTTTACTGTGCACCGCCATCGAGTTTGAGTTTGAATAAATCCAAGGTCCTATCATATTAAGGAAACTTATAGTAACATCGCTTGATTATCGTGTGTTTTGGAATACACTCAACATCGTTATCAACGTCACCGTCGGGGCCGGTTTTGAATGGTTGCAATAACAACGCGATGGTAGCTTGTTTGATGTGATGTAATATGAGGGTCTTGGTGGCCTTAAAGCGACCATTTTTGCTTACTGAGTAGATCATCATGAATTTAATATCAAGCCTCTCCACATTCAAGATTCGTAATTCGCTAACGAACAACAAACCGATCATTGGTGTGTTGTTATAAAAGAAGCTCGTTTGTCTAAAGCAAGGTTGCAAAGACTCATTTCAGCTAAAACAATGTTTTTCTAAATTATGAAATAATTAGATGCCATGATCAAATTTTGAATTGGTAGGATTCAAGAAGAGGTTGCAAAGAATGTGTTTGACATATTAAACCTGTTTATTTCACTTCATGAGAGTCACAATCAGCGATTTTTCACAAACTCACTCACTCACTCACTCACTCACTCAGCGATCAGCAAATCGCTGATTGTGACTCATAGAAAGCAAAATTTACAGGTTTTATATTTCCAACGCATACTTTGTAACCTCTTCTTGTAAGTTACAAGTAAAACATGCCATCATACCATCTTTTGGTTTTATTATTCCGAAAAACATTATTTTAGCTGAAATGAGTCTTCGCAACCTTGGTCTAAAGGCAAACGTTTTTGCTTACTGAGCAGAAGACCGTGGATTCAATCCCAAGCTTCTTCGCGTTACAGGGTCGTTAGGGTATCAATTCAGCTTATCGTTTATCAAAACGAATTCTTCTGTAAATCCAACCCTTTTATTCAACATCCCAGTGATTTCTCGTGGAAGTGCAGAGGATTTCTCGGCTTTCAACATAGCGGGTATCAAGTCAACACATTCCAACCCTTGCCTTTCTTGGCCTGTGTTCGGGCGCGGCCGGCGCTGGTAGTGCCTAGTTCGAGATCACCAGTTTTTAAATATTTAGGATGAATACTAGTCCCAAGCATAGTCTATTGGTTCTCTGTGTAATTACAGCTGATGTGGCAATAACAGGGTGGTCAATCTGATTAGAGACTGTTCACAAACTACATTGCAATTTGTTTAAAGATGCAAACAATTCTTACCCTTTCTACTACTGCATTTTAGCCATTTTAGGCTCCCCACGTGGTGTGTGGTCGGCCATTAACTTGCCTCAATCCGTTTTCTTTTTAAATATGTTCTGTCTGTTTATACTCAATACCCGAGTAAAACATCTCAGAAATGGTTACTATGAGCTTTAACGAAACAAAACTGACTATTTATTATGTTTATCGATATGTTTGTGATGTCCTTGATATTGAATTAAGCATCCTAAATTAACATAAAAATATTATGAATTAATATAGTTTAACAAGTGATCAATCATTGGGTTCGTAGGTATCAGAAAGATAAGATCGTACTTCAATGGAATAAGTTCATTTTTTTATAACTTCCGACGTCAAAAATGGAATCAGCATCCCAAAATTTACAAAATTTGTGATTTTCAGCCAGATTCTGAAACATTTCAGGTTTTGTCTGATTTTTGTTAACGGCGCCGGTGGTGTAGTGGTAAGCGTGATTACCTCTCACCCCAACAGGCCTGGGTTCAATCCCAGTCGGCGCCGCCGGGATGTTCTGAGGCATAACATCTCTGATCACGCCTTCCTTCGGATGGGAAGTAAAGCCGTTGGTCCCCGGTTCATGAGTTGATGGGTCGATAGGTAGGGTCCAGGTGTGGGAGCTGCCTTCCTGGCACGTCGATAGCATTGGTGCTCAGCACGGAAAACAAGATCGACGGAAAAAACAAACCAAAGAAAAGTCTGATTTTTGTTCTCAGTACTCAGTACGGAAAACAGGATTGAAGGAAAACAAATCAAGGGGAAAAATGTAAGAGGTTGTATCCAAGACACGACCGTAGATTTGACGTAGAATTACGTGCTCGGTATCAATATTCAGCGACTGTGTTAGGGAAATCACTTTTTTTGCAGGCATCGGTAATCACCATTGCAACAGTTGGACATTTCTGTTATTTTCATTAGTGACCTATTGAAAATTGATAAAGCATTTATTTAAGCAGATACGTCGAAAAATTTCCAATCGGCTTGCTTAGAAATAAAATCCATCCGCTATTGACAGAGTGATGAGTGGTCAAAACCTGACCACTTTTCGTAACGCGGTCGATTATGATGTTTTTTAAAATGTCACCCTCAATATGTTGCCGAAAGACGTAATCCTTCGTCAAAAATCTCCCATAATCTGAGCCTATTCGAATGCGAGCTCATATTGCATTGGCCCTTTCGCTGTAAGGATTTTCGAGAAAGTTTACTATCTTTAATAATTTGACATTTTCTCAGCTGTAACATTGCTGAAAACCTCGATCAACGTCAGGATAATTAGTTATAAAATTATTAGGAGGATGATATTCTTCTGACATGCTCCATAAACTGCTCAGCAGGCAACATTGGTGTGCTTTGCGGGAATAATTGTGCAACCAATCCAGGCTACTATGTCATAAGTGCAAGACGCTGTGTTGCCCTGAAAGCAGTCGATTATTCATATCAGAAAGATATCAGTTTCAAAATCAATTAATAACTCAATCTTTTAAATTTGTCGAACCTCTTAACAGAATCCCTTTATGAAGAGCTTTGAGTGTGTTGGCTTATTTCCTTTAAATTCCGTTATAATTGCTTATCTTTGGACAGATACGCGTATTTCGTCTACTAATTGCAGACTTCATCAGTGCCAAGTACTCAACACCACTTGGCACTGATGAAGTCTGCAAGTAGTAGACGAAATACGCGTATCTGTCAAAAGATAAGCAATTATAACGGAATTAAAAGCAAATAAACCAACACACTCAAAGCTCTTCATAATTAATAACTAATTACCTTGAAGTCAAATCAAAAAGTGGTCTTCAGCAAAGTCAAAGTTGATAACATAAGAGCAGATAGCAATCTTTTCCATAAATCAGTGCTAGGACTTTGATACACTTTAAAGGGCCAGTGCAGAATGAGATCTAATCCAAATAAACTCAAGCTTTGGGAGAGTGATCAGAAAATAATTTCGAACCGATTGAGCCTGGTGGAGCAAAACCTATATTTTGAACCACCCTAACACTCTATGCACAGTAAAGTCGAGAAATCTCGCGTCACTTTTCAAATAGACCAATGTAACATATCCACCATTTTGAGAAAATCGAAGTTGAAGTTCGAAAGATTATTATTTTAACTGTTTAGAAACAACAAATTTTTCAATACTATTTTCAATGTAGTCAGTGAATAATAACGTTGTAAATTCAGTAGAAACGGTAAAATTACATTTTTTTACTTTGAATTTCATACTAAAATATAGAAAAAAAAACACATAGGACGTTTTGGCTAGTCAAGTTGTACATCAATGAGTGTTACATTGTACGTTTTGTTCTACATGATACTAGATTCCCTTTCACAGATTTCAGAAAAGAGTACCTAACTTTAGATTGGCCCCGCGTCTAGAAAATGAGCACCTATCATGTTGGGCAGTCCGAATGACCGAAGTAACAATCATGTACCCATCATTTCAAACTGTACATTGGACAATGTTTGACCTATGATTATCTCAAATAAATGAAAGTAAATTTGGATGGATGTTTTTGTATCGCATACAACGATATAAGATCAATGGTTTGTATCGCTTAACTATTTTTTTTTTAAATTTTTGCTTAAGACCTATTGAAAAGTGACGCGAGAAATTTATTTTATACAAACTAGTAAGTGAAGCTAACATTTCCACGCTGGGTGCACATTTTCGTCTGATGTATTTGCCATTTTCGATAAGAGTAATCCGCTCGCATGTACCTACTGTTGAAAAATATCTTCTACAGCAACAGCAACAACAAAAACAACAACAACAACATCAGAATCCGACAGCCGTTTGGGAAATCAGCTTTAGCACAGTTTCAAAGTTTATTCATGTTTCTTCCATTCCTACATAAGCATCGTCACTTCTTTCCCCCATCCCTTTCCGAAAGCGCATTGTTTATCTTATTTCCATAATTTTTACAAAACATTTACCATTTTCAATGGAAATTTAACCCCCGTTGCTTATCGTCTCAGTGCCTGCCTCTCCAACCGATGCGCGATGATGGTAGCTATTTGCTTCACGTCAGCCATTACGCGTCATTGTTTGTCATCCTCCTTCTCCCTCCAATTCGCTGCAAAGTCTAGGGAAACTTTTCCACCGGCTCCAAAATAAAAAAAAGCGACAGTCGTCGGATAAAATCGGAGGTTTTTCCAATTCAAACTTTTATGTTTGCATGCAGGCAACTATTTTAGTTCGCACACTAGTGGCAAACAATGAAAAATGAACGCTGACCCCCCAGCAGCTGATTTACATGCTCTCGCGTCCGATTCAAAACAACAAACGGCAGTAAAATCATCGTCCACAAAAAACATCAACAACAACAACGGCGACGACGACGACGATTGCAGAAATAGAAATGAGCGTGGGAGGATAGCAGTGGCCAAGGGGGGTGACGACGCGGTGTAATTTCGCATGCATATGTGACAAATGGTTTTAATAACGTCGTTGCCGCGACAGCAGATTTACATACATGCATGCACGACCGACAAGTGCATGAATGCAAGGTTACGACTGCTTAAGGGGGCCTAACTTGTTTCAATTAGTCTATTGTTCCCGGCAGGCAAGCGTGGCGTTCTTATATTTAGCTTTTGGCTAAGTGACAAATACTTCATGTTGACAATTCTAAACGCCGGCGAACCGCGTTTTTTCCCCACCGCAAAATCCAAAATTCCCAGAGTGGTGCCGAAAATTTCAATATCAAAGCACAACCGTAAAAGATAAATATGAAACCTGCTTTTTGCCTCTGCATTTAACTTTGCGGTGCTCTAGAAAAAAATAAAAAATAAATGGCATAGAGGACTAATTTCCTGGACAGATCCAGCAGAAGCCAGCCCGGTGCAACCGCATTGAGATGAGATACCCACTGAGCATCGACTAGTCCCTTCTTCCTTAGCTTCTCGAGCAGTGAGATCTAGGGCATGTGGTGAGTTCAACCAGATTGAGTTGAAGAAGGAGCATGCAAAATTAAAGACTCTGACACTAACTGATCACAAGTGGAAAGAGAGTGCGGTAGGGCGAGAATCGTTTTCCGAGAATCTAAATCATTCCATTTAAACTTTCATGTCCCCCCATCGAAGCGACTTCGATTAGTCAAACCAAACTTTAATCAAGCAAAATCGCTTCACATTCCACACCTTCCAGAAACGATTACCTTTCTCTCCAGCATTCCTCGTTTGCGCTACCATGATTATTATCATTATCGACCATCATACATCGATTCAGGTGGGAACTTCAGCTTGGCAGCCAGCGCAGGAGATAGTGACCACCACTTTCGCACGCTTCATAAATCCACAAAAAAAAAAAAAAAAAAAACTGTCATCGTCCCACATACCGTTGATCCAATCGATGAAAGTACCTCAACCTAACCGAAATCCTCATGTGCCTTTTGCGTGCCTTCGATATTAACTGCGAAGCGGGTAAAATTCCAACTGGACCGCAGACTAACTTCAGCTAGATGAAAATTGCTTTCGTGCGGAGCTTTCTAATAAATCATAATTTTCCGAAACCTCCATATAACCTCAAAAACCAGATCAAACCACGTGATTGATGAACATAAACACGGCGAGCGAGCAAACGAACGCAGTCAGCAGTTAGGCCAATAACCATACCGCTGGAATCGTGGTCCCAGGTGTGGGGTTCCATCTTTGGAGAAAAATGAGTCCACAAGGGGAATCGATGATGGCGATGATGATAATGATGATGTGGTGTATAGTTACCAACCTTCCCAACTAGTAGCAGTAGGTAACAGGTGGTAAAATGATGTAGCATAATGGAGGTCTCACTGTTACCGATTGGGTCGTGTGGTGGCGGTTGATCGGTTAGTGAATGGAAGGGGGGCGATCTAAGTGAAATTGTGTCGAAGCAATATTTTCATATAAAACAAGAGAGCACTTCCCGCTTTTTGCTGAAAGGAGTCCTTTTTGTGCACCGGCAGCAGCAGCAGCAGCAGCATCAACACCGGCAGTGATGTGAATTTTCACTATGCTTGGGGCTTCTTTCGTGTGTATGTTATGATGTTATGGCGATAGGTTAATGTTTTCGGAACCGGGAGCTTAGGACTCTTGCATGCAGAGTTTATACATGGGGAGCCAGTCCATGATTGGTTTCATTTGTGAAAGAGAGAAAGAGGAGGAATTTTGTTCGATCGGATGGAGGCTTAACGTTGAACCGGGACAAAGTTTTAGAATATTGGTGTTTAGTTTGATAACAGCCATCTGCGTCCGGCTCGAGCATTGTATGGGAAAAGTTTTCCGATGAGAGCAGCTTTGATCGTGTGACGTTATTCGATGAGGTGACTATAAATGTTGTCGGTGCTGGTGTGAGAATTCGAACAACAATTGGCCCAGTGATAGGTACCTGAAATGAGAAGAGAAAAGAACACCATTAGAAAGATGAGGTGTAGCTAGTCCTAGTCCTGTACCGAGAATCGCGGAAATATTATCAGATGATTTGGCAGCGAGTCACTGTTTTCAAGCCAGTCTCTAAAAAGTCTCCTTTTTAAGGCCATGTCACTTAAGTAACTTTTTCTTGTAACCAGTCACTATTTTCAACATTTTTAGCATGAATATATTTCAAGAATGATAATTTTTCTTTCAGTGTGTATATCTGATGGTCCAATGAATGCCTACATTTTGTTCTAGTTTTCGAACGATGCGAAGTTGTTCTACTTCAACAGAGCTTTTTGACGTTTAATCGTCTTTCTCTATCTACAGAGTATCTACTCATTTGGCTTAATTAAATTCCCTTAATTTTTAGATTTTTAACGGATGATATCCAGGTTTATATTTAATTAGAAAGCTATTTTTAAATGCTTTAAAAATAACAATTCACGCAAACGTTCTTTAGATTGTCATGTCTCAGTTTCAAAGAAACAACTTTACAATCAAGTCCATGAAATGTTGAAGATTAACACTTGCTTAATTTAAGTTAGTCTAACAACTCAAAATATTCAATCATTTGATGTTTCATATTTTACGTACAAGCTTAAGATATTAAAAATTTTCAAAGTGCCATAATTAACCCTTCGTCTGTGCGAAAAAAAAATCTTACGTTGTCTGAACCTTGGGGTCAATTTGACCCCAAATTCAAATTGTCATATCTTTGCGAAGGTTCAACGCATTTTCAAAATTTCAAATCTTATGTAAGGTAAATTTAGTATATAGGGAGGGGTCATTGTAAAAATATTCCCATGAAGTGGCATATTTTTATGTTAGAGATATTTATATATAGAATACACTCCCTAGATGGCACTAAAACGAAAATGATCAAGTTGCGCCACCGTAAATACACATTATGTAACGTTATCTACAGATCCTGTACATCTGGATGGTTCCCGTCTTGAGCAAAGTTGTTCAGATGGACAAGACCTATCTCCAGGAAAAGAATTAAGTTCAGAATTCACTCACCAGGCATCGCTAGAGTGCGATTCATTTTGAACGGTTTGCCTTAACTTAACTTTTGGACTAGATAGAAGGTTTCCAACTTAGGAAAAGTTGCTCAGATGGAATAGAACTATGCTAAGACAAAGAGTTTAGTTCAGAATTCACTCACTAGGCAGCACTAGTGTGACATTTATTTTGAATTGTTTGCCCTGACTTAACATCTTGAAATGCTCTCGCAACGTGGGGCTATAGGTAGTGATGAAACGTCGGTAGAACTATTCCACAGCCACAGACAGTAATGAGCAAAGGCGGGCGCACACTTTTTGCCTGTAGATTTGAAGACATACTTCAAATCTCCGCGTACATCGTATGGGTTAGGCAAAAGGTGTGCGTTTGACTTTGTACTGTCGCATTTTCAACTTCTATTAAATTTTCATACTGCCATACTCTAATGGAACTATCTACCTACTCTCTTCTAATATCATTCTCTAGCTAATAAATTTTCACACTAAAGCTCCATGTTAGATAGCATTTCCAACCAACTCTGAAAATCGCAAAATTTCGCGTATGAAGTAACATAAAAACATTTTGAATATATCGAATAAGTTCTTCAAAGTGATTGTATCCGGAAAATCTAGTAGTTGAGAAGATTATTTTTTTTCCAAAAAGAGGACGAAGTGTATTTTTTCCCGGTTCATTATCGAAATTCACGCACTTCTCCCGGTGATTTAGAATTTCCGGCTTTTTCCCGATTTCTCGGTTTACTGGTCACCCTGTGTCCAGTATGCAGTAGGTCTTATCCGTCTTAATAACATTACTATAGATAGCAATCTCCTATCTAGTTTAAACACAGAAAACGAAACTAACTCTGAGAGTGAGTAACACTCAACGCATGAGTAACCTACGTAAAAGTGACTCACTCTCTGAATAAGATTGGTTTACAGTGAATGTAGACTGCTTAAGCAAGCCTCTTGAATCAAATGCTACTACCGCTGCACGGTGAGTGATTTCTGAACTAAGAGGTCAATCATGCGATAGGTATTGTCCATCCGAATACTTAACTGAATACAGAAAGCTGCGTTTTGGCCGTGCTGTCAATTTGATGCAAATTGCACACACCGAGATGGCAAGCTAAATACATTGAAAACGAATATTACTCAGATAATAAGTCTCTTTTACTGATTCGTATGGAGATCTTTTTTTAATCGTAGGTGACTCCCTTGTGGAACCCCCGATGGTATATGGAATACCTCGGATCTGGAATTACGTACCTTAACGAAAGCCTTCCTGGATGATAAGTATGATTTCAACCAACAAACGATCCACGGTGGAAGACCAAGGCGGTTTAGCTTCATAATGGCTAGGTCGTGAGAGACTTTGTCAAAAGCCTTAGATAAGTCAATGTAAACGGAGTCCACTTGCTGACGCTTCTCGATGCTACCTATAAGAGTATTCGTGTAAGTCATCAAGTTAGAGACTGTCGAGCGCTTTTTCATGAATCCATACTGAAACGCTGAGATTATGGGCTAAACAGCTGGATACTACTACTTTTACTCATGCAGAAGACTTATGAGAACTTTGGCCAAGCAGTTCAGGATCGAGATAGGTCGGTAACTTTCTACTTTGTGCATGTAACCGGACTTGAAGATTGGTGTAATTGAGGCGAGCTTCCAGGCATCCGGAAAAACGCCATCCTTAAGCGATCGATTGAAAATGGACATAACGGGAGTGGCCAACGATGCTGCACAGTTCTTGGCAAAAGAGGATGGAATACGGTCCGGGTCTGGACCTTTCTATGGATCGACAGAGCAAAGGGCTTTGAGAATAGCGTCTTGACTGAAGATGAGCTGCTGCAGGTGAATGTCGTATCTTGGTAGCTGATGCGGTGGAGGAGTTTGATCGGGTTCGAAAACACTTCGGAAAAAGTCAGCGAAAAGGTCAACAGAAGCGGTGTCGGTGGTGGAGCTTCTACTACCGTAGGTGACGTCCACGGGAATACCAGCTGATCTTTTCCGAGAGTTGATAAAAGACCAGAACGACGAAGGGTTTTCATTGAAACTCTTCTGGAGGTTGTCGATGTACTCACGAAAGCGAGCTTCCTGCAAACTATTATACTCTGCTTTTACTAGACTTGTTTGCTGCGGTCCGGGAACGAAAGTAACGTTTTCGAGCTTTACGCAGACGGTTACGCAGATTACGCAATTGCTGATTCCATCAAGGTTGTTGGAATTGCAAACAAGATTTTCGTATCTTCACCGGAACAGTATCTTGGATTACTTTATATATGTTGTCGTAGAATACAGAGACGGTGGCATCAGTGGTGGGTTGGTCAAGTATTTGTACCCAATCCAAGGCGGCAATCCTCGTGTTAACAACATCGTAATCACATTGTGCAAAATTATACTCACTGCGGGCTGCTGGGTACGAGAGCGGATGATCTCTCGAACGGGAGTCAACTTTTAGAACCAACGGCTTGTGGTGACAATCAACTTTCATAATTGCAGAGGGTGGTTCAAACAGCTCGATGCAATCGGAGTCACTGACGAGAACCAGGTCAAGAATCTTACCATTCGTGTTCACCAGATCGTTGATTTGCTTCAATCCAGCAGACAGTATGGACTCCACTACAGCGAGTTCCTGTTCTGATGAAGCATTGAGAGGCAGAAATCTTCTGACGTCCTCATCGAAATCCCAAGCTAGATTTGGCAGATTGTAATCGCCCACAACTATGGTTGTATCGTGAGGGTTCTCCATACCAAGGAGCTGTTGTACGGACTCAGCGTGTTTGGTGTAAATGTCGGGCTGACTGTTTGGTCGAATATAGATGCAGCACAGGAAGATCGATTGATGTTGTAAATCGACTTGAACAGCAATTTGTTCGAGGCTCTCAACGCCCACAAGATGCACAGCCTTACACCTTTAGGGATAGGGTGGATCTCCTATTGATTAGCGGATACACCGACCTTATCCAGATGTTGCATTTTGTTTTTGTTTTGTCAACATGCTCCCTGAATATCAGCTTGCTGTCGAGTGTTAGTCCGAGGTAAACTGCCTCTTTGGACCACTCTTCCACTGTGCCGTTTAGGCAGATCTTATTATTCTCCTATGGAACAAGTATGGGAGATTTAGAGTGTGACCACGTTGATACGGATCTTCTAGCTGTTGCAATACTCAGACAGGACATCCAAGCCTCTCTGGAGTTTGGTAGTCAGAGCTCTGATGATCCTACCCTTGTAGACGATGGACGTGTCGTCTGCGAACAGAGACAACGATCCACCATCAGGGAGAGCCGGAAACTCGGAGGTGAAAGGATTAAACAAGATGTACCCAAGGATACTTCCTTGGGGCATACCTGCACCGATGTTAAAGACATCCGATGTGATTCCATTCAGAGAGACCTGGAACGTCCTGTCCGATAGATAATTTTGTATGATCTTCATGAGGAAGATCAAAAGACCGTTTCGATGCAATTTGTACACCAGGCCATCATGCCAGACATTGTAAAACGCTTTTTCAACGTCTAAAAATGCCATAGCAGATGTTTTTGAAACAGCCTTGTTCCGTCTAAGAATGTTTGTTACTCGGCTCAGTTGGTTGACGGTTGATCGACCTTTTCGAAAACCAAACTGCTCCTTGAGCAAGATGTTGTTTTCTTCAGCAGATGTTAGAAGCCGGCTGTAAACTGCCCTTTTGAAAAGCTTGGATAATCTTGAGAGAAGGCTGATGGGTCGGTAACTTGAAGGAGAGGAAGGATCCTTCATAGGTTTCCGAATGGAGATGACTTTAGCTAACTTCCAGCACGAAGGGAAGTAGCCAAGTCGAGTAGCCAAGATGGTTGTAAAATCTGGAACTCAAGTGCTTGAGCTCTAGATTCAGGATGTTGTCGAAACCTGGGGCCTTCATATTTTTGGAAGTTTTGATAAAAGCCAACAATTCATCAGCCGTGATCTCGGATTCCTCGGGAAAGTTGGTAGGAACCTGGTGCGGGAATTTGGTTACATTTTCAGCAACCTCAGCTTCGTGAGGGCTGGTGATGTTTATTTGGATTATCATTCCATGCCCCTTCTTTTGTCTGTATTTAGCTAATGTTGGTGAATGAATAGAAAAAATGCTACGATGTCCACTAGAGTGATGCAAAATTTGAAATTTTCGCTCCACAATACTTAAACGATTCCAAATCGGATCCTGACAAACCTCTCAAAATTTGAACCTATTTGGTGAGAAACTGAGATGGCACAAATTATTTGAAGTTTGTATGGGAATTACTATGGTAAAACCAAGATTTTTGTTCTTGTCTATCTAATAATTCACCATATCGATCTGCTTCAAAAGCTTTCAACTGTACTTGTAGGAAATTTTGCTCAAGACCACTTTTTGATTAAATGCAAGGATCGAAAGGTATCAATGGTTCAATGCGCTGATGTCTTATGGTCATGCTCAATCAACTGCTCAGCAGGCAACATTGGTGTTTCTGGGGCGTTGAATAGGACACAAAAACCATGGCTACTATGTCATACTGCAAAATACAGTGTTGCCTACAGAGCAGCTGCTTGATCATGTCATAAGTTTACCAATCTCTTAAATAATTAATAACTTTTTTCTGTCTCGTTTTACATAGAAACGATCTTCAGCAAAGTTGTAGCTAATTTTCTATAAGAATGGCTATCGAACTGTTTCGCAGCTCAATATGGAAAAAGCTTCTAGTCAATGAACAAAATGTTGAGATTTCCCATAGTAATTTACATGTAAACTTCAAATGGCTTGTGCGAAGTCTGTTTATAACCAAATGAGTTGTAACTTTGGGAGGCTAATCAGGACCCGATTTGAAACCATTAAAGCACTGTGAAGCGGATAAGTCAAATTTTGCATCAGTCTAATGTCCACGCTGCAGTGAACTAGAGTCGGTGTATAATGAGTCACGCCAAGAGTGAAGCCAAGTCTACCTATTGAACTGTCAAATCGGCTACCTATCGTGCAAAGTAAATAAACATTACGATGCTATGAAAGGTCCACGAAAGGTATTGCAATAAAATATAAAATAAAATTGAAGAAATCATCATAAACACGCAGCGAGCATTAAATGGTCATGGGATACGTTTGGTTTTGATCAGTAATGAGAATTTCTTCTATTTTTTGATAAGATAATTTGACAAAATCACTAATATTATGATTCACTACAGCCGTTATTTTTGGTTCTCGCTAGAAGTCATTTAAAGTTGATGTAGAAGTCCTCTGTTGCCAAGTGAAAAGAAAGGGAATCCTTCGGAAACCGTGATGCGAGTTCAACTGTTTTTCTCTTGGCGTGACTCATTATACACCGACTCTACAGTGAACAAGCTCGAGGTCGACCCGTTCAACGTGCAATGCTGAATGATTATGCGGCTTCGGCTTGTGTTGTTAGGGACCAACTGTCTGATGGCTGTGTTAGGGGTGAGAACCTTGTAGTCAAAGAAAATTTATGAGAAATTTTAATGTTTCCATATTTCTTAATGTTTAGCTATTTAAATATTTAACATTTATATAAAACTGCAAACAACAAATTTTATAAAACTACCGAAGTGATCGACATACAAATCATCAAAATCCATTGATTATTGGCCAAGTTATTAGCATTTAAAGTCTGACCAATTCTCGTTGCATTTCCCTGGATTGGCACCCTTTCCGTAACGTATATATTCGGTGACACATCTTTGTATCCCAACAACATTTTAGCTTATTGAACTTCTATATCTTAACTCTAGGAAGATTTGAAGCACTTTTAATACTGCGTTTCTCTTGCTTCATTTTCATTTTTTGCAGGAGGCTATTGGACTTTATTCGAATTCCTGATTCCATGGGGGTTTGGAGATCTAGATGATCAACATGTTAATGAAAATTTCAGCTTATATTTTTTTTTCTACAATGTAGACGTATTGTAGAACAATTCTACTGAAAAAATGTATGATTATCTATAAACGGTTATTTTTGAACGCATTTTAAGTTTAAAGCAGGGTTGATGTTTGGGTTGGGTTGGGAAAAAAACCGGGAATTCAAAAATTGGATTTGAATGAACATCTTTAAGTACCCACCATCCACGAGCGCTTGCAGTCGTGCGACATCACTCCCGGTACGTACCAAAGGAGCAGAAGCCAGACCATACACCTCGCAATAACCCAACAAACTATGGATACACCCAATAGTTCATTTCCTTAATCAATATTGAGACATTTGCAACCCACCCATTTTAGCATTCCATTTAATTGAGTTAATTCAGAAATTCCATATTTTCTGTACACTTTGTTCCGCGTACCTTTCCAGATTACTCAGTAGCATGCCGGTCCTGTGACTCAGTTCAGGGGTCTCGTGCCACTGAGCTAGTTATCCGGGAGTCTTGTTCGAACCAGAGTTAGTCTAGAAGATCACAGTGTTCCACAACTTCTACGAAATTCACCTAACTTGTTCGAAGTACCTACTTATAGGAAGTTTCCTGAGTTTCACTATGTTTCCTGAATTTCTCCGAAGTTAATTGAAGCTCTACGAAGTTTCCAACATTAACACGAAAAAGTTTTTCGAAGTTTCCTGAAGTTGAATTCCAACGCATCTCAACCAATCGCTTTGAATGTCTACAAAATTCACTATTTTTTTCTTAAGTTCGCTGAATTTTTGCAAAGTTCAACGAAGATCTACAAATCTAACTAAACTTTTACAAAATCATTTGCATTTCTTTGAAGTTCACTAAGCTTCTACAAAGTAAGCTTTTGCTGCAGTTCTAGAAAGATTCAATTGAGTTCCCGAAATTTCCCGAGCTACTACGAAGTTCCTCAAAACCAAATGATGTTCCCTTAACTTCCCTTAAAATTCTATGAAGGCTCAGATTAAAAAAATCTTAAATATTCCTCGCTTTCGTTCGCAAATTCGGAAAGTAACGGTGAATACATGTGAAGACATTCCGTACACCTCTTTGATTTTTTTTCTAAATAAACCGGGCCTACTAGGGAACCTCCAGTTTAAATTCCTACAATTTGCCTGCTTCAAGAGCTGGTGTCTCGAAAGACGTTGCTCTGAAGGTTTCATCAAAATATGTGTTGGAAAGATTTTTGCGATAATATTAATATTTGATCAAAGGTATCTCCGGACTGATTCGTGATTAGGGTGTACCTTTTTTTGTAAACAAATAGATAAATCGCCGATAACTCACAGATAAAAGCTCAATCTTGCAAACATACTTTACCAAGTGGTAGGGGATTCATTCACCTGATTGTGTTTTTAGTGTCCAAGGTTGAGGGTTAATTCACAAGAAATTTATGATTGTCTTGTTTTTTTTTACAAAATGATGTGCTCCTTAATCACAAATCAGTCCGGATTTGTCGAAAGAAACTCAATATTGATACCCCATATAAACAGACGAATCTTTTTGAATTAGTTTTCTTCCAATATATATCGTCACATACATAAGCTAGCGTTTTGAGTCGCATGGAAAGTAGAAACGTCAAAGCAATTCAACAAACTGCGTAAATTAAAATATTTAAAATATCCGTAATATGCCTCTATGATGCCCAAGATTTAAGTGATATTTCTGTATGTTATGCAACAATCAATTCCCAAACAACCGTCTACGACCCAACCGTTCCTATTAACATACGCTTTTTGGCTTGATTAGAAAGCCGCTAATGGCGCACAGCTGATATCAATACGCTTCCTACGACAAATACGTAGCCTCTCACTCGAGAGCATATCTCCGAACCACTGCTGCTGCCATGGGCTGGGAACACATTAGCATATGCAGGAAGTGAGAGGCACACTTGAACCTGCGGAGTTGACCCATCATAGAGCCATAGCTCCACGCTCTTGAGTCACCTTTTGCATTTAGCAGCTTGCAAGATATGTGATTCGATGGGAAACAATTCCGTCGTCATGCTTGAAATAACAACAACAACAACAACAACAACCGAGCGGGATTATGATGTGTCTCACACTGCTAGCTAAATTGCAAATTAACGTTGCTGTAAGCTCCGTCGTTTTAACACGATTTAGCACGTAACTCTTACACGGATATAAACGTGTTGATCCAGCATGAATCTATCTTGCGCTAAAATGTGTTCTGTCAGAGATATGAGTGATAAATGTGCGAAAAGCTCCCCCCCCCCCCCCATCGCATATCGGTGACGATTGTGAGAAAATCACGGCTCGGAAGAATGCCGTTGACATTAGACGAAACCTGATCCAAGATGGGGGGCAGGGTGTGATTCTCTAGCTAGTTGATTCGCAATTCCAAGGACGGTTTTAAATAGCATTAAACGCACCTCCCTTTTAAGGTGGCAAGCAATGTCAAACAACACCGTTTCAATGCATTCCAAGTTGTGGTACATAAATCATCAGGTGGGTGCTGCAAAAAATGAGCTATAATAATCACCCTCCGAAAGACATATATGATTAACGAATATTTCAACTCTACGACCCCCAATCATGTGGCTCAAGGTGGTCTAGGTCCCAGCTGACAATAACTCCGTTGGAATGGATGGAGGTGAATTATTGTCAGACAGCAGCGTGCATCTTTGTCAAAGTTCCAGACATCGAGATTTTTGCCATTTCCAGTCGAGTGGAATGCGCAATAAATCGATACACAAAATCCATATTCTGGTGAGTGTTTTTGATTGGAGCAGACAGTAATGCACGCTCGATTGGCTGTACCATCTCTCCTCTTCTGGATGAAGAAGGTTGCTAAATCGATCTCAGAGCTGAATATTTAATCAACCCCTGTCGAAGGTGGAGGTATGCACTTTTACTCCGGGATCTATTGACAGCATTTTGATACCTTCGATTAAATATTCACCTCCGAGCAGAGTGTTGTCCTCCTACATAAAGTAACGTTCCGAAATGTGAGCTACAGAAGCTTTTCAGTTAGTCTCTTTATCTGCTGCAGTATTTACAGGGAGCATGTGGGATGTGGGAAGTAGTGAAAAGGAAGGAGGGTTGTGTATTGTGTCTTCGATCGGTACTATCGGTATCAATATTCGATGAGATCCTTTTGTGAGCTTATCCGGTAGACCAGATGTCAATGGATGGTTGGTTCCTGTACTGGTGAAATCGGTCGACTAAGGCAACTGAGCATGAATTTGAAAATGACATCTTGTGAAAATTTATCAAATCTAGCATGTAGAGTGGAATTAGACAGTAGCAGATATCTGTTTAATAATGGTCCCCTACAAAATGCTCCTGAATTTGTAAATAGACTGCAAAATGTGTACGACTTTCATGCGTCCCCTTCATTGGCTCAAGTAATTCAATTAACATAGAATTCCATAAACTTCTGCCGATGCAATATCCACTGTGGGTACACCCTTGAGATGAAATTAATTTCCTGTCAAACTGCAAACTTTCCCATCTTGCGACAGCTCTCAACCAAGACCAAATCCAATATCGCACACAGGTATACCACCCCCCCCCCCCTTCTCACCCACCCGATTCCAAAGACTCGTCCCCATTGACATTCATTAGACATTGGAAAGTCACTTTCCATTTGCTACCTACTTCCTTCCCGGCAATTTTAGCTGCGATCGCAGCTTGGTACCAACCGTTGCCCGCTTCTAGCTTGCGCTAATTTAATTAGCAAACTCTAATAGACACTTTTCTCCCTCTCTCTATCTGTTCAGCATCGATGTCACCTAACAACTTGGATTCAAATCGCTCAGAAGCTAAATTCTCACTCATTGAAATCAATTGACACCAATCGTCGCCATCATTCACCCCCCACCCCCACCCCACATCCCTCCAATGGTCACGATTCGATGATCCAATCATCGATTAAGCGTGACTCATTCGGTCACCATTTGAATCTTCGATTCTACTATTCGAGGGTTCTCGCGAGTCATTCCTTAGTCATAGGATGTTAAAAAAAAAATGCATTCGACATAGCTAATTCTCAGTTTTTGCTTTCGTTGCAGGTAAGCTTCGCGCGTGATTGATCTGTAATAGGCGCGTTCTCCCGGGGCAGAAACGAGTTTCTGCTGAAGTCATCATCGGTTACCAGTTCTGACGTTCGCCTCAGTGTGTAAGCTGCTCGCAAAGAAGCCGTTTGACAAGCAACCTAACCTATAAATAACGCACAACGCTGGATTGGAGTCTAAACAGCGGAAACTGACCACTACCAATACCACTGCTGCTGCTGCACCCTCGGAGATCAAGCAGCTGTGGCGGTGGTTGTAAATAGAAGTGCAATTTGTGGCATGTGGCGAATGTTAATCGAATGCAATGCTGTTAACTGGAAGCTAGCAGTGGTGCTCGAAAGGTTCGCTATGGTAAGGCAGCATCAAGAACAAAGAAACGACGTTAGAAACGGAATCGTGGTTAGTTGGCGTTACGGGGGGAGCGGGACTGGGGCGCTACCAAGGTCAGTTTCTTCGTGTTTGGGCTTGGTGAATTATGCTCAAGTGAGAGGGAGTCTTAGCTTATCAGGGCCTTGAGTGGAACAATCTTGTTCATTTGTTGGAAATACAGCTTTGTGCTTTACGCTTATCACAAAGCTCCCAGTGGGATTGTTTCGAAATGAAGCCATTTCCATGTAAGATTTATTTAAAGATATACAACCTTGTGGAATCGCTTCCTTGAATTTTGGTGATTCCATTTGAAATTCGGATCTATTCGACTTCTGTTTGGTTAATTTTCAAAGAACAGCGCTGCCCAACGTGCGGCCCGTGGGCGGATGTGGTCTCTGGATCTCAGCAAGAGTAGTCCAATTTTTATTAATCATTATGAATTTTAACACAGAATGAATGATATATAAACAACAATGATGCATGTTAATAGATCAAAGATACAGCCATTTTAAAAATCAAGTTTAAAAAGGTTGGGCAGGCCTGAACTACATGGACTGCAAGCTAAGCAGAAGATATAACTACAAAATTCCCAACTCCTGACACAAGGTCTGAGATCTTCAGATTTCTTTTAACCGAAAGGATGCTGGAGAATTAACCGAATTAATTTTTTTTCTAGTTCAAGAGTGGTTCGAAAAATCGATTTTCCTCCACCAAGCCTAATCGATTTAAATTCAGGTGATGGTATTTCTCTCATAAAGTTCACTTTTCCCATAGTACTACCCATATAAACTTCAAATGGTCAGTGCAGTATAAGTGCGCATCCAAATGAGTTTAAATTTTGGTAGAATTTCCAGTACTTGATCAATTTAAAACCGATATTTTGAACCACCCCAATGGTCATGAGACTCAAATATTGTATAGTAAAGATTGATCTAAGACTTGTTGAATTCAAGGGTTCAATTGAATTTAAAAAAATGAGTCCCATTTAAATCTTCAAAATTCTGGGAAGATTGTTTCAATATTTCAAACTTGAGTTTTACATAAACTTGTAGAAATGTTCCCTTCTCTGGGACTTACAGAAACATTCAAGTAGCTGAACTTAGAAAGAAATTAATAAATTTGGACTCTTTAGATAAAAGAATTAAACTTTTAAATTGGAATTCAAATTTCATGCAAGAGTCAGGAATTTCGATGAATTTTATTGTGAATTTTATTGTGAATTTAAAAATTTATTTCAAAAAATGTTGAGGAGAATTTAAAAACAATCAAGGCATAATTTTGATTGAATATGAACAAAAAACAAATTCACGGGAATTTCGAGCAAAGCGAGCAGTTCTAGGTTAAATAGCGAAAAAAAAAAACGAATTTTTGGGTCGACCTACTCCGATTTATATGGAACTTTGTGTAACTGTTTATTTTGAACAATGATTCAGATTTTTTTTTGCTAAACTAAAATACTGGTTTTTTTTTCAAAATGACGCCCTTTAAACCTTTAAAAAAATCACAGAATCGACGTCTGATACATAGTTCAAAAGACAAATATGTTTTCATGGAAAATTAATCAAAAATGCTGTTTTTTATTTAAAGTTCAAATTAAGAAAAGAAAAAAAAACCAAATATCTCAAAATGTCCTTGTTTGATTTTGGATTTTTTTTTTTCATAAAAACTTAATGCAAAATTTAAACTTATGAATTAAAATTGATCATAATGGGAATTTTGATAATTTACCTGCAGAGTTCTGTCAGTTAAGTAATTTTGATATTTTATTTATGGTTTATAAAATAGAGTGGAAAATTAAACTTTTTTCAATTTTGCAATCAAACCTTCATGCCAAACACTATCGAATGCTTTTTCTATGTCTAGAAGAGTAACTCCAGTTGAGGTAGCCTTCAGATTTGTTTGAACGAATCAAATTGGTAACTCTTAAGAGTTGATGAGTAGTTGAATGCCCATGGCGAAATCCAAACTGCTCATCTGCAAAAATTGAGTTCGTATTGATGTGAAGCATCATTCTATTCAAAATTATCTTTTCAAACAGTTTACTTATTGAAGAAAGCAAACTTATTGGACGGTAGCTAGAAGCTTCAGCTGGATTTTTATCCGGCTTCAAAATTGGAACAACTTTTGCATTTTTCCATTTATCAGGAAAGTATGCCAAAACATCTGTTAAATAATTTTACCAAGAAAGGCAAGAAAATTCCATCATCACCTGGAGCTTTCATATTTTGAAAATTTTCAGTTAAAGACCTTACTTCGTCCAAATCAGACCCCCAGGAATCATCAAAATTATTTTCCCGAGAGCAAATATTCAGATAATCCCGAGCAACCTGATTCTCAAAAGGACCAGTAAGACCCAAACTGAAATTATGAGAACTCTCGAATTGCTTAGCAAGTTTCTGAGCTTTTTCCAGATAACTTTCATGGCAGGATCGCGTGTTCTTTGATACTGTCTCCTACGGACATTTGTCAGACGGATCAAGAGCTGAAGATCATCGTCTATTATAATTGAATTGAATTTAACCTCACATGTTGGAACTGAGACAGCTCTTGGTCCAACTATAGAAGTAAAGGGTGTCCACGATGAAATTGCCACACTATGAAATTGCTCTAACTTTTTAACCGTTGGGTAGAATTTAATGAAAATTTGGGTGGATTTAGTTCATAGTGCATTATTTACATCCTGCAAGTTTTAAAGTCCTGTGATCAAAACTCGCGGAAATGGAGTCGAAAGAACAGCTCGTGCGTGATAAAATCTTGCGCATTCATCACGAGAACAAGGATCTCTCGCATCGTTCCATCGCTAAAACGTTGGGAATCGCGAATTCCACGGTGTCGCGAGTGATTAAGCGGTTCGAGGAACGGTTGACCACCGATCGGAAGCCCAGAAGTGAAGGAAAAAGTATTCCGTACAACACCAAAAATCACAACCGCGTAGTTGGGGCCTTCAACCGAAATCCGAACGCCTCCGTTAGGGATGTGGCTAAGAAGCTGCACCTAAGCCGAAGTTTTGTCCAGAAAGCCAAAACTAAGGCTGGGCTTCGAACGTTCAAGGTACAAAAGGCCCCTAATCGCGACGAGAAGCAGAACAAGTCCGCCAAAACCCGTGCCAGGAAGTTGTACCTCAACATGCTGACGAAAGTTGAATGCTGCATCATGGACGACGAAACATATGTGAAGGCCGACTTCAAACAGATCCCCGGCAACCTGTTTTTCACGGCCAAGGATAAGTTCAGCGTTCCGGAGCATGTCCGCACTCAGAAGATGTCCAAATTTGCGAAGAAATTCCTGGTTTGGCAAGCCATCTGCACGTGCGGGAAGCGGAGTGCACCTTTCGTGACCCAGGACACGATGAACGGACAGGTGTACATAAAAGAGTGCCTCCAGAAGCGGCTGCTTCCTCTCCTGAAGGCCCACAACGTCCCAACAATCTTCTGGCCGGATTTGGCCTCATGCCACTACTCCAAGGACGTGCTGAAGTAGTATGCGGACAATAAGGTCAATTTCGTGCCGAAAATGTTCAACCCTCCCAACACTCCGGAGCTCCGCCCCATCGAGAAGTACTGGGCGATTATGAAGCAGCACCTTCTTAAACGACCTAAGGTAGTGAACACAGTCGAGGAACTGAAGAAAGTATGGGTTTACATGCAAAAAACGGTTGATTCACAGGTTGTGCAGAATCTTATGGCCGGGGTTAAGGCCAAGGTGCGGGCATTTGCGTATGGACTGTAAATAAAATACGAGTAAAATGGTAAAATGAAGTTTAATAGTTATTTCTCAATCCCTGAAAATTTGATGGCAATCGGATGAAAACTCGAATTTTGCGAATCAATTTTGTGTGCGGCAATTTCATCGTGGACACCCTTTAGTCAGAGATTCAAGAGCATAATTAATTTCATATTTTGGTTTGCAAAGGAATGTTTGGATCGAAGTTATATTCCATAAATGTTCGATATTGCTCCCAATCAGCTCTATGGTAATTGAAAGTAGAGCTGCTGGGATAACAAATTATTTCTTGGGATATTTCAAAAGTTACTGGAAGGTGAGCAGAACCGAAGTCAGCATGGGTAATCAACTGGCTACAAAGTTGACATGAATCAGTTAAAACCAAATCAATGGTTAAAGGATTTCTTGCTGATGAAAATCATGTTAGGATTTTTGGATATTGAATAGTGTAATAACCTGCAGAACAATCATCAAACAGAATATTACCATTGGAATTGCTTTGAGCATTATTCCATGAGCGGTGTTTTGTTTAAAAGAATTTAGATATATGACGAGCAAGTTTCTGAAGGTCACCCTTGAGAAAATTCTTTTGCTTTCCTACGCATTGGAATGGCAAATAAGCAGCTATAAACGTAAGTTGTCCAGATTTTGTTTCAACATAAACTCCCAAAATTTCAAAAACTTTGGTTTTAAATGAAGAAAGAATTTTGTGTTTAATTCGTCTATGAATAATGATGGCAACGCCACCACAGGGTCCATCAAGACGATCATTTCTATAAATGAAATAATTTGCGTCCCTCTTAAACTTATGGTCAGGTTTAAGGAACGTTTCAGTTATAACGGCAATATGCACGTTATGAAGTCTCAAAAAGTTAAATAGCTCGTCTTCATTATCTTTAAGAGATCGAGCATTCCAATTTAAAATATTGAATGATTTAAAATCCATTACTGAATTTCAAAGTCAAGACAATATTGTTTGAAAATTTTACTCCAGAATAGCATCGAACATGGAGTTAGATTTAAGCATATCAGTAATCATGTCAAATAATGATTTCTAAAAAAAAATCCATTTTAGGAGCAACATTTTCAAAATTTCCGTTAGAATAACGTTGGTTAGTATTTTGATTTCTACCCGTTGAGAAATATGAAGCAGGGGTGATATTTGTACCTACGGGTACGAATGTAGAATTTGTTCCTCGCTGACCGTTGTTAATAGCAGAGTAATTTGCGTTTCCTACCTGTCGCTAAGAACGAGATTGTAAGATCGCTTTGCGAGTCTTACATTCCCAAAAATTGGATTTGTGGTTTTCGCCACAATTTGAGCATTTAAATTTCTTAGGATCTTCCTTCACAGGACAGTCGTCCTTTGCGTGAGAGGAATCACCACAATTCATGCATTTAGCTGGCATGTAGCAATTTTTAGTTCCGTGACCCCATCCCTGGCACTTACGGCACTGGGTGAGGTTTTGGAAATTTCCTTCAATCTTCCTGAAGTGTTCCCACTTCACTCGGACATGGAGCATAAGGCCAGCTTTTTTAAGGCCTTAAGGTTGTTTCACTAGACTAGGTCTTTAGACTTGAAGTGAACTAAATAAAAATCATTAGAAATCCCGTTGCGCGAATCGCCAGAACGGGATTTCATTTTCATTTTGATTACTTGGAGTGGCATAACTCCAAATATTTTTGCCAGTTCATCTTTGATCTGATCCGGGGATTCACCACTGGGCAGTCCTTTCATGACAACCTTGAACACTCGTTCAGTTTTGGTGTCGTACGTAAAAAATTCGTGCTGCTTCTCTGCTTCTCAGTACTTGAGAAGACGTTTGAATCCGCCCAAGGTTTCAGCCAATACACGGCATTCACTCCGACGGCCAAGTTGGAGTGAAAATTTAAATTGAACGAAGCTCAAAAGTTCCTTGCGAAGAGTATGGAAATCGGAAGTGGTTACAACAATAGGGGGGACCTTTTTTCTTTTCGGTACTATGCCGAGAATGTTTAATGGGAGTTTGCCTGGAGAATGAATCATTCGCAATCATATCAAATGGATTGCTCATTTGAATTTCATTAGAAGGGGGATCCAGAGATTGCCCTTTTCTTTTGCACTTAGGCACCATGGCGGCAGAACCAAGTTTCTCCAAATCGACGAATTTTCCAAGTCGATGGCCAAGCAGGATTACCTCGCGTAGGGTCCTAACAAGGATCGAAGAGGAATAAGAGTCAAACAAGGCAGGCATTTTACAGGTTAAGCACTGAAAAGTGCTGGTTAAATTTGTTGTTGCTTTACGTAGCAGTAACACTTCCTTCAGCAAAAAGTAAATAGATCCGCACGGCAAGTCCACAAAGACGTAGACCTACGTAGATAAAGAAATACTACAAAGAATCACCATAACCAGCTGTTCTCTTATCAGCAACTCTAAAAAAGACCCATTTTGTAGTGCGTATATTTTTTATTAAGAAAAACCTAACCAATTAGGTTTGCTTAGTCGTTGAACTGTAACAAGATGGAAGCTGAAAGACTAAATAATCAGTTAAATATATTCATCGAAGTGTATTGTTGAGAAAATAAAGCAAAATTAACATTTAAATTTTTGTTGCCGGAAATTTCCAATTGTTGCCAAAACCGTCATTTCCCGTAGAAAAATTACTGGAATCTTGGCTGCAATTCGAACAAGGGCAAGTCTGATAGATTCGTCTTTGGCGTGAAACTGCTCTATTCTCGAATATGTTTGACATTGGCTATAAGATAGCTCCCATTTGAAACACGCTTTTGGAAACTTCCCCGCCAAAACCCGTTTCTAAAATCCGCAATGAACCAAACCCATTTCCATACAATTCAGTAGATCTCTAAGCCGGAATAATATAGCATATGCCATAGCAACGAATCCAAAACTATCATTTCATCATTCCGTAGGCATCTTCTCCTGATCGGATGCTGCAATGCCAACACTCTTAATCTCACACATACACACATATGCTGGATAAAATCTTATAAATCTTACCCATTCAACCCCCCTCCACCCGCTGCCCGCATTCCCAAACGAGTCTTTAGTTTGGGGTGTGGTAGAAGGTGGAAAAACCCGCAGTGCTTTCACATCTCCAACTGAACACCAAAACAGCAACATATTTAAGCTTGTGTGAACAACCGTCTCACACTACTGCTGCCATCGTCGTAGTCGGGATGCTGCAGTAGAGCTCAAAATCCTATTTAAATTAAAGATGTCAGCTTATTTGGGTATCTGGGATTTTCTGTTGAGAATGGGAATAATATTTATTTATTTAATATTTCACGATCGTCGGTTCGGTTCAGTCTTCGGTGCTTTGAAGCAGCCTCGGCATAATGCGCAGAGAAGAACACAGTATGTGACAATTTATTCCCCAACACACGTACCCTGACTTCTTCGCCCTGGAAAGCTTATGTGCAGCATCCTAGAAACCATCCAAACGCAATGGAATTGATTTATAATTATGAGTTCCCCCGAACCGCATATAGGCATTTATTAATATTGGGAGAGGTGGGTTGGGGAAGTGGACTGGATTATCACAATAACCCCAAGAAGCTCTGAGCAATGTTGTGACAGCTTGGGTGTGGGGCCTGAGCATTCCACATTAGTATAATGCCTCTGAGCGAAAGGCGATAAATTATCCAAATTTTCAACTCAAGCGTTCATAATTCACCAGAGTATAGGTAACATTCGGGATGGAGAATACTGCTCTGAGTTTTCTTGCTTGGACGAACGACGACGACGACGACGATGGCGACTATGTAGCTTATGGTCGATTTCAATTAATTCTCCAAACAAACACAAATTAGTAAATCGGAGACCATTAGATTTGATTACGGACGCCATGAGAGCTGGGCGACTGGTTGAAGGAAGTGAGGCAATTTGAATGTTTCGGTCAAGGTCGAAGCTTGGCAGTCACTCCCAGCTCACTGTTATGGATTGTAATCAACTTAATGCAAATGGTGCCATTCATTGTGGAGTGCGGATCTTTCCAGTACTTGACTTTTCGGATTGTGTTCACGCATATATGCATCGAATTGTGGTCGAACGAATTTATTTGGGTTTGAAACAACTACCGTGACGGGGAGGACGCCAGCTAGTCTAGGTCTAGGAGGTTGTAGTTGTAAGCTTTACGGGTGGTTTTGATGGCTGAACAGATGCCATCTCGACTGCTCGAGATAGAATCGAATTGGGAGCGCAAGAGCCAATAAAACTTTTCAAATTAATCAGCCAACCGAAAGGTACCACGTGAAGGTCGGATTGTTGCGTATGTTATTGTGAGCTGCCCTGGGATGGTGAGGTGTGAATGGGCGGAAATGATTTATGGACCATTTTGATTGACTGTGGCGGCGAAGTTTTTCGGATGATCGTTGATTTTTCTAATTTGTTACCATCAATAAATATACGTTCAAACTCAAGAAAACTACTCGAAAAAAGGTGGATTAATCTAAGCTTTTCAAGTGGAATATTCTCACAACGGATAATAAAAATAATGTGTGACCTCCTAGCATGCGGTAACAATGTCCCACCTCATTGTCTTCGCATTCGTGAACCGGCCTTCACTGTGCCATCTGTCACATATTCCAAATGGTCTACCACCCCAGGAGAAGATAAATTGCCTCCCATCTTGCAAGCTCCCATCTAGAAGGGCATGTGTCTTTTCCAAAGAAATATCATCCTAAAAAAAGTCACAAATCTCTCCCCTCCATAAGTGATAACTTGAGTAGCCGTAAATAAGCTGCCAAGGTCCTCCGGAGCCGCTTCTCGTAGGCAAAAATGTAATTTTCATCGTGAGACTGAGGCTGTTCTACGTGACTCTTTCTTCAAGCTAAGCCATCGGGTCGGTTGGCATTCCCATAGAATTTGAATCAGAATTACCTCCACCAACAAGACTGTCCGCCGTCCGTTTCTGGTTGGTTTATTGGTCATACGACGACGACGACGAAAGCCAAGAAGTCACGCCGTCGTCAGCATAAATCTGGCTTCAAGCAAAGAGATAATTTTTCTTCCCATGCTCCCGGGTGGCAGTTTTATGTTCGTCTGTACTGCTGCCTTCTTGGAAGATGATGACGAGCGGGCTGCGAGCAATAGTTGCCTTTAATTAAGCTTAATTGAATAAGTCTTTCTCCTCTTGATCATGGAAATGGAAAACACCTGCCAATTTGCTGACCACTTCAATCTCTGTGTGCGGACGATTGACGAAACCGTAAATCTAGATCCAATGCTCTCGCTAGCGAAGCGTTTTCAATTTTCCCACACAAGTTCATAAATTCCGACACCGAGTTTCGGGGTCCCATGTGGCAACGTGAAATTGCCGAAACTTTCGCCATTACGCATCTACGCAAACCCGGACCAATAAGTCATAATTAGGATAGGAGCGATAATTTTCCGTGCCGCAGCAGTCAGGTGGACCGAATTCTAACACACAGACACAGCTGCCAGTAGCCAAACTCGCTTGACACTGTTGTTATCTAGCAGAGGCCACGTGTCGTACCGATTTACTGGTAGCAGTTGTAAGCTGATTAAAATCGAGAACCGAAATTGAATTCCCCTCCCTTCCTCCGTCTGCCCAATCCGAGCGTACAGGGTTGGCACATTCCACAAAGCAATTCCATTTTATTGCCCATTTTTTCACGGCACTCCAGCCCCGAACGATTTGCTCTCCTCAATTCTTAATAAATTAAATTAGCATCCACTTTGGTCCACGTGGCAAAGCTGCGATGATGGGGCAACTCCGGACGAGGGGAATGTCGGAGCAGACACTATTATCGCTGTCGGTATCTTCGGTGGTATCGGAGATTTTTTTTTTTGCAGTCTGAATTGGCTTGCGAAACAGAAGAAGTCAGTGGAGGAAAAGAGTGAGTTCCACTTAAATGGACAATCACTTAAACCATCAGATTAGGTTCGGTTGTGAACGATGCGACGATGCAAGTGCAAAAAATGGCCAATGAATAGTAATTGGAGGGCAGATGATAGGTGGAGCCTAGTCAGTTATGGTGCGGTCCAACGCAATGAAGGCGGTGGGTTGTTTTTCCTGGGTTAAAATTATATTCTCTGGGCATTGAATATAACTGTGCATACGATGATAGAAACACTATACTGAGGGCAGGCGTTGCAAATTTGGGTGTCTGCTCCAAATTTAGGCCCATACATATTTTGAAGACGGATCAAGGGAGATCCAGAACAAGGCTTCTGCTGTAAATTCAGGGTGACCAGTGAATTTTCATTTTGAAATTTCCGATTTCTCCTGGTTTTCTCGGATCATATCGCAAAAAATTAAGGTTTTGAATAATTAGTACTTTTTAATTAGTCACTTATTTTTTTAAACGTGTGAAAATTTCCGATGATATTTGCGGGTTAGTTATCTTCAATGGCAAAACTACAGGCACCATTTTTAAAAGTTGAAAATACAATTAAACAATAGTTGAAAAAAATATTAAATTTGCGCACTTGATATATTATGACATTATTTATTTATCTTAACGATGTTTTGTTCCATAATATATATGTTTTACAAATAGTAACTCCACAATTATGGGTCAACTAATAATAATTAGGAATTTGAAAGTCAACTGGAAGAGAGCCACAAATGCGGAGTGATTGTATGAAATACAAACCCAAGCAACACATGTTCTATAACAGTTTATATAACCTTTATATAACTGGTTTTGGTTGTATAGCAGTTTACTCTTCTATAAATTTGAGTTCCTTGGGTAAAGTATCAAGTTAGATTTTGGCTGACCAATATGTTTAGCACATTCAGATCACAGGGTTAAAAATGTATCGGGGTTTTTATCTAATTTCCGTCCTGCTAAGCACAACCCACGCTTTATCGATCTTTTCTGAACGGGTAAGATCAAAAAAATAAAATATTACAGTCAAAGATGACTTCTAAACTTATTCACCGTTTATTTTATTATTTACCGTTAGATTTGATAAAGAGTCTCAAATTGTGGAGATATTGTTTAAAATCTAACACCGCTTCTTGATTCCTAATTCGTTCTACAAGTTTCAATTCCGTCCTAACACATTGAAACGCCATTAGATTTTCTTCGTCCTACGGATAAACGTAGAAAAAGGGGGATTCGCTAGGAGCGCTTCTTTTGTTTTGAGATCAATGAGCTATAATAGGATTTATGTTGTAGCTAATGAACTAACGAATCAGAACAAACATATTATTGATTTGTTCACAGTGTAATCATTGATATTATTGATCTTTGCTCAGTCCGCATCGTACTCTCTTGTCGTGCGGATCTATTTGCTTTTTACTGAAGGAAGTGTTACTACTACCTAAAGCTACAACAAATTTAAACAGCACTATTCAGTGCTAAACCTGTAAAATTTCTACCTTGTTCAAGTCTTATTCCTCTTCCTTGTTTGGACCCTACCCGAGGTAATCCTTCTTGGCCATCGACTTGGAAAATTCCTCTTCGATCCTTCAGATTTTTATAGTAATCTGCTTGGAAGTCGATTTGGTTAAAAATTTACTGCCGCCATGGCGCCTAAGCGCTAAAGAAAAGGGCAAACTCTTGATCTCCCTTCTGATGAAATTAATTTGAGCAATCAATTTGATTTGCTCATAGATGATGAGAATGATCCATCATCCAGGAAAAATTCTAGTAAACTTTCCCGGCTTAATGCCAAGAAGGAAAAGATTCCCCCTATTGTGATAACCACTTCCGATTTCCATGCTATTCGAATGGAACTTTTGAACTTTAGATATTATGCCAGTCTTGGTTGATCTAGGAAAACAAATCATCTGAACTGCAGGACGATGTGAAGAACCTAGACCATCTGGGATACGTGGAAATTAATCATACCTTATCCATATAGACACTGTGCATCTGTCTGGATATATTTCGATACTAAAGACATTGTTTCAATCTCGGTTGATCTAGTAGATCAAACAATCTGAACTCCAGGACGATTTGAAGAACCTTGAACATCTGGATTACTCGTAAATAGATCATGCATGATCCACATAGACACTTTGGATCTGATGGGACATTTTTCGATATTACAGACATTATTGCAGTCTTGGTTGATCTAGTAGAACGCATCAACTGATGTCCTGAACGATTTGGAAAACCTGTAATTTCCTGTATACATAGTAATAAGTCACGCATAATCCACAAAGCTACAAAGTTATACGATTCAGTTATGATTTGACAACGAAAAGTGCTAGGTTATCATGAAAATGTCTCACCATTGGACCCAAGGACCCCAAGGAATATCCGTGTAAATACAGAACCGTGACGTGACCAACAAGTGTTACTTATGAAACTCGAATTTCTCGATTGTGTGCAGGGTGTTTGGCTTGAATCGGTAAAACATTGAGAAAACTAGAGCCAACATTTAGGACAGCGAAATATATCAAAGACGCAAAGGTTAATTTTCAAGAATCTCATAATGTAAGGGTGTTTTATTATGTTAACTAAGTACTCAGAATTTATACAGTACATACATAACTGAAGATGATACATTGTTATTTTTTTATTTTTTTTTAATGTTACAAACGATACTCCTTCAGCTCAATCGGTTAAGGCGCAGCTACAAAGCAAGTCCACGATGAAGGAGACTGAGTTCGATTCCCGTCAGGTCTGTTAAATTTTCGGGTTGCAAAATTTCTCTGCTTCCTTGGGCATAGGAGCTGTTTATTAACTACGTAGACAGTTTTGTTTTGGGATTCTTGACCACCCCCTCCCCCCCGCTCCCCATGCGTAGCCAATTGTCCACTCAAAAGTTGTATAACCCGTGAATAATGTCCAAACCCCCCCTAAACTGTCTACGTAGCTTATGAACAGCCCCATAGGATGGTACAGGCATAGAAAGTAGTGCTGGAACTCGGATTATCTGTTTTTTTTTTTTCAATTCTATTACATTTTGGCAATTAACAGATCTGCTATTCCACATCAGGCCACATGGGCAACCTAGAACCAACTTTTTGATAAATATTAAGAACAGTAAAAAAGAAAACTGTTAAAGGGAGGATATATTTGAAATTTCACTATCCGGATATCCGGATAGTTACTATCCGCATGATAACCATCTCAACGTTTTCTCAATTAAGTTTATTTCAATAGTGGGCACTAGAAAGCATGATATTCTGTATACTGAATATCAATTAAACGATATTTCATTTGTCTGAAAGTAATTTTATTGAAAAAAAAAAAAACTGAAGTATCCGGATAGTTGAAGTCCCAGCTCTAATAGAAAGCTCTCGATTAAAATACAATACAACAATACGTACAATAAACGATCGTACAAAAAGGATCTTTCTCCTTAAAGAGGTGAACAGAGCCCTCCGCACTGCAGCCAACCGTGACCTCCTCCCGGTGGCTAGGGTACACTGGCATGGAGAGACGAGTTGGCGATAGATAAGCGGATTAAGAGTGGATTCCAAGCCGGAGATAACTCTGTAGCTTTGAGACGTTCTGTTGCAGAGCTTCTCGGGTCGGTTTATCCGGGGCACGTTCATCGCTTTACGGGTGGATCGCCGTCAGTGGCAGGACCGAACACTGCAACGAGTCAAAGTCTACCGGAAGAGTGTTCCGTCTTTTCCGCTGAAGCCGCAGCTATTCTAGATGCAGCCATCACTCAGGCAGATCAACCGATCCTCGTGTTAACTAACTCACACAGCGTCATCCAAGCGCTGGAAGCCGAAGCCCCGAGCCACCCCTGGATACAAGCCATTACACGGTACGCCCCACCTTCAACCGTCTTTACGTGGATCCCCGGACACTGTGGTGTTCCTGGAAACGAGGCTGCGGACAGACTGGCGGGATCTGGTGCATCCCGTCCCCACTACACCAGGAACGTACCCCTCCTAAACGTCAGGCGTTGGATTGTGAATACTATTATGGAAGCCTGGCAGCAGGAATGAATCCAGTCGTGGACCACTTTCCTGAGGAAGATCAAGGAAATCGTACGTTCCTGGCTGGACAGCTAAAAGTACAAGGACCAGCGGATCATCTCAAGACTCCGGACCGTGAGGATTTCCTGTAATTTCGGTGAGACACCTTTCCGCAAGGTCTGTTCAATTTGCAGCATCTCCACCTCGGTGGAACACGTGCTGTGTGTCTGCCCGTAGTTCCAGAAGCTACGCGAACAACATGGACTCCCGGAGAACGTCAGTAATCTGCTTGGTTACGACCCCTCGACGTTGGCTGCACTGATCGCCTTTCTGAAGGAAGCCCACTTGTATGATCAAATCTAGCCCCCCGTCGGTGGCTGCACTGATCGTGTGTTCCTCACGTTTCTATTTTTTCTGCCGTCGGGGTTTCTCCGCCGGACCGGGCACTGTCTCCTACGGTGGAGCTCTACCTTGTTCGCGCACCCAGTCCTCACCACAGCCCCGATCTAATCCTCACTTTACATTAAGTTTTTAAAATGTTGTCTGTCTCATTCGTTGGTTAATCGGAGCCACTTATACGTCACGTTAATGTCAAATTGAAACCTATTTTTTTCAGGCAAGATCTAGCCTGACCATCTGCTGTATCACGTGATGAACTAGCCTACGGCTAAAAATCACGGTAATAAAGAAAAACAATTTTTAAATGTGAAAGTATTTCAAAGAACACTAAGTTGAGAGCAGGCAAAAATCTAATATGATATAAGCATTAAGCATGAACTGCCATGTAATAGTATACCAGTGGCGTCGCGTCCACATGTGCAACCTGTGCACGACACAGGTGTAAATAATTAAAACAAATGCGTTTAGATTTTTACAGATTTTGTGGTCACATTAAAGCTGTAATTCTTTACTCCAGACAACAAGTGACCATGAATACACTATTTTATAGTGTGGTTCAATTAAATCTTTGACCTTGGTTTGCTTCAAAAAGGATTAAATTCAGTTCAGATGGTCTGCCTTATCCCTAATGCATTGATTTATAAGCATGTCGATATCACTACCATGATAAAACTCGTTAAATAGTGCATCTAAAAGCGAGCTTTTTTGGGTGGCGGGTGGCAAGTTTGAGAATGGTCAAATGTCTGATGTAAGCCAAGAAGACCTTCTATCACCTCTTGAAACATACCACAAATTTTCCAGAATACATGGCGGTTTGCACCACTAATTGTAATTGAAGCTTTCAGCAGTCACGCGTCAAACGGGAGCAACACGGAAACAGCAGTCTGGTACGCTTTGGACGTTATCATACTTGCAGACCGGTTTGAATGTGTGAGTTTAAATTAGAAGAACATTTATGATGTATGGGTGCCCAAAGCGTGCATTTCTCGCTGTGCACTCGGATACCTGATTGCAGACAAAGAGAGAGATGGAGAAAGAGAGCGCCAAAGCCCGCTCTCACTCTGTTGTTAGTTGTGAATCTCTCAATTACCGATAGCAGAGTCAATTTTATAATAAGAGTCCCGCCAAGAGAAAATGTTGCGAACAAGCAGCACTGTTTGTGATTAAGTTTTCATCACTGTAAACGGCAACCAGATTTTTTGCGTTAGCATCGAATGCCTTTCATTCAGAAGTGAAAAATGTCATGTCGATACCGGAGCTTCTGGGAGACAAAAACATTTATAGTACCTGAAAAATATTCAAACAAGTGCTTGGTATAGCTTGTAAACACCACACTGTACTAAATAAAGCGAAGAAATGTTTTTCATCTAAATTTACTAAAATATTGTCAGCAGTGAATGCAATACTTGTAGTTCACTGGCTGTGGGAACAATAATGTTTATTTACTCTGCTTGTTTGGTACCCTGCTTGACAGTTCGATTGGTACTTCTGGCTTCACGCTTGGTGGGACTCTTATTATAACATTGACTTTGACCGATAGTTGCGCACCGCCTGTCAAAACTTATGAGCTTCCTCTGGTTCATTCTTTTTTTTTTTTTGCTTTATTAAAGAGATTTTTAGCCTTAGGCTAGTTCATCTCTAATACTGGTTCATTCTAGGATTGGGCGATCTTCAGAGAAAGATCGATCTTGACGGATCGATCTTATTTTTGGCTCCAGAATCGATCTACTGATTAAATCGGTACCAAAGAATCGATCTTTTGATTTTTATTTTAATACGCTTAAATGTTTTCGCGACGGTAATCAGCAATGAGCACAGAAGGGAGGTAGCACAAACCTTCAAATGTTGCTATATTCGTAAATATCGGAAACGCAAATAGTGACGCATTGTAGGGAGCGATGCTGATGTTAATATTATGTTCGTTAAATTTATTACGCAGTCTGTAGTTAGATTAAATCGTTTTTTTTTTTCTATGTAAATACAGTTTAAAAAATTAACACCTTTTTTTTGAAAATCGCAAAGATCGAAAGAAGAGATTGATTTTTTCAATCTTTTCGTGGACAAAGAATCGATCCGAAAAATCGGAAATCGGGTTGAAAAAGATCGATCTTCCAAAGATCAATCCAAGATCGCCCAATCCTAGTTCATTCTGATAGTGTTGTTCTGATGAATATATATAATAAAGAGTTGATTAATTCAAGTTTGCTACCCAGGGGACTATGAATTTTCTCTAGATTTTGACACTAATATTACCTATATTACTTAGGACCTAATGCAATGTTCAGCTGGAATTAGTTAAGTTTAGCAATTCCTCCTACTTCGGTTAGCGCGAAAAGGGCCATACAAGTTTTGTTTATACAAGATGATAGGCCCGTCAAATGTTGCGTTAGGTAGTGATTCATATATTAATGGAGAATATGTCCTTCGAATTCATGGAGCATTGAAAAATAAAACAAAAACTAATATGTGGTGGTAAACTATAATGAACGAAGCTTGGTGCACAGGCAAAGATTTTTTTTTAATGAGGCACGCGACGCCTCTGTAGTATACAAATGGTATTTTTAGGCAATTCAAACAGTTTTTTTGTCGTGGATCAGTATTTGATGTCGCGGATTTCTTTTGAGGAATCGCGGATTTCGCGAATAAAATTTAGAAAATCTTGTAAGAGCCCTGCATTTAGTAAAGAATGCCGAATAAATGGAAAAATGCAAAAGTTGTTCCAATTTTGAAGCCGGATAAAAATCCAGCTGAAGCTTCTAGCTACAGTTCAAAAAGTTTGCTTTCTTCAATAAGCAAGCTTTAAAAAAATGTTGAATATATATATAATACGAACTCGATTTTACAGATGCGCAGCTTGGATTTCACCATGGGAATTTAACTACTTATCAACTTTTAAGAGTTACCTATATTAATTCGTTCAAAGAAATCTGAAGAGTGGCCTGGACTGGAGTTGCTCTTCTAGACATAGAAAAAGCATTTGACAGTGTTTGGCATGAAGGTTTTATTGCTAAATTGAAAAAGTTTAATTTTCCACTTTATATTATGAAATTAGTTCAAAATTATTTAATTGACAGAATTCTGCAGGTAAATTATCAAAATTCAAAATGTAAACGGCTACCTGTTCGAGCAGGAGTACCTCAGGGCAGCATTCTGAACCTATATTGTATAACATTTTCACTTCGGACCACCCTGATTTGCCTCGGGGTTGCCACAAATCTTTGTTCGCTGATGACACAGGCATTTCCACTAAAGGAAGAACTCTGCAGAGAAGTTTAGATATTTTCTCTTCTTATTTACAAAAAAGGAAGATTTCTCCCAACGCTTCCAAAAATCAACTTATAATATTTCCACATAAGTCTAGAGCTTCGTTTTTGAAACCTAGTAGTAGTCACATAGTCACTATGAACGGAGTTTTAACTATTAAAGTTGAGGGCATTCAAGCCAAATGTAACAAATAGGGGAAATGACTCTAATGTTGGCCTATGGATCTAAGATTGGGCTCGTCGCTAAAAATGTGCTATTTATCAATTGTATCTAGATAAACACGTCATTTGGACGGTACTAATGGATATTTTTAATTTTCAATATTAAGTCGATTGTATTCGAATTTATGTATGGGCCCAAATTAGGGGCACTTAGGCCGACATAACATTCATTTTCCATATACCATAACAGTTAAGGCTGGTTAGTTACTACAATAGCTGGAGCACCTAGGTTAAAATGAAATGTAATTTATTTTGAATTTGGAATAAATATAGAATCTATAAAACAAAACATCTTCGGAGTGCAATTTATCCTCTATCAGATAGTTAATTAAACACACATTTATTTCATGCAACGCTTGTCGTACACTCCTTCAAATGAACCTTCTCTCCCCCTAATAAACAGCTCTCATGACATCCCTATAAAAGCTGTATGGAATATATGCGAACACTTATGCTTCCATTCCATTTTTATCGTTTTACTACCATGTTTGCTCACTTTTACTCCGCACTCGAGCGTCTTCTCACAGCTCCCGGCCGCGGCGCGTGCCTCCTTCTACAAGTCTTTCTTTATTTTAATACCAACCGTTATTTTTTTGTTTGTTTCATCCCGTATGAATATTTGCTCATCACTGTTCTCAGTGGATATGCATTCATCCATCCGGTAGCCACACTGAAATTACCATGATACACACTACGAAAACGTCATGGAAATGTCGGTACCCGGAATACTTTCGAAGTTTTAAAAATAGTAATTTCTAAGTGTGTGTTTTTCCAAGGTTGCGGTGCGAATTCAAAATCGGATGGATCCGCGAAAAACGTATGTGAGCAAGGATACTCCTTGGGCTGCAAGGTAAAGGACTACAGTGCGTGGCCGTAATTGTGGGGTAATCAATGACGAGCGCCAAATTTACTACGGACAATTCCAAGTCCCGGGAAGAGACGTGCCAAGTGCCAACCGCTTTTATGAGTTCAGGGAAAGAGAGAGCGAGAGCATAAAAGTGTGCTGAGCAGCGGAGGCTAATACTTCGGACGAGTTCCTGGGGCTGAAGGCATCGCCACGCATACAGACGACATTCGAGGTGTAAAGGTTGATTTTTACGAGGCGACACGAGTACAGGTATCATGGAGTTTATTAACTTATTTGGTGTGGATCGACTCGTTTTTTTTTTGCCACTGGGATGTTCGTTTTTATGATATTACGAATAAACCGTCTAGATTGTGGAGTAGGTACCTGAAGGTTGCCTGAATGGATGTTTCATTCCTGAGACAGTACTGCAATCCAGAGAGCACCGATGAAACCATCCTGGCAACACGGCCAGCATCGAAATGGGGTCTGTTTCCATTTTTTACGATAATCCAAGTTGCTTGCTATCGAACAACATCGAAGTGGATATTATCAGCTTTGGGATCGATGCTGCACTGGGCCGGGCACCGAGCAGAGAGAAGATAAACAATGTTTTTATTTGTTTAATCTATTTTCACGTCATCGAGCCCTAGAGAGTGGCCGTGTGAAAGAAGACGCTGTTGTCATCGTCGATGACGATGTGCTTCAACGTGCTTTCGTGCTCTCCTGCTCGTTTCGTCCGAGACAACGACTATGATAAGATGCTTACTCCTTCTCTAGGGTGCGCAGGGCGACCAACATGAGCAGCAGCGGCGGTGTCCTTGCATAAAATACGGTGTCTGTCGTGTCTTGCGGTTGACTAGTCGTAACTTCGTCATCTTTGCCTTTGTCCGCAGTCGTTGTTGGCGTAGGATATGGGTATTTATGTTGCAGCTTTGGGGTGTTTATGGTACATATAGAGGCAGATGTATGTTTATAGAACCGTTATCAGCGCTTTGACATTCGGTCCGTAGGTCCAGGCAGTGTCTTTGTTTTTATTCGTACGTGCCCTGTCCTGCTAATTGGAAACTGTTTGCCCCATTCTACCACAATCTGTTCGAGAATCAATGATTTCACTCCATGGCAATGTTCCAAAGAAGGTTTTCTCAATTTACGATCCGAAAAATACCCCACGAAACTGCCAACACAAACTTAGCGGTCGATTTCCAACCGTTTTGGAAATCCGATACACTCCGCACCGCGCGCTCTGATGGTCCCCAACTGGTTCACAACTTACTTTGAGGCACGCGACACGCTCGACTGAGGTTTCAATCGAGCATTGTTTTCCCTTTGGCCTTCTCTTATCAGACCGAACGCAGAATCCGCGCCGCACACACACACACAGAGAGATACACTCACGGACCGCGAAACCGCAGAACCGTTTTGCCTCCATCCCAACCGAGGCTCGGCCCGGTTAAGGCAGGACAGGTTCTTGAACTGCTGCGTTGGGGCAACAAGCAATTGGAGAAACCGAGCACGGAGAAAACATGAGCTGCTCAATCGATTTCTCCAACTTTTAATGTCGCCCGTTTGCGGTTTCCTACTTGAATGTCGCTTCGGTTGGTTGGTGGAAATTGCATCGTGGTTTGAACCTTTGTTTGATCAAAGGGGAAATTTCTTCCGTTTCGATTTGATTTTAGAAAATGTGTAGCAGCTCACTCTTTACCTCGTCAGTTAACGCCCGTTCCAATCAGATTAGAGCATCCCATCACCAAACGGCATAAGGGAATCACTGGGCAGATTGCAATATAGGAAAATAAATTATGGTTATTCAGCTACACTTTAACAATAATAAGATATTTAAGTTATGAAATATGCTAACTGTGATTGTTTTCTCTTTTCTTTCAGGTAAAAATTCCGTTCATAACTGTTGCAGACAGGTTAAGCTAATAAGCCCATTCAGGATCCAAAAAATAGTCACTAAATGGAATTTAGTATCGGTATGGTTGGAGCCGAACGGTCTCAAAATTATATGTAATTTTGTCCACAGATAGAGTTTATGATCATAAGCACGAAAAAAATTTCTAAAAAATTCGGGGTGCTGAATTTTCCTGGAAAATTTAAGTTTAAATTTGTGGATTTTCCCTGACATCACGTACTTTGAAAATTAATAACTCATGAACCAAGCATTGTAGAATGAACGGTATTTAGTGAAATGATAAGGAACTTATCTCAGCAATCCTCAAAACACATAATCTGAAAAATGTTTTCCACGAAAGGAAGGTGAAGGAAAATCGCAAGGAAAGCTAGGAAAACCATTGTACGGGTACTGAATTTTAGAGTTGTATTTCAAACCGGTTTCTAGTTATGACCAAACAACTAACGGCTCGAAAAATTTTGGTTCAATTTCCCTGATTTTTCCGAAATTCACATAGAGTGGGTGTACCAGTTGTGGTCATACGCTCCTATTATAGTGTGTTCCAATTACAGGGCTGGTAGCGAGTCACTGTTTAGTGACTTGGTCACTTTTTTCAAGCAAGTCACTAAAAAGTCTCCTTTTTAAGGCCAATTCACTAAAGTCACTATTTCTTGTAATCAGTCGCTATTTTAAACTTTTTTGACGTAGAACTACGTCTGTGATTTCTTTATGGGAGTAAACTTTATGAAAACCGAAAATTGAAGGACGGGTGTTTGACGCATAGAGCTTATCAATTTCGCTTTCAGACTGTCGCAGTTAGCGGTTTTATGATTCGTGAGCGCTCGCGATTCGTAGAACCGTTGATTGTGACTGCAAGTGGATTTGGCGGGTTTTGTGAGTCGGACGCTTGTTTTTTGGCCTGTTCTTGTGTCTAACATGTGCAGAGTATCATTATAGCGTCTAATGGTTTTGAGATTCTTGGTTGCGTGAAATACATTTGTGAGAATATCTTTTTGAGATTTAGTAGTCACGTTTTGTTTGTAGTTTATATTTTATTTCTTTCGTGTAATTATGGTAAATAATAGTTATTCAATAATAGATAGTTCATCCATATATTCGTACCTTGGCGCGAAGCGCTGTGGATTATGAGATGCCCGAGACCCTGGAGGGATCGATTTTGCTTACTGAGCAGAAAATCATGGATTTAACCCCAAGCTCTTCCACAGCACAATAAGTCGCCACCATAATTTGTATATTTGATATTGAACATTAACCTCGGAAACTATTTGCATATTAAGCGAAAACGTAGTCCTGTATTGTCGCGAAGCGTTATAGTTCTGAGATGCTCGATGACCCTGGAGGGATCGTTTTTGCTTACTGAGCAGAAAATCATGGGTTTAATCCCAAGCTCTCCGTCATGACTCTTAAAATTCATGATCACTAAACAAAATGAATATGTTCTTTCGATAGCCGGCTATCGAGAGTTTAAATAAACAACAAATAAACAATACATCCTTTTGGTTGCATCGCCAACTTGAGGTGAAGCCTAACCGAATACCCTACCCAACCCTCCAACTCCGTAGCACTTATGAGGGTGTCGCTAAGTCGGTGGCCTCTCGTTAAGTAAGTACTACATCAACATTTCCTTCCCTATCCCTAGTTATGGTAAAGATGGGCGTGGCCGGGAATAGCGACAGTCATGCTTCTGTTACTCTTGTTTAGATTGGAACCAATGTTTACTCCCCAACATTATTCCTGAAAGTAGTCTAACTGAGGATTTCAGAAGAGACGTGAGTGTCGCTAGTATCCAATCTACGAAGTATACCATAACAACGCTAACGCTAACGCTAACGTAAACTTTGTGAAAACCGAAAATGGAACATGTAACAAAATTATGAAAGATTTTGAACGTTAATAACTCAGGTACCCCTAGACCAATTTCAATAATATTATCACTAATCGATCAGATATATTGCTACGAATCCGTTAAATTTCAGACATTCTCATTTTTTAAATTTTGCTTTTGAAAATTGCACGAATGTGCAACTATAGCTATAATAATTAAAATTATCACCGATTTCCTGTGAAAAAGCGATTTCCCTAACCAGGGCTGGTAGCAGGTCACTTTTTAGTGGCTTGGTCACTATTTTAAAGGCAGTCACTAAAAAGTCACTTTCACACCAAAAAGTCACTAAAGTTACCATTTCCCTAAAAATAGTAACTGAAGTCACTTTTTCACTACTAAAATAGAGTGAAATTCAAAAATATCAACAAAATGTTTAAATTAAATACTTGGCACTAAGAAAGTCTACAGAAGTTTTAACAAAATATACTTATCTGTTAAAAAAATGAAAATTTTAACAAGGGTGACAAATGAACCGCAAAATTCACCAGGAAATCTATTGGGAAATGCCTACAATTTCGATAAAACTTCTGAAAAAATATACCTCCTTTCCCAGAAAATAAATTGTAAATCTTGGAAACTTTCCAAAGGTATTTGTCTGTGATAGATTTTCAAAAGTCTTTCAAGGATGATTAAGAACCTTAAAATGATTCAAAATAAATTTTACGAGAATTTTAAAGGTTTCTAGGGATGACACCAAGATATATCAGAGAAGAAAAACAAAGTACAGGCTACGAAAGTTTCATGTAAAATTAAGTGCTCTGAGGACCGATTTCTTCTTCTCCGCTTAAATCTTAAGCGAGGTTTACCTATATAGTTAAATTTGGCTTAAAACATACAAGCGTCGCTTTTGATTATTGTTTAAATTATTAGAGACGCAAAATTCAGCTCCTTAACAATTTTGGAAATAATTCTAACATAATTGAGAGTACACTTTAACGAGAGCTCTGAGAAGAATTCTAGGATGATTGGGTGAGGATTCTAGGTCCAATTCTAATAAGAATTCAAAATTAGTTCTGAAATTTTGCCATGAAAATCCCGTGAACTCCAAAGATGGTCTCTGCGGATAATTCTAGAAAAAAATCTGGGGTGATTTCTGACGATACTTCCAAGAGAATTCTAAAGAGTTCGAAATAAATTCTGAGAAGAATTCCAACGGAATCAAATTTTGAGGGTTCAATCTCAAAGGAATTCTGAGAAGAGTTTTAAAGTTATTCTGTGATGGATTTTTGTTTTGAGAATTCTGATGATTCTTAGGAGAATACGAATTGAATTTCCAATTGAATGCAAGGGAGAAGTCCAAGATTATTCTAAGCAGAAATTTATGAAACTTCTGAGGATAATTGCATGAAAATTCTAAAGATGGATTTATGGAAGGAGCCTTCAGGGAGTTCATAGAAGAATCAATAAAAAATCGAAAATAATCTACTTTACTTTCATCTCCTCATCCATCTTATAAAATGTCCACTTTAATTCTGATATTTAATGTTAAGCATTTCCAACTACGAAAATAATCTCTTTCCAAGAACTTTGTTGATTGTTCTGCAAAGAATTTCAAGAATGCAATATTATGTTTGTAAAAGCTTATTTGCCTCTAAGCTTAGGAGAAGGGGAATTATTATAAAAAAGTTCTAGAGATCATTCTGAAGAAATTATGTGAAAATTTCATAACAAATTATCAAAATTATCTACTTAGGTATATCAAATATTTAAAGATTTCGAACGCAGAATCAAATTTAAGATCAAAAAAATGGGAATTACTATTTGCTAGTCATCATTTATAACGTAAGCAAAAGTAAATTTTTCAAATCACTTCAAATACTCTTCACAGGAGTTTCCGTTGTGAGATTCGATTAAATTAGAGGAATTTATGAAATTTGATTTTAACTTCCATGACATAAAAAATTTATTTCAATATCAAACCGTATTTGAATTTCTAAGTTACCATATAAATGGTTACTTATGAAGTATTTACAAGTCACTATTTGGTCACTATTTCCGTAATTTTAGTCACTAAAGTCACTACTATTATATCGCATCAGCACTACCAGCCCTGCCTAACACAGATTTCAAAATTGAATTCCATCCGGACTCACCAAACGGTGTTTATACAATCGACGAAAGGCTCCCCGCAAGCAGCTAGCTTCCAAGGCTGGCCTCAACCGCTGATTGGATTCAGTTTCAATCACGGTGTGTGGTGGTGTCCGGTCGTCGGCATCAGCAGCAGCAGTGCTGTCGACGCGTGGCGTTGAACATTGTTCTCCAGTACACAACGAAAGGCTGCCTGCAAGCAGTGAGCTGCAGCCTACATGAGCATCCATAGAAGGAGGAAGAAGCTGGACCGCTATTGATCGGAATCAGTAGCTCTTCGTGAGTCGCTGTGGGCCATCTATGCCAAGCGCGTCACTGTTCAAACAACATACAGCTCGCAAGCCTTATCTGTGTTGAACACCCTAATTGCTCAGCATTACTCAACCATCACGACAAAACGGTCCTTTTCAGGACCATCATAAATTTGTAACAGAGTATTTTTTGGACATTTGTCAAGGTCATCAATCGGATGTCAGTTCCCAGATTTTATCATTTTTCAAAATGTCACTATGGAAAATTGCTATGGGGATATGATTGATGGGGAAATGTCTCTAATGTTGGCCTGTGGATCTAAGATTGGGCCCATTGCAAAAAATCTGATATTTATCAATTTTATCTAGATGAACGCGTTATTGGGACGTTACTTATGGATATTTTTGGTTGCTATTGAAAATTTAGACGATTGCTGAATTTATGTATGGGCCCAAATTAGGGACACTTAGGCCGACATTACCTGATTGCCTGCGAAAATCGATTTCCTTAACACAGATTTCAAAGTTGAATTCCAACCCGTCTCACCAAACGGTGTTTATTAAATCACCGTGTAAGTGGTGGTGTTCTTCAGTACACAATGAAAGGCTACCTGCCAACAGCGAGCTGCAGTCCACATGAGCATCCATAGAAGGATGCAGAAGGCGCATCGCTATTGATCGGAATCAGCAGCTTTTCGTGAGTTGCTGTGGGCCATCTGTGTCAATCTCGTCATACTAAAGCGTATAAATAGAGATAACCCCGCTCAAATTCCTATGCCAACACCAAAAACAAGCTCCTGCTGCAGCTAACAAAGAAGATTTATTATATAAGACCACGTAGTCCTACGTCACCATTGCGTACAACCCCAAAGGGCTGTCCCTTGTAGTTTTTTTTAACGTGGATTTACTTCCAGATTCATAATTTGTTTTGCAGTGTGTAGGAAAGGCCTACATTTTGTTCTAATTTTTGAACTATTCGCAGTTGACGACCTTGTAAGGAGTTTTTTTTTTCGTTTAATCGTCTCTCTCTTTCTACAGGAAGTCCACTCATTTGGCTAAATAAAGTTCCCTGAGTTTTCCAGGTTTTCCAAAACTCTGGTGGATAATTTCCAGGTTTATAATAAGAAAGCTATTTATGAAATGCGTTTAAAATATTTTTTGTAAAACAACAACAACAACAATTAATGCAAACGCTTTTAAAACATGACAATCAGTTTTAATGAAACAGCTTTACTTTATTTTAGTAAATCTAAGATCACAAATTTTAATGTCTTTAAATTTCGTACTAGCAAAATTGTGGAAACTTTTAAAAGATCTATAAGCGTGAGTTTAGAAAAATCTAGAATTTTCCAAGAGACCAATGTACAGAGACCTTCAGAAAATTTTTGTAAACTTCAGTTATATTTCAGAAACTTCACAGAAATCCAGAGAATTCCAGGGAAGTTTAATGGTGTTCACGAGAATTCCATTTATTTTAAAGCAGAACCGAGATCTTCATTAGAATTCAGTGCTTTAGGGAAGCTCCAAGAACATCAAAACAAGTTATAGAATTAAGGTGATACTCTAAGGAAGCCTTAGCGTGAAACTTCAAAGGCACAAATGTCAGCTTCCACAAAACATACACATTTGAAATTACTACTCTCTGTTTGTAGTAGCACAGCAAACAAGGAGTAGCAATTTCAAATTTATGGAGCTTCACGAAGGGTTAGAATGGTAAATTAAGAATTTTGTCGAATTATCGTATGCCTTGTTGAGTCTGCAGAACTTCAAGAACAGATATCTAGGATAATTTTGATAATCGCACAATGTTTTTTTTTTTTTTTTTTTTTTGTATTATAGTTTCTTTAACACTCTTTAACACATTCGTGACTTGTCCGGGGGTGAGATTTGAACTCGTGACGTGAGAGGTATGGACGTTAACCACTACGCCGGGGTCGCCCCCACTCGCACAATGTTATTTTTAAACACAATTGATCATTTTTATGTTATGAACGGAAACTCAAATGCTCAAAAGTGAAAATCGGACAATCGATTGATTTGTAAAATATCTCCAAGACAATAATGAAATGAGAATGATAAATACGTTGGCAATACATCTTTGTATCCCACAAAATGTTGTTTGACTTATAGGTCTTTAAGATCTAAACTCCACGAAGATTAAAAAAAATACTGCGTTTCTCCTGTTCAGGTACCATTAATATAAGATTTTTTGACATTACAAAACAACACTAAGGCCCATTATTTGCGAGACTCTTTGATTTTATACGAATTCATGATTCCACGAGATTTTGGAGAACTAGATCATCAACACATTAATGCAAATCTCATCTCATATTTGTTTTACATAATAGACGTATTGTAGAACATTTCTACTGACAAAAATATATGATTATTTATAAATGGTTAATTTTGAACGTCTTTTTTGTATAAAGCAGAGGTGATTTTTGGGTTGCGGTCTTATCAATAACCGGGAAAAACCAGGAATTGAAAAATTGTATTTGAATGGACACCCCTAGAAATTTAAAGATCTAAAAAAATTAAAAAATTTAGCTAAGTCGATTTGAAAACATCAACGAAGTTCCATTAATTAAAAAAATGCGAAAACTTTTAGCAAGCACCGATATTTTCAAGAAATTCCAGAGAACTTCTAAGAAATTCAGATCTTTATTTTTGTTTCGTTACATTCAATGCAGTTCCGAGTACTTCGAGGACGATCAGATAACATCACAAAAATCCCATAGACTTAAGGAAATTTGCAGCGACTAATAAGGAGTTCCTTGGAATTATGGGATATTCCGAGAAGTCTATGATTGATCTGAAAACTTGAGAAAATTCAGGGTTGGACTTTCCAGAGAAAATTAGTGATTTAAGGCAAAGTTCCGTGAGCGTTTTTTAACTTATACATCTTAGAGAAAATTGTAGAACTCAAAGGCAATTCAATCAATTCCAGTAAAATTGCGGGTTCTTTAAAAAATACTGAGATATTCAGGGCCAGCGAATCCAAACACATAAAGCAACCAACGATACAGACAAAACGGTTGCTACGACTACCATGACAAACTCGCTCTGTAACATAGCTCAATCGGAGTGGTAGAAGGATTATGATATATTTCTTGCCTGCTTTGTTGCAATATACACGGATGAGGGTATAGCTTCATCCGAATCGGAAAAAGACATAAGAAAAAAATTCCTATTAACACACGTGTATCATCTTCAGCTTTACTTCGTGAAGCAGCTTGGCAACAATTTGCTCGTTTCTTTCTACCGCGCCGAGTGAGCTGTGTCGCACGGGCTGCTTGTCATGAAAAAAAGAAGAAGATTCTATCATTATTGCTTTCCACTTCTGACATAGCGTTATCATTCGGTTCGTTGATCGCATGTCATTTTGTCATTTGGAGATATTTTTGATTCCTTATTCAGGGCAGTCTAGAGAATTTTGAAGAAACTGAGAAATATTTTGGGCAGTTTTAAAAACATAAGAAAACTCTAGAAGCTATGAGTTAGTTTCGAAAATTGACAAATCTTGAGAACTTCAGTAAAATCATAGATCTGCATTAATTAGTTGTTGTTTAGTTGAAGTACAGAGATCTTCAGAAACATTTACAGAACTTCATAAAAGTCTATGGAACTTAAGGGAAGATCCGAGAACTTCAGAAGCTTCTATGGTCATTTAGATAGCATTTCAAATAAGTTTAATAAAGCTCATTAAACAAGGGGAATTTCATGGGAGTTAAATTCCATTAGTATCACTAAATTAGCGGAAAATTTCAAGAAGTTCACAAATTTTCAGAGAACTTACGAGATGTTCAGATAATTATTGTGGTTTTCACATAAGTCCAGAAGTTCACGGAAGCATAAACATTTTTAGAATTAAGTTCAATTAAGTTCAGGGTAGTACGGCAAGCTTCATGAGAACTTCAAACAGTTTAGAGATGTTTCGAGAACTTCAAGAATGAACAGATATCCTCAGATCAGAGGTATTCCAGAGCAGCGAAATTAAAGACTGGAACGCGCAAAAATTGGTCGACAAAAAATTCACATCAGAAAAATCTTTTTAATTTTCTGTTGGTTGAACTACCATATATTTAAAGGAAAAAAATGTTCGTTCATTATTTTGGTTTGCCAAATCCAAACTGCCATGCCTTCCGGTTAACCCCTTCCATCAAATTTTGCACAGTGGTCTCATTGACCTTATTCGCTGCCGAACGCCAGTTAGTTTTAAACTGCTGCTCGTTTTCCATGGATTTATTAGTTTTTTTTTTTTTTTTTGAGATTCCGTTTGATCAAGGCCCAATACCGTTCGATCGGGTGGAGTTCTGGGCTATTGGGAGGGTTGTGTTCTTTGGGTACTACAATCACGTTGTTCGCATCGTACCACTCGATTGCCTTTTTCCCATAGTCTGGCCAGAACAGGACAGGTCTATTATGTTGCTTTAGGAATGATAGCAGTAGGGACGTTCCGATATCGCAAAATATCGATATTTCGATATATCATATGATGTTTGCAAAATTTAAAAAAAACGTGAAAAAGAAAAAAACACAAATTAATTGAATGACATTTTTATTTCGTGAGCTGTGAAAGTACATCTGATCATTTAATTTAATTGAACCAGTCTGCTTCTTCGACACTGCTTAGAAATAGGATTTTCTCCGAGTGCTTTGGAGAAAGACGATTCCTGGTGGTGGTCACTGTAGCACCTGCTTTTGAAAACAGACGCTCACATGGTACGGAACTGGCCATATATACCATGTAAAGTCTTGCTTGCTTGTACAGTTGTGGAAAAACTTGTTTCATATCCTCCCACAGCATCGAAGGATTGGTTTCCAGAGCGCCTACTGGATTCGCCAAATAAACGTCAAGCTCATCTCCTACAGTTGACTGATACTGATTGCTTTGAGCAAGTTGCTTATGATGTCTCCAGAAATCAAATTCTCCATAATTTTGTTCAGCCAATGAACCCGTTGCATCATTGTTATCTTCGTTCCTATAAACTTTCCCTGATCTTCGAAATAGCCTTGGACTTGGCCGAAGAATTTTGGAAGTGTAGATTTTTAAATCTTGGATCCAAAATTGTTGCTACAGACATCACAACATTTTGCTCAATTTGGCCAAACCTTTTATGTACTTCTTTCATTAGACAGTCTTTTACGGTTTTTACAGCAGAAATGTTAGAGGAGAAATTTTCAATTTTGGCTGAAAGACAGTTGTAAACTGGGAATAAATTTAGAAACTGTCACATATTTATCCCCACTGATGTCTCGTGTCATGAATTCAAAAGGTCTTAAAAGATTTAACAACTGCCGTACAAGCTCCAGCTCTGCCGACGTAAGCATTGGTGGACCGTTGGTGTCATCAATCAATATATCTGACACAGTTTTACGGAGCTCCAGAAATCTCTCTATCGTGTAAAAGGTGGAGTTCCAACGCGTTTTAACATCATGGATAAATTTCTTGATATTTCCCTCAGCTACGCCGTTATACGTTTGAACCTTACGTAATTTATCGGAAGCTTTGAGGCTGTTTTAAAAATATTTCACAACTTAGTAATCGGTCCTTTGATTGAATCAAGCGACAATGCAGCTTCGGTCACCAGGTTCTAAGTGTGTGCAATACACGGTAGGCGACGATTATCGAACGATTTACGCATGGCAGCCACTACGTTACTGGCGTTATCCGTCACCACACTCACCACCTTTTCGTTATCAATTTCCCATTCTGATATCGCTTCAAGGACTGCTGCCTTAATGTTTTCTGCAGTGTGACTCGTGGTTATGTGTTTTACAGTTATGTTGAGTGATTTGAATTCGACTCCTTCCAAAAAATGAGCTGTAATGCCGAGGTTTCCTTTTTCAGACATCGTCTCAGTCCAGATGTCCAACGTCAAGCAGAAATGAGGTACATATTTCAGTTTCGATTTATAAAGATGGGAAAATGACGTCATATTTCGAGTTCAGCTGTTGCTTGAAATATTTGGTTGAAAGCAGCTTGAACGATGGCACCAGCTGTTTCATTAGTCTTCTAAAACCTACACCTTCCACAACAGCAAACGGTCGGTTATCCTTGCAAATGAAGTAAAGAATGTTCGACACAATATTTGAAAAGTGGAAATCTCCTACAGGTGAGAAGTTAACACAAAAATAAGTAAAGCACAAACAGATTTTATGAGCATTTAGTACCTTCAGATATTTTGGAACCCTTTTCGAACGCTTTTATTATTGGTGAAAACTCATTCAATTGGCCTGGTTCGGTCTCCGTGTTGTGTTGTTTTTCCCATGCTTGGTGCGTTTTTTGATGGATTGACGAAACGTCCATAGGTAGCACCCGCTTTTCCAGGCACTCCTGGACGTAGATCTCTTGATTGAGGTTCCCGTAGTTATGAAAATGCCGCTTTTTAGACCACACGTGCATATGACCTGCCAGACGAGATATGTTTTCGGGAACTTCGATAGTTTGATGGTTTTGAAAATGTCACCACCTTCCCTCTTCCTGATGCGGTATAAAACTCCTGTCCCGGAAGCTGCTTGAAATCCGCCTTCACATAAGTTTCGTCGTCCATGACGACACAGTCGAACTTTGTGATCAGATTCGTATACAGCTTTCGGGACCGCTGCTTTACCGACGTGTTTTTTTTTTTGTAAACTCGGTTTGCCACCTTCACCTTCTTAAACGTCGACAACTCGGCTCGTTTCTTGGCCCGCTGCACAGTAGTATGGGAGACATTGAGCTTGCCAGCGACGCCCCGGATGGAGAGGTTGGGATTCCGCATATATTTTACGATGGATTACGATGGCCTCCTCTTCCAGGCTTCCTGGCGGTCGACAGATGCTCCCCGAACACTTTTAAAAAGTTTGCCACGGTCGATTTGGCCATTTCCAGCAATTTTGCATACTTGGCGTGTGAGAACGTCGGATTCTCTTGCTGCGCGAGCAAAATTTTGACACGCTGCTCCTCTTGCTTGGACGTCATTTTGACAACTGGAAAGCAAACGGTGAAACCTCATCATAGCAACCATTGTGAATACACTCAACTTCCAAATGCAGCATTTCAGGGTTTTTTGTATGCATTTTAACAGAAATACACCAATTTGAAGTTGACCAATTTTTGCGCGTTCCAGACTTTACATACATTTTAAAGAAGTTTAGAGAAATTCAGTGAATTGTTAAAACTTTAGAGAAGATTTATGATCGATAGGAAAAATGTGGAAGCTTTAGGAAGTCCGAAAAAGTTTAGAGAAGTTAAAAACAATGATGAGAATCATTGTGAACATCAGGATAGTTTCTCAAACTGTAAAAGAACTTCATGGCAATTTCATTGATTTCAGGAATATTTTGGGAGCTTTTAAGTTGTTCTGAAGACCTTAGAATAGTCCATCACATATTCAACGGAGATTTCTCATGAAAATTCGCTTGGAGTTCTCCTGATCATTCGCTCATATTCTCCCGAAGCTCTCATGGAATTATTCCAGAAATTCACATGGAACGCTTGTCTGAATTCTCCTCAAAATATCATAAGAATATAGTTAGAATATTTGTCGCAACTATCCTCAGAATTTTCTTTAATTTTTTCTGGGAATTGCCTTGAGATTCTCCTCAGTAAGAAATCCTGTGGAAAGATTCTCTGAATTTAAATTGATTTCTTTTTTTATTCAGTTCGTTTATTTGCAAGGCTCAATCTTAATTCTTAATTCTTAGGTCTAGTAGAAGTTGGGCCGAATACTCGCGGCTTACTCGAGGTTAGAAGGATACATTGTCGAAGGATAGGATCAGGGAAGGAACTAAGGGGTGGATTGTTGTTGTCTCATCACAGCGTTGTCGCCAGTATGAATGGTAGTTCGGTTCTAGATTCGTCTGGAGTTCGACCGACTTTGGTGGGTGACCTAATTTAATTCATTTCAGATTTCTTTTTGAATCTCATTCCTTCCCTTGGAATTCTACTCACATTGAAAGCCTCATAAGAATTCATTTTAATTTCTCCTCACAAATTCCTTAGATTTCTCTCCTTGATTTCTTAGGCAATCTCTCCTGGAATTATTTTTCGAATTTCTTTGAAGGTTTCCTTTAGTTATTCTCAGATTTGATCCTTCTTTAAGCATCCTCTTCACCCCCTAAGTATTCACCAAAAAATTACGAGGACTTAGGTTCCAATTTCAAATGTGTGAATACAAATAACTAGGAATATTGAATAAAACCATTCCAGTTTTAAATGCATTCTTTTCTTTGGAATATTCTTTGTAAAAACATAAAATTTCCTGAGTAATGATAAGATTCCCAGAGACTTCCAGGTATTTTTAGGAGAAATAGAATTCCGTGAGAATTCCCGGTTTTTCAGGTTTTTTTTTCCAGGCAGAAGACACTTGGAAAGAAGACACACTATCGTACATATTTAATTGTTTATGAGATTCTAACTGAATAAGTCTAAAACATCAAAAATTGATTTGGTATGCCATCAGATTTTTCCCTCAGATCACTTTTTAGTCATTTTTTTACAACTATAAGTCACTCAAGGGGTAGGTCACTCTGCACACCAATCTTGGGTCAACATTTTTCTCAGTGTGTCGCAAGTGTACCGCTGGTGTGCCGATTGTGCCGGGCATAGAGCAAGCTGCGATTTTTCAAAAAAAAAAATATGAATATATTTGGCAATCTAGTATTTCTGACAGCTTGAATGTTTAGGTTTGCAATCGCAACGGCCCCGAAAATGTCGAAAATCGTGCTCCATAAGGATTCCTTCTACCGACGAATAAAACGCCTCTACGCCAGCTGGAAGGAACCAGAGTTTCCCCATGATGATTCGCTGCAGCAGGTGGATTGCATTCTGACGGCGGTCGGCGTAGACGAGAAAACCATCTACAGCAAATCAACCTCGCTGAAGACCTGGCTGCTGGGATACGAGCTGATCGATACGATTAGGGTGCTAGCATAGCATAGCATAGCATAAGCGATTGCACAAATCGTGGGGGGTTATATAATGGTCAACCGATACATTTTCTGATCGATACGATTAGGATGATGTGCGAAAAGTCAATTTTTTTCCTGACCGGCAAAAAGAAGATCGACTTCTTGAAGCAGATCGAGAAGCACGGTGAGGAGAGCATTCCGTCGGTGAAGCTGTTCGTTCGGGAAAAGAACGACAAATTCTAGGCCAATTTGAAAAGCTGCTGGAGGCGATTAAGGGATCCATGGATGGCAAAACGTTGGGCGTCTTCTCCGAGGACAACTTCCTGGGTGAATTCTGTGAATCGTGGCGAGCCTTCATCAAGGACAAGAGCTTCGACACGGTGGACATCAGCGTCCCAATCGCGTACATCATGCCCTCCAAGGAGGACTCCGAGGTTATCATTATCAGACTGTAGACGTATTCAACAATCACCTCAAGAATCATATCATGGAGATTATGGATGCTGATAAGAAAGGAAAACATGCCAAACTGTCGGAGGGTGTCGAGCTAACTAACAGTTTCAGTGGTTTGCTGTCGGTTGTCATCTAATCGCAAGATCTGGAAAAGGCTGGTATGTTTTTAAACTTCCCACGCTCACTTTACTCTTCTCCGCCAGATGGTCAGTCGTTGCTGGTTCTTCTAAAGAAGTAAATTTTGCTGAAATCAACTTGAATTTTTCATCCTACTTCGTCTATCCTTCGAGATTTTCTTGTCATAAATTTGGCTTTATTCACTATGAGGAACCATCTTTTAAGTTCAATTTGTAAACAGAGTAATTGGGGAGTTTTTGATGCACTTTAAAAAGCCTAAAAAGCAACAATAAATGCTTTTTGCTTTAATGCAAAACCTAATGGTTTTATGGTTGCTTTTATAATGATAGAACACGTTTATAAAGTATTATATCAAGACATTAATAAACAATTGCTATTGACGTTTATGCTTGAATTATAGAACAGTTTTAAGGAGGGATTGAGAACTGTTTTAAATTTATTTTTAAAACAAGACAGTTTTTTACTTTCCTGCCAGACTATAAAAGATTTTCAAAACAGCAAAAAGCTGAATTACTAAGCAGGAATGATTTACGCTTTGAAATGCTGTATTTAAACTAAATGGATTGTGGATTGCCATTATAAAACCATTATAAATCAGAGTGGATGCCAAATGGTTACTGAATTGTTACTTGGGTGGGCAAAAGTTATCAAGTGGCATCAACAAATCAGTGAATGCCACATCCAACTTTTGGAACTCAACCCACCGTTGGAATCTTACCTTTCCCATTGACTCCACAAGTGCAACATGACCCCCTTCCCTTTTATTCGAAATGCAACTGTCACTCAACTTTCCACTGTCCCGTTGTTGCCTTCCCAAGGTTGCCGCAAGTAAGCATGTTCAAAAAAGCATAAAATTAGCGTTCCCCCGGATGTTTGATATAATTAGAATTGCTGAAAAAAAAAACACCCCATCTAAGCTACCGAGACTACAACAGGTCTTTGTGTAACCCAAAACTTCACACGAACGGGACAAGTTTTGACCACCAGTGCCCAGCCAACCATTACTGCCGTGCGTATGGAAATTCGAATGAGTGTTTTTTTTGCCGACTTGATGGACTCATGTTCCACACATGACACTTGTTTCGGTTTTCCAAATGATACAAAACCACTCTCTCTCTCTCTCTCTCTCTCGCATTGCCCATCTGTGCTGCGGTGTGCATGCGATCTCTTCGCTTTCAGTCTCGCACAGAATCATGGCTCAACTCCGGGTGTTTATGTTTCCTCCATTCATTCCGGTCCGGTGAATGAAAACAAGTTTAACGGAAGTTGCTTCAGAGCGACCCCCCCCCCCCTTTCGGTTTCATCCGAACCAGTCCGGTTCGTCAGACGGTCGCTGTATGTGCACCGAGCACTGATGTCTCACTTTTTTGCAAGGAATTCCCCGCCCCTCTCACCGAACCCCACTCTCGGATAAAGAGATAATTGTAAACTTCCCTTTCAGTTTAAAGTTTTACCCGACTCTGTACATAGTGCAAACATACATAAGAATTTGGACTCGACGTTCGTATGCAAAATCATCCTCTCCCGGACCACCCCTGCGCGAGCAACAACTCCGTCTGGTTCCGAAAATTAATGGAACAACTTTGCACACACAGTGCACTTGTTGCCTATGAACCAAAAGCGGAACTGGAAGGAATAGTTTCCCAAGCTGATTATCGCTAGCAAGTTTAGAATTTATTCGATTTTAATTTGTGCATCTAGAAGAAATTTGTTTATGCGGGATTTGAATTCTTCTGGAATGTTCAGACATGCCCTGAAGCGGTCTATTGAGCGGGACTGGCGAGCGTCGATGGCGTTGAAGATGTCCTGAAACTCGACGACCATCGCTTCTAGCTGGAGGCAAATGTTGTAGCCTTGGTGGAGAATCGCGTCCAATGGAGCTTGGTGCTTCAAACCCTGTATTAACGGGCTCTGTTGAGTCCAATCCAGGTGGTAGGAGATCTTTTCGAAGGCTAGGAAGCTCGTCAGGACCCGGTTGTAGGAGTCGATGGTTTCTGCAACCAGTTTCCCTGTAGAAATCAATCGCCGGGCCATTTCTTCTAGGCATTCGATTTTGACTTCTTCGACGAGATTCTTCGGATAGGGCGTGGCATCCGGGCAGGATCGAGTCAGCAGTTCGTACCGAACCGACTGGGTCCAAATTTTATCCACGTTGGATAGCTCGATGCCCAGGAGATTCCGGATCAAACGGAAGTGGTTATCAAGGATTTCCAGGAAATTTGCAAGTCTCTGGCGGGTCAGATGTTCCTTCTTTCGATCACATTCTGTTTCGATTGTGGCCATTTTGAAGATTGACATTTTCCACTAGGCAACTGAGATGGAATTTCACACCCTGCCTCAGCGAACAACATAAAGGTAGCGTTGCACCTGTTAAGCGCCGTTAAGAAACCAGTTTCACTACTACATACCAACTATGCAAAGCAGGTTTAGCAGAAAATTCTTCACTTTTGCGCCATGTGGCTGTGCATCGCATCTTCTCGGCATTGTTTTGCAATAAACACGAGCGCTCTAAGCATAAGCAACGATCAGTTCTTCATCTTCTGCCTAAAGGTCGTCTACACCTCGTAACTGGTAGCCCTAGAGAGCTGCAGCGGATCATAGAGCTAGAGAGCATTGCATCGTTTCAATTCGCGGCATACCTGCATCACCACCGACCGATTGGAAAACCAGTACTCGTTTAAAGTCCATTCACGTTTCGAATCCGTAGTCGATTCTTTACGCAACCTCACACGGTCTTCGTTAATGTTTCGCTGCAATCCGAGCAGATCACTCCAACCAAGGGCCACCTCAGTCAGTCCGCCCCAGAGATTGCAGCCGAGATATCAGCTTCACTCTGCACCCTAATTATGTTTTCATAACGTAATTCCATGCGTCGTCCGTCGTCGTCGTCGTCGTCGTCGTCTTTGTATTCTCGTACGACGCGTAGACGCCAGGCACCGACCGACCGAATGAGGACTGGTTTTTGTGCCCTTCCATCCAGCAGATTCCCATCGATCTTTTTTATATTCAGCTCAAATGCGCGCGCGTTGAATCGAATCCGTTGTTCTTCGTACCTACTCGCTTTACAGTTTCTGCCAACTACTGCTGCTGGTGTTGTTGTTGTTGTTGGTTTTGCTGTTGTCGTCAGTGATGATTCGATAATTTGTGTTGTGGTTTTACAGTCGACATTGGTTTTGCTCTCGGGTGGAGCTGGGAGTTGGGATTGGCTGGGTGCGTTCATGACCCAAATCTGGTGATACTCATCAGGCGGGCCTTAGTCGGGGTCTCGGCTGTAGATGGAATCTGGGACGGGCTTTTGTATGGAAGAAGGGAATGGGATTGAAATTTACTTTTATGGGAAAACTCACTAGCTTGCAGTAAATTGGATATTTAGAATGAAATGTTCGTTGGATTCTGGCAAGTTATGTTAAATTTGAGGGGAGCAAAAATGTGTGAAAGCATTTTTGCAACTGGATTTGAGTCAGTTCTATTTCTTTTAATTTAAGGATTTTTTTTATAATATTTACTCAGAATATTACGCAAAGTTTCCAAAATATCAATCAGTATGTGGACTAATCGCTGATTTATTTTGAGAACATTCCTGATTCCGCCAACATCCCCATTGTTGATTACATCCTCATTATCCAGGTTCTTCAGATTTTTTAGAAACCAAATACAATTTTCTTTAGAAAGCAATCTAGCCACGAACAAAAGTTGCACAGACAAACGGACATTACACTCGTATACTTCTGATCTAATAAGCAATTAACGGTAAATTCAAAGTGTTGTTCGTTGGTAACATCGCCACCTGTGGCGCTGATAGTCAACTGTCTTGGTGTTTGACGTTTAAACACTACCACCATCTGTTGAGCGTACTTACATTATCAATCAGGCTAAGGCCTTGTTGTCCTCTACTGTCCGAAGAAGTCGTATCCACGCTACTCGATCCATGGCCACACTTCGCCAGCCTCGTATTTAGTCTGCGAAGGGTCCTCAGGTCGCCTTCCACTAGGTCGATCCACCTTCTTCTTGTTTCTGTTGGGTCGCTTTCGAGAACCATTTTCTGTCCGGCATTCTTACGACGCACCTAGCCCACCGTAGCCGCCCAATTTTCGCAATGTGGACGATGGATGATTCTTCCAGCAGCTGGTGCAATTCGTGGTTCATTCACCTCGTCCACGTTCCGTCATCCATCTGCACTCCACCGTAGATGGTACGCAACACCTTCCGTTCGACCAAGGGCGCTTTGGTCCTCGACGAACAAAGTCCACGTCTCGGGGCCGTAAAGGACCACTGGTCTAATTAGTGTCTTGTAGATAGTCAACTTCGTGTGGTGGCGAATTTCTATTCTGTTGAGCGTGCTACCCGTCACTTTTCAATAAGTAGGGGAGAACGGTACAAAACACCCCCTGGGGTAGGACGCACTTTTTCATTTTATTTTGAGTTTTTCGTGGAATTTTTATTCCAATTCTAGGATTCATCATACAGGATTTTGAGTTCAGGTGCTATGCTAGAACTGCTGCTTGATAAGACAGCAAAACAGTTACGTAAAAGCCATGAAAAACACAAATGAAAGTCAGCTGCTTGCTTGATTTTATTCAACGAGTTACTATTTGGAAGGCAACGGCCATGAAAACACATTTCGTGCAATTTTCGCCACTTATTTTAATTAAAGAAAGTAATATCCAAATAATCACCATCCCGATCAGAAAGGCATAACAAAATTATAACAACTGGAGTTATTTATTTAACAAAAATAATGTAACAGAACGCGTTATAAACATTGGCTGGTTCGTTGTTAAAATAACAAAAATCATAACAAAAATTCGTGGCAACAAAATTATAACAGACGTTGATATGATTATTTCAATATTATTACAAAATTAGATATAATGTATCGCATTCAAAAATATACATATATAACAACCGTTGTTGTAAATTAGATATAAAATTTATCATATTTCTGGTAATGGTTATGCCATTTCTTTTTCACTTTTTTTTAATCTAAGTCAAATAATTAATAGGAATTCTTCAACTGTACATCATTTTAATTAATTAAGAGTCATTTTCCTGGCTTCTTTTTCAATAATATGCCAGAATTTGTTTCATAATGTGTAGTGCTTCATCAGTCAAAGATTTTGCAACAGCTGGTTTGTCTCCCCGATAAATGCGAAGTTCCAACAACCGATCTGAGAGAAAAATTGGTTGTTTTAGTAATTCTGAATGAACGATTGAAAAATTAAGGTAACCTCGCACATATTTCACTTCTTCCGGCTCAAGTGGAACGCGTTTAATTGTGTTATGTGGCAGTTGAGCCCGATGCTTGGTTGCCGTCGTTCGTGGTCTTCCACATGGATTGTTAGGGGATATTCCATCAAATCATGAGATTCCTATGGTAATGGAATTTCATTCATCATCTAGTTCACAAGCAGTAGGCAGCCAATCTATTTCGGATCGCGGTCGGTAGAGTTATCCGATGACGAATCAAAAAATCGGAAGATTTTATACAAGCAGAATTCTTCGAAGGATACGATGAACGATGTTCCGGATCGGTATTTATTATCTTATTTATGCAAGGTAGACAAGACGGAGAACATCCTATCTTTTTTCAGGAGCATTCAAGTCACGATCAATCGGCAAAATGTCATGACAACATCAAAGACATAATGATTATGGCACTGAATTTTTACATAAGGCACAAGCTAACCCAAGGAGGTTTGGAAGACTTTATGAAAATGTTGAATGTTTTCACGATAGGCAAAACTTTTTCCGAAAGCTTTACCACTTTTACTAATGCTCTTCCAGCTCCGAACGGGTTTATTTTTGTGTGAATTGTCATTATTTGTAAGTCGTCTTTTTGATCGATAATGACAGCACTAACAACCTATTTTATTATAAGATATATAGCTGCTCCACAACCTGAACCTCTATGCCCTGTGGAAAACTGTGAATCAATTAAAACGGACTTTTTTGTTACTTTTCCCATAGAGCAGCAGATCAGATAATATTTTTTGAAATGCTCCAAAGAGATAGCTGAATACGAGACACCGGTTATTACAGAAGAACTTCGCGAAAAAAGCCGTTTTCGATTTAAACAACCTTTTACAATCATTCGAAAATCTTATCATTTTTTACTATTTATACATAGATGCCTCTAATGATCGTCACTTAGAAACAGAAAATAGTGAAAGAACTTATATTTTGGAATCATTAATACATATTTTATGTATTGATAGTAATTATAACTGACTTTGTTATAATTCTGATATGATGAGAAACTTCGCACAAACCACTTTTCACTAATATATCAAGATATAACACACGTTGATATAAATATCAACCATTGATATAATTGTGTTATAATTTTGTTATGCCCTTATGATCGGGCAAGCCCACTAATAGTACGCCAATCGCCCTATTTGCAATGTAAGGTTAAAACAGGGCTTCCTTACTTTATATCAGTCGTATATCAGTTGCAACAAAGGCGATTAGTGGGCTGCTGGTTACTTCCCAAGTAAAATTGCAAGTTTTATCCAAGTTTTAAAGCATTCATGGTCTACAGAACCCTCATAAAACCAAAATTGTTACTTGGGTTGGGTACCTAGCACGTAGCTTCCAACGAGGTTTTCGGAGCAGAATAGACAAGCCATGTCAGACTGGCCACCCGTTCTGGAAAAGTGGGAAACTCGGGGGACTTAGAGACAAGTGAAGTTCACTTCTATCAGGTTCGGTGAATTTTGGACATATCTATAAGAATTCAAAAGCGAGTACATAAGATTTCAAAAACAAATTTGTAATATGTCAGGTTTGGGTCCGGGAGAGGCAGGCTAAGTGCATTGTTACTTCAAATCGGAAAACCTGTAGACAGTATTATATCCTACTCCAAGTGATACAGCATCGTAGGCCATTCAAGAAGACATCGAAGCACGTGTAGTGAAAGTTGCACGGCTGGTTCTTCTTTTTCTTATTCTTCGTATTTCAAGGTTATTGCTTATCGCATATTAGCTTATTGCGTGCTCTCAACTTAGTGTTCTAGATGCACTTCCATAGTTATTAATCGAGAGCTTTCGATGTCTGTACCATTTTTGCATTAGTATAATTGTGTGGCAAGAACAATCATACTCTATTGCTTAGGGAAGTCGAGAAATTTTTCAACCCGAACAATTCCCAGACCGAACCCATGGCTTTAGCTTTAGAGGCAAAGTGTGTGGATCTGCCATACCCAATGAGCTTTATGGATATGAAGCAGCTCTAAAGAATATTAGTGATGGTACACTGGGTTTGGAGGTAGATCTCTTATATTCATGTAAGATTCAGTTACAGAACAGAATAGTTTTTTTTATATATAATGCGTTTATTTTTCCAGGCTCTTTTTCCGTAGCTTTGCGGAGCCGATATTCATCGTTTGGGTTACAAAATTACTTAAAACTAACGTTTAGTAAAACGGGGGCCGATTACTCGTGGCTATCTCGAGGTTAGGGGTAACCCAGTGGCGTCGCCCTAACCTCAATCTACCTGTTCAACAACTCTCAAAACGTAAACAAACAAAACAATATTGGTTTCAATGGATACAAATCAGTGAAACTAGAAGATCCTATGCCTTTTGAAACGGATTTGAATGTAAACATGACCCTAAATAACGTTTTCAAAGTTGTGGAACAGGTAAAAAGTGAGGTTACGCGACGCCACTGGGGGTAACAAATTGTAACAAATGGATGGCAGGGTAGGGATTTAGAACACAAGGTTTTTTTGAGCAATGTGCTCTTGATCTCGAACTAAGCGACATACTGATGAAAAAGACAAACATGGAGGGTACACCGATGGGCAGCTAACAACTTGGGAGGACACAAGATGACACTAACTACTAAATCTTTAGATCGATTCGTTTTAACAAAACATAAATTAAATTTAAATAGTCGAGATCTCGGCTCGCCAAGATGTCTCTAGCGGGCTGCAAAGGTTGTTTTCCTCGGGTCCTGAGGAATGCGGATAACTCGGATCTAGCAACACAATGGAGGGTGCATGACCAAAGCACGTGGTCGATAGAATAGTTAAATAGCTAGATTAATGAATTTTCAAAACGATTAATCAAATTTCACGACAACTTTTGATGACATGAATATCCCGAATTTTCTGATCACTGTCAATTGGATATTTGATCGAAAACTTGTTTTTTATTTAGTTGGATTAGTCAGTTAGGCTTTTCATCGAGGTTTCGTACACTGAGGCAAATAGACTTAAGAATTTAATAAGCGCGACTTATGAAAGATTTTCGTATAACATAAGGTAGCTCTTATATGCCCTTAGCCGTTCCATTTATCCAAGCGTTGACAGACAAGTGGTCCAGACACAGGACATTAATTTTTCATAAGGCAAATCTATTAAATTCATATCGATTTCTTGTGGCTAAAATTCATTAGTGGTTCTTATGGAACTCTTGCGTTCTTTTGCCTCGGTGTAAACTAAGGGGATGACATAACTAATCTAAATTGCTAGAACACTACCACTTTCTGCTGAGCAGGTAGGGACAATCATTTACATTAATTTCGTGCATTCATTTGCCTCCAACTTTTTTCATCTACAGAATTCCGCATAATTATGCCCACAAGTTCTGTACATTTTTATATTAACTACAATTTTTGTGAGCAACTCAAATCCGTATCGCTTATGCATGACAAACTAGAGCGAACAGAACTCACCGTTATTTTTCAGTGAATGTAAATTACATCCACTGAAAGACAATAACAAGTTCTGCTCGCTCTACTTTGTCATGCATAAGAGATACAGATTTGAATGATTCGTAAAAATTGAAGCTTATATCAAAACCTACAAATGTTTCATACATAATTTGCAGAATTATGTTGATGAAAAAAGCTACAGGCAAATAAATGTTAATGAATACACGAAATTAATGAAAATAATTTTCCATGCCTGCTGCTTTGGGTGAGGCTTATTAAAAAAAAATAGTTCGGGGAAATGTTGTCCCATGTGAATTTGGCTTGATCGAGTGGCGATTTTCTTTTCTTTAGATCAAGACGATGAAGTTTTGAAGAAGACAACGATCATAAATCAATGGTTGAATCTGTGTACGAAGCGAGCGATGGAACAGTATCAGACGATTGCAGCAGCAATGACCTTTACGCAACGAAATTCGAAGGATTCCCTGTTGAGGAAATAAACGCCATGCTGGGATAATCACCTTAAGTTACAGCTATCTATGGATCGACACAAACCCCCCTCCCTTGTCTCTTCCCTTATGGTCCGAAATTAGATTCGTTCAAGTATTTAGTCCATAACAATAATTGCGATGCATTTGCCCTCTGTGAAACATGGTTCTCTTCAGAAATTGATCTCCCTTTTAATGATTTTAATATTATTCGATTGGATCGTGAGGATTCACGTGGAGGAGGGGTACTTTTGGGGATCAAAAAGTGCCATTCCTTCTATAGAGTGAATCTTCCCGAATTCCCCGGTATTGCAGTTGTCGCATGTCAGGCTACCATTAAAGGTAAGAGCCTTTGTATTGCTTCTGTATATATTGCTCCTAGAGTCTCTGTTAATCGCAAACAACTTTTCGACATATGTGCGGTACTTCCCGCTCCATGGTTGATCATGGGAGATTTTAACTCCCACGGTACAGGCTGGGGGGAGCTGTACGATGATAACCGTTCTACTTTGATTTATGATCTCTGCGACAACTTCAACATGACAATCCTTAACAATGGAGAAGTAACACGTTTGGCTGGTCCATCCTCGAATGGTAGCAGATTAGACCTCACCTTTTGCTCCAATTCACTATCGTTGGATTGCACTTGGCATGTAATCCAGGATCCGCACGGTAGTGATCATCTGCCGATCAAAATTTCGATTGCCAGTGGGTTCAACTCGTCAGAATCTGTTAACGTCGCGTATGATCTAACCCGTAACATCGATTGGACTAAGTTCCAATCCGCGATAGGCGATACAGTATCGTCAGTGGAAAAGCTTCCGCCGTTGGAGGAATATAACTGCCTCTCTAATCTTATCGTCGACAGTGCACTTCAAGCTCAAACACGACCGGTGCCGCGATCGTCAATTCATAAGAAAACACCATCAACAATGCACGGACGTTTACCGTAAAAAGTCCGACGCGTTCAAACTTTTTCGGAAACGCGGAACACGCGAGCATTTCGATGCATACACATCTCTTGAACGCGAACTCAAGAGCCTCATCAAGGCAAAAAAACGGGGTTACTGGCGACAGTTTGTAGGATTGTCACGCGAAACGTCTATGAATACGCTTTGGAGTACGGCGCGAAGAATGCGTAACCGGTCCACTAACAACGAAAGCAAGGAATGCTCGGATCAATGGATTCTTAAATTCGCGCGAAAAGTGTGTCCGGATTCCGTGCCGTCGCAGTTGACTCCTCGCGAAACCGCGAATTCGGTAGATGAAATCAGTCAGCCTTTTTCAATGGTCGAACTTTCACTCGCTCTCCTTTCGTGTGGCAATTCTGCCCCGGGATCTGATAGAATCAAGTTCAACTTGCTGAAAAACCTCCCAGACGTAGCTAAGAGGCGCATGTTGAACTTGTACAATCAGTTCTTGGAGCTCAATATTGTTCCCGACGATTGGAGACGAGCAAGGGTGATAGCCATTAAAAAGCCTGATAAACCCGCGTCGGATCACAATTCGTATCGGCCCATCGCGATGCTGTCGTGTATTCGGAAATTGATGGAGAAAATGATCCTTTTTCGCCTCGACAAATGGGTTGAGACGAACCACCTTCTTTCAGATACTCAATTTGGTTTCCGTAGGGGTAAGGGAACGAACGACTGTCTCGCGTTGCTTTCCTCGGAAATTCAGTTAGCTTTTGCTAAGAAAGAGCAAATGGCTTCTGTGTTCTTGGATATCAAGGGGGCTTTTGATTCAGTATCCGTTGAAGAGAAACATATGAGCTTTTCACATGGAAACTCTACAGCTGTTCGATTTAGCTACATGGGTCTCCCCCAAGGCTCATGTTTAAGCCCCCTTTTGTACAATTTCTACGTTAGAGAAATTGATAATTGTCTTAGTGACAATTGCACGTTGAGACAACTTGCAGATGATGGCGTAGTGTCTATCACAGGGCCAAAAGAGGTTGACCTGCAAGGACCCTTACAGGATACCTTGGACAATTTGACTACTTGGGCTATTCAGCTAGGTATCGAATTCTCCACGGAGAAAACTGAGTTGGTCGTTTTTTCTAGGAAGCATAGCCCAGCACAACCGAAGCTTCAACTTTTGGGTAAGCTCACTCATTCACTCATTCCATGACTTTCAAATATCTTGTGGTCTGTTTCAATTCCCAATGCATCTGGAGATTGGGTATCTGAGACGAAAATGCCAGCTAAGGCACAATTTCCTCCGATCAATTACCGGAACCTGGTGGGAAGCTCATCCACAAGATCTTCTGACGTTGTACCGGGCAACGATTTTTTCCAGTCGGCAGCTAAAACGCACATCATCAAGCTGGAACGGATCCAGTATCGTTGTTTTCGTATCGCGTTAGGATGCATGCACTCGACTCATACCATGAGTCTCGAAGTGCTGGCGGGCATGTTGCCACTATCCGTCCGTTTTTCAGAGTTATCTCTGAGGCTCCTCACCCGTTGCGAAGTAATGAACCCACTGGTGATCGAAAACTTTGAAAAGCTTCTGGAGCTAAATCCTCAAACATGTTTTATGACTTTGTACTACCTATATTTAACACAGGATGTCAGCCCTTCAAGAAATAGCCCCAATCGTGTAGTCTTCTCCGATTTCGGCAATTCAGTGAATTTTGATTTATCTATTACGCAGGAAATCCGCGGAATTCCAGAACATCATCGTCCTACCATTGCTCCTTCATTATACTCTGCAAAGTTTGGCCATGTTGATTCTGCAAAGAACGTTTTGCACATATGGATCTCTAATAGAGGAGTCAGCTGGTTTTGGTGTATTTAATGAATTACATAGCGCCTCTCGAAAACTTGAAGCTCCTTGTTGTGTGTATGTGGCTGAACTGGCAGCAATTCACTACACTTTGGAAACTATTGCCTCACTTCTTCCAGATCACTACTTTATTTTTTTGGATAGTCTCAGTTCTGTCGAGGCTATCCGTTCCATTAGGCCGGCAAAGCACTTCTCGTATTTTCTCTTGAAAATACGAGAACTGCTTAGTGCTTTATCCGTGCGCTCTTTCATCATCACCTTCGCGTGGGTCCCTTCGCATTGCTCAATTTTGGGAAATGAGAAGGCGGATTCACTTGCGAAGGTGGGCGCTATGGAAGGCGACATGATCCACAAATCGCCTATAGTGATTTTTTTCTATTTATCGTCAGCAGTCGCTCGTTAGCTGGCAACATCAATGGAGTGAAGGGAGCTTGGGACGATGGCTACATTCAATTATCCCTAAGGTGTCGAAGTTTGCATGGTTCAAAGGGTTGGACTTGGGTCGAGACTTCATACGCGTGATGTCTCGTCTCATGTCCAATCACTATTGTCTGAATGCTCACTTGTTCCGTGTGGGCTTGGTAGACGGCAATCCCTGTGAATGTGGACAAGGTTACCAGGACGCTGATCACATCCTTTGGTCTTGTGCGGAGTATCGTGGAGTAAGATCACATTTTTATGATTCCCTTCGGGCTCGAGGTAGACAACCTAATGTTCCAGTTCGGGATATTTTGGCTAGACGCGATCTGGAGTTTATGAAACTCATATATGTTTACTTTAAGAACATTAACCTTAGATTGCTAGTTTGACTAACCTTGTGTTTAGTTTGTATTTTGTACGTGTGGGTTTTTTTTTCAATGTTTGTTTTCAAGATGAATAGAAATAATTCCATGTTTTAGGATTAATTAAATAGTTGTATCGTAAACCACATTTCAAACCTCCTTCTTCCCTTTTCCCATCCAAAAAATTGTAAATCTTCACTAACCTTGAGACAACCGCGAGTACTCGATCAAGTTCCTTTAACTTTATATATAAGACAGTAATAATGTATAACGAAAATGATAACTCGACTCTGTAAAGTTTATTCAATTGAGTCTATACAAATAAAGTAATTGATAAAAAAAACCTCGAGCATGCGTGATCTCTTGTACGGTTGTTGTGGATAGGTACTTGCCATGAGTTAGCTTTTGCTCATTTTGAAACTTAATTTGGAATCCCGGAAAGCCTAGAAAGAGTTGAAATACTCACCAGAATCTGGGACTTTGAAAATTTATTGAGATCCTGAACGTAAGAAAACTAAACTTAAACTAGTAGAAATAAGCATCATTACATTTCAATTTACAAATTTACAAACTAACAGTCGTAAATGCATGCATGATGTGATTACACATAGCGAACGAACTGAACATGTGTTTTGTTGAGCATGCTTTTTCTTAGCTTCGGCGCACCATAGAGGTGGCAGATCCAGTAATGGCAGACATGTGTCGATTATCACAACAATTGTATCGATGGGCGAGTAACACCAAAACAGCCAAAATTGATCAATATTAGTCAACACCTTCCCAGGCGTCTTTTGGCGTAGAACTACGTCTTTGTCGACTATACTGGGGTGCAAATCAAAAAAATTGTGTGGGAAGATAGTGTTAGGTTTTGAACGCTTGTAACTTTGTCATTTATAGATGAAATTTAAATCCAAATACGCCAATCGATAGGATATTACATTACAAACCTGCTGAAATAAATATTTTTTTTTTCCAATTTTCCGTAATAAAATTTTTGAAAAATGTACAAATGATAATTTTATCATTGTTTTCATGAAATAAGCGTTGTTCCCTAACCCAGTCATCAAAATCAAGTACCACTTGGTTGCACATCGTTCTGAAAAGATATAAAACAGCGCTACTATCGCGCTTCTGCTCATTTTTCCAATTCAAATCAAGCCAATCCCACCAAGGTGGTCATACTTTAAAATAGGGCTGATAGGACTAGGAACTGTAAATAATAATTAAAATCTCAAATGTACTAAAGTTGAAAAGACGCATCTGTGTCACTTAACAAATTCATACATGTAAACCACACAATCACAAGAAATAAAGATCATTTAAATGAAAAATGAAAAAAACGCTTCTGCTTATTACCGCTTCGGACGGCGTGGCGCTTGGTCCTGCAGTAACCAGGAGCAAGTCAGTGGTTAAAGGTGAATTGGGTCCCGTTCAACTACGAGGGAGGGGGGCAAGAGTCCAAAAAATTTGTCTACGTAGTTAATGAATAGCCCCTAATACGAAACGTGCAAAAGTTATTTATGCAAAATAACCCGAAGGGGGCTCCCCTGAACCTGAACTACAATGTTGTAAAAAAAATGTTTAATTCCGTTAATTTTTTTACCCAGCTACTGCCCAGAGAGCTTCGAATTTGAGAAAAAAAGGCTCACAATATTTTGATGTTATTCTGTGGGTGATTTACCACCAACTAAAGCATAACTATTCAAATCGACGTATCTGATTTTGTAAATGCTCACTTCAAACGACGATTTGCGCCAACTGCAAGCTCACTCGCAGAAACTAACAACACCAGCTAGTATGCGAAAGTTTCCCCTACCTGATGAAGTTGTTTGTTTGCGTGGGTGAGTTAGCAGTTAAGACTAATCGTCGATTAAAGATATTCTTTTCAAAAACAGATAAGTCGATTTGAATAGTTACGCTTGAACTGACTGTAAAACATATCTGGTACCTCTATATATGTAATTAGATAAACATCCGAAGTCCATCCTTTTTTACATATTCTGCACAAAAGATACTTTCTGCCCCGCCTGTGGAAAATCCTGTCAGTGGCGGGGCTTGGAAAGTATTTTTTGTGCAGAATATGTGAAGAAGCAGGGACGCCGGATGTTAACCCAAATGCATATACCGGGCATCATAGAGGAAGAAGCTCTATCTACTGTTTCCAGAGGCTCTATCTACTGATTATGCTAACATGAATTATCGCGAGTTTTGAACCATAACCGAAACATTGAAATGCTTGAAAAATTTAAGATAAAGTGTAATAATTAAAAATGCATGACATACATAAATTTTGCGTAGTTCTACGTCATACTGCGGTCGTGTCTAGGACACAATCCTTTATTTTTTTTTAAATCATTAGAGGTAAGGAGAAATCAATTGTAACTGTGGAAACTGCTGAAGCCCTTTTTGGCTATATGAACTCTGTAAATTTAATGAAATAAAGTTAGTCTTGCTCAAGCAAGAACTTCAATGCGATCTCCCCTGGGAAGACCGCAAACTGAAGGAAAGCCATTGACTGGTGATCTAAGGTCTGTAGACCATCAATTAGAGAACACTAAGCCATAGTCTTAAAACATCCACCGCTACTATTCACATTCTGTAACAAGTAAATAAGGTGCTGTTATGCGAGATCTTTTTCGTATAAAACTCTGGACCATGGTATTTGCGGAAAATGTTCAATGCACTGAGGATTGAAAAGACAATTACGACTTTTATTTTAAAGTAGCTCTGATGATACTCCAATGGGATTTCGCATAAAATTCCATTTGAATTCTAACGAAAATTACAAGGTCAATCTGAGTAGGTGTCCGTGTTAATTTCGGTAAGTATTGAATGAGGATTGATATTGGGCCTCAGATAGCCAGGTCAATTAAGGAAGGGTATTACCAACCCCTGGTGATTGGATTTTTGGGGTTGGATATTTTCTGGACTTCCCTGAGCGTAGAGTATTATTGTGCTTGCCACACACTATGTAAGTTTATACATTGGTTGACATATAAAGCTCTCAATGAATAACTGTGGAAATTCATTTAGAACATAAAGTTGAAAGCCGAAAAAACGTTTGCCAAAGAGGCGTAAATACATAAAACTATATATAAGAAACGTCGAAAGCCATGAAAAAAAGGAGAAAAGGAGGAGATTTGCAGATAAATTAAAATATAATTTCAAAGGAACTCTAACAAGAAATCAAAGGGAATTCGAAATAGAAACTCGTAGAATATAATTTAGCACACCATACGAGAATTAAAAAGAAATTCGTAGTTTGAAGAAATTTCGAGATAATGCTCAGGGAACGCTGGGAGGAATTCCAAAGGAAAGCAGAAAGTCCGGAATAAAAATCTGAAAATTGAATTTCAGATCAATTCGTATCAGAATCCCAAGAAAAATTAGAGCATATTAGCAAGGTTATTCTCAGGATAATTCCATTGTGGATTTTGAAAAGAAATGTAAGAAGAAAGCCAAGGGAACTCTGAGGAAATTATTGAGCAGCATTCCAAAAAATCAAATTCTGCTGATAGTTTTTAAGGAATAATCCAATGGAATTATGGGCGATAAGTCTAAAGCAATTAATTCCCAATAATGTAATAATTATTATTGAATTGAGCAATAACAAAAAAGCTACGTCAATAATGCGGTCGTGCTTCAGACACAACCCTTAACTTTTTTTTCATATCTCAACTTGAACCCATCACTGTAATTCAGCGTACCGTCTGCCAAAACGAACCTTGCTGCATACCCAACCCTTTAATCCAACATCCTTGTGATTTCTCGTGAAAGTGCATAGGATTTCTCGGCTTCCAAAAAAGTAAGTATTACGTAAACACATTCCTACCCAATCCTTTCTTGACCTGCATTTGGACATAGCCATTGCCTGGTTTTCGATCACCAGTTTTTACACATTGAGTTTTGTTTCTTTGTGTATTTACAGCTGATCTGGCAATTTCAGAATAGCATCCACGGGCGGTCAATCGTGCTCATGGGCATGCTGAATAAGAACAATACTGACGTTATGGGTTTATCATCGCAACATTAAATCAACATAAAGGTTCCACCAAATTGAACCATCATAATATCTGCCACTCCACCCAACGAATCTTCCCAACAGCATCTCCTCGGGCAAAGTTTTTCCATCAACCCAGAAGTCGTTATTAATTGTAAACCGGCTTTTCTTTGTGTTCATTTATTAAATTTAGTTCCTCTTTGCTCGTTTCCTCACCAACAACGACAACTGCTCAGCTCACGTGGACTTTTACTCTGTCGCTTCTTTGTTTCGTCCACCAACTAACGTCGCCGTCGGCAACGACAACAACACAGCCAACACCCAGGCCAGGTTGAGTAAGGGCAGGTCAACATCATGATCATCATCCTCTCCACCGTCGTTGCCGCCGTCTTTTTTTTTTCGTTCGAAAAATATGCTGACGATTCGCGCAATTAAATTTACTTGCTCGTCATCATCGTCACTTGCAGAGCCCTCTGCTGGGGCCTTTAAAAAAAAAGACAAACCTCTCACATAACTCAAAGTCACACGAGGCCGGCCAAGCCTCTCTGCATGCTGGGAGATCCATGCCAAAAGAAATCGAAATCTAAAGAAAGCGAAAGATGAAAGTCTCGATCGGCAGCTTTCGGTGGAAAATGTCATCCCTCCCCCTGCGCGGCTACAAACGGGTCACTCCCTGTTTCACCACTGACTGACGACTGTACGGCCGTTGAATCCGACTCACGTTTGAGTTCCGTTTACTCAAATTCGCACACTCACTTTTACTCCTTCGTATGGAAATATCTCTAGAAGCGTAGGTCACTCGCTCTAAGAAATTTCTCCACACAAATGAGTAAATGTGACTCACTATCTGAGTAAGATTCGTGTTCAGTGTAGACCACTCATAGACAGTTATGGTCATAAGCTCCAACTGGTATTATTCTCGGATTAAAGCCCGATCAAGAATGTCCTACACACTTTGAAAAAAATCATGTAAATTTAGGTGCTCTGAGAGTGACGTATACGAGCGTCAATTTTGACATAAATTTGAGTTATAATAGACGCGAAATATAGCCCAATCAAACGTACTTTTCATCGAGCAACGAATGTTTCAGTCTCGGAGCACTTAATATTACATGACATGTTTGTTTACGCCTAATCTTTTATGTCAAAAACGTGCAAGATTAGTTATTTCTTAGTGTGTATGATGAATACTATGTTATAAATCACATAAACTTCATTGGACTCATAAGGTTCATGTTATTTTGAAGAGCGATTCTCAATTATGAGATCACATGAAAGTTATGTGAAATTCCAATGAATTATTCCCATTGGAAATGTGATTTATTTGTTGAGTGTACGTTTTTGCGAATCTTAGTAAACGGAACTCAAATATGAGTCAGACTCAACGGCCGTGCGATGGATGAAACGTGGGGACAGGAAATCAACTTTCTGTTTCAATTTTGCCAATTTATTTACCGTGCTTCGTTTTGGTGTTTTCAATTTTCGGTGACATCGCTCTGTGCTAGGGAAATTGAATGATTCTCGGAACTGGCGGAGGGTGGGTTGGGCGGAGATTTTCCCACAACAACCTGGTCTGGTCTGGTGAAAACTTTGCTCTGAATCGTTAAAACCTGCCGGCCGAGATTTGCCGGCAACGACCAATGGGATTCCCATCTCGTAAATTCCGAAAAAGCGCAGCCAGACAAATGACAACTTTAGAGAACTTATGAGATAACAACTTTAATATCTACCACCACCGATTCTCTTCGGAAAACTTAATTCCACTCTCTTGTTGCGCTCAGAGTCGTCTTCGTCGGTCGTCGTCGTTCGAAGGTAGGAACGGAAGCAAGATCCAACTCAACCGACTCACACGTAGAATGAACTCTAAAAGAGCAATAAAACGAGTGTTTTCATAAAACTGCCCTGGTACTAACCTCCTCCCGCTTTTCACCGCAAATTCCAGCAGCATTTGAATACCAGCTCGAGGAGGAAGCACTTTGGGGAAATGGCCTGGTGGAGATGTGATTACTTTGTGTGTATCCTGATTTATGACACTTGACGATTTGTTTTAAACTCTCTCGCCTAACCAGCTTCGTACTTCCCTCTCGGATCGTATGCATCCTCCGTAGTAGTCGAGTTACAATACTGCTGCCTGGTCGGATGGTTGTAAATAAGCCAAATGTGCAATAAAACTATGTGAGAAAATGACATTCCGCCCTGTGGGACCTGTGACGGTTGAACGAATGGGTGAGGGAGCGTGGGCGGTTGTCTGGGAAATGTTGGTGTTTTCAAATCCGAGAACAACAAGAAAGATGTTTTGCTTTTTTGACACTTTCCCTTGCGGATTGGGCTTGCCGGGGGAGGGACGATGTGTGGAAGAGGAAAAGTTTGAGCAAGAATTGCCATGTTTTCGAATCGATTTATGAGCTTTTTGGCAGGCGAGAGACTTGGATTGGTCGTTTTTACTCTTTGGAGCATTTGAAGAGCTATGAATAATATTGTTTCTTGGATAAATATTTTAGGATTGCTGGATGATGGCTGACTGACTTTTAAATGAAGTTCCTGTCGAAGTGTTGGAAGCACGTGATGAGGTTATTTGTTTTTCAAGCGATGATTTTTTTTTTAACTGCTGACAGCTTTTTAGCGATGATCTACGAAAGGTTAGCTGGTTTATTATACATTCATCAAAGTATAACGGAAAGATTTCTCTAAAAACTGAATTTTCATCAAATGTGATTCGTTACCCATTCCACCGTTATCATTCAGCGTTCATCCATCGCAACGGTACCAAACACTCCGAGGAAACGTTACGCAACCTCGCCAATATCGCGCACCATCACTCCAAGCAAACTCTACAGCATGTGGGTCGATAGGTCTAAGTCGCTCAGAGTTCACAGCATCCAGCACCAACCCAGAAGCTCATAATCCTGGAGTCACTTTCCTCTTCAGTTCACATTGCACTTCACACAGCAGCAGCAGCAGCATCCGTCAGTGTCAGTCAGTCATCTCGTCATCGTCACCATCGTCATAGTCGGCCCAGCATCCTTTGCCCCCCCCCCCCATCCACTCCGGGGGATCGAGTTTTGGACTTTGAATTAGCGCAACTGCTACTGCTGCTACCGAACGGACGCAGACGTGCGACGTACGTGGTTTATAATTTGATTAGCGTCTAATTAGACATGATTTTCATATTATGGATGGGGCGCATTATGGAAAACAATTTCTGCGAGTCTGTGCTCATGTGAGCCCTGATTCACTTTCGAATGATAGAGACGGCGGCGGTCGTGGCTCAAAGCTCAAGGAAGCAAAAAAAAACAAATCAGTCTGCAGTTATGTAAAGCCATCATCATCGTGCAGCGATGATTTCAGCATCAACATCAACAAACCAACAACACGTGTGGTATGTGTAAATGGAAAAAAAGTGGGTGAAGTTCGGAAAAACACACATACCCAGTGTGGAGAACTCGGGCAAACGTGTGTTGATTTTTTTTGCCACACTTGCTCTGCTTTTCTATGGTTTAATTACATTTTTAGCTTTGTGTTCACGGCTTCCATTATTCTGTTGAGTGTAGTGAAAATTTTCAAATGATAAGATTCATGCTTGCACGTGGTCACGTTTTCGCCTCTTTCTCCATTTCCGAGAGGTGTGTGAGCTTTTGTTGTTTTTCGTCTGTTCCATCAATTAAGTCGGCTGACTTTACGGTTTCGTTTCCTTTTCATCTATTTGCGGGGTGGCATTTGCCGGGACCCCCATGTATATATTTGCGGGCTTTTCGAAGGTGAGATTGGAAGAAAGCAAGTGATTGCGCAACCGGCTTGGCACCCTCAGTTCAGCTGGTCGCATTAGGTAAGCCCTGTGCGAGTGATCGATGTTAGGGATATCGCAGCTGGAGCCGTGTGTTTTAAGGCTAGAAAGTTTAGATCTATCTTGTTGACGTTGATGGTGAGACCCACCGCAGAGGAGCGTTCGGCTAGGTCATTGAGCTTACTCTGCATATCAGAGCGCCGTTGTGCTAGTAGAGCAACATCATCAGCCAAATCGAAGTCGTTGAGATGCTCCGTGGTGATAGGCTGCCAAAGCAGCCCACGGTTCGGTACACGGTCTATTGCACCTACCATGATCTCGTCGACTACGATGAGAAACAGTAGCGGTGATAGTATACATCCTTGTCTCACACCAGCGACTACCCGGATAGGGTCGGACAAGGCTCCGTTATGCAGAACTCTGCACGTGAAAGCCTCATACTGCGCTTCGATGAGATTGACGATTTTATCCGGGACTCCTTTGCGTCTCAGGGCTCCCCACAGATTCTCGTGATTGAGACGGTCGAAAGCTTTTTCGTAGTCAATGACTACCAGGTCAATGAAAAGGGACTCTTGGAATTCATTGACCTGCTCCAGGATGATGCGGAGCGTGACAATATGGTCCACACAAGATCTTCCGGCACGGAATCCTGCCTGCTGCCGTCGGAGAGTCGCGTCGATCTTCTCCTGTATCCGATTCAGGATAACTTTGCACAGAACTTTGAGAACAATACACAGTAACATGATGCCTCGCCAATTGTCGCACACAGTCAGATCCCCCTTCTTTGGGACCTTCACTAAGATGCCCTGCATCCAGTCGGCCGGAAAAGTCGCGGTGTCCCAGATATTACAGAATAGTTGATGCAACATTTGTGCGGATAGCATGGGGTCAGCTTTGAGCATCTCTGCTGATATGCGATCGACCCCTGGAGCCTTGTTGGATTTCATGCTTCGAATAGCTGCTTCAATCTCCTGCAGTGATGGGGCCTCGGAATTGACGCGAGTGATGCGCCGCACATAATGTTGGTTCATATGTAGGGAAAGTAGGGGAAGAAGGGGTATTATTATTATTGTTATTACCTTCTTCAGCGTCCCAATCAATACACGGTGATGCATTACCTCTGACTGTTTTCATGCTTTTATATTAGCATTGTAAATCTTTTCTATACAAAGCATTATGCTATGGAGCGGCTTGACATGGCTCACCTCCTTTATATTTATTATAAATGAGGCGCGGCATAGCAAGCTATTCCAAGACAGTTCTAAATTCAAAAAAGTCAAATAATTCCATAGTATAGTTCTTCAAGTAAGAAGGACTTACAATACTAATCTAAAAGCATAAATAGACAACTATATTGACGATATTAAATGTCCCTGTTTGGACGATCTGCAAAACTTTTGCTAAGAGTCGTGATGATTAACTCTGATTTCGACATCAAAGCAGCCGGACATTCTTGACCAGGATTTAATCCGAGGATAATATCGGTTGGACCTTACCACCAAAATAGTTCTTTCTAAAACTCCCTTAAATTTTCTTTGAAATACATTGGTTTTAACCCTGTCATTCATTCTAAAATAAAAAATCTTCTTAAATATTTTTCGTTGAACAAAAAACTTGTCTGGTCCAAGAATCAAGGAAAAATGTTTGGTATAAGCATGTTAATTATTCGAATGGCACTTACCACATAAAAGTAGGATCGAGTGTACTCGAACTGGTTTTTTTTTCCGATTTTCGTCTTCAAATAATGTGTATTTTTTAGATCTCAGATTTAAACAAAAAACTTGGCTCTTGATTGGCTAACATGTAATAATCAAATTATTCAACCACCGACCACATTTCCCATGTACATTTACTACCGTAATGCGAAATCTTTTTCTAACTCGCTTTTTATTGGAAAATGTCAACATTCTACAGTGATGCCGCTTCAGACTATAATGTTTTTGTCCTACGTGTCAATGTGTGCCCTAGCATGCCGACCAGTGTACCATGCTGTGTTTCGGCACAGTGCGCAAAGTTGATTGCGCAGCATAGCAAGGCCATATACGTCAAGAACGAGTTAAGATTTCGTTAAATGGATAACATTTTCGCCCCTAGGCTCACAAAATCGCGTGTTTACTTATAGAAGCATATGTTTTATTTGAAAAAGCTCATCGTTCGACATTTTGGACTTAGACTCTTGACACCTCTAAATGTAATCGAAAAAAAATATATTTTCGATATGTTACTTAATTGGCCCCAGTGTGATATCGCATTCCAAAAGTGTTCAACCAAATGAATAATAAAAAAAAAGTCTTTTGATTTTTGCAGCCATTTAGAAAAAAAAAATTTATAGTTAAAATCGTTATTCTAAACTAAAAAAATATTTAATTTTGGTTTCCAACAAACTTTTGGTCCGCTATATCACAACTAGCATGCATCTTTCAACTAGTGTACATCTTTCAAAATGTAAAGATACAGACAAGTCCTGGGACCTGGCTGCAGTTAGGCAATCCTCAAGGTTATGCCAATGCCCAGGGTGTTTGGATGGAATTCCGGTCATTCACTCCGATCAGCCAAAGCCAAGTTCAAACACTGCATGATCGAATGTATTTTCGGTATCTATTATTTTACACCACAGTTGCGTTACCAAATACGTGGCTAATTGCAGTAACCGAACAATAGTTCAGCGCGGCTGAGGTCATACTGGGTAACCTCCAAGTCCCAGATTCTGGTGAGGAAAACAAATGTAGATTTATTAATAAATTTTCTAGCTAGTCTAGTTTTAAAAGTTTTAGTTCGAAGTGTTTGATTTTAGCTTAATAACGTAAACTACGTTTAGTCAATAATTTAATTTTGCCTTTCTCTATCTCTTTTTAGGTATTTTATTGGGATGTAACCGGCCCTGATTCTGGAAATTTCTCGTTATAAGTTCCGCAGTACACCAAATGCCAAACGTTTGTTTATCACAGCACTTTGCTTTCTGAAAGTTGTGTTAGATTTGGACATAGACGATAATAAAGGATCATCATATAATTGACATGGTATTTAAAGTATATTTCGTCTCAATAAAAGGAATTCTCTTAAAAGTGTCTGGAGTTGTGGCATTAGTGTAGCCTAACGGTATATTTGAAATCCTTGTCAACGCAAATATTCTCACATACAGTGCTTTCCCGGATTTTACAAACCCCCCTTTTCGAAAACCCTTTGTAGTCTACTTTAAAACCCCAGACATATTCTCAGTATTTTATGTCAATGAAGTTATCCAGGACCATACCATCCAGTATGTACTAGTTTCTAGTATAGGAGGCCATCCAGTACCATACCATACAGTATACATCAAAAATCACAATTTTTCAGCATTTTTCTCGGCTTAAATCGAGCAATTGTGCTACATAAACATTCAAATCGAAACTTTCAACCATTAATGCTATTACATATAATTTAACCATGTATGGTGGGAAAACCAAGTGAAATACCATTCCAGTTCTTCACCAAGAATATTTTAGAATATCAAAAAAACGACATTTGCATACTTAAACATCATGGCTAATTGTTTCAAAATTGTCTGATAGATTTTTGTTTTTATCTCAGAGATGAGTTCTTCAAAGAAATTTGGTTATCGTTTTACAAATACTTACTGGATGGGCAAACTTCTGCCAAATTATTAAAGTTACATTCAAAGTGTTTTTATATCACTTCATATGCAAAGTTTGCGATTTTCTGAGTTGGTTGGAAATGCTATCTAACATGAAGCATTAGTGTGATAATTTATTAGATAGAGAATGGTCTTTAGAAGAGGGAAAGTAGATAGTTCCGTTAGAGTACGGCAGTATGAAAATTGAATAGATGTTGAAAATCCATTAATGCGATAGTACAAAGTCAAACGCACACCTTTTGCCTAACCCGTACAATTTTTTTTTTGTTTATTAATTTATTTGATAAGGCTCAACCGAATTAGCTTTACTGAGCCGAGGATTCTTGGTCACTACACAATACATCTTTAAACTATAGTCAAAAGGTACAACACAATAAACACTTTATCTTCCGCTATCCAAAAAGCCTCCTTCATCAGAGCTGGAGCAGCTTCCAGTGGTTTCATTGTATGGCAGTCACGCCATAGTGGGGCAAAGCGCTTCCATTGCAGCAATGGACGCAAAACGTGGTCAACACTCACACACTCATCACAAAACGGTTGCTTTCCAAAGTAGGTCCACACAATGGTTGCTGCCGAGAAAATAGACACATCAAGAGTGGCCTGCTTTTGTTGACAGCCGAGTGAACACTCATCGATTTGGTATGTTCAGGATGAATTATTCATAAATATTTGCTCAATCTCATAAGCGTAGTTAGAGAGCGGGAGGGGGGCCTTACTATATGCAGTTTTTAAAACAAAAATTGTTGTAGTTTAGATATTTAATATCCACTTGTCCGTTCATTTGTTAGATGTTGTTTGAATTATTAGCAGTTGGAAAATGTTTAATTTCTATATAAAGCTTTTATTTGAAATATTAAACTGCCATTAGGGCCACCCGCATATAGACAACACAGAAGTAGTCGTACATCAAAAATCAAAAACAGGAGAAAACGAAAAGTGTCTTCACCAGTTTCGTATCAGACACAGGTACAGTCGGATTTCGCTTGTTGGTCTATCTTTTAGTGGGCTACGTTTCAGTTGGGCTCGCTAGTCAAACGTCATTTCTAACAGTGCTGATTCCTTTTCGAAATTCGACCGGCTTCATACAAAAGCCGGCAAACAGATTATGTCAATGCGATACAACGAGTTGCTTCCTTGATGGTCGTCAGCCATATGGCTGAATGAGGGGTGAAGCTAATTTCTGACTTATCAAGAAACCCACCCGAAACCTAGTTCAACAGCAATATTTGCTTCAGGGGATAAAACAGCATCGAAAAAAGTACCCTGAGAAATCTATAATATATTAAAATGAAATAAAATCATTATAATCCAATGACATTTGTGTGCATACATCTGACATTGTACATTGCACCAAAATAGTAGGGAAGGGAATGGGGGTACTCGCTTTACAACTGCTCTTATGAGATTGAGCAAATGTTTTTGAATAACCCATCCGAACAACTCGAGCGATGGGAAACTCTCAAGTTATGTTAGTCTTTATCTTTACTTTCATTGATATAAGTGAGGGACGGAAAGCAAACAGTAAGCCCCCCATATCTAACTACGCCTATTAATCGGAGCACATGTTTTTGAATACATCTGAACATACCAACTTGACAAGTTCAGTTTGAAGCTTTACTTCCATTTAAATGAGTGAGGAGGCGGGATATAGTTAGCCAACCCCCTCCCCCCCTTATCTCTTAATATGCCTATGAGATTGAAAAATTGTTTTTGAATAATTCATCTAAACATACCAAATCGATAAGATAAGAAACTCCCAAGTTATTTCAGTTTGGAGTCTGGTTACCGGCAGTGTTGGCAGAAAAAGGGATTTTTGGCATTTAATTCGAACCATTGATCTTTGAACAGCTATAACTTTTTTTAGATACATTATAGCACCATACATTCTTTAGCAAAGTTGTTAGGCACTACATGGGCTATACTTTAACGTATGCGTGGTTTGTGCAAATTGTGGTCCCTAGTAATAAAGATGCAAAAAAGTAGGTTTTCCCATACTAATTTGCATACAAATTTCAAACGTAATGTGGAAAGGCGGGTTACAACCAATCGTCCCCAAATTTTGCACAGTTGTTTGGGACCCCAAATGGAACCAAAAAAACATTGTTATTAAAAATGATCATGATGACTCATCCTAATATTTAGTCTCAATAATAGGAATTCTCCTAAAAGTGTCTTTAGTTGTTGCATTACTGTAGCTATTTCAGAGCCTAACGGTATTATTGAAATCCTTGTCAACGCAAATATTCTCATATACAGTGTTTTCCCGGATTTTACAAATACACTTTTCAAAAGCCCTTTGCAATCTTCTTTAAAACCCCAGACATATTCTCAGTATTTTTATGTGAATGAAGTTATCCAGTACCATACCATCCAGCATGTACTTATTTTTAGTACAGGAAGCCATCCAGTACCATACCATCCAGCAAACATCGTAAATACACTATTGCATTTTTCTCGGCGTAAATCGAGCAATTGTGGTAATCAAACATTCAAATCAAAACTTTCAACCATTAATGATATTACATATAATATAACCATGTATGGTGGGAAAACCAAGTGAAATGCCATTCCAGTTCTTCACAAAAAAAAAATTAGAATATCAAAATAAACCATTTGCATACTTAAACATCATGACTAATTGTTGTTAAATTTTCGGATTGATTTTTGTTTTTACTTAAGAGATGAGTTCTGCAAAGGAATTTTATTATTCTTTTACAAATACTTGCTGGATGGGCACACTTCTGCCAAATATAATTAAAGTAACATTCAAATTGTTTTTTATGTTACTTCATACGCGAAGTGTGCGATTTTCTGAGTTGGTTGGAAATGCTATCTAATATGAAGCTTTAGTGTGATAATTTATTAGGTAGATAATGGACTTAAGAAGAGGGTAAGTAGATAGTTCCGTTAGAGTACGGCAGTATGAAAATTTAATAGATGTTGAAAATGATCGAAGGGCCATTAAAGGGTGATACGGTTAAAATTTGGTCAAGGGAAAACGCGTGTAAATCGGTGAAATCGTTTATTTAAAAAATCAAATTAAATTTCTTTTTCAAGTTCAATTAGTATAAAATTCAGGAAAAATATTCAGTTAGGCTTCCGCTTTTCCAAATCCGAATTGCCGGGCCTTACGCTTGACCCCTGCCATCAGATTTTGTACAGCCACCTTGTCCACCTTCTTTGCCGCAGAAAGCCAGTTTGCCTTGAACTGCTGCTCGCCCTTAGCAGTTTTTTTGGTCTTCTTTAGGTTCCGCTTGACAATAGCCCAGTATTTCTCAATTGGGCGGAGCTCTGGCGTGTTGGGAGGGTTCTTGTCCTTGGGAACCACCTGCACGTTGTTGGCGGCGTACCACTCCATGGCCTTTTTACCGTAATGGCAAGATGCCAAATCCGGCCAAAACAGTACGGAACAACCGTGTTTCTTCAGGAAAGGCAGCAGACGTTTATTCAAACACTCTTTCACGTAAATTTCTTGGTTGACAGTCCCGGAAGCTTGCCGGCGCCGGTGGTGTAGTGGTAAGCGTGACTGCTTTCTAACACCCCAATGGGTCTGGGTTCAATCCCAGCCGAGGTCGGTGGGATTTTTCTGAGGCATAAAAATCTCTGGTCACGTCTTCCTTCGGAAGGGAAGTAAAGCCGTTGGTTCCGGCCCATGTGTGTTGTGAATGGGTGCGAGATCCTACGCAGGTGTGGAAGCTGCCTTCCTGCACATTCGATTGTCGTCAATGGATGGCAATCGATGTCCGTCGGTGATTGGCACTAGATTGCGGAACAGAGACCGACGTTAAATAAAGGAAAAAAAAGAAAAAAAGAAAAGAGTCCCGGAAGCTATGAAAATGCTGCTTTTCAAGCCACAGGTACAGATGGCTTGCCAAACCAGATATTTCTTTGCGAACTTTGACAGTTTCATGTGCTTGAAAACATCTGCTACCTTTCCCCTTCCTTTTGCCGTATAAAACTCCTGTCCCGGAAGCTGCTTGTAGTCGGCTTTGACGTAGGTTTCGTCGTCCATTACCACGCAGTCAAACTTCGTCAGCATCGTCGTGTACAGCCTCCGGGATCGCGCTTTGGCCGTCGTATTTTGTTTATCATCGCGATTTGGAGTCACTACCTTCTTGTAAGTCGATAGTCCGGCTCGTTTTTTGGCTCGATGCACGGTTGTAGACGATACACCCAGCTTATTTGCGGCATATCGGAGAGAGAGGTTAGGGTTTCGCTTGAAACTACCGGCAACTCTCTTTGTTGTCTCAGCGGCTTCCGGTTTTCGATTTCCCCCCCGATCCAGACTTCCTGGCTGTCGACAAACGTTCCCCAAACACTTTAATTACATTTGTAACGGTTGATTTGGCAGCTTTTAGCAATTTTGCCAACTTTGCGTGCGAGTAGCTCGGATTTTCGCGATGCGCGAGCAAAATTTTGATACGCTGCTCTTCTTGCTTCGACGGCATTTTGACAACTGAAGAGTGAATTCCAAAATCAAAATAGGAGCAACATTCTACACACACACACCTTCAAAATGAGGGGTGTTCAGGTTTTTTAAATGCAAAATTGAAAGAAATACGTCAAGTTGATATTGACCAAATTTTGACCGTATCACCCTTTAATGGCGGGAAATCCTGTCAGTTGCGGGGCTTAGAAAGTATGTTTTGTGCAGAATATGTAAAAAAGGAGAAACTTCATATGTTGACCTAAATGCATAAATCATGCATCATAGAAAGAGATAGATAGATAGCTTCTACGTCATACTGCGGTCGTGTCTAGGACACAACCCTTTATTTTTTTTTCCTTTGCTTTGGTGTTGACCAACAAAACTATAAACAAACCAAGAAGATGACCCATGTTGTCCCAGCTAACCCTACTAGTCTGCGATCTCAACAATTTTTTGGGGCTCCAATATCTGAAAATTGGAATGTTGAGGTCCTAGAATCTTGAATAGTAAATACTTTGTCTGAGTTGCCGACTGATTTCGAACCACGAACGTGCTTTATCCACTACCCTCTCCATGATTCGGAACATAGATCGGCTAAAAGCGAATAAGAAGCGCTCACTTTTTCTCATATTCTATTTCGTAGGCTTTTTCTGTTGAACGGGAATTGGAGAGCATCGTGGCATGTATGTGCGTCGTTCTACAATGTTATAAATAAAATGCTTGCTATAGTCGAAAGCGCAGACAAGACACAAAATAGGAAAAATACAAAATAATTAAATCGTCTGCAAGGTCAACTTATATCAATCGCTACGGAGGATGATAGGAAATGCAACTGACATGAAATTTAATTCATTTTTGTTTTGCGTGTACTCAAATCACGAACTCTTGGTAAGGGTTGAAATTGTTGACGTTTTTTACTACACTTGCTTCGTTGTCGTGCGCGACAGTCTGTTTGTATTCGTACTCTCATGCTCTTCTGTCGTCTCTCTTACACAACACAAACAGTAGAACTACATTCGAGCAAAAAGAAAATTATTAAATAACTATCATAAAACATGTGTGATTTCATTCTTAATCCTCAATTTGGTGTAAATTAAACCATTTTTGTTCAGAAATGTTATTACTAGGACATCGTTGCTTACTTTTTTTCATCGGCTCTTATTATGAGAAAAACTCAAATACCTACATTCGTAACGGTCAGTTTCGTATAACAGACTCTTTCATTAGACATTTTAGTTTGGTACTGTCATTTTCTTGTTTTGCAAGTGTCGGAAGCAAAGGCAGTCGATTATCACAGAACATGTGTCGACTGCGGTGACCGCTTACAAGACTGTTCTTGATCAACTCTTGTAGGTAATTTATCACAATTTCCTAACTCCAGTAATATTTGAAGGATAATTTAATTTTTTTTCAGTTACTTGACAAAGACTGTCTAAAAACAGGCATAAAACGTAGCTATAAACCGGTGTTTTATTTCCTAAAATGGAATTATTATCCTACAACTTTGTCTCAGATGTCATTTCGATTGCAAGTAAAGTTTTCGAACTATGATTTTTTTTTAATTCAAATACGCTATTTGAATTTTTTGCGATATTCAAAATGGGCGAGTTGTTTGCTCAATTGTGAATAATTGACCAAAACAATCAATTATACAAAGTTTCATACTAATCTGAAAAGGTTGCGACAGATCGATTCGACATTTGGCGTGGAACTGCTCAATTATGCTGAATGTAGATATATAATAAATAGTTTTAAAAAATGGTGTTGGAAAGTTGATCATGTAAATCTAAAACTTTTAGTTTGGGCAACCATCCATTTCAGTACGTATTTTACCGAATCATTGACTGAACGTTATTACAGATTAGAGCTTTTGTTGAAAGAGACCCTTCATCGCGTCTCTACTTGCCATGTTTTCACAATTCAAGTGGTTACTTCTGAACAGCCATGTAATAACCTCAAAACAAGCACGTGTTGTCCTACAAAGCTACTGTCTTCTGGAACACGACAAAAAACTCCCTCCGGCAGACTCACCTCACCTCACCTCACGTATAATCGCAACGGAAATCTCCCACTTGAACGCTTTAATTTAGCACTTCTTCTTGGGTGTGAAGCTGATGCTTTGCAGTCCCATTATAGCAACTGCTCTGGAGTTGTCCAACAAACTCTCACAAACACACACAGTGAGTTAAATGCAACTCGCTGCTGTTCAACACATCTCCCCCCCACTGTGTACACGAAAGATTGCGACACATTCGAAGAAGTGTGTCTGCTATTTATGCTGGTTGACGTGGTTATGTTTTTGTTCACCTCTCACCCCCTCCTGTGCCCCCTTCCCCCCCGTTGCCGATTAAACACAGTAGAAGCAACGTACGCGCAACTGTTCCAACTTCCCTTGCTGAAAAACGTTGCCCTACAATGTGACGACAACAACTCTCACTGTCTCATTAGCGAGTTGCTGCCACTGCTGCTGCTGCAAAGTGACGTACCGGCTTGTCGTGGCTGTGTGTTTATGTTTTTCATTTAAACTTTTAGCACCCGGAGCAGCAGCGCCCGGTGCTTTTCTAAACACTCATGTGTGTAGCAATTTGGCTGTGCTTACCAGCATTATCAAAAAAAAAAAAAAAATACACCACGGGGGTATCGGGTAAGGAGGGGAGAGAGAGAGGGTCTGGACAAAACTTTTTCTGATGTCAATGTTGACATCGTTGTTGTTGCAGCCAGCCACCGCCCAACATGATAGGAAAACAAAAAAGCATATGGAGGACACGAACGAAACGAAAAGCTCGAAAGCGAAACTTTGATTGCTGCAAACAAGTCAAATCGTATTCTGTTCCACTTGGCAGCATGATCAAGCGAAATGCGCACTTTCTATATTTTAAAAATATGCTGTATTTAATATAATATGTTGACATAAATTAAAAAAAAAACCTGACGAGATTTACAGATATTCAAAAATGATTGCAACAACCTGTCCGTTTTGTTTGCCAATCCCCTCCACACATCAGACTGGGATTATGGTCCAGCGAAAGTTTTCCGCAACCGGATGAAAACCATTGCGGCAACTTCTGCTGTTGCCTTCGCCTCTCGGAGCAAAACTCAGAGATCAACAATTCGGGAGATTAGTTTTCTGACTTTTCCCTTCCGAAAACCGTTTGGCGAGTGAAAAATTTAAATTAGTTTTGGAGTTAACCGAATCCCCGTTTCTCAGTCTCTCCCGTCCCCGTTTACCGCTAAACGAAACAAAATGTCAAACTTTTATTCAACGATCAACATTTTGACTGGTTCGAACTTCATTCGGCTTGATGCTTGGGGCAGCCTCAGCTATTACTCCAACGACTGCATGTATATGCTAAAACAGTCTCGATCGATAAATGAGTTAGCTGCACATTTACGAAACTAATTAGACCCACGCAGGGGCATCTATTGTAGCTCAGAAGAAGTTCAGTTCAGCGAAAGAAAATCACCCGATCCACCATCATCGCCATCATCATTGGTTCGAGATTGTGTAATCCATCCAAAGCTTTGATTTGCTTTGTGTTTTTGGAGTCTGCACTGTACTGCTAGCCGCTAGTGGGTTGTTTTTATTGCAACATCAATTTGTTTGCGGGAAACTTGAAAAGAGGCGCCAATTATCGAGGAGCGGGGGCCTCCTGCAGAGATTGAAATGAAAATAAAAGTTCCCATGCAGCGATATTGGGCGGTGTTGGGTAGATGAAATTAATTGGTTTTCTTTTTGTTTCAAACATATGTAGGCATGAAAACAATCACTTTGGTGATCTCAAGCACAATATTTTTATTTTGCCGTGAAAATTGGTTGTCAAATTGTCAGTTGCGATGTGACTATGCAGAACTATCAAGTTACGCATGATGTTTTCCAAAATTAATGAGGAGGCCAATGCTTCAATGGAGTAAACTTAGGTTTGCAAAATTGAAATTGTGAAGTGGATTCAAATATATACTTTCATCCCGTTAACTCTTATGTGCTTGATGATTCAATCAACCGTTAAAAGGGGAGAATGCGTTAAGTAAGTCACGTGAAATTTGGAAAAGCTAAGTCCCCTCACCGCTTCCGCTTTTCCTATACCTAATTGCGCGTCGCTTGCCACACATTTCTACTCCCCCCTCCCGCATTAGAGAGTAACGTTCTTAAAGGATAACCTCATTGTCATGACCGGAATCGTTCTCCATTCCATGTGACGAATTTAAAACTTTCTTTCAATTTACTTTCACTGAAAGACGTTTTCACCGATGATTTTCATTATCACAAACAATATTTTTCACCTACTAGGGAAATTGGATGTACAGGGTGAAAGGTAATTGCTGTCAGTAAAGTATATGGTCATAAAAATGAGAAGTTGATGTGAAATTTAATATTCAGTTTATTTCCTGTTCCGTGTATCTATAAAATGTGTCTTAACTTAATCCAATTCCAATTTTTCTCCCTTTCCGTTTTTGAAAATCGTTACAGCTGGCACGCACGATATTTTGAGGCATTTCATCCCATATTTTTACCAAACGTTGTTTAAAAGTTTCCACGGTTAGTCCCTTGGTATTCCCTAGTTCGCCTAATATGTAGCCCCATGCAAAGAAGTCGAGAGTATTCCAATCGGGCGAGGAGGCAGGCCACTCTTTCGACGAAATTAAATCCGGGAAATTAGCCTCACACCAAGCCTGTGCAACTTTTGCAACAACTTTTGGTGCATTCTATTAATGTTTTTGGACGAAGGAAAGTAAGTGGTTCTTCAAAACATTATCGATGTAATATTTACTGTTGATTTTAACACCAGGTTCAATGAACAGTAATGGAACTTTCAATGTTTTGGAGAAACATCCCCAAACCGTCACCCTGGAAACATTCTGGAATCTTTGAACAGCCAGTTTGTCACGAGGAATATCAGCAAGATATGCAGCATATACCCGATCATTTTGCTGGTTGTGGTGATCTTGTAGCAGGAACATTTTCTCATCCGAACAGAACAGAATTTCGCAATCACCGCAGCAGTTTCCGACATCTTTCGACTCTATCTATCTTTTGCTTTCCGGGCAAACCATGCACCCACTGTTTTTTGTAAGTATTCAATCCGAGATCATCTTTCAAAATACTCCTGATCATTGACTTCCAAGAATTCCGCCGAATTCGCTCTGTCACTCGTTTGATAACTTACGGAGTCCTGACAATGCATTTTTGGCCTGGTCTGGGAGGGATTTTCCACGAGCCGGTTTCCTTGTAGCGTTTAATGGTGCGAGAGATAAATCTTTCGTTTATTCCGAGTGGTTTCAGCGTCTTAAAAATGGAACACGGTCTATGATGCTTCAAAAACAGGCTTAACACAAGTTCCCTTTTCGCGTCCCTGATTATCACGAGTATCAAACGAATGAAAATTCAAAACAAACTTGCATGCCGTGTTGACATTTTAACACACTCTAAAAGAAAAATATGTAGACATGTATTTGATTTATAAAATGGGTTAAAAAATACTACAATTGCTTAAAAAACACTGACAGGAATTACCTTTCACCCTGTAATGTCGGGCTAAATGCATAAATTCAGTAATTGATCGCAGTAGGCCGCGCTTGAAAGCTGACGTGTTTTTCTTTTACTGCGTATTTTCTGCCAGCGAATTAAACATGTTTTGCATTAAATTTGTTAATTTATGTGCTGAAATTTAGTTTCAAGGGTTCATAAAGTTATCATTTAGTGATATATCGTGTGTTGCTTGTCTCCAAAATATACGACGCAACTTCAGTTCCATTGTTCGGTGTCGGTTTTCATTGCCTCTCAGGAGCCCGGTTCTCCGAGTTCGGATGCTACAGTTTCGGTGTGTATTTCTATTGAGAGATCGGTCCGGTTGGTGAATTAGCCCGGGAATGTGTTGATAATGTGTCCGTCGCGAGATTTGATGGTGATTCGGTGGCCGACGTTGCCGTGAATCAGCAAGTTTTCCGCTTGCAAAAGTGCTCGGCTGCTTGTCTCTGGACGGGTGGTAGTTGGTGGCCGCGAACTGTTCCTGGGGAAAGCACTAGACGCGAACCTCCTCCCAGATGACCATGGCAATGCAAATTTGTGTTCGTTGAACGAAGTATTACCACGACAAAAGTGCATCACGAAATGAGATGCAAAGCATAGAGAAAATCAAAACTACGGAACCCATTGGAGGATCAAACTTACATGGTGGGACCAGTCCAAATACATTTTAGAATAGAAAAAAACATAAACTTAATACGTGCCAGGTTTTAAAAGAATATTTTCAAACCTGGAAGCGTGTATGTAACACCAATATCCATTTGATAACGGTGATGCATACATGCGGGGCTTTTTGTAAGTGAAAGTAACCTCGGAATGGGCGTGACTCTCCAGACATTCTGAAATGGTTTGCTGGATCTGCAATAGAGCTATCACTTTCTAACTTCCGGACTAAAGCTATCTACACCCAAGTAACAATTTTGGTTTTATGAAGGTTATGTAGACCATGATTTAGACTTGTAGAATGCTATAAAACCTCTATAAAACTGGAAATGTTACTTGGGCAATGACCATAAATATGACATTGTAGAGAGAGTTCTTCCATAATAACACTGCCGGCCAGTGGGGGTTAGAGGGAATACACACACACACATAAATTCAGCAATTGACTAAATTTCCAATGGCGACCAAAAATATCCATTAGTACCGTCCTAAAGACGCGTTAAACTGGATGAAATTGATAAATAGCTGATTTTTAGCGATGGGCCCAATCTTAGATCCATAGGCCAACATTAGAGCCATTGCTCATCCTTTGCGACTACACGAATTTCCAGAAATTTGATGGGTTTGGTCTCAGGTTTGACTGTGTTCGTTGAACATGTTCTTCGTAGCTGGCGGCCAGGGTGGCCAGACCTACCGATTTATCGGTAGTCCTACTGATTTTTGGGATGCCTACCGATTCACAGACGAAAGGTTGAAAACTACCGATTTTTCACTTTCCTACCGAGAACCACAGATTTTTAATAATCTTGAAAAATGTTCAATACTTATGTTCTGTTTTCCGTGTAGTCTGAATAAGGCTATCCACGAGGCAGTTACGATCAGCTGACTCTTTTGTTTATCAAGAACTTTTGACAGATCACAGTAGAACTGGCCACTTTGTTAAGCAGTTTTGGCGTGACTTTTTACCAGCGATTTCACAAAACTGGACCAACTTATTTATATTTTTTTATGAAACGCACAAATGTTGGCTATTTTCTCGAGGTTCTAGAAGAAAAAATCTCAAAATAATATTTTATTTCAAAGTTCGAGTGGTAGTAAACGTCATTTTAACTGCTCGAATGAAGTGGTTAACTGGCAGTTTATCCTCATATGAATTACTGCTTTGTTTATGTTTACATTCAGCACCAATAACACCAGATCACTCACACACTCTAGATTTCTATGTGGCAGTTCCACTGATAAACGTCTTTTGAATCACCTTATTACAATTGGAATTTGAAATATTGATTTCGACACGTTTAAAGCAGAAGAACTGAAAAAAAGAAAGGCAAGTGTATCGTCCTGGAGCATAACCTCACTCTCCCCCCCCCCCCCCCGCTCACAAAGGTTTCAAGCATCGGGAAAGCCTTCTTAAGACGGCCTACCAATAACTACCGATAAAAGTTTTGAGAAGCTACCGATAATGAAAAAAAATAATCTGGCCACCCTGCTGGCGGCCAGTAGTTCGTTGTACAACGAATTTCGATTGAACGAAGAGTATTTCGGTTGTCCTCGGATTTAGAGATGAAAAACCGTTTGCGGACCTTGCGGAGTTTGTTGGGGAGGCTACGCAGCTCTGTATTCGTAGAACTGGTTTGTAATGACGTCCACTGAATCACCGTTCAGAATCAGGGACCAATTAACTGGTATGCATGTGATCTAGGGCGGTAAGCTCACAGTTTTTAAGATAAAATACTGCTGAAGCATCATGACGATCGGGCAGATTGAAGTGGAACCGCTGGTTCAAGAAGATCAAAAACAACTGGATTGGTAGTGAATGCCAAATCAAGCAACTTTCCATTTGTGTTTAAAATGGGTTGACCTAAATTAGACCATTAGCAAGTATTTATTCGGAAAGAGCCACTCCGCTAATGAGTTTGAAGGCAGATACCCGTTCATGTCCTCGTCGAAATTCCAGAGTAAATGAGAGAGATTTAAATCAACCAGCACCATGATGATATCATCGCTCAAGGACGTAGATTCCGAATAAACAGTGAGCGATTCGCCAAACCGATTCGGACAATGACCTGCTCGAATTTTCCAACGAAACCAAGGAACAATGGTGTACATATTTGGCTGCTATGAGTGTACCACCTCCCCTGGATAATTGACTGGAGGATTCTTGTAGAGCTCCGGACCTGATAAAGGGTGAACGTAGATTTCGGAGATGAACAGTGAGCGGTTCTCCAAACTAATTCGTACAATGATCTGCTCGAGTTTTCCAACGAAACCAAGGAGCAAGGATGTACCATACACTTAGTTTTTTCTACCGATCTCGGCTGTGCAAATCTCGGCAAAAAAAGTTTCACTGAGATCTCAGCAAACATTTCATTTGTTTGCTGAGATTCAGCTAAGCATTATCCGAGACTCAGCAATCAAATGTCACTTTTGCTGAGATCTCAGTGAAACTGTTTTGTCGAGATTTACACAGCCGAGCTCGGCAGAAAAAAAACTAAGTGTGGATAATTGACTGGAGGATTCATTGCGATCACAGCGGAATATTTGATAGTCCGTCGAAAGTTTATAGTCGGATATGTCCAGTTGAAGCCAGGTTTTTGTTAAGACCACTGCATCGTAGTCACAGCTCGACAGTCTCAGCCGAAGTTCTTGGTTTCTTTAACATTTTGATAGTAGATAGAGAAAACTGAATCCAAGTGGTTCTCCATCACACTATCATCAACACGTACCGAAGCAATCTCGGCTGCATTGATGGGGCGTTCCTGCGTTCGTCTCGGCCAATGTAGGGATGTCAGTAAGTTCCAAAGTTTGGTTAACACCAATGAAATGACGACCAGAAATGAATCGTACTCGCCTTGAATGACAGGTTGGAAGACCCCTTCTCCATAACGACACACAACCCAAGTCACCAAAAGTTCTGATAAAAGACTATTTGTGGCTTAAGCAGCTTGGTTGAAGGTGGTCTATAGAATTCTAAGCAGCCTCATTTTTAAGTCGTTATAAGAACTTGAAAGTTCCGGTACCATAATTGAAGAGCATTCTAAGCAGCTTCTGGCGGAACTTGAACGGAACTTTCAGAAAATAAATTAAAAATTGTTTTTGTCCTCTACACCAATATATTTAGTTCGCACTTTTATGAAAGTTATTTCTAAAGGAAGGTATTAATGTGTATTGATTTATCAGCATTAGTAGTAAAATTGGAACTGTTTGAAGAATTAAACCCAGCCCTTCTGTGTGAGAGCCCAAGCACGAACCGCTATCTCATCTGAGATATATTAAAGTGAGCTGTTGTCCCGCCTACTGTTGGAGTTTTCAGTGCCAGCTGACTGACTTGAATATGAAACACAACACCTTGATGAATTTCAAATTGGTGTTTGTCCACATGGTATTCCAACACACTTGTGGCGCAGTGGTTAGCAATCGTAGATCCCATGCCGAATACACGGGTTCGAATCTAGGAGATTACTCCTTAATTTCTTTTTATGTTTGGATAGAATGTTGATGCACTGCATAAATAGAAGAATTATGATTTGTTCGGGCCACTGATCATTTCATATTTACGTACATTAAATTTTGTTACTAATGAAGACTTGTGCGGATTACTTCATGTGACTTGAGAGTTCTGTCGGAACTTTATTTGAACTTTATGGACCTTGAAAGTTCTGTCTGAACTTTATGGAACTTGAAAGTACTGTCAGAACTTTATTTGAACTTTATGGAACTTGAAAGTTCTGTCGGGACTTTGTTCGAACTTTCTGGAACTTGAAAGTTCGGTCGGAACTTTTTTTAACTTTATGGAACTTGGAAGTGATTTTAATCGTTGAATGCGGAGCTTTTGGTTACTTGGGAAGGCAAGGACGACTGTTGGCCAATGACGGAGTGTGCTCGACTGTGGTGGAAGAATTTGGGGCAAATAATAAATATTTGCAAATTGGTTCTAACTCAAAAACTATGCCATTTGGCACAAAACTCTCGGATAGCTTGGGAGATTTCCTACTTAAAAGTGTTATTTCTACTTCAAGTAAGCTGCATTTAGACACGTTTTAGGGATAAACGAGTTTAAAACTTGTGTTTTCGTACGGGATTTCCTTATTATTTCAAAATATACGTGTTAAAGTGTATTGTTTTGCGTAACCAAAAAATGCGCTCTACAACTTTCTTTTTGACACCAATATTCTATCTTGTTTAGTTTTGTCATAATTTCGTACTAAACACATCATGTTGGGTTGTTTAATTAACGGTTGTGTAAAACACGAACTCAACCCCACCGTGCGTTGCTGTTGACGTCTGTTTGCAGCGCGCATAGCACACTTGATCGCCACGCGTCAAGTTCAGGAGCTTCTGGCTTGAGTTCAGCAGGATTATGACAGCGAAAATGGACACATTATCTTACATTATTGGAAGTTCGCTAAACAGCGCGAAGTATTTGGAATTTCTAAAAAACGAGCTTCCAATCCTGTTGGAGGATGAACCACTTGCTGTGAGACGGCGCTTGGTGTTTCAACAGGACGAAGCCCCACCTCATTCCAAGGTGTTCCCCAAGGAGTCCGGATTTGACTCTCATGGACTTCTTTTCGGTGAGTTATTTGCAGTTGAAGTCCATGGAAATTCCCTATTTGTCCATGCAAAACGCCCAAATGCCCCAATTCCATGATCAGAATCAATCAATTTGAACTTGTTTAATATGTCCGGAAGGTCACAAACTTACCATAAAGTTTCAAGTGAGAATTCGTTTTTTCTATGCAGAACACAAGCCTCAACATGTTTTCATCTGTCTATATAGGGAAAATGGGTGTAATGTCAGCCTAAATGCCCCTAATTTGGGCTCATACATAAATTCAGCAAACGACTAAATTTTCCACAGTGACCAAAAATATCCATTTTCACCGTCCCAATGACGCTTTTATCTAGATAAAATTGATAAATAGCAGATTTTTAGCGATGGGCTCAATCTTAGATCCATAGGCGACCAACATTAGAGCCATTTCCCCTATTTAAGAAAATGACTGGGAGCAATCCAAGAAAATTCTGCCAAGAAGAGGAGGGATTTTGACGTAGGGCTACGTATGTGATTTCTATATGAGGGTACACTTTGTGAAAACCGAAAATGGAACATGTAACAAAATTATGAAAGATTTTGAACGTTCATAACTCAGCTGCCCCTGGACCGATTTCAATAATTTTATCACCAATCGATCAGACATATTCCTACGTATTTGTTGAAATTAACACATTTCCATTTTTCAAAATTTCACTATTTAAAATTGCACGAATGGGCAAATGTTGCTATGATAATTAAAATTATCACCGCTTCCCCTAACACAGATTTCAAAGTTGAATTTCATCTGGTCTCACCAAACGGTGTTTATTCAATCACCGCGTGGTGAGTGATGGTGTTCTCCAGTACACAACGCTGCCTGCAAGCAGTGAGCTGCAGCCGACATGAGCATCCATCGAAGGAGGAAGAAGCCACACTGCTATTGATCGGAATCAGTAGCTCTTAGTGAGTCACGGTGGGCCATCTATGTCGAGTGCGTCTTATTAAAAAGTATAAACAGAGAGAACCCCGCTCAAAATTCCTATTCCTCCACAAAACACAAGCTCCTGCTGCAGTTAACAAATAAGATTTATTATATAAGACCACGTAGCCCTACGTCACCATTGCGTACAACCCCATAGGGGCTGTTCCTTGTAGTTTTTTTTTGAATAGTTTAAACTGTAAACATTAAACATATAGAAATGCAGACAAGAATTTCAAGGAATTATGATACTTAGGAAAAGTTGAGAAGTATTCAATGTTGTGAAATTCTCAAAAAAAATTCAGAAATTCAGATCGAACTTCAAATGCAGTTCTGAAGTGAATTTGAAAAGAGTTTCCAGAGTGTTGAAAGTTTATTCTGAAGAGTTTACCATGATAATTATAAGACATATAACATGTTAATTTTATTGATAGCTCAAACTCTCTATAGAGATCTCAAACTTTCTAAGGGGGGGGGGGGGTGTACGTTTCTTGGAGACTAAAAATGTGTGACATCCCCGGGTAGAAGGGAATAGCAAAACTAGAGTAAAATTTTATCAAAATTTTGCTATCAATATGCTATTAAATATGTTATTGATAAGTTGTGCGCATTGACAAGTTAAGGGCTTATTCGGCTATCGAAACATAATTTGCTATTGTTATGATATTTTGGTGTCATGAATTCAAGAGCTTATTTTGATCTGATAGCATAATAGGCTATTAAAACGACATTAGACTATTAATTTAAACAACATACATTTAGTTTGATGAGATACAATATTAAAATGTGATATTAATTTGGCATGATTTTTTTTCTATTCCTTAGATGGGGCAACCACTGACTTTGCTATCAATAAGTTATGGTCCGACTTTTTTGATTGTTACTATTTTGATATTTTACCTCTTATATCGATAAAAAATTGCAATTTTTGATATTCTGTGACCCCAATTTTAATAGTAAATACTGATTTGATATTCTCGTCTACTCGGGAGGCTACGCACAATTATGTATTGGAAAAACGAAAGCGGTAAGGTGGGTTATTTTTGCCCAAATTAAAGTTTGAGGAAACGTAATATTTTTTGTGAAAATTAATAAGAATATTAACATAATTGTAAATTAATTCCAGGAGTTTTCATATGTAGAGAATTTCTTTTAAAAATAGGGGGCAAAATTAAAGAGAAAACTCAAGAGCACCTAAATTTTTTTCTAGGGAAGTGGTTTACAGACAGTGTTTAGCGGAGCATTAAGGGCTCCAACAACCCTCTAATATAAAGAGAGAGAGAGAGAAGGATCAGCAATTGGCATTTTATTCCACTACCCTATTTGCTTATCCTTTACACATACGTGTATTTCATCTACAATGTGCAGACTTCTTCAGTGTCTTGTAATAATACTCGGAACCCTATAATAGTTCATTGTGGTACTGCTCTTAAATCTGATATATTGAATTTTAAAAAATCAATCAAAATTTTATTTTATGCCATTGAATCGTAAAAAATGTTTAATTTTAAGAGCCGATTTTACCATAAATCTCGGTTTAACCCCAAATCCCAGGTTATATAAAAATCATGAGCTTTTTTTTTTGTTTCGTTATTAAATATACTTTCAGTCCTAGGCTGGTTCGTCTCTAATACTTTCAGTCCTAGGCTGGTTCGTCTCTAATTTAGCTTTGTATCATAAAAAAAACAGTATCTTTAAGTATTTTTAGTCTGTGATCTAGGAAATCTTTCGAAGACTGTGATTACCAAGTCCTTACACATTTTTCATTCCCAGAAAAAAATGTCCTATCGAAACTGTACGGATCAATCAATAGCCACAGTAACAAATGTCATCGAACTTCAATTTTCAACGGTTAAGTTCACCAATGGCAGTCAACCGTCACACTTGTTCACACCCGTTCCAAAATTTGAAATTCCCAATCCCAAAACTTTGTAACCACCCATCTTGCGTAACTTTCAAAACTTGTTATCCACCTGTCTGTTCCGGTGTTTTGTACCGCACTGCCTGCAAAATCAAGGAAACGAAGCATTATCGAACCTCGTAAAATACCAACCATGAAACGAAAAAAAACGTTGAAACAAAAGTCAATCCCCGCTCGAACCGGTGTGCGTTTCGATTGACTTCCTTCGAGCAGATTAATTTAAACATCGGATATTCACCGGACCTATCATCACTCTCTCTATCTCCCTCTCTGTGCTTAAGCAAAATGCAGAAACCGGATGACGACCTCGTTGGACACGTGCTGCCGTTTTGAGATTCCTCTTTAATTTGCAGTTTTGCGAAATCGAGAGTGGAAAAAGCAAAACAAATGCGGCGTGAAAGGGAAAATTAAAGAAAGAAAATGTCTCTCTGGCTGTAATTGCCGGTAGCCTACCAGCAGCGTCATTTGGAAGCATTTAGTTACTAGTAACTAGCAGCAGCAGCAAAAGTACGGAATTGCGTGTGGTATTTCTTTTCCAGAGATGATGGAACATGAGATGAAGGGTGCAAAATGAAATCTTAGACACCTCCCTGCTAGGTGCAAAGTGTTTGATATGTGATGAAATTTTATCGCATGATGGAATTACTTTGGCGCACTAAGTGATTATACAGCTGGGGAGTGGCGAGTTGAAATAGATTCCGAGCGAGAGATATGACGGGTATATTGCATTCGGTGGAACGAACAAGTATTTTACATTAGTGACGATTAGCTCACGTATCACGTTTGGTAATCAACACTTTTCTGAATTGCATTGCAGTTAAATTGCTTCTGAGAAAAAGAGATTTAAGCTCACTGTTTAACGTTTCCAAATCATTAAAATATTTCACGTTCCTTTTTTATTGAATCAGGCATCCTCTTTAAATAAAGTCCTTCCTTTTCAGCACTGACTGAAAGCCCATAAACAAAATCGGATCACCGTTTCATCGGAAGGAAAAAGGAACGTATCCCCAAAAAGAAAACAATCCTTCACTTCCGACTCCAGACGACTGACGGTTGACATTCCATCTCATCGTTTGTTGTCAAAACATCCAACGACGATGACGACGGCCTCATCTGGCCGTGACATTCAATCGAGTCGATCCGAGCGAAAAATCGAGGAGACACCACATCTCCAGGCTAGGTGGAGTTGAAAAATCACTCAACTGGAAAATCTTCATCCATCCATTCGTCCATCCAATCCTATCAAATGGTTGGTGCTTGTGTGGCAGGCAGCCAGGCACCAAGAAGCGACACGAGAAGATAATGATGATATCTGCCACATTTGGATTAACTTAACAGATTATGCTTTGCCGTATCGCAAGGGCTGTCCGGATCCATCCATTGTCGTTTCGTGCCATCTTCAACCTTATTGACAAGCGAAATGGGACCTTGTCCCATGGGGCTAATAATAGGTTACGGGCCTTGGCGGTGGGTCGGTGGTCGTGGCTTCGGAAAAGACCTAGATTCTGAAACCAACCGTCTGTGCAGGGAGGTCATTTCCCTTGCGAGGGAAAACAGTGGGCTTCTTTTTTTTTCAAACAAATCTAGCACAATGAACTTCAGCAGGCACAATAAAACCAATGGCTGTTGGTGTCGGCGTCATGGGCGCGGATAAGGACAAGCAGTCAGCTGTGACGAGCGAGCAAATAATGGTAATTTTGCGACGATGACGATCAACTCCAACTGACTGACTGACTGGCCTGAATTGACTTGACTTGACTTGACTTGACTTGGTTCGGTGCTTTATGGGGGTGATGGCACGTTCAAGATACGCAAAACGGGATTCACAAACGGCAAACCAAATCGCCGGACGGTTTTGTTTGAATAACTGTAGTAGGTACTACGCGTGAGTTAGGCTGAGTGGTTGTCCAATAAAAGTCACCGAACTGTGGGGAAAGCTGGCGGGCATTGTTTGTTCTTCGTGAGCTTGTGTGCATTAAAGTGTGGAAGTAGCGAGAAGTGGATTTTTGCGAAGTGAAGCTGATCTGATGAGGAACCATTGGTTTGGATTGTAAAATTAATTCCTGGCCTGTATCATTGTATTGAGCAATTCTCGATTGATTGTTGTGATGGCAAGGTTTTGCAGGTTTGTCTAGATGAATTTTGCTAACGTTTTTGTCTTCATCTCCTTTCGCAAATTCGAAGATCCTTAAACATATTGCTTGCAGTTTTACCTTTCTTACTAGCGTAACATAAGTATTAGAATCGATTTTCACACGTCTTGCCGTCTGCGCCCGATAGCCATCCACACAAGCTATCTCACCTGTATAAAACATTTTCAATCGATAGAGCTCGGCTCGCTCTGGCTCGACAGTTTGATTTAGACATCGGAGCGGTCGCATATTGATGATTTGAAAACCGAGAAAACCGGGAATTACCCAAGGGGCAAGACAGCTTCTAATCATGAGCAATTTCAGAGATGCTTTTGAGGCACCCCGAGTAGCTCACATTACTCAGTGAGCAAGATCACTGTGATTTGCTTTCTAATTATTTGCATCACAGCAACATATGGAGGTGCGAATCCGGAAAGCTGATGTCAAGCAAAACAACAACAAAAATCGGGGGCTTCCGGCCAGAAACTGCAGGCGAACTGACCTTTCGGTACCTGTTTGGAGAGCTGGTTTGATTAGGGACGATTCTTTCGAAGTGACGGCCGGGGCTGATTGCTGAGGAAGAGAACAACTCAAGCTGAACATTGCGTTAGGTCCTAAGTAACATTGACAGATTTTCTTCGACGACTTTCTCTTTGTAACCTCACGGCCATGTAAAGACATTCCTAGGTATTTTCAGCAAACAGATCGATAAAAGAAGCTTTTATCTAGCATATAATATGACAAACACAACAAGAAATGGTAATGTGCTCAAGTTATTAACGAAAGAAAAAGTTGACGAAGAGAATCGATCAATGTTACTTAGGACCTAATGCAATGTTCAGCTTGAACTGCTGAAAGCTGGCTGGAAGTGTAGGTTGTTGTTAGTATTAGACAGGCACTGGCACAGGTTCTTCCATAATATTCAATTTATTCGAAAGGTTCAGAAGAAACTTGGGCTTACTATGTTTGCAAACTAAACGACGTCTAATATGAGACGCATTTTTATTAAAGGGAGTAAACGGAGTAAACAGAGAAAAAATCGATGAACGTCGATCAAATATTGAGGAACATTGAGCTATTCGCCAGTTACTCGATGCAAAAGAAGAGCTCAGAGTTAACCTGTCTCACCCCTTGAAATTAACCGGGAATTTGATTCGAATCGTACAATATTTTCTTGTATTTATTTTAATCGAATTCTATAAATAGGCCTTCTATGTCCGAAAACTTGAATATTTACTTTTCCATAGTTCATTATATCAAAAATTAAGTATGAAATCTAAAAAAAATACAATGCCCTAGGGTCTTTTGTGTTGAATATTTTAGATAAGCTTGCCCAAGTAGCAGATTAACAGCCTTTTTGATTTCACTCTGATTTATTGTAGTTTTAAAACGCTAAGAGACAATTTCTTTAGTTTAAAACCAGCATTTAATAGCGTAAAACATTCTTGATAAGTAGTTCAGCTTTATGCTGTTCTGAAAACCCTTCAAAATCTGACGATGGAGTCAAAAAGTGTCTGATATTAAATATCAATTTAATGCGGCACTCTATCCCTTAACAAAACTGTTCTGTTATTCAATCATACACTCCCTTAGTATTTTTTAAATTGATGCCACGACGAACTAATCCACGGACGATGTCAAATTAGACGCTTAAAATTTAAGGGAATACACTAATGGTACTTGCATCACAATCTGAAGAAATTGCGTTTTGATGATGATCCGAGTAGCATGCATCAGTGCCAAACTGGGACTGAGGAAAACTGCCGACAGTAAACTTCAGGCAGCTGTGAACAGTGATTTCATTCGGCGAAAGGATTAACTGTTCCCAAAATTCAATGCAAACGCACATAAACTTCGCATCTTTCGGGAGAAGGAAAACTTTTCTGTAACGACTGAGCTTCTGAATTATGTAAACACACTTCCTAAATCATTGCTTCCAATGGAAGAAAATCACCCGTACCGTTGATCCACCCATCGAAAGATAAACAAATTTTGATGTTTAACTTTTCCAGATATCTTTACCACCATTAATGCCGTCATAAGACTAAACGGAATAGGATCAAGTAAAATGGGTTCAGATAAAAACAATTCAACAAAACAATTGTGCCGGCGCCGGTGGTGTAGTGGTAAGCGTGACTGCTTTCTAACACCCCAATGGGTCTGGGTTCAATCCCAGCCGAGGTCGGTGGGATTTTTCTGAGGCATAAAAATCTCTGGTCACGTCTTCCTTCGTAAGGGAAGTAAAGCCGTTGGTCCCGGCCCATGTGTGTTAAATGGGTGCGATATCCTACGCAGGTGTGGAAGCTGCCTTCCTGCACATTCGATTGCTGTCAATGGATGGCAATCGATGTCCTTCGGTGATTGGCACTAGATTTCGGAACAGAGACCGACGTTAAATAAAGGAATGAAGATGAAAATCAATTCAGTCTGCAATTATCTTCATAAAATCCGCATTAAAACATGTTTTTTTTTGATAGCGATTTCAGGAAAGCAAAACAGCTTTTTCACAAAAGGCCTATGGAAAATTACATGTTATGCCCTCGCCAGATTGTTATTAGGGTAAACGCTCCTATGGTAGCGGTACGTTAGAAGCGTTTGGTTCCTATAGTTGTGTATTGAGTCTCCATGCACAACTTTAGGAACCAAACGCTTCTAACGTCTTTAATTTCTATACAGGGGTACACTTTGTGAAAACCGAAAATGGAACATGAAACAAAATGATGAAAGATTTTGAATATTAATAACTCAGCTGCCCCTGGACCAATGTCAATAATTTTATCACAAATCGATCAGAAATATTTCTACGTAACAAGAAACTACTGAAAAAGTGGTGATGTCAAGCATTGTGTTATTGCTTGAATGCCGGAATCTGGCCTGCACGACGACAAAGTCGAACTTGTGAACAACGGTGAAATTATGATTTCAATCTGATGCGAACCGAGATAGTTTTCGGACGAGAGTGCAGAAACTGGTCTGTGTTGCTTTGTAGTTCTTAGGTAACTGATTTATTTGTCGTGTTCAGTGTGAGGTGGAGGGTAATCCATTTGCGATGAATATAGATGTAGAAGTGTAGAAGCGGTGTTCTTGGTGGTGGGTATTTTTAAGTTAATTTATAATTCATTTTGTATGTATAATTTTCTCGTAATTTAGTGCTTTATTGTTAGTACTATAAGTTCTGGGCCGCAACATCACCGGGCCCCGCATTCAAGAAGAGTTGGTGGTTACGGTTTCACAATCATGTGCCTTCGTTGGATCCTGATCTTCGATGGGAAGGACGCATAGTTCAGATGTTTCACGGCGTCGAATACCTAGTTGCGTGCGCACATCCACTACACGCACGATGTTGTCACTTCCGGGATAGCTGGCCACAACTCTGCCAAGGGGCCATTGCATCGAAGGGACGTTATCTTTCTTCACCAAGACCATGGTCCCGACGTGAAACTCGGTTGGGGACTTCCTCCACTTAGCTGGTCGTTGGTGGAGAAGCCCGATGTATTCCGTGGACCAACGCTTCCAGAGATTTTGGACGGAGCGTTGTGTGGCCTGGAAATGGTTGAGACGATTGGTCGGCACTTGAGAAAGGTCTGTCTCCGTCAAATGAAAGGGGGACTCTCCTAGCAAGAAATGGCCGGGTGTCAGGGCAGAGAGATCCTGCGGGTCGTTGGAAAGAGGCGTCAATGGTCTGGAGTTCAGTATACATTCAGCTTGGGAAACAACTGTGTGCATATCGTCGTAGTGGTGTGGAGCTGCTCCGATGATCTTCCAGAAATGCCGCTTGAAGGCCTTTACTGCAGCCTCCCATAGGCCGCCGAAATGCGGCGCACGTGGTGGAATAAACTGGAACTCGATGCCCTTCTCCAAACATTCGGTGGTCCATGCAGTGCCGTTGAGTTGATCAACCAAAGCTTGTCGCATCTCTATAACTTCTCAACGCGTTGCGACAAACGTAGTGCTGTTGTCGCAGTGACACGACACGACTCGCGAAGCGCCTCAACGAATTGACGCACGACTCCGTCGACAACCCGGCGACGATGTCGAGGACTACGGCTTTTACGGCGAAACAGACGTACACTGCGACCCAGACTTTTACCGACGCGCCTCTACCTGCCAATGCAATGGTCGAACGAAAAACGGCCCACAGTAATCCAGCCCCGTATGCTCGAATACTTTCGCTGCAGTGACACGGCTTGATGGTAGTGGAGCCATGAACTGGTTGCTTGCTGGGGGATGCAAACGAAAACAAGTCACGCAATGGTGGACAGTCCTTCGAGCTAGATCTCTTCCGCGTATTGACCAGAAGCGCTGACGGATTGTTGCCAGGAGCTGTGTGGGTCCTGCATGCAGTGTTTGATGGTGAACGGAGTTGGCGATCTATCTTGAAAGGTGGTGGTCGGCCGGTAGTATGATTGGGAGGCGGCTGTCGAAGGATCCAGGTGAGTTTGCTAGCCGTCCATTCAATCGGAGAAGACCGGTGTCAGGTCTTTTAATGGTGATTTGAAGTCAGCCTTTCGCAGGGCCATCCGTTCTTGATCATTGTGCCGCAGGTGGCGCATTTCCTGCTGGAAACATGCAGCTTGCGTCACGCGGATGAGTGACTTCAAAGTACTGTCGTATTCGACCGGAGTGATTGGTCCCACTATACGAGCCATCCTCGGCAATCGGCAGTTTTTTGCGAAACGTTGACAGTATCTAGCAACCAGAGTCCTAAACCAGCTGGCGGGTAGATAATTTTATCACCGTTTTCATGAAATAAACATTCTTCCCCAACCCAGTCGTCATAATCGAGTATCACTTGGTTGAACATCATTCTACTTAAACCTGAAAAGATATAAAAGTGCGCTGCTGTCTAGCCTCAACTCATTTTCGCTTCGGACGCCGTGGTGAGCAGGCAGCAGAAGCAGCAAAAGCAGTCGTCTGGCTCGCCGTGGCACAAACGTATCTCTGGTTTGATCTACGAGAAAACACGAGGTGTGCTGAAGGTGTTCCTGGAAAATGTGATCCGTAATGCTGTCACCTACTCTGAACACGCCAAGTGTAAGTGGTCGTGGATGTCGTCTACGCTTTGAAGCGGCAGGGACGCACTCTGTACGGTTTCGGAGGTTAAATCATCACCAACTTTGGCAACAAAACGGCTCTTTTCAGGGCCAACAAGCAATAAAAAAGTAGAAGGGTCTATGCCTAGGGGCACGAATGGAAGCTTGACCATGGCCAGTCAATTGTTGCTTGTTGGGTTGTAGAAGAGTGGACTAGCCACCACGTTCCTACTGCTGCTATTGCTGACCACGCCGTCCGAAGAGAAAATGAATGATGTGCAACCAAGTGGTATTCGACTATGAGGACTGGGTTTGGGAAGAACGTTTAACAGTGATAAAATTATCACTTTTTATGTGTACATTGGACAATTCTTGACATTACCACTTTTTCAATAGCTTCTTGTTAAAAATCATCAGCTGCTAGATACGTAGAAATATTTCTGATCGATAGGTGATAAAATTATTGAAATTGGTTCAGGGGCAGCTGAGTTATTAATGTTCAAAATCTTTCATAATTTTGTTTCATGTTCCATTTTCGGTTTTTGCGATTTTCACAAAGTGTACCTCCATATAGAAATGAAAGACGTCAAAATTTAGAATAGAATTTATCTGTGCATGTTTGTCCATAATCAGAATCACATGCCCCCAACGACCACACGAAATGCTCTCCAGAGTTGTAATCTTGTAACTAAACTTTGAAAGAAGGGTGCAAGTGATTTTGATCGATTCTTTGAAAAAATACTACAAATTTGGAACGCCTACAATTTAAAAAAAAACGGAAAGATCGGTCAATTAATCATTCTGTCAAGCTTCTGCATTCATGAGACGTCTATCGGAAACTGCGCGCAATCTGTTTTCCGTTAATTGTTCACAGAGGACAGTGCAGTGCAAAACATGTCTGGTACCTCTATTTATGCATTTAAATTAATATTGGAGGGAGGGACTTTTTACACATTCTGCACACAAAATAGCTCACCCCTTACATAATTTCCCGCCAATTTTTATGAATTGGGCGGGGCAAAAAGCATCTTTTGTGCAAAATATTTAAAAAAGGAGGGACTTCCAATATTAATCTAAATGCATATATAGAGGTACCAGACACGTTTTGTAGTGTCAGAGTACCTTTATTTTGAAATCTGTGAAAGGGAAATCACAAATCGAGTGTCATCGAAATACACGGCATGTTGAGAAATTGAGCTCGTGAGAAAGAATTTTCTCTCTCAAATTTTAATGTTTTTGGCTCTGGGGACTGCTAGTATAGCGGTAAAAAAATAAGGGAAAAAACTTTTTTTTATTTAATTGTAGCATGTTTAACAATAATTTCCGGGAAAAAATTAACGACAAAGTCCCTGCTAGTTTATTTAGGTTGTCGATCAATTTATTTTTGACCTGAATATGCATCGAAAACGAATTATTCCCACTTCTCTCAATTTCTAAATGGACATTTTTATCACTTCCTACCAGTTGAACAGCGCCATCTATGTGGAAAATGGCCGGACGAAATGATTAATTAAAAGGACTAAATGCTCTTAACATTTGTTCCGTGCACTAGCGCAGCGGTTCTACGTCAAGCTTCCTTTCGTGTCCCTAAGCACAGACACTTCTACTTTTTGCATTTAACATAAAATGCGATGACTTTTTATTCTGTGACATAAATTGCTGAAATTGGCCGGTATTCCTTTTTCAGTTCAAAAGTCCAGCTTTCATTTCTACTTTCTGCAACTTGCTTTACTGAAGTCAGTATAAAGAGTTTCTACCTGTTTACCATTATTAATGGTATTCAGTATAAAAGAGACAAACTCCAGAATCCTGATGAATGTGGGCGTCTTAGTGGAATACCTGTACTCCAGAAGATTAGAAACAGTAGAGCGGTCCTTGAAGAAGCCTTCACTTGTTATTTGGTTTTTAAATAGTTAATAATTTTTGTCGTTAAGATAGATTTGAAAAGTTTTGGAATGCAAGAAATAAAGACAATTCCACGGAAATTTCGGATGTCAGATTGTGTGCCAGATTTGAAAATAGGCCCCAAAAAAGAGGCTTCCAAAGACATGTTAAAAAGGCGTTCATGTGGACTGGTGATACAATTTGATTAGTTTTACGTCCGTGTGCGATAATTTAATTCGAACAAGTTTATAAGCTGGTGATTGGAAGCGGCTCATAAGAATGTTAAAACTATTAAAGGTCCAAAATATAAATACTATCTACCCTAATTCCGAAGTGAATTCCAGAATTTCTTCTACTATCCCCTTGGCGTTTGTTACTTCATAAATTCTTAAAGACACGTGCCAACCACAATTGTCCTCAATTCACTTACTAAAGGGTGTCCACGATGAAATTGCCACACACAAAATTGGTTCGCAAAATTCGAGTTTTCATCCGATTGCCATCAAATTTTCAGGGATTGAGAAATAACTATTAAACTTCATTTTACCATTTTACTCGTATTTTATTTACAGTCCATACGCAAATGCCCGCACCTTAGCCTTAACCCCGGCCATAAGATTCTGCACAACCTGTGAATCAACCGTTTTTTGCATGTAAACCCATACTTTCTTCAGTTCCTCGACTGTCTTCACTACCTTAGGTCGTTTAAGAAGGTGCTGCTTCATAATCGCCCAGTACTTCTCGATGGGGCGGAGCTCCGGAGTGTTGGGAGGGTTGAACATTTTCGGCACGAAATTGACCTTATTGTCCGCATACCACTTCAGCACGTCCTTGGAGTAGTGGCATGAGGCCAAATCCGGCCAGAAGATTGTTGGGACGTTGTGGGCCTTCAGGAGAGGAAGCAGCCGCTTCTGGAGGCACTCTTTTATGTACACCTGTCCGTTCATCGTGTCCTGGGTCACGAAAGGTGCACTCCGCTTCCCGCACGTGCAGATGGCTTGCCAAACCAGGAATTTCTTCGCAAATTTGGACATCTTCTGAGTGCGGACATGCTCCGGAACGCTGAACTTATCCTTGGCCGTGAAAAACAGGTTGCCGGGATCTGTTTGAAGTCGGCCTTCACATATGTTTCGTCGTCCATGATGCAGCATTCAACTTTCGTCAGCATGTTGAGGTACAACTTCCTGGCACGGGTTTTGGCGGACTTGTTCTGCTTCTCGTCGCGATTAGGGGCCTTTTGTACCTTGAACGTTCGAAGCCCAGCCTTAGTTTTGGCCTTCTGGACAAAACTTCGGCTTAGGTGCAGCTTCTTAGCCACATCCCTAACGGAAGCGTTCGGATTTCGGTTGAAGGCCCCAACTACGCGGTTGTGATTTTTGGTGTTGTACGGAATACTTTTTCCTTCACTTCTGGGCTTCCGATCGGTGGTCAACCGTTCCTCGAACCGCTTAATCACTCGCGACACCGTGGAATTCGCGATTCCCAACGTTTTAGCGATGGAACGATGCGAGAGATCCTTGTTCTCGTGATGAATGCGCAAGATTTTATCACTCACGAGCTGTTCTTTCGACTCCATTTCCGAGAGTTTTGATCACAGGACTTTAAAACTTGCAGGATGTAAATAATGCACTATGAACTAAATCCACCCAAATTTTCATTAAATTCTACCCAACGGTTAAAAAGTTAGAGCAATTTCATAGTGTGGCAATTTCATCGTGGACACCCTTTACGCTACGCTCACAGACAATACTGTTGACCGAAATAGACCACAATAGCATCCCCCCTCCCCCCAGACCCATCCACTGCCATCCGCTTGGGAAGGCCTCGCGCGTGTGCACAGCTCGGAAAAAAATATTCTGCACGCGAAGTACAATAAATTTCGTCTAACTGACAGCAAATGACAGCAGCAAAAATATGATCTGTCTGTGGTCGGCTTTCCACGAACACAGTGTGCCATGGTGGTTAGTATGCCTCACCCACTTTCCCTCTCTCCACGTACCTCATCATCGGGAAAAACATGGTAACCGCCCTGGATCAGCATCCTGTTCGAGGATAACAAAGGACGCGCGGGGACCGACATTGTGTATGAGCTGTTTTTTTTTCCCTGCTCATTGCCACGGCCTCCCGCCCCGATACAGGAAGATGGAAATGGCCAAGTCCTGTAGTGTGTCAGTTACGGTCATGTTGGGCAATTTTTTTTCCCCACCAGCCAACCAGCTGACCAGGCTCGGGTCGTGTGCTTTTGAAGCACACTAACGCACACACACACACACACCATCAGGGTTTGACGTTTATTCTTGTACCGGACTGCCTCCTTCGTTCTGAGTGGCCCATTTTTCCCGGGATCTAGGAGTCTGTTTTTGTGCCATTTTTCCAGCCCGCAGTGAAAGTAGTTTACTATCTCAGTAAACCGTTGCCGGTGGTGGCGTGGCTGGCTTTATACCGAGCGAAAAAGTGAACTTTTTTTTTGTTTCCTGAGGTCAGTCTGGAGATAACATATTTAGTTCCCTACTCAGCTGACACAATTGGGGACAGGCTGGCTTTTGGCGTAAAGGGTTCAGAAAGTTATGGTTACGGCTCTTTGAGCACTCTCGACCGGGTGAATGAAGTTAAACCGATAGTTTCCCGGAATGGACCTGAGGATAATCCGTTTAATGATTTTTTATTTAACATGAAGTCCTCAACCTGAAAGGCTCAATATAAAGTCAACGAATTTCTTTTATCTCCGAGAAGGCTTGCTGCGACGAAAAAACGGCTAAGCAAAACAATCCCGAAACAACGTCAACAACAGTCGCGATTCAAACATTTGCATACAAAAAGAGCCAAGGGTTGGCCTGGGAGGGCGAAAACACGAAGCAGGCGAACCGGTTTTCAGCACTGGTTTCGATTTTGGCTACATCCGCAAGCACCAAACGTCCGACCAAAACGTGAGTTCCAGTTCTTCCCGGCCCAGATCGGGCTAGCTGCTGTTTGTTCTTTGTTGATATTTGCATACGGCACACAGTTCTGTTTTGTGTTTGCTTTTGTGTACCTACACTACCCATTCACTGGGGGAGTCTGTACGTCGTCCATTCCTGTGGGTTTGATTTTTTTCCGCTCTTTCCACACAGCCAACAAAAGAATAAAAACGTCCCGACAAAAGAAGAAGCGACCGATCTTTCGCTTTTGCTGTGACCGGTTTTGTGGATCATCCACCCACTTTAGCCACCCACTCAAGGTGGACATACGTATATACTCCCACGCAAGCACACAAGCACCCGTCACCTTTATCGCGCGATACGAGGGGGAAGCTCACCACGTTTCGAAGGGCGGTCAAAGCTTAGAACGGCCGACCCGATACACGTAATCTGCTATTCTAGTCGCGTAATCTTTGTTGTTGTTTGCACTTTTTCTTGGGTGATTCTTTTTACAGTTTTGTTTGCAAACGGTCACACGTTTGTTCGGGATGTTTGAGGCAAATATTGGCGATGCCCGAACATGCATCGAGACTGTCTATTTAAATTGCATTTTCAATCGTCGTTTGGTTTGACACAATTTTCAATGAATCATATCGTCAGGCTATTTTCCACAGAGATGGCGCTGCTCTGCGGGAAGGAAATCAAGACCAACAATTGAAAAGGCCCCAACTGCATTTTGTTAAGTTCGCCAACGCAAACCAATAAAATGAACAGGTAGGGGAAATTCTCCTCTTCCCGATTGTGTTTTAGGTTTGCGAAAATGGCCTTACAAGGTTTGTTTACAAAATGCAGTTGAGGCCTTTTCAATAATGGTCTTAAAATGATGAAAATCCCCAGATATAAATTGAGAGAAGTGGGAATAATCACAGGCGTGCACAGGGTGGAACAAGAGTTGGGCAATTGCCCACATTTACATAATTATGACATAAAATAACTTGATTTCTTGATAGCTTGATTGGAAGGTAAAATAACTTCATTTCATAATATAAGGGCACTGAAAACCTTTTATTGCGTCAACTCCTTTGAGATAGTGCCTGAAAATTGCACCAAAAAGGTGCATGAAGGGTCAAACTTCAATGAAATTTTTTGGTCATACAAAAAATTTCGGGAGTAATTTTTTTTTTTTTTTTTTGAGGATGGAGGATTAAAAGGGGTGAATTTAAGGTTGAAAAAATTCACCTTTCTGGTGGTAAATCAAAGAAAAAACTTTTAATTGAATATTTCTGGTGTAAAAATATCAACAAGGTGGTGCATGGAGGGACTAATCAAAAAGAATAACTCTGGTAGAAATTTTGAATCACGCCAAAATTTTGGAGGTGCACATTTGACTGAAAATTTCTGGTGGAAAGTTCGCAACACTGTGGTGAATGTAGAAGCAAGGATTATTCATATTTCTGGTGCAACATTTGCAATTTAAATGAAATGAACAGAACATTTCTGGTGGAAAACATGCACTGGTCTGGTAAAGAAGGCACAAGCTTTATTTAAAATTAAGCTATATTGAAAATTTCTGGTGGAAAATCTGCACCCTTCTGGTAAACGGATGGGCAAGCTTTTCGGAAAATTTTGGTCTTAAATTTTCAGCCTTCTGCTGAATAGAGAAACATATTTTAATAATAATTTCTGGTGTAAAATTTGCACTATTCTGATGATTGGAGGGAAGCTGCTTTACTGAAAATTTATGCTGAAAAATCTGAAAATAGGGGCAAGCTTTATTTGGTGGAGAACCTGCAACATTTTGATGATAGGTGAAACCAGCTATATTGAAAATGTCTGGTGGAGAATCGAAAAAGGAAATCTGTACCAATCATAAGATTGGAGAAGCATCGTTCTGAACAATTCAAATTTTCTGGTGTAAAATTACCTGGAAGCAAGTTAGTATTGAAAATTTCTGGTGTAAGATTTGCAACAACCTGCTGCATGGAGGGGCAAACTGAATTGAAAATTCCTGATGTAAAAATTGCACAGTTCTGGTGAATGGAGGGGCAAGCTTTATTGAATATTTATGATAGAAAAACTACAACGTTATGGTGAATGGACAGACAACTTAAACTTAACTTCTGAGAAGAACCTCAAGGGTATTGAATTCTGAGGACAGTTCCAAAAGAAAAGTTTTTCTGGGGATGAATCCATGAAAACTCTGCGAATAATTTCTATTCAATCCTGCAGATAGTTCCAAGATATTTTCGAACAGAATACCCAGAGAATCAAATTTTGAATGAAAATCCAACGGGATGTTGAGGAAAATTTCAAGGGAAATCTGAGGATAATTTCAAGCTCATTGTGGGAAAAATTTTACGAGAATACAGAGGAAGTTTAGGGGAATTTCAGTTCCAAGGTGTTTTGAGAAAAAAAAAAGTTCTGAAATATTCCAAGAAGAACCTCAAGGATATTGCATTCTGAGGACACATCCAAAAATTTCTAAAAGAATTCAAAGAAAACTCTGCGGATAATTTCTAGTGCATCCTGCAGATAGTTCCAAGATAATTTTGAAAAGAATACCGAGAAAATCAAATTTTGAGTGAAATTCCAAAGGGATTTTAAGCAAAATTTCAAGGGAGTACCGGTAATTTTTAGCTCATCCCGGGAAAAATTTCTGAAACTCTAAAAGAATTTCAGTTTCACGGTGTTCTGAGAAAAAAATCATGAAGAGTTCTAAGTATAATTCCAGTTGACTTCTGAGAAGAATTTCAAAAGAGCTCTAAGGAGGGTTCTAAAAAAATCCGAGAAAAACCTCAAGGATATTGAGTTCTGAGGACAGTCCCAAAGGATTTCTGGGGAGTATTCCAAGAAAATTTTGCGAATAATTTCTAGTGAATCCTGCAGATAGTTCCAAGATAATTCCGAAAAAATGCCGAGAAAATTAAATTTTGAGTGAAATTCCAAAGAGATTTTGAGGAAAATTTCAAGGGAGTACCGGTAATTTCTAGCTCATTCGGGGAATAATTTCTGGATAATACTGAGGAAATTCTTCTGAAACTCTAAACTTCCAAGGTGTTCTGAGTAATAGTCAAGAAGAGTTCTAAAAATAATTCCAAATGACTTCAGAGAAGAATTTCAAAAGAGCTCATAGAGTTCTAAAAATTTCGAAAAGAACCTCAAGGGATTCTGAGGATGGACTTTTGTGTAACTGTACAAAGTTTAAGGATAGCTTTTGGATTCCCTAGTTGAAAAGTCGGTATTAGTTTGTCATTGAACCTTGGTCTATTGTTGTCGTACTAAGAATTTGTCTTAGAATCTTCACTGAAAATTTCATGTCATTTGTTACCGTGGTTAAAAAGTTACAACTGTTTATGTGCGTTGCAATAAATTCGGGATTATCCTTTATATCATCTTTAAAACATGCTGAATGTTCGGCATCATTTCTATTGGCAATCATTGCAGATGAGACGAGCAATTGTTGCCATCACGAGCAGTTGGTGATTGTCATCAGGTATATTGATAATGATGGGATTAAATTGCCAATTCAATAGGCTGTCTAAAAGCAGTTTGCATTGAAGAAGATGAACCAGTACCGAAGCAAAAAATAAATAAAATTAGCTTAATTGAACAGTAGAGAAACAGTGGTGGGTGGACAGCAGAAAAAATACCCCTCCTTAACAAGATTCCTGTGCACGCTAGTGGGAATAATTCGCTTTCGGCGCATATTTTGTCACCAAAAATAAACGACAACCTAAATAAATTATTCAGGGACTTCGTCATTCAGTTTTGTCCCAGAAATTATTGTTAAACAAGCTACAATTAAATAAAAAATATTTTTTCCCATACAGTTTGTTTTTGGTTGTCCTACTTTCAAAAGTCTTTTGTTCAATTTTTCAATACTCAATCAATCTTCAAGTGGAACGCATTCACATTCCCAATGCTTATATTTCTCTCGCTAACCCGTCGTCGTCGAGTGGCAAAAAAAGGGAGCCCGGTGAGTAATTTTTTGATACGGAATTTTTACTGAACATAATCCGCGAATTCACGAATTTCACCCCACCCAACTGCGAAACACGTTCAGAAGCACTTTTGGTACACTTTCAATATCAATTTCGTTCGAAAACACTATTTTTTGTTTTGCAAAAGTAGTTGCAAGCGAGCCAACATCAACACCGATCGTGCCGAGCTCTTTCAAGCACCTTGCAGCGCGTCAATAAACAATCACACATTCAATTCCAAGATGTTCGATTGTCCAATATTCAATTGTCCCATGTTAAATTGTCCAATGATCGATTGTCCAACGTTCAATTGTTACAATTTTCAATTGTCCATTTTATACATTTTTCAACTGAGAAATTTTTAAAAGGGTAAGTGTGCGAGTTATGGCACTAGTGTTTCAGTTTTGGTCCTGGTGACTAGTTCAAATTTGGAATAATTTTGTATGATTTTATTTGCGTAGATATATTACAAAATATGTGTTCTAGCCTTACATGGAATAACAGTTGGGAAAGAATGAAAAAAAAAAAACTAAAATTTAAGATAAGCCAATAAGGGAAGTTCTTGGGCCAAAAACTGGCACACTTGCCCTAATTCAAGTTTTGATTGCCAAATTTATAGTTCTCCAATGTCAAATTGTCCGATGTTCTATTGTCTAATTGTCAATGGTCAGTTGTCAAAGGGTGAACTGTCCAATGTTCAATTGCTTCAATTTCGATATGTCCGTTTTGTTCATTTTTCACCTGAAAAATTTCCATTAGTTCTTATTAAATTTTCCTAATTTCTCATTATCCAATTTTCAGCTGTCCAATTTTAAAGCATCCATTTAAAAGCATTCATTTTGAAAATCAATAATCAATAATCTCATACTTGATTGTCCCCAGTTCATATGTGCAAAATTCTTTATCATTAATTTGTCATATTCTCTCTTTCTGCCCAATTTCAAATTACCTTATTTTCGATTTGTCAATATTCCCAAGTAACATTGCAAGTTTTATCGAGGTTCTAAAGCATGCTACAAGTCTAAATCATGGTCTCTAGAACCCTCATAAAACCAAAATTGTTACTTGGGTTGAGTTGTGCCTATTTTCAATTTTCTCACTGTAAAATTTTTTGTTGTCATATTTTCAGTAGTCTAATGTTCAATAAATGCTTGCCCACTGTTGTATGGTCCAATGTTCAATAGTTCCAATAAATTTTTCAACTGAGAAATTTCGAATAGTTAAATTTTAATGTTCAATGTTCAATTGGTTCAAATTCTAGTTGTTCAATTTAAAACATTTTCCAACTGAACATTTTTTAATAGCACAATTTTCAATTGCCAAATTTCTAATTTTCCAACGTTCAATTGTTCAATGTTCATTTGTCAAATGTACACCCACTGTTCAATTGTTACAATTTTTGTTCATTGTTCAGTGTTGAATGTTTCAATGTCCATTGTTTAATTGTCCAATTTTAAAATGTCCAATGTCAAATTGTCCAATGCTAAATTCATGCAGTAGTCCAATTTAATTTGCCCAAATTTAATTTTTTTGAATTTTCAACTGTTAAATTTGTAGTCATTCATATTTCAATATTCCTATTTTCTATCCAATTATTAATAACCTTTTGCTTAGCTCTACTATTAGTAGAATTAAAAAATAAACATCGGAATAAGGCATACAACAATGCTGCTTAAATGCTCATCAATTCAGTTAGATTATAATTATATGCTTGATTGTGCACAAATATATTATCAACTACTCATTTTCCTAATGTAAAACTTTTGGTTGTCATTTTTTCAATAACCTTATGTTTAATTGTCCAATTTTCAATTAACCAATATAAAATTGTACAATTTTTTGATTGTCCAATGCTACATTTTCCAATATTTTATTGCCAATGTTCAATTGTTGCAATTTCTAATTGTCCATTTTATACATTTGTCAACTGATCAATTTGGAATACATAGTTAAATTTTCGATTGCCAAATTTCTAATTTACCAATGTTCAATTGGCCAATATTCAATTGACCAATGTTCAAATGTTCAATGTTCAATTGTCCAATGTTGAACTGTTCAATGCAGTGCTGAGCTTTGCCATTGTCTTTTCAGACTTAGGCGCAATATTGACAAAAATCTCGCGCAACACGAGAAAAGGGCCTATCATTGTTGATCGATTCTCTTTCGCGAATAACCCAAATGCAAATTGATTTCCCATTCAGTTTGTTGTTTCAGGCGCAAGCTTACATCATCTTCTGTCGAACTGTGCAGCGAGCTTAGCGAGCTTTTAAATTTTAAATTCGTTTAAGTTGCCGTGGTAAACCAAAGAGAAAGTCGATGAAGAGAATCGTTCACAATATCACCAAGTATTGCCGAGATTTTGAAGCACTGTTCAATTGTTCCAATTTATAATTTTTCGTTTTGTTTATTTTTCATTTGATCAATTTTCATTAGCCTATTTTTCAATGTTCAGTTTTCAGCTGTCTAATTTTGAATCGTTAATTTTTTCAACATTTTTTCACTCAGTTATCAATATTTAATCTTACTGACCATAGTTTATTTGTACAACAGTTAAATTCATTTATTTGTCAATATTCTCTTTTTGTACCCAATTTTTAATAATTTTATGTTCGTTTATCCAATATTTATTTGTGCATATTTTGAATTTTTGAATTTGTTCATTTATCAGCTGCTCATTTTCAATTACCAATTTTTGGTTGTTCTATTTTCATTAGCCAATTTTCTTGCTATCAAACTTTTGGTTTACCTATTTTCAATTGTCTTATAATCAATTTTCCAAAACTTAAATGTCCACATTCAATTGTCCAATGTTCAGTTGCCCAATGTTCAAATTTCCAACGATAAAATGTCCAATTTAAAAACTTCAAGTGTTGAAATGTTCAATTTTCAAATGTCCAATGTTCAATTGCCAAATGTTCATTGGTCCAATGCCAATTGTCCAATGATCAATAGTCCAATGTTAAATGCTCCATCGTCCAATGTTCAAACGCCTAATGTTCGAACGTACAATGGTCAATTGTTCAATCCCTAACAAATATTGAAAGCTGAATAAGAGCTTAATCAGGCATAAATTTGCTTCTTCTGCTAAAAATTGCTTACTCAGCTTATTTTGTTTGGTTTATTAATTTATTTGATAAGGCTAAAGAATATAAACAGAGAGAACCCCGCTAAAATTCCTATTCCTACACAAAACACAAGCACCTGCTGCAGTTAAAAATAAGATTTATTATATAAGACCACGTAGACCTACGTCACCATTGCGTACAACCCCAAAGGGCTGTCCCTTGTAGTTTCTTAATCATTTATTTGATAAGGCTCAACCGAATTATCGTTACAGAGCCAATGATTCTTGTTCACGATACAATACATCTTAAAATCATAGTCAAAAGGTACACAATAAACATTTTATCTTCCGCTATCCAATAAGCCTCCGCCACCAGAACGGGAGCCGCTTCCAGTAGTTTCATTGTATGGCAGATTCGCCAACGGGAGTCAGAGCGCTTCAATTGCAGCAATGGACGCAAAACGTGGTCAGCACTCGCACAATCATCACGAAACGGTTGCTTTCAAAAGTCGACGACGCATCGACTGAAAGAACTTCTGATGAAAAACAATGAGCAGGACCACACAATGGTTGCTGCCGAGTAAACAGACGATCGCGTGACACATATTGAGAGTGGTCTGCTTCTGTCGACAACCGAGTGAACACTGTATACTCAGCTTGTAATAAGCTGAAATTTATCATCTGAGAAATTTCAAAAGTCAAATTTTAAATTTCTTGATTTAAATTTTCCAATTTGCCGCTTCCAAATTTTTAATCATTGATTTTTCAATATTCATGAATTTATGAATTGAAAATAATGATGTACTTTATTTTAAATTGCTTATTTTCTTACTGTAAATTTTTGGTTGTCTTATGTTCAAAAGTCTTAGGGTGAATTGTCCAATGTTCGATTGTTCATTTCATTTAATGGTCAATTTTATGAATTTTCATCTGAGCATTTCTAAATAGCTCAATTTGCAATTGGTTAATTTATATTTGTCCAATTTTTAATTAACAGATATATAAATCAAGCTGAACATTGCATTAGGTCCTAAGTAATATTGATCGATTCTCTTCGTCGACTTTTTCTTTTGTTAATAACTTGAGCACATACTTGTTTCTTGTTGTGTTTATCGTATTAGATGCTAGATAAAACCTTTTTTTTTCCAATCTGTGTGTAGAAAATTCCTAAGAAGGTCTTTACATGGCCACTGGAATACAAAGAGAAAGTCGACGAAGAGAATCTGTCAATGTTACTTAGGACCTAATGCAATGTTCAGGTTGAAATGTTCAATTTTCAATTCTTCTATTTTGAGCTGTGTGTGATTGTACATGTTTCAAATGTTTAATTTTCAATTAATCCATTATTAACTGACCAATTTTTAATAGTGAATCTGTCAATAGTCCATTGTTATAGCCTTATGATCAATTGTGCCATTTTTAAATTGTTAAACTTTCAATTGACTTCTTTAAAATATTGAATAAGATGCTGTCCATAAGCCTCATGAACAGTTTTTTGAGAGTTTAAGGACTTCTTCGTGCCCAGTCATGCATTCTTTTTTTTATTTATTTCGTGAGCAGTGGACAGTTGCCAGCCCACTTCTCACTCAAACTGTCCACATGTAATATGGACAACTCCATATCAGTCCCAATTTTCATCGATCGCATTTCTATTTTCAATTTTCCACGAGCTATTTTCAAATTCATCATTATTTCTTATTTAACTATTTTCAATTGATCAGTTTTTAACATTCCATATTTTATTTCTCTACTGTCGTGTGCGTGTGTTTTAGTTTTCTTATTTATATTGTTCAGTTTTCATTGTATTATTCATTCCAAACTGGTCGACTCCTCTGATTTGAAAATGTCTGACATCGACTCTGACTCTGACTCCCATTTAAGAAAAATAGAATTAACATATTCTTACCATGAATTCTGGCTGTTAATATATTCAAGCTGAGATCAGATACCTTTGCAAAAGATCCAACAAAATGTTAACTACATTCATCGAACACTAATAGAATAGGGCCACTCAGTTTTTGTTAACGTAACTTGTAATGCCCTTTCTCGCAATCTAAACTTCTTCTACACAAATCTTCAACACATATGGGGTAGCCCATTCTTTGTTCGTCAATGTTTCAACTGTTAATATTCAAGAGTCCATTTTCTATTGCCTTAGTTAAAACTATTTTTTTCTTATATTTGTCCATTTTACAATGGATCCATTTTGAAGTGTCAAATTCTTCATTGTACTTCTTTTATTATTCAAATTTTAACAACCTAATATTCGTGTGTCCAGTGTTCCTTAATCATGGAATTTTGGATATTGGAATTTGCAATTATGAGTGTTAAATATTGAACCTCCCTTCATCAGCTTTAAATTGCTATCGATTTAAATTCCCATCATTCCTGAATTCCAGCCAAACTTCACACGCCACCGCCCACCAACGCAACCCGTCCGAAGCAGTATCATGCAGCGCGGTTCAATCCAAACGACCTCTTTAATTAGTTAATCAGTCAAGGATAATGAGAATATTTCACTTCTCCTCGTGCCGTCTTCATCATTTTTTCCCCGCGCGGAATTCTGTCCTCTGGGCAACAAGAAGCTGCCATGGATGTCGCTTGGTGCTGTCTGGGAAAATTAATGAATTCCAAACAACAGCAAATAAATCCGATCCGATGGCGATGATGGCAGCAGCGAGGAGAGAGGGATGGAAAATTTGAAAACTTCCTCAACCAGTTTAGAGCATCGGCCCGCAGTTGTGATTTTGGATTTTCCTTTTCTCTCGACGAACTTTTTAGGCCTGTTGGTTTCGCTTGGCGATAGCCTGTCAGAACTGGGGTAAGGGAGTGATTGAAATGAGATTAGGTTCAGGATTAATGAGTGACTGACGAGAAGGACAACATTGAATAAGTAGACGGAAAGTGCTTCCACCCACCACCGGTGGATTTCCACGAAGTCAAGATAAATTTGGCTTTTGGTTGACTTTAGTGCACGCACTTTGCGGTTCGAGATTAGCGTAATCTCCGTTGTGCTTTTTGTTTTGGGATTTGATGATGATTTGTTTTGAATGCTTTAATGATTAATATTTTTATCTATGCTCTTCTACTTGCAGCCATCATCACAGCACAAGTTCAGGTCGATACGGACCCAAAGGAGATATTAGTTACGGAGAATCAGAGAAATGTTAGTCTGCTGTGTCGACTTGGACGACCGATTCAGTTTTGCACGTAGGTTGACTAAATCAGTGTTGAAGATTACCATAATTAATCGAAAAATTTCAAATTACAGGATCGCCTTACCACACAGCAACCAAGTATCGCTGAGACCCGGCGAACCGCAAAAGGATGGGATGACCTACTTTGGAGCCGGCTTCGAAGCTGGAGCCTGTGGCGTAACGATAGATCGGATAACGACGGCCCACAACGGTGAACTCAAGTGTACGCTGTTTGATGGTCAAGGCTTCGAGGGGACCATCAACGTTGTAGTGGCAGGTGTGTAGTAGACGCTGGGCTTACCTGCAACGAAATTAAGAAGAGAATTTTGATTATTTTTCTTTCCATTCACAGTGGCACCAAAGCCGCCACAGATTCAACTGGTCAAGCCATCTTCTGCTGTATCCTTCGAGGTGGATACTGAAATGGAAGTTCACTGTGGCGCTGAGTTTGGAAGTCCTGCCGCTGAGCTGTTTTGGTTCTTGGGTACGTACTGAATAACCAGATCAATATTAGAACAAACTAACGAAAATCCCTTCCAAACCCAGATAACGAGCCGATCTACGAGGGAGTCTCTCAGCCTGAATATCGGGAGGAAGAACAAGGATACTCAGTTTTCGTGAGCCTACGACGCATCATTCATGCCAGCGACAGTGGAAAGCGGTTGATCTGTCGAGCCAAGCACATTGCCTACCCTGAAGGAATGTCGGAAACGAGCCTGCAGATCACCGTCAACTGTAAGCAGTTCATTTTGCAGCAATCGTCTCAGACAGAGGTTGACATTTGAAATTTGTTTTCCCTTCTTTAAGATGCCCCACAAGCCCTTCCGGAAACGATCGTTCCTTCGTTGACGGTGGGACGCACCGTGGATGTTACCATCGAGATTCTGTCTAATCCAGCACCGCAGATCGCTTGGACTGTTGATGGAATGACCATCGAACAGGGACGGGAGTTCGAACGGTACGCGGCGCGCGTTCCCGAACGATTGGTAAGTTCAGTTTAGTTCATTGTCGATTTTTTTTATTTGTATTTGTATTTATGCTATAAATCCATCTGACATCGTGGTCTTAACTTAACTAAAAAAAACTTTAACACCTTGTACAGAAAAAGACGTTTCGAAAGACGTTGGTAGTGATATTGAAGACAAACAAGCTGTAATTGTCTTGGAGTCTTCGACTTATCGAATCGATGGGATTGTTGGATCCGTACTGTGTTCGTCTCATTGGCTGGCGCATTAGCTGTCTAGATCGCAGCACTCGTTTAGGGGCGTAGATGTTGAGCTGACTCAGCAATGCAGGGCAGTCTATTTTGGAGCGTAAAATTTTGGCTCCTAAGATAGCTTGGCTGAACTTGCGTCTATCCACTAGCGGTTCAATACCAAGCAGCGCACAGCGGTGCTCGTAGGGTGGTAGTCGTAATGAGTCGGTCCATGGCAAGCCTCGTATAGCACATCTGACAAATTTCTGCTGCACTGATTCGATTCGTGAAATCCACACAGCATCGTACGGAGACCAGACGGCAGAAGCAAATTCAAGAATTGAACTAACTAGCGAGCAATACAGAGATCGCAAATATAGAGGGTCATCAAATTCGTTCGCTATCTTGAGAATAAATCCAAGTTGACGATTTGCTTTATCAACTATTTCCGAATAGTGCATCTTGAATGTGAGTTGATAATCCAGTACCACACCCAAGTCTTTAACATGATCAACCCGATTCAGTACAGTGCCATTGATAGTATAATCATATAGGATAGGATTTCTCGTTCTTCGAAAGGATATGATACAGCATTTGGACTCACTGACTGCTAGATGATTCAGTGCTCCTAACAACCAGGTAGATTTTCAAATCGTCTGCGTAGAACATTAGGCAGCAATTCAGAAGAACGTGGGACACATCATTGAAGAACAACGCAAATAACAGCGGCCCCAACTTGCTCCCTTGCGGCACACCACATCGAGGAATGAAAGGTGCAGACACGGCTGATCCAATTGTCACGAACAATCGACGGCCAGTCAAATATGATCTCAGCCAACTACAAATTCTCGAAGATGCTCCTAGTCGCTCCAGCTTAGCCAACAGAATATTTGACCTCCTTGCTTCATTTTGCTGATACAAAACGACGTTTATTCACACAGATTAGTGATGACTGAACGTTGCTGAAAAAATCCAAGCTGAGATGTTGAAATGTACGTTTAACAGGCCTGGAGCATAACAGCATTGAGAATTATCTCGAAGCATTTGGATCCGGCAGGCAACGAAGTTATTCCACGATAGTTCGACACATCCACTTTACTGCCTTTCTTAAAGATAGGCTGCATGTATGACATCTTCCAAGCGATTGGAAACTGCTGGCTTCAAAGAGAGAGGTTGAATATAGCTTGCAGAGGTGTAATCAACATGCCACTACATTTTTTCAATATGCACTCCACCATCGTCTGATTAACATCGAAAATATCAATGCCGAATGCGTCCACGGGCAGGGACCTTGTCGCAGTTTCAACTTCCGATGGAGACGCAGTTGATGCCTGAAAAACACTCGCAAATCGTGCAGCAAATAGTTCGCATTTGGCTTCTGCGGTGGAGGCAGATTGATCTTCCATGCGCATGGTAGATGGAAGGCCGCTTTCATTTCACTTAGTTTTTACAAAATTCCAGAACTGTTTAGGATTTCTTCGCAGATTGTCCTGAACACGTCTTACGTATCTGCCGTACAAGTAACGGTTATAGCTCCGATAGTTGCGACTAGTTCGTGCAAACGCCAGTTTGGTGATGCCATTTTTGCGTGCCGAGAAGCGTTTAAGCATCTTAGATCGAATACGTCGAAGGCACTGTAAGCAAGAATTGGACTAAGCAGGTTTTCTCCGAGGTCTTGACAACGGAACACAGAATGTGAAGCAATCGCGCAGTATACTGTTGAAGCAACTAACAGCATCATCTACGTTGCTACACCAAAAAACAGTAGACCAATCAACTTGAGAAAGCATAGAGTTGAGTGCGTCATAATCAACTTTACTAAAGTCACGATCATGTTCATCGACGTTCTCAACAAATGGATTTGATGCACTCGCAATCAGCGGACTTCTCTGGTGGTACGTATGAAACACCAACGAAGATAAACCTTGTTTCGGATGAGATCTTTACCCATATGCTCTCCATGCTTGCACCCGAAGAGGTTTGCACTAAAGCTGCTTCGAGTTTGTTAGAAACAGCTATTAAAACACCTCCACCACCTGTCCTGGTACTGTTCAAAGCAGAACGATCGGTTCGATAAACGCTGAATCCATCACCGAACAATTGACATGATTTAATTCGGTCGTCGAGCCATGTTTCCGTGAAAACAAACACATCATAACTGTTTTCCGAGGTTGCAAGGAAGACGTCGGTGATTTTGGTTTTAATAAAAATGTAGTTGAGATTTTGCCGGATCACACGAAGCAACTATCGTGTCGGTTGTGCTTTCTCTGCCATTCCGGTCGATTGAACGGGTTCTAACGTTTGCAGCATTCCCTCGAACAGAGCTGAAACTTGGGAGCAAGTTGGAAGCTTGGAAGACCCCATCACCGTCCTTAACAACAGGGCGGCCAGAACGACTACGACGGCGGGAACCAGCAGGCTCGACTGAGTTGAGGGGATCAGGGGCTTCCATGAGGCGGCAGGCAGTGCGTTCTGGTTTGTAGGTGCGGTGATCGGTACTGGATGCAGCAGGTTCGGTAGATGGAGCAATATTGTGAAACAGAAAATTGGCTGAAAACAGCGGTTGGAAGACCCCGTCACCAACTACGACCTCAGGTCCAGAACGGCTACGACGACAGGAAGCACGTCTGGGTCGAGTGGATCAGGGGCTTCCTTAATACGGTAGGCACATACGGTGCTGCCAAACCAAGTGGATCAAACAGTGTCATCAAGCATCTGAGCACCTGTCGTTTGGTTGGTACCACGCCGCTTGCGATCAGCCCAGTCATATCGATTTGGTGGTTGATTTTCAATTCTCGATTTGCGATTTCCGGTTCTCAATTGCCTATTTTTGAATTTAGATTCTCGATTCTTCATTCTCTATAGCCTCCAATTATCAATTTTTGTTGCCCATTTAAGAATCTCAATTCTCGATTATTGATTAACGATGTTCGGTTCTCGACTTTTGAACACAACGATGTTAGATTTTTGTCCGCCACCGTCCTGAACATTTTGAGATTGAAAAATTCTCCTAAGGTAAGTCCGAGTAAATATCGTTCGAAACCTATTTAGAACAACTATGGAATCCATCATACCAGACATTGTCAAACGCTTTTTCAGATGTTCAGCAGATATTTTAGAAACAGCCTTGTTCCGTCTTAGAATGTTTGCTACTCGGGTTAGTTGGTGGTCGGTCGATTTCGAAAACCAAACTGCTCCTCGAGTAAGATATTGTTTTCTTCGGCAGTTGTTAGCCGGCTGTTAACTGCCCTTTTGAACAGCTTGGATAACCTTGAGGGAGAGCTGATGGGTCTGTAAGTTGTAGGAGAGGAAGGATCCTTCCCAAGTTTCCGGATGGGTATGACTTTAAATGACTTCCATTCCGAGTGGAAGTAGCAAAGTTGGAGGCACTGATTTTCAGATGGTTGAAGAATCTAGAATCAAAATGTTTGAGTTCCAGATTGAGGATGTTGATTTGATATAGGCCATCAATTCATCAGCTGTGCAGCATCCTCAGAAAAGATTTTGGCAATCTGTTGGAGGTTGGCTGCGTTTTCAGTAACCGCAGCCTCGTGTAGGCTTATTGTGATCTGTCCAAGATTGTTAGAGCTGACGAAGCGTTGACCTATCACTGCACAGAGGTTATCAGATGAACAACTGAATCGTCGGAACGATTCAGCGGTATCAGTGGTGAAATGGGCCTAGGCTTGTTTTTAAGCATTTTGGTAAGTTTCCAGAACGGTTTGGCACAATCTGGGAAAGAGCGGATTTGACTAGCAATTGGTCTTATGGACAGGCAGTCCAGAGCGTTGGTGTTACATTACATTTATTTGTACAACATCACATTTAAGATAAGACATAATCAACAATAGTACGCCACAATACTCGGTTTGCGGCTGCCGCTCTCCATTCTCGGTCATGCCCAGTGCTCGCTAGATCACGCTCTACCTGGTCCGCCCATCGTGCTATCTGCGCTGCACGCTTTCTTGTGCCAACCGGATCAGTAGCAAACACCAACTTTGCAGGGTTGTTGTCCTGCCCACCTCATCCTACCGGCTTTGGCCACCTTCTGGATGCTGGGTTCACCGTAGAGTGCAGCGAGCTCGTGGTTCATTCTTCGCCGCCACTCACTGTTCTCCTGCACACCGCCAAAGATAGCATAGTCCATGTCTTGTGTCCATAGGGGACCACCGGTCTTATGAGCGTTCTGTACATGGTACATTTGGTGCGGGGGTGAATCTTTTTTGACCGTAGTTTCTTCTGGAGCCCGTAGTAGGCACGACTTCCACTGATGATGCGCCTTCGTATTTCACGACTCACATTGTTGTCAGCCGTCAGTAAGGATCCAAGGTAAACGAATTCCTCCTCTACCTCGAAAGTATCCGCGTCTATCGTGACCATCGATCATTACTTCCTAGACGAAACCTGTCATGTTCGGCTCCGCCTACTAGCATGTACTTTATTTTTGACGCACTCACCACCAGCCCGACCTTTGCTGCTTCGTGTTTCAGGCGGGTGTATAGTTCTGCCACCGTTCCAAATGTTCTTGCGATGATGTCCATGTCGTCCGCAAAGCACACAAATTGACCGGATTTCGTGAAAATCGTACCCCGGCTGTTGAGCCCGGCACGTTGCATTACACCTTCTAGAGCGATTGATGAGTAGGCCTGAGAGTTCGTCACCTTGTCGCAGTCCTCGGCGAGATTCTAATGAACTGGATAGTTCACCCAAAACCCTTACGCAGTTTTGCACACCGTCCATCGTTGCTTTGATCAGTCTGATCAGCTTCCCAGGAAAGCCGTTCTCGTTCATGATTTTCCATAGCTCTGTGCGGTCGATAATGTCGTATACCGCCTTAAAGTCGATGAACAAATGATGCGTTGGGACCTGGTATTCACGGCATTTCTGGAGGATTTGCCCTACGGTGAAGATCTGGTCCGTTGTCGATCGGCCGTCGATGAAGCCGGCTTGATAACTTCCCACGAACTCGGTCATTTTAGGTGACATACGACGGAAGATGATCTGGGATAGCACTTTGTAGGCGGCATTCAAAATGGTGATCGCTTTGAAGTTCTCACATTTCAAATGGTCGCCTTTCTTGTGAATGGGGCAGATTTCCCCCTCCTTCCACTCCTCCGGTAGCTGTTCTGTTTCTCAGATCCTGACTATCATCCGGTGCAGGCAGGTGGCCAACTTTTCTGGGCCCATGATGATGATTGATGAGTTCGGCTGCGATACCATCCTTACCAGCTGCTTTGTTGTTTTTGAGCTGCTGAATGGCTTCGTAATTTTCCTCAGCGTGGGAGTTGGGTCAGTTCCGTCCTCTGCTGCACTGACGTAGTCGTTTCTTCCATGTCGCTGGTCTCCCGTGCCTACGTTCTCCTCGCCATTTAGGTGGTTCCACCTTTCAATCACCTCACGTCCGTCCGTCAAGAGGCTCCCGTCCTTATCCTTGCACATTTCGGCTCGCGGCACGAAGCCGTTGCGGGATGCGTTGAGTTTCTGGTAGAACTTCCGTGTTTCTTGGGAACGGCACAGTAGTTCCATTTCCTCGCACTCCGCTTCTTCCTGGTGGCGTTTTTTCTCCCGAATGATGCAGGTCTGCTGTTTCCGCTTCTGTTTATACAATTCATTCCGTCGACTTCTTTCCACGTACCCGATGGTGCTTTCGGCTGTGTCTGTGATGGCTGCTTTTACTGTACTCCAGCAGTCCTCTAGAGGGGGCATATCGAGCTCACCCTCCTCTGGCAACACTGCCTCGAGATTCTGCGCGTATGCTAAGGCGACATCCGGGTGCTTCAGTCGCTCTAGGTTGTACCGTGGCGGGCGTCGGTACCGTACATTGTTGATGACGGAAAGTTTTGGGTGCAGTTTGACCACCACCAGGTAGTGGTCAGAGTCGATGTTAGCGCCACGATAGGTCCTGACGTCGATAATGTCGGAGAAGTGCCGTCCATCAATCAGAACGTGGTCGATTTGCGATTCCGTCTGCTGTGGTGATCTCCAGGTGTAACGATAACGGAGGCTGTGTTGGAAAAAGGTGCTACGTATGGTCATGTTCTTGGAGGTGGCAAAATCGATGAGTCGTAGGCCGTTCCCGTTCGTCAGCTGGTGGGCGCTGAACTTTCCAATCGTCGGTCTGAATTCATCCTCCAGGCCTACCTGAGCGTTTAGGTCTCCTTTGAAGATCTTGACGTCGTGGCTTGGGCAGCGATCGTACTCGCGGTCGAGCTGCGCGTAAAATGCGTCCTTGTCACCATCAGTGCTTCCGGAGTGAGGGCTGTGCACGTTGATTATGGTAAAGTTGAAGAATCGGCCCTTGATCCTCAACCTGCACATTCTTTCGTCGATCGGCCACCAACCGATCACGCGCTTCTGCATTTCGCCCATCACGATGGAAGCTGTGCCCAGCTCGCGTGTGTTGCCGCAACTCTGGTAGATGGTGTGATTACCTCTAAACGTTCGCACCATGGATCCTGTCCAACACACCTCCTGCAGCGCTACGATGCCGAATCCGTGGTCCACGACAGTTCCACGTGCCGAGTTTCCAATCGCAAGTCTCGGTTCGTATTTCTCTGTTGCTGATTTTCCGTTGCAATGCTTTTTTTACGGCTGGATCGCAGGGCCTGACACCAACCCCCTAACTTTCCGGAGGACCACGGTGCACAGTTGTGCTTAGAGTCCTTCACTGGCACTCGGACGTAGATCAGCCACCCCTAATATGGGGAACAAACGCTGTTGTGAGCCGCTCCTCCTGGAGAGCAGACGCTCAGGCTTGCCGAAGCAAACCCCCCCCCCCCCTTCCCTGTCAGCCTATGACCAAAGTTCCCACCGGGCAGTGCGCAAAACAGTCAGGTTCATTGAGTCATTTTGATATGAATATGAACTGCCATCTGCTTCATCATTCACTGTCTCGTGAGAGTCTGAATGATTCAGAGGTAAACGAGTCACTGACAGCCGAGCACTCAGTCAGTAGCTCAGTCAACACGTTTATTCTGCCGCGATGGTACCCAATATATGTTTTGAATGACTGAGCGTGCATTTTATATGGAAAAATGACTCAATTACATGCTGTGTGAGCGAAAGCAAGCGGTGTGCGTCACCTGCTCGTGAGTGACTGAATGTTTTTGTTAGCTCTTTCATTGCCTCGTCCTTTACCGTTTGGTACAAACGGTCTGCACAGAGCAATGGATTGAATAGTGCAGTGTTTTCACACTCAGCCTAGGCAGTCAATAAATTTGAGCTCTGCCACCGGGGTTGATTACCCGATCTTCCCTAAGGTTGCTCACAGTTCCCGGCCGGTACCATGGGGAGGTAGGGATAGGAGTTGCTGGGAAGAGGCTAGTGATCTCAATGGGATCTGTATTGCGCATTACCCAGCATTTACCGACCCGGTGTTACAGAGTCTTATATGATCTTTGGTAGATCTGTCAAGGTTCAGAGTATTGTTCACTTGTCTGGATACTGACACGTTATGTTCCCTGGCCCTGGATATTGCCTCATCGATGGATTGAATGCACCGGTTAACATCTTCGGACGTCTCCGGTTGGACATCGTAGTCGATGGTTGTGTCGACGCAGTATTGATATTGATCCCAGTTTACATGATGGTAGGTGCACCGTGAAGCTTTGAATCGGTTCACCGAGGATCCAACTTCGGCATCCGTCGGATAGTGGTCCGAGCTGAGTTCCTGGTAGGTGATAGCTTGAGCCATGTTGTTGCCCTTGTTGTTGAACACCGTTCCGACTCAACTGGGTGGGAGTGTCTGGACTCAAGATGTTGTACTGCGCTTCCTGTAGGTCATTGTTAAGCCGAAAGACGTGTCGCCGAAGGACGTTTCGCTGGAGAACATTTCGCCGATGAACATTTCGCCGAAGGACTTCCGCCGAATGGGTCATTTCGCCGAATGGAACTGGAAGAACTGGTCATGGAAGGTATCATTCCTATAAATAAAAATATTGATTATTCACAAAATAACTAAATCAGTACAACTCGAATGAACTGCTCATGTTCAAAAGAAGGAAGCATTACATTTAAATAGCTTGCCTGGTTTAAAAAATTGAACCTTTTCATTACTTTTTCCAGACTGATTTCAAAATTTACTCAGTTCAAAACCGTAGAAAATGGCTAGCTCTTCGGCGAAATGACTAATTCGGCGAAACGATCTTCGGCGAAACATCCTTCGGTGAAATGTCCCGCTCTCTTCCGGATGGTGCCATTTTGATCGCGCCAACTGTTGCCCCAAGCTTGATGTTTGGCGTTCAGGTCACCAGCGATGATGAAGTTTTCCCGACGTCACACAGTGGGACGAAATGGTCATGACAACGGCAAAACGTAACAAAACATTGAGTTACTTTATTAGAGAATTCATTAGGCATCCCCTTGGGTCCCCCTTGAATTCTGTATTCAACAGTAGGGTATAAGTTGGTGAACGAAATTGCGTTGAGTTTACCTGCTAATACCTGCAGACCTGCAAGATACACCCCTTTAAAGTTAGTGTTGAAAAATTATAAATACGGATACACATTCTTTACATGAAGAGATAGCTATTTGTTACAGTGAGCAAAATTGTGCAAATTTAGAGCGCTTACAACAGCGGCACCGGTGGTGTACTGGTAAGCGTGATTACCTCTCATCCCAGCAGGCCTGGGTTCAATCTCAGTCGGCGCTGCCGGGATTTTCTGAGGCATTACATTTTTGATCATGCCTTCCTTCGGAAGGGAAGTAAAACCGTTGGTCCCTGGTTCATGAGTTGATGGGTCGATAGGTAGGGTGTGGAATCTGCCTCCCTGGCGTCGGTAGCATTGGTGCTCAGCACGGAAACACTAGATCGACGGAAAAAAACAGAGCGCCTACAACTTTTTTTTTCCTTTGATTTGTTTTCCGTCGATCTTGTTTTTCGTGCGGAGTACCAATGATACCGACGTCAGGGAGGTAGTTCCCACACCTGGACCTTACCTATCGACTCATCAACTCACTTTCTCTCTGTTTATACTTTTAAGTATGACGCGCTTGACATTGATGGCCCACAGCGACTCACGAAGAGCTACTGATTCCGATCAATAGCGGTGCGGCTTTTCTCTCCTTCTATTGATGCTCATGTTGGCTGCAGCTCGCTGCTTACAAGCAGCCTTTCGTTGTGTACTGCAGAACAATGTTCAATGCCACGCGCTGAAAGCACTGCTGCTGCTGCTGCTGCTGCTGCTAATGTCGACGACCGGACACCACCACACACGGTGATTGGAACTGAATCCGATCAGCGGCTGAGGGCAGTCTTGATAGCTGGCTGCTTGTGGGTAGGCTTTCGTTGTGTGCTGGAGAACACCACCACTCACCACGGGATGATCGAATAACAGCTGTTTGGTGAGACCGGATGGAATTCAATTTTGAAATCTGTGTTAGGGAAATCGCTTTTCACAGGCAATCGGTGATAATTTTAATTATCATAGGAACAGTTGCAATTTTCAATAGTGACATTTTAAAGAATGATAATGTCTTGAATTTTTCAGTTGCGTAGAAATATTTCTGATCGAATGGTGATAACATTATTGAAATTGGACCAGGAGCAGCTGAGTTATTAACGTTCAAAATCTTTCATAATTTTGTTACATGTTCCATTTTCTGTTTGCACAATGTGTACCCCTATATAGAAATCACAGACGTAGCCCTACGTCAAAAGTTATGATAAAAAACAACGGTTTTTAAGGGGGTACTAGCGTTTGTACTCCATTTTCACTCCATAACTTCGTTCACTTGAGAGATAGAAAATTGACGAGTTCGCCAAAGTTTCTTAAAATGTCTTCATTTACAATGTTTCCACATCAATTTCAACAAGACATAAAAATGTTATTTTTTTATCTTAGTGTACACCCCCTTTAAGCAAAAATGTTCACTACTCAACTAAAGTACTCAAAAATTAATAAACATTTTAAAAGACATCAAATGCTACACTCATTAGTTTCGTCGCCAATAGCCATGTCCCACTATTTTTGATTTTGTTCCACTGTGCGTCGTGTTAGCTTGACAACACAATCATTGAATACTGAATATGAGCTTATACATGCCAAAATTAGTTTCTTCTGCTAATACTTGGCTTATTCAGCTTTTAATCGGCTCAAATTGTTTGTTGGGAATATCTCGCCGCTGGTCTGCTGCCAACCCGTACCTGATGTTGACTTGTTTGGGGCAGTAATGATGGTGATGGGGTCAACAGGAGTAGAAACTTTCAACCCTACGGCTTCGATGATATTCAGCTGGAAGCTCGGCAGCAGCCGACAGTTCATGTTCCTCCTTAGAGCGATGACCAGTCCTCCTCCCCCGGAGCTGGTTCGGTCCAGCCTCACAAGCCGAAAATCGGGAATGAAGACGGTAATCTCGGGATTCAGGTGCGTTTCGGGGATGATGGCGATATCGATGTTTCGTTCGTTGAGGAATTCAACGAACTCGATGCTCTTGTTCCTGAGCGAACAAGCGTTCCGATTGGCAATTTTGATGGCTTCACGGTCCATACTTATTAATGAAGGATACTGCAGCATGAATCTGTTCTGTTCGGATCCTGCAGGTGCTCTGGATCATGATGACTTCTGTCACGAGTGTAACAAGTTCTGCCGATGTAAGCAAAGTGTCAGCATTCTTGACCGCTGGTGAAGGGGAGCAGCTAAGTTCTGCCACGATATCCCCGGAGGTGGAGAGGTTCTTCGGGATGCAGCGGTTGCCGAAGAATTGAGTTTACTGGAGTGTTATCCATCTCAGCTATTGGCGGGATCGATGCAGCAACAGCAAATTGGGTTTTGAGTGGAATTGGCGGAAGCACCGGAATTTGCGGCCGTTACAGGATGGCATGAAAGTTCTGTCCGTTATTTTCCAGCACTCTGCTGCGGCCAGGTTGTTTCTTCGTAGTGACTTTGGGCCTTAAATATTACGAGGGTCACTTCACGGTGAAAAGGAAGTGAAGTTACCACTTGTCACTCACGGTGAAGTGATTGCCGTGTAAATCAAATGGGAATCACTTCACCGTGAGTAATAAGTTGTCACTTCACCGTGACGTGACATCGGTGACAATGGCCTTTATTGCGGATAACAATGAATTCCGCTCGCTTCGGGTATTTCTTGCTGGTTGCCCGATGTGCGGTACCACAATTGACATTTGGGATCTGCTTCCTCCAATATTTCGCAGGCACTAGGTGCGTGTTGCTTGCCACAATTGTTGCAGCTGAAAGCCGTGTGGCAGTTTCTCGTTCCCTGCGCGAACAGCATGCAGTTCGCGCATTGGATGACATCATGGTGGACTGAATTGTACTGTTATCAAATCACCACGATGTGGAAAATGGCCCAAATGCTCTGGAGGTCCTTCAAGCATGTTGAAAAACTTTCCAGGTGGACCAGATACAGCTGGTCACGGTACTTACGTGAAGCGTCATGACGATTCATCTTGAATATTTGGATCGGCTTGATTCCATGTTGATTCAATTCATCCGACAGTGTGACTGTTTCCATTTCGGGAAGGCCGCACAAGACCACCTTGCGCGGATTGTTCGCCTCAATATCGTGTGAGAAATACTCCATGGTTTTCTGCTCAGCAACGCCTTAACGGCCTTGTAGTGGTTCATTGCTGAAACTAGAGAGGGTCTTGTTTAAGAAAGGAGCGGATTCAAAACAAACTGCCTTGGCAACCTATGCCTAGGTGAATTCTAGCAACACTGCCAATGTAATTAAGATAGGCGCTGCTCGATTGGCTCTGGCTTTGACAGGTCGTTTGGCTCAAAACCAGCCAGTCCGCTCCTCTCTTATACTAGACGGGTACACGATGTTAGGCATACGGTCGATAGGCATACGGACGTTAGGCATACGGACGTTAGGCATAATGTACGATAGGCATAATGGATGTTGGGCATAAAGGACGTTGGGCATAAAGGACGTTAGGCATAATCTACCCGATGAATTCCAGAAGGATGATAATGGGGACCGTCTATTGATTGCTGACTTCGGTGACAATAAATGAAAGAGCCTTAATTTTTGGAACTCAAGAATACTTGCGATGTCTTGGACAGGCAAAGTATTGGGTGACAGATGGTACATTTTCCACAGTTCCTTGTTTGTTTCGGCAACTCGTCACTGTTCATGGAAGTATCGCTCCCTCACATCAGCAGACGGTTCCGCTAGTTTTCATTCTGATGACGACAAAAACAGAATCATTGTATCGAAAAGAATGGCAGAAAATCCTGGAAGCAGCAGGTATGTTTTTTTGTTATTGAATGAAAAACCACAGAATTCACCATTCTTCATTTCATGAGATGTTCTTTGAGGAAAACCTTTTCTTTTTTGACAATTGCAATATGTGTGTAAGAATATACTACCACAAATGTGTGATTTTTTTTCTAGATACGATTGATTTCAAGATATAGTTCAAAAATATGCTGAGTTTTCATTGCCAGATTACTTAACCGCTATCGCTACTAATCTTGGATCTAAGTATATATGTAGCTACGTCACTTATGATATGAGAAATAATGGATTCCAAACTGTGCTTGTTTGACTTGTATCATTGTTTATTCAACACTTAGCCCAATTTAAGCATTGTTTACCATGCTCGAAACAGGTTTCTAGAGTTGCACAGCAGCAAGGTATTTTATGCCTATCGTCCGTATGCCTAACGTCCGTATGCCTAACGTATTTATGCCTAATGGGGTACACTCATATTAGACCCTCTCTAGCTGGAACTATCATTTCTTAATTGGCTGATAACTGCGTCTCTTCTATCACCTCTATCATATTTCACGCCAACTAGATTTTACTAAAATTTAGCGTTTCATTACTCGAGTTAACTAAAGGGTGATACGGTCAAAATTTGGTCAAGGGAAAACGCGTGTAAATCGGTGAAATCGTTTATTTAAAAAATCAAATTAAATTTCTTTTTCAAGTTCAATTAGTATAAAATTCAGGAAAAATATTCAGTTAGGCTTCCGCTTTTCCAAATCCGAATTTCCGGGCCTTACGCTTGACCCCTGCCATCAGATTTTGTACAGCCACCTTGTCCACCTTCTTCGCCGCAGAAAGCCAGTTTGCCTTGAACTGCTGCTCGCCCTTAGCAGTTTTTTTGGTCTTCTTTAGGTTCCACTTGACAATAGCCCAGTATTTCTCAATTGGGCGGAGCTCTGGCGTGTTGGGAGGGTTCTTGTCCTTGGGAACCACCTGCACGTTGTTGGCGGCGTACCACTCCATGGCCTTTTTACCGTAATGGCAAGATGCCAAATCCGGCCAAAACAGTACGGAACAACCGTGTTTCTTCAGGAAAGGCAGCAGACGTTTATTCAAACACTCTTTCACGTAAATTTCTTGGTTGACAGTCCCGGAAGCTATGAAAATGCTGCTTTTCAAGCCACAGGTACAGATGGCTTGCCAAACCAGATATTTCTTTGTGAACTTTGACAGTTTCATGTGCTTGAAAACATCTGCTACCTTTCCCCTTCCTTTTGCCGTATAAAACTCCTGTCCCGGAAGCTGCTTGTAGTCGGCTTTGACGTAGGTTTCGTCGTCCATTACCACGCAGTCAAACTTCGTCAGCATCGTCGTGTACAGCCTCCGGGATCGCGCTTTGGCCGTCGTATTTTGTTTATCATCGCGATTTGGAGTCACTACCTTCTTGTAAGTCGATAGTCCGGCTCGATACACCCAGCTTATTTGCGGCATCTCGGAGAGAGAGGTTAGGGTTTCGCTTGAAACTACCGGCAACTCTCTTTGTCGTCTCAGCGGCTTCCGGTTTTCGATTTCCCCCCGATCCAGACTTCCTGGCTGTCGACAAACGTTCCCCAAACACTTTAATTACATTTGTAACGGTTGATTTGGCAACTTTTAGCGATTTTGCCAACTTTGCGTGTGAGTAGCTCGGATTTTCGCGATGCGCGAGCAACATTTTGATACGCTGCTCTTCTTGCTTGGACGGCATTTTGACAACTGAAGAGTGAATTCCAAAATCAAAATAGAAGCAACATTCTACACACACACACCTTCAAAATGAGGGGTGTTCAGGTTTTTTAAATGCAAAATTGAAAGAAATACGTCAAGTTGATATTGACCAAATTTTGACCGTATCACCCTTTATCAAGTTTCTATCATTATTGTTCCACATAGAACATAATATACCACAATGACGTCTTCGCTATTTCTGAAAATTACATTACCTATTCGCGTTTCTAGATTTCAAACGCCCAATTCTGATTATTGATTCCTTTTTTTTTATTTATTTCCAGGAAACCGGTGCCTACAACGTAACGCTCACAATCGCTGGCCTCACGCTGGAGGATCTCCATCGACAGTACCACCTGCGTGCTTCGAATCAGATTGGCTCCCAGGACTATATCGTTCTGCTCAGCGCCAATCACGCCGAGGTGGACGAATCCGGTGGCGTCGGAGTGGGCGGAATCATCGGCATCGTGCTCGCTGCCCTCATCGTACTGGTGGCCATTGCGCTGATCATTATGGCCCGGGCCACCGGCAGATGGTGCTTCCGAGGTGAGTGACAATTTGGATCTTTCGGCATTCTCTGTACATACTATTTTGTTTCCCCCTTGCGGGAAAACCGCAAAACACCATGCGTCTCCATGAGAACATCTAAAATCGGTGAAGTACTTCCACACTGAATCAAAATTCCCCTCCGATTTCCCTGGAATTGGCAACTAATTCTCCAAACTCTAAATCTAAATTTATTAAATCGTTTCGTACATGTTTTCGGCTCTGTCTATACTTCCGCTGCCATACTGAGATTTACTCGTTCATTTCCATTAACCCTTTTGGTTGCGCAAATTCGACCATATTTTTTCGTTCGTTTTCTAACGCTTTTCCATACAAAAGTCATCGAAATAATTCAACCAGAACTGACTTTCGGTTTTTTCTTCTCTCTTCTCTTTTTTTCCCGCTCTGCTCTTTTTCAGTCAGCTTATATGCGTAATCATGCCATTAACAATCAATGTGTATGTGTGTAGCGAAGAGAGCGCGCGCGCGAATAGACTAACCATTTCCGTCCAGTTTAAGATTTTTTTTGTTTAATCGGAAAAGCTCAAATCAAACGCCTTATACATTAGATGTGTGATGAATGATTAAACGGAATTTAACTAGATATTTGTGTACAAACACGCTTGAAGTTCTTCATCATGTAAATGTTACAATCAATCAATGATATTAGGAATTAAAAACTGACACGAGATTTGTTCTACGCCCTTAGTTTTTAAGCTTCAGCCCATCAATCGACTTGACTAAGATTGCCTTTTTTAATCATCGCCATCATTACGCTTGTTGTAAATTGAGCTCATTTCTCCCGCCTTCCTACTTGATTTCTTCATCTCGATCAGATTGTGAAAAATGATTCGATTAGCATTTCCCGAAATAATTGCTCCAATTTAACCCCTGGCACTTATAAAGAGAGGAGCGAGCGGTAAATTATTGATATCGATTAGAGAAAAGCGCTTCTGCTGATCTCCTCTCTGGAAGCTTATTCAATTCCAAAGCAAAAAATGCTCTCTATCATCCTTCATTCTTCAAATAATAGCATATAAGTATTGACACATTCACGCGAACGTTGCGTTAGGAGTAAGGCATAATCCTTCAGAATTACTCATCAGTATCGTTAGGATAAGAAGTAAACAAACAGCTCATTGTCATTGCGAGAAAGTGACTACGTGTTCAATAAAAATGATTTAAGTACCGGTTGGGAAACCCCATTCCCAGAGTATCCTTATCAGTTTAATTTTCAACCCACAAGGAAAAGTCCCCCCCCCCCCTCCTACTGAATGCAACTAACTAATTGGCTAAAAGTGCACTGCTCCAGCTTAGCGGTAGAGTTTGCAACTGAAGGCAAAAATAGCAAAACCGATTGAACCCATTAGAAGCGAATAAGTGCTCGATTTTCTGAGAACATGAGAGAATGAATGGGTGAGTGTGAGTGTGCGCGCGCGTTCAGTATAACGACTTTTGGGTCTTGCACTCCCCGTTCAATCGAATGGAGGGAAAACATGATTTCGATTCCTAGTTGCACTGGCGGCGTTCGCGGCACTCTCAATGGGAATCCAATTAACCAAACGCTAACCCAACTTATGTATAACTAGCAAACTAAGTGTGCAGACCTGTACGGGGAATCATCTGCAGCGTGAAATGCCGGAGGCCTTCCTAACATAATCGAGAATAGAATTTTTGCGCTACCCAACACCGGTTAATCAATCGTAAAACTACAGCTTCTACAGATACACACCAAAAACTACACAGGTTTGTACCGATTCACGATTCACTGCGATTCATTTCATTTTATCTTGTGCACCAAAAACTGTAATTGGATTCCGATTTTAACCACGATGTGATCGTTCAGCGATTTAGTACACCCTTTTTAGGAACCCGTTCCGACTCATTGCGATTGGACATGAGTCCAGTATTATCACTAGGCTTTTAAAGAGGTTGTTCTGGTGAGCTTTTGACTAGTAAGATAAAAACAAACATCTGTAATCTTTTGTGTAGTGCATTTGAAATGTACCCAGAAAATAGGATTCTTGATAAAATGGAGACATGGAGAGCAATTTTCAATGCACTTCAAATAATGGAGAGCATACTCAGATTCACATGAATCTCACTGAAAGTCGTCTACTTTGGAATTTTAAGAAATTAGAGTAGCATTTTTCGACACTCCAATCAATTTGTAGTTTACAGGAAAAAAAATCACCTAATGTAATTCGTACACTAAAGCAAGTGAAATTAACATATTGCACCTAATCCAATGAATGTATGTTACTAACTGTTCACATAATGGCGATAGTATAGAATGAGTAAAGTTTCAAAAGCGTTCAGCTTGTCTGATATTTAACTATTTGTTTGTATTACTTCTGATTTACTAATGCTATTTTCAAATAACAGACTAAAGAGGTAATTTTTAAACGATACATGTGGAGATGAAAGTGTCGAATTGATAGTTCCGTTTGAGTACGGCAGTGTCAAAAATTGTATATAGAGAGTAGAAAGCGAGCAAGGACAACTTTGAGGAAAGTACGAATCAGGTTGACCATCTCTCTTTACCAAACTCCCCAGTTGGAGAGGGATGGTGAGGGGTATCTCCCATCCAAACTGGAAAAAAGAAATGTTATTTGAAATTAGCATCTTCAACTATGTTGTCTGAACTGTTTGTTTCCAATTGTATTTTTTTCCGAAATGTATTTCGAAGACTTATGACCGTATCCCAAACAAATTGTGTCAATTTTTTATGAGAGCTTCTATGTTCTATGAGAAATAACGATCAATGTATGACTGAAACATAAACGAACCATACATTTTTCAGAAGTCAACAAAGTGTTTTCTCCATTGACAAAGGTGGACCGGAGTGTATTTTTTTCCAAAAAATCTCGTATAAAAAATGTGTCTTTTACGCACTGCACGAATTGCCCGAGGAATCGAAACATCTAGCATTACATGTAAAACTTACACAGTAACTATGGAAGAAGATAGTTTGCAGTAGTTCAGGAGCTCTCTTTTCAGATGAGTCATTAACATTACCTGAACAGTGTTTTTTCTTCTTTCAATTCGTTTATTTATTAGGGATCGACTGCCTTTGAAAAACCAAAAAAATCATTTCTACTATCAATAAACATACTAATTTAAAGCAGTTCCGTAGAGGACCTGGAATATTTCTTCATATGATTCCTGACATTTTCTAAAAATATTGGAAAAAAATATCAGTTTCTTCCTTGGACTTTTGTCAAAAATAATATGTAAAAGTATTTTTTTTTTTCTATCTCATCATGAAAAAAATTCCAAATTAGTCCAATTTTATGCCTAATGACTTATAAAAAATGGTTTTGCACGTGAATTTTCATTGAAAAATTAGAAAATATGCGAATTTTACGATTTTTTTTTTGTTTATTAATTTATTTGGTAAGGCTCAACCGAATTAACTTTACAGAGCCGAGGATTCTTGGTCACTATACAATACATCTTAAAACTATAGTCAAAAGGTACAACACAATAAATACTTTATCTTCCACTATCCAAAAAGCCTTCTCCATCAGAACTGGAGCCGCTTCTAGTAGTTTCATTGACTGGCAGTTACGCCAACGAGGGTCAGAGCGCGTCCATTGCAGCAATGGACGCAAAACGTGGTCAGCACTCACACACTCATCACGAAACGGTTGCTTTCCAAAGTCGACGACGCATCGACCGAAAGAACTGCTGATGAAGAACAATGAGGAGGACTACACAATGGTTGCTGCCGAGAAAACAGACGATCGCGTAGCACACATCGAGAGTGGTCTGCTTTTGTCGACAGCCGAGTGAACACTGGAATTTTACGATATTTGATACCTTTTTCCAATATTTTTAGAAAAAATCAAAACGTACTGTTTTTTTTCGGAGCGATGAACTTTCGCTTATCTTGTGCTTTACATACATATTGCTCTTTTCACATCTTCTTCAAGTCATTCAACCGTTGTTTCTTTCAGCGTTGCCAGATTGCTTATGAGATTGAAATGTTTTAACAAATCAGTATTTACCTGTAATTAATTATATTTAATAACGTTTACACTTTTTAAAAAGTCGCATGCAATCCAGGATTTTTCTTTTTTTTTTTTAAGCACTAAAGAAGGTCCGAATTTAGAAGTCAGAGGACTTACAGATCAATCGAAAGAAGCTTCGAGGATAAGATGGAAAAAAAATCCGGAAGAAAGAGATTTCTATGGGATCTTAGTACAACATTCTCTGAAGTTCAATACATGTTTATATGATTCAACAGATTTTCCTGACATCCATTAAATATCCCTGAACACTCGCAATGACTCTAAAGCTTGCGGAACATTCCTTCAGAATATCCCATAATTCCGCGGATTTCCTTTAAAGCTTCTGGTGTTTTCCTGATGTTAATGAGGCTGTTTTATAGCTCTCTGATCATCTTCAAAGTACTTAGAACTTCCCTTCTTATAATTAAACTAACAGAAATCTCAAATCTTATTTTGAAGGTCTCTGGAATTGCTTGAAGATTTTGGAACTGTTGAACTGCCATCAAAATTTTCGTGGAAGTTAGTTCTCTGATCTTCCCGATTTTTTTTTATTTTATAAAAGATTTCGCAGAACTCCTTTAAAGTTGCAGCTATTTTAAAGAAATCAATTGATCTGTTCTGATAGTTCTCTAAATTTTTCTAAAAAAAGTGGAACTGTTCTGAAAACCATTTTCCTGAAGTTCTTTAGACTTGTGAAGGTTCCAAAATGTTTCTGATATTTTATTCGGTTCAATTCGGTTAGTTATTCTAGCAATGAATTTTGTGCGATTTATTTTCTTTCGCAACATATGGAAGTTGTAAGTAAATTTAGTAGTTAGACGCTTCCGGAAACTGCAGTATGCACGTTTTAAAATGTTTCGATCCATAGATGTCATCACTGCCTTGATTTTAGCTTTTAGCGACTTAAGTGTGGTGTGAGGGGTTCTATTGGTATCCCGTTGGATGACGCCCTATACAAAATAATCCAACGGATTGATATCGGGACTGCTTGGGGGCCAAATTTCTTCCTCCCAAATTTACGAAATATTTTCCGTAAGCCATTTTTTTGCTTTATTAGCAGTATGAGAAGATGCTCTGTCTTATCATTTTCCCAAGCCTTTTTTAATATTATACACTGTTCTTTCAGACACATTTACCGACCGAATTATTTCTTTCATGCATACTCCGGCGCGCAACAAAGCGACAACGGCTAACAGATTGCTCTCTTGTTTCGACATCTTTACGTTTACTCAACATTGTTTGTTTAAATCTTACACCTAACAGTATAAGCTATCCAGTGCTGCCAAATATATCTAAATCATGATGCACAAGCATGAGAAATTACTATTTGAAATTTACTGCAAAAATTCGTCACGCACCCTGTATGCTAATAAAACTGTCATTATACTCTCCCTTGCAGATCTTTAAACATACCCAAAAGTCTGGAATTCTTTTGGTACATTTAATTGGATTATAAAGTTTTACTATTGAAGCTACCCAGGTAAAAATTGGATGCTTAACAATTGTTGTCCAATCCATTTAAATTCAGCCTTATATCCTGTACCAGGGCTGGTAGCGAGTCACTTTTTAGTGACTTAGTCACTTTTTTCAAGCCAGTCACTTTTTTTTAAGGCCAAGTCACTAAAGTCACTATTTCTTGTAATCAGTTACTATTTTCAACTTTTTTAGCGTGGATTTATTTCTAGATTGATCATTCTTTGATTTAGGCTTTTAATCGTTTTTCTCTATCTACAAGGTGTCTATTCATTTTTCTAAATAAAATTATCTGACTTTCCAAGGTTTTTCCATTTATTTTCGAGCAGCAGAACCGAGATCTTCAATAGAATTAAAAGTTTTAGGAAAGCTTCGAGAACATCAAGACAGATTATAGAATCAAAGGGCAGTTCAAATAATTCCAAGGAAATTGTAGAAATCTTAAATAAGCTGCGCGAAAATCAAAGAATTCAAAAGCGTCAGGGAATGATGAATGTATATCAAACAAATTGCCGGATTATTTCGCAAATTAAGAGAACTTCAGGTAACAACTGAAAAGTTCAGGGAAAATAAGAGACCGTTTATGATGGTTATAATACTTAAGGAAAATTGTCGAAACTTCAAGGCAATAATTAAATTTCAGTAAAGTTGCGGGTTCTTAAAAAAAAATACTGAAAATTCAGGGCTGTCTAAAGAACTTTAAGCAAATTCAATAATCATATAGGCAGTTTAAATACCACCAGGAAAGTCTAGACTTTTGAAGAAGTTTCAAATAAGTTTCGATAATTTAAGGGAAGTGAACTTCAAAAATATATTGAGAACTTCAATGAAAATCATAGATCTTTATTAATTAATTCGTTCTAATTCCATGAAAATTGCGGTAGCACAAAAGTTCCAGAAATTTAGAAAAAAAAAACTTCGAAAACTTCACAGAAGGACTGTGGTCTTTACAAACATTTTGTTTATTTATTTGTTTATTTGTTTATTTGTTATGGTTGCATCAACAGACTAGAAATAGTCCCAATGATGTGTTGTAAAAAAGTACAGATTATACAGACGACATACATATACTACAGTTACTACAGTTACAAACGAAAATAACTTGGAAAGCATTGTCAAGTTACTAAAAATTTATAAGTCTTAAATTTTACACTTAGCTGTTGGGTATCAAGCGCCTTCGGTCAGCAAAAAAGGCAGAGAATCTTCGGCGAAGCATATTCCGTGTCAAGTGGAAATCGAACATCGACGCTACTCGGTTGAACACTAGCTGCAAGCCGTAAATAGCGCTCCCTATGCTATAATTAGTTCGAAGAAGTGGAAGTCTCAGCATAAGACTGTTGCGTAGTGATCGAGGTTGAACATTAATGTTCACTTGTTGCAGAATTGCTTCGCAGTCGATTCTTCCTTGCAGAGTATCGGCGACGGTTAAGGCTCTGAAAACATCTCTTCGGATACGTAAGGGCTCGATATTGATCAATTGGCAGCGATTCTCGTAGCTTGGAAGACGAAGTGGGTATCTCCAAGGCAGCTTACGGAGCGCGAAGCGAAGAAAACGTCGTTGAACAGATTCAATTCGCTCGGCCCCATTAGTAGTTCGGGCTCCAGACAGCAGAGCAGTATTCCAACGTAGATCGTACGAGAGAGCAATAGAGCGATTTCAAGCAGTAAATGTCCGTGAAGTTCTTAGTAATCTTGAAGACAAAGCCAAGCGTTCTGGACGCTTTGTCGACGACATACGATATATGGTGTGAGTATGTCAGCTTTGAGTCTAGAAAAACGCCTAAGTCTTTCACGCAGTGCACCCGTTCGATAGTCGTGCCTAGTAGTTTGTAGTTGAAAATAATCGGTTGTTTCTTGCGTGAGAAAGTAATAACTGTACACTTAGCTGGGTTGACCACCAGTCGGTTTAGACTACACCAGTCAGCAAAGATGTCAATCTGATTTTGGAGAGAACGGCAGTCGGCGAGTGAGCGGATGCGCAGAAAAACTTTCAGATCGTCTGCAAACGATAATCGTGGCTCTGTGATAACATGGTGAACGTCGTCGAAGTAGAGGAGAAATACCAATGGTCCCAGATGGCTGCCCTGAGGTATACCGGACTTTGCGCAGAAGCTTGCTGAGCGACAAGTACCCAAAGTTACTGTCAATTGGCGCTCCGTGAGGTATGAACGAAACCATCTCAAAAGATTTCCACCGATCCCTAGCCTATCAAGCTTAGCGATCGCAATTTCGTGGTTCAGCTTATCGAAGGCTGCCGTAAGATCTGTGTAGATAACGTCCGTTTGGGTCCGAGCAATCAAACTGTCTGTGATGTAAGACGTTAGGCACAGCAGGTTCGTAGTTATGGAACGCCCAGTTATGAATCCGTGTTGATCTGTACTTAGATATTGCCTGCAATGCGCATTTAGGGACTCTATGACAACCAATTCAAAAAGTTTTGATACAGCACTCAGCGATGTGATTCCCCGGTAGTTGTTTACGTCGCGTTTGCTTCCCTTTTTATGAACAGGAAACATCTCCGCAGTCTTCCAGCAAGACGGAAAGATGCCGCTGGAAAGAGAGAGCTGGAATATGCGGCGCAGTGGATCTAAAAGACAAGTGATGTTCTTTTTAAGAATAATCGACGGAACACCATCGGGTCCAGCCTTAGTTGAGGTCTTAAGTTTAGATGCTGCTCTAGAAATCGTATCTGTAGTGGCTTCGACCATGCTGAGCGTTTGGTTGATCAAAGGAACATTACTACATCCTCCTTTGATAGCGTTGAAAACAGAGACGACTTAACCGCTTATACTCGTGGTTGAGTCTGACATAGTAGCATTTCAGTGGCAGTGTGCGGAGTTTAGTAAATCTTCTGAGAGCAGCCTTCTTAGTTCTTTTCAATGAGCGAAGATCTTTCGTCATCCACGGGACGCGAGAGTCGATATGGATGATCTTTTTGGAAACGTGTCTGTCAATGACATATGCCAAGACGTGAGAAAAGGTTTGTGCAGCAATGTTGACGTCTACAGGATCTAAAATATGCTCCCAATCTAGATTAGACAGCACATGGACGATACTGCAATGGTCAGCTCTACGGAAGTCATATGACACAGCGTTTGGAGTGCTGGTGAAATCATGGACAATATTATTTTCGATCACGATAACTAAAGCAGGGTGATGATGCACTACCTTGACTAAAGGTTCGGGTGCCGTGGAGAGGAAAGGAGCTGTATCACGAGCACTCACAAAGCAGAGATCCAGGGTGCGGTTGTTTTCATTCAACAGGCCATTGATTTGTGACAGAATTGCGGTACTATAACTGTCCAGGAGCTGGATGGTTCCTACGTGGAAAGATGAACGCTCGTGATCAGGACAAAAGAAACCACTATGGGTTGGAGTCCATGCAATGTCCGGTAGGTTAAAATCGCCAAGAACAATAACTTCGTCGGAAGGGCCTGCTTTGTCTGAAGCGGCCAAGACGGATCGACAATGTGCGTCAATAAGCTCCAAGTCACGGGTTCGATCTGGAGGAATGTACACTGCACAGAGAAGCAATTGACGATCACCAAGTTGAATAGCCACCCACATTTGTTCAACCCTGTTCCAGGAATCGTCCTCGATAACTTTTGAGAACTTTATAGAAATCTATGGAGCTTAAAGAGAGATCCGCAAACTTCAGGATTTTTTATGAACAGTGGGGAGGCCAGTTCCTTTTGTTTCAGAAAATTAGTGGGAAGTTTAAAGCAATTCCCAGATTTTCAGATAACTTCAGAGACGTTAAATAGTTAATTGAGGTCTTCAGCGCAACACAATAAGATTCATGAGAATTGCCAAAACTTTAGAGAAGTTTTGAGAATTTCAAAAAATCAATGAAAACCACTTCTTATATTATATTTATGAGACTGCAACAAGGTGCTGACTAATTGGATTTACATATTTATATTGTTATTAAAAGTCTAAAAATTTCCTTTGCACTTTGGGATATGAACATTTTCAAGAGTACTTAACATAATGTGGACACAACTGCGCGATTTATTTTGATGGTCATGTAGAAGCTATTTAAGTGCCGTAATTGAGTTATATTTTTGGAATTCTGTCGGAAAATTCAGTACAATATAGCAGCAATACAAATGCTAATACTTCTGACGTTGTCTCAGCCCACTTCTTCCTAGGTATTCCTAAAAAAAAACTCCTCTACCTTGTCTCTACTGCTGCCACTGCTAGGGATAAGAAAGGTAGGCAGTGAATTTAGAAGAATTAAAATGCCGGAAACGCAACGACACTGACTACATTTAACAAATATGGCTATCAAAATATGTGTAGTGCATTGATAATTTGTGGAGTAGTGTTAATCTAAAATAAGGTTTGTTCAATCTTTCGATCAGCTAACTTGTTGAGGTTGAATTATGGGGATAAAATTAGCTTTATGCACTACTAATCAACTATATAGTATATTCAGCCTGCTGTTAATCAGCTGTGTACACCTTAAATCAATCAATAATCAGCTTCTGTTCTTACTGTTCAGCTTGAATTGCTACTTGAGTAGTTCTCCCACTTCTTCCGTTATTCGGAGAATATCAGAAACCAGGAAAATTTTGAGCTTAAAACCGGGAAAAATACCGTAAATTGAAAAATGAAAAAGCACTGGCTGCCCTGAACAATTCAAATCTTCATCATATTTTTTTTTAATAACATTTTGCCCATTTGAAACTGGTGCCATGCTGACGACTTACGGTAAACCATTGGTATTGACGGAATCATTTATATTAAGATTTTTGTTTTCCGAGGGACATGCAATGCACAAGACCAGTGCGTCGAAATTGATATGCAAGCAAATGTACTTCATGTAATTTATACATTTTAAAGTTGTTATGAAAGTAATAAAAGTTATTTTGCCGTTGTTAATTAAATTATAACGGGTGTTCAATAAAAAATGAGAATGTTTTCAATCATATAGCTAGTAAACAAAAAAAAAATTTTCAACGAATTCGGTATTTTTTATTAAAAACAATATGTTTATTCTTCAAAAAAAACGGCAATGAATTTTGGAGAAGGGGCCTTGGTCAGCCGTACGCGTCAACTTAGTCGCGATGCTCTCACAAGAGCGCTGGACGGCACTGAAATCATTCTCATTTTTTATTGCACACCCGCTACATGCAGAAAATCTAGTTTGTTTTCCAGTTTACAGAAGCATTTAAAATAGGACTGCGAACAAACATTATACACAGGGTGATTCGGAATAACTGTCCCTTTTTAAAATGGTCATAACGATTGAACGCTTGCATGAATTTTTGATATCATTATATTCCAGATATTCTACATATATAATTTCAACTAAGCATAGTTTATTTCAAATCTCTCTCCCTTTACCTTAATTATCAGCCACATTTGTCATAAAAATTAACCACAGCTGGCACGCACGCTTTAGTTTCAGCACTTTTTGAGTCCTGGTGATGCTTTTAAGCTCTGATATTGAACGGATTTTACAAGCATGGTTCCTTTGTACCTCTATAATGATGCAAAAATAAACGTTACATTCTTTCGAAAAGATTTCAGTTTCTAAAAGATAACACACGATTGTTTTAAAGATTTATGCCATTCTCCATTTTGACGTCAATGGCTGCTTGAAATCACAAACGAATGAAATTTCAAATCCTACTATCAATACAAGCTGATATTTGTACACACTTAAAACAAAAATATTTGAACATATACCCATTTTACCCATTGAGAATTGCATATTTGTGAAATCGGTGACAGTTGTTCTGAATCACCCTGTAGATCAAAACATCGAAAATCATTACAGCCCGCATAATTTTTTGAATAAGTTTGCCTCAGGGATCTCAAATTGTAAATTCAAAGCATTTAGAAGGATGGCCTAAAGCCACGCTTCGAATCTCAGCAATTATACCATTGTAGTCCAATTTTATTCATCATTATGAAGTTTAGTCAGAATGAAAGAGAAATAAACAATATGCTCCTTGAAATACGTTCATCGAACATAGCTACAGCTATTAAACAAAAAAAAATCAAGATTTGAAAGATTCGACAGGCCTGGTTTAATGTCTCTAAAATACATCTTAAAATCTGACATTTGTTTTATGGTCGAGATTTGAAGTCCTAGACACTTAAAATTTTTATCTCGATTTTTCCATCTCGTTCTTTAAAAATTAGAATTTTTCTTAGACTAGTAATCTAGTAAAGTTGTATAGGTTCCAGAGTTATGGAAGTTAGTCTTTAAAAATCAAGATTTTAGATATTTGGGACCATGCAATATTTATGTAAGATCTTAAAGGGAAAATTTGTAAAGTTTTTTATAAGAGGGGAAGGAATCTCAGAAATACTTTATATAAATATGGAGAATAACATGAAGAATGCAGAACGTTCGATGTCACTAAGGAGGAACTACGTGATTTTTGCATAGTCCTTATCCGATATTTGTAAATGTTTTAAAATCGTCAAAATTTGTCAAAGCTTCAATAAATTACTGAGTTTCGAACCTTTTTAAGAAAAATTAGTGTAGATTGTGCAAATGGAGGTTTTAAATACTTCGACTTCAGTGAAAATTAGTTTTGTCAAAAATCCACTGCTAAGCTTATGACAACAGTCATCGTAGCCTTATATTTGTTTGTTTGAATGATGATATTGTAAGCGAATGAACGCTAGTGAAAATATACCTTTTTGTAGAGAAGAATTATTAGAATCCTTTAATGATATCTTTCAAGATTTTCAATCTACACAGATAAAAATTCTGAATTTTAATTGTGATGTAAACATTCATTCACGTAGACTTGTCTTTCATATCACGCAACCGCGCAACTTGCAAACAATGTTGTTTAGAAAGATGGGCTTTTGTATACAATATTTGCTACATTGCATGAAATGTGTCAGAACTTTACATGATATATAATGTAAACGTATATGATATGTGACGCTCCATTTATGTGCATCATATTGAACAGAAATTTACTCTACTTTTTCGAACTGTGTATACTTTGTCAAATATTTTCTACGGGACAGCTGGAATAGCAAGGTGCTTCGATCAGCTTCACACCGTTGATCAATTTGCCCCACGGTACTGGTTCTCCTTTACTTCAGTCGGTAAAGGTTACAAAGCAACACCATGCTGCAGATAGCTGGGTTCGATTCCCGGTTCGGTCTAGGAATTTTGCAGGTTGGGAATTTTTTTTTTGACTTCCCTGGGCACATAGTCTTTCAACTTGCCACACAATTATATTAATGCAAAATAGGTACGGGCAGCTCCATCCACATATAATAATATTTGAAAAGGGCATATTTTCATAATAGATTCTTGCTCAGTAAAAGATATCGACAAGTTCTACGAGAAAAAAAAATGGCGTTGTTAAAAGTTCTAAAATTTATCCCTATCTTATTAACTGAGAAATTTGGAATACAAAATAGTGCAAAAAATTACAAGGGACAGTCCTATGGGGTTGTACGTAATAGTGACATAGGATTACGTGGTCTTATATAATAAATTTTAGCTGCTGCTAACTGCAGCAGGAGCTTGTGGTTTTCTCTGTTTATGCTCTTTAGTATGACGCGCTTGACATAGATGGCCCACAGCGACTCACGAAGAGCTACTGATTCCGATCAATAGCGGTGCGGCTTCTTCCTCCTTCTGTGGATGCTCATGTGGGCTGCAGCTAGCTGCTTACAGGCAGCTTTTCGTTTGGAACAGGAGGACACCACCACTCACCACGCGGTGATTGAATAAACACCGTTTGGTTAGACTGGATAGAATTCAACTTTGAAATCTGTGGTAGGGAAATCACTTTTCGCAGGCAATCGGTGATAATTTTAATTATCATAGCAACAGTTGCTATTGCTTATTCGAGAAATTTCCAAGAGCATTATTTTGAAAAATTATAAAGTTTTACATTTAACAGATGGCTAAAAATATTTTTAATGGATTGGTGATAAAACTGATGAAATTGGTCCAGGGGCAGCTAAGTTATTAACGTTCAAAATCTTTCATAATTTGGTTACATGTTTCATTTTTGGGTTTCACAAAGTGAACCTCCCTATAAAAATCACAGACGTAGTGCTACGTCAAAAAACTATTATTCAAAAAGACTCCCTAACAGTTGAGAAAAATGACTCTAAATTAGTGAATTCAAGTGATTTGGAAAAGTTTTCATATACAAAGTTGCTTTAAATTAGATTGAAATTATAACTTTGCTGAAGACTGTAAACCTTTATTTTTTTTTGAAAATAGAACAGTTTTTTTGTTCCAATGATAAATAGAACCACCATTAAGTTGACACCAAAATGAGGATTTAATTCTGAGGAACAAATTTGTAGAAGAAACTTTGTTCTAATGTTTAAATTTCAGGCTTTAAATGCATCCTTCCTACTGTATTCCCCTTCTGGACCACTGAAAAGTTTTGGAAAATGTCACTAAAACTCACTTTAACTGGCGAACTATTGTTAAGGGTAAACTTTGTACAATTTTGCGAACTTTTCTGCTAAGGAAATTGCATAGACATTAAGGAGAACAATCAGGAAAATTCAAAAAAGATTAACCATGCCACCTTTACAGAAGTTAAGCAAACTTCACAGAAACTGAGCGATCTCCAGAGAAGTTCAGTGAACATTTCTAGGAAAACTTCTGGGTTTACATAGTTGAAGATGCTAATTTCAAATAACAGACTAAAGTTATACGATAGATGAGAAGATGAAAGTATAGAATTGATAGTTCCGTTTAGAGTACGGCAATGTGAAAATTGCATATAGAGAGTAGAAAGCAAGCTAGGACAACTTTTAGGAAGGTAGAAATCGGTTTTATCATCTCTCTTTACCTAACTCCCCCTTTCGAGGGGGATGGTGAGGGCCCAAGTAAAGCTTGCTTCAGATAGAATTGGAACAAAAACAATTGCCTGTATTTCAGTTATTTATTATTGAATTCAAGATAATAAAAAAAATTATACAAATGTAGCGTTTTCTTCATACTTTTAAGAAAAAATACGGATAACATTATTCGTCACGGTTTCGAAGGAATTCTCGAATTTTTCCTGTAACACGGCTCATTAGGCGGCGCACACCTTCTTCGTCCATCGTTTTAGCTATCTTATTCCACCAGGTCTTCATCTGATTGATGTCTTTGACAACCTTTCCCTTTGCCTTGAGTCTCCTCTTCATGATTGCCCAGTATTTCTCAATAGGGCGGAACTGAGGGCAGTTGGGTGGGTTAAGGTTTTTCGGAACAAACTGGACCCCTTTCTCTGCATACCATTCTTGAACGACTTTGCTGTAATGACAGCTTGCCAAATCTGGCCAAAACATTACGGGATGGTCGTGGGATCGAATGAACGGCAAAATTCGTTTTTGGGGACAGTCTTTTTGGTATAGTTCCGACGTCATTGTCTTATTTGTAACGAAAACTTTCGTTTTTTTTTGCCACAGCTGCAAATGCCCTGCCAAATCATAAATTTTTGTACAAATTTGTCGGCAAAAACAAATTTAAATTTGGCTGGAACATCCCCCCGAGCCGTTGCCAAGTAAAATTTTTGACCTGGGATTTGCCCGAAGTCAGCCTTGACATAGGTTTCATCGTCCATCAGAAGACACCCGTAAAACTTGGTCAGCACCTGGTCGTATAGCTTCCGCGCACGGATTTTGGCCACACTATTCTGTTTTATGGTCCGATTTGGCTGTTTGCTAGCTCGATACGACTTGATTCCTTCCCGGAGTCGAGTTCTCCTCACGGTACTATGGGCAGCACCGAAATTTCTGGCCAAATCACGGTCCGACAGATTGGGATTCCTCTTAATCGTCTTCAAAATCTTACCACGCAGTTTCCGGTCGACAGTTCCACTCCAACGATTGGCTTGAGGCTTCCGAATCGTCGTTAATGTTTCCTTATACCGTTTGATATCGCGCCATACGGTATTTCTGGGCAATTTCAGCTGTTTAGCTAGCCTAGATGCAGACCACAATGGATTTTCCAAATAACTGTGCACAATTTCTTCCCTTCTTTCGGCTTCCATGTTGATTGTTTACAAAGTACAGTCGATTTGCGGAATGTCAAAAATACATACGTGAAGCTGACAAAATTTCCGACACGTGGGCGCCAAGAACTTCCAAATCCGTCCACCAGGAGCACCACAATATGAGCAAAAGTTTGTTCCAATTCTAAATGAAGCAAGCTTTAACATTGCAAGTTTTATCGAGGTTTTAAAGCGTTCTACAAGTCTAAATCATGGTCTTCAGAACCCTCATAAAACCACAATTGTTGCTTGGGGGTGTCCCCCCTCCCCCGCCACCACTGGCAAAAAGAGATGATCTCCGACCGCTCAAGTACCGACAATGTGTTTGAAACAGTTCTATCGATTTTTACCACACTCAAGTTGTTATCTGAAGGAAGGCACCCAGTCGTAGGTTTTGAAATTGCAGCTATTGTTACCTCTACCACGGTATGTGCTCCTGTCATCGTCGACTTGACGATCTCGAGGGGACTCGGGTAGGGTAGGTGCTGCTACTGTACCTTCCGACCAATGACAGTAATTGATGGTAAACTGCTGGGTTGCCAATAACATCACATAAAGATAAATTAAGATACTTCAGAGGATACTTAAGAAATTCAAGGTATTCTAGAGAACTTTCTAAAATATGGGGATACTTATTAGAAGCTCAGTCGGTTAAAACGCAGCTACAAAGCAAGACTATGCTGCAGGTGGCTGGTTTTGAATCTCGGTGCAGTCTAGGAATATTTCAGGTTGGATAATTATAATTTCTCGACCTCCCTGGGCATAGAGTATGATTGTACTTGCCACACAATTATACCACAGACAAACAGACATAACACATTGAATATTTCTCACTGTAAAACATCGTCGCTAAAACATTACCGCCATCTGTTGAGTAGACGGTACTACCAATTACGATACTTTTAAATAGTCCGTTAAATGCTTGTTAGATGAACAACTTGCGAGTGTTATGTCTGTTTGTCTGTGATTATACTATTGCAAAAAAAAGTACAGGCATCGAATGGTCTCAATTGCAAAATTCCAGTGTATGCTCAGGGATTTCCAGAGTAGCAAAGATGTACTTAGAAAAACTTTAGAAACTACACAGAAGAATGGGGCACCTCAGAGAAGCACAAAACAACTTTAAGGAAGCCTATAAAACGCCTAATGCTATGTTAAGACTGAATCACTATAAAATGGCTATGGACATGGCTATCATGATGGCATTTTTCTTGTTGTTGATAATTGTTACAATATGTTTCAAGGCTCAGCTGTGAACAAGACATTAGGCAACTTCAGAGTACTTCAGAAAAGTCTGATGTAAATTAAGCGTGGATTTTTTACGTCGGACTACGTCTTTCTTTACTACCATAGGGGTCACATTATGGCATTGAAAATGAGGCTTGAAACGAGAATGGGGGTGTTTTCAAACGCATATTTGTCAATACCATTAATGTTAAATATGTAATGAAATATGTCGTTCGACGGAGACACTATTCAGCAATTTTTTGAGTATAGTACATATAGTGTAAATAGTTAAACAATTAAGAAGTTTAACGAACAAAATAGAAATATTTCGCAAACTAACCAGAAGAGCGGCCAGATGGAATGAATCTATATTCTCTCGCACGGACATCACTTTCCTGCTCATGCGCGAATTTGCCTTCCACAGCGCTTTCTGGCAAGGCGGTCGATCTGATCGGAGCTCGGTGAAAAAATGATTACGCAAGAATAGTAGAAGAGGAAGAGCAGCTTTAGTGTTCATCTACAAAAGGGTCTGCCAAATCGCTTCCTCCATCAGTTATTGTCGGGATTGGTTAGAGAAGAGGGAAAGAAGGAGCAGCGAAAAGGGATTTGCACACTACTCCGTGCGATTTGCGTTGATAAGAAAAAAAAAAGAAAACCATAGCTAGTTTGCTCTCTCATACCACCGCAAATACCGTCCGTCTCAGACACTGCACGGTGTAATGAGAAGAACTCTTCGCCACTCCAAAATGCTTCGGCAAAATCACATTCACCACCACCATCAGTCCCAGCTCGGTGATAACACTTAACAGAGGGTGAGGAAACGCAGTGGATGCAGTGCGTAAGAGTGAAAGTTAAAACAAATTTTCAAAATAAAATAAATTATTTTAATTTTCTTGAAATGGTGGGGACTAACATCGAATTGGATATTGCATCGATATGTTTTTCGTGAAAAAAAAATATCCTTATTTAGATGTAAACGATTCATCACTTACTTCTCTTATCATAACACGCATTTATCAAAAAAATAATAATCAATATCTGCTGAAGAAACTTAATTTAACTAGTCGATTTTACACGATAACTTATCAGTACAGTAAGGGTCTGATTTTGGCAACACGTTTCCATTATATTTAATTCGCTAGTGCTCTGCAACTCTTTTAATATTTTTCGAATGATTTTGAAGCTTTGGACGTGATCAGATAATCAGCTTAGAACTTATTTAAACCTGATAAAAGCTAAGAAGTCAAAATTTATGTATTGCCAAAATCGAACCCATGCTGTAGTCGAATAGAATTTGTTAAATTTTGTGTTGTATAGTGAGAGTTGGGGTTTTTGTATATTATCTATTTTGATTTTGAATATCTCTCAAAACTTTTAATCATGTTGAAACAGGTAATTATTTTTTTTTTTATTTCAACAGAAAACCTTCTTCTGCTATGACCTATTTGGCATGTTAAATTAAACTAGAAGCTAAAAGTAACATTTTGATTGATTTTTTTTTTTCATTTTATTGAACAGTTTTTGTGCATGGTTTTAAAAATTTACCTTTATGTCTGGCAGTTATAATCACGCTCAGATATCAGAGGTAATCGATAACTTTACAACTGTCACTTTTAAGTTCAATGTAATCCAGCAATTGAGGGCAGCCCCAGGGATCAAATAAAAATGCTTTCAGCTTGTAAACTACTATTTGAGCCTGTTTTGCCCCGATTACCATGTTTTCAATACATTTTAAAAATGACTAAACTACAACTGTGTTTCTTTTGGTATCCATTCCACTTCGTATGTTGAATTGGCCCTTTTCACACACCCGGTCACCATTTGCAATATTTAAAGAGTTTTAAGGGTTATAGATTTAATCAACTAAGGTAACTAAGGGCAAAAACAATTGTACCGACCAATCTCGGTCTTACGTCAACATTCCGTTCGTGCCCTAGGCACAGACTCTCCTACTTTTTCTAACAGTTATTTAATTTGAATGAAGCAAGGTGAGATTCGGACAAAGCATTCCAGGTTCTGAGCAAAATAAGACCTGTACAATAGATTCTCCCGATCTTTAAGTATCGAGTTGAATTAATTAGATTTTCGAGAGCCATTTTCAAGCATTACAGGGGTAAATTTTTCAAAATTAACATTACCTCCTAAACTAGATCGATATTGCTTTCGCTTCTTCTCATCTTTTAACAACAGAAAGGTACATGGATAGATTTAATTTAGAGAGCCATATGTGAGGTTCAAACAGATGTTTCAGTGTCATGCAGTACAACGGAATAATTTTCAGGTTTTTGAACAAAATTAATCCGGCGTCTATATTTTTTCAAATTTTGCCATAAATTACTTATTAAATTTTGAGAGATCGACATTATTCAAAGGAAAATTTGGGGATGATTGGGCAAAACAGACAAACTCCCATTCCATTTCGCATTTTTTCTAGCATTGATCGATTCCTGGATTTTGTGGAAACAATAATTGAAACCAGATCTCAAAATGTTCTCTTAGATTTTTTGACGTAGGACTACGTCTGTGATTTCTATATGGGGGTAAACTTTGTGAAAACCGAAAATGGAACGTGTAACAAAATTATGAAAGATTTTGAACGTTAATAACGCAGCTGCCCCTGGACCAATTTTAATAATTTTATGATCAATCGATCAGAAACATTTTTACGCATCGATAGCAATGCGATTTGACTGTTGATTGAACTACTGAAAAAGTGGTAATGTCAAGCATTGTCCAAAAGCGTCGAAACAACTAAAAAATCCACAAATTTCGTACATGCATATGCTGCTTCCCCAACACTGTCATCAGAGAGTCGTTAGTAGACGAAACAAGGTGAAGTGGCATTCGCCTTCGATCTTCAAGCGTGTGCAAATAGAGAGGATGCAATTGCGTAACATTTTGCAAACTCACCGCCATATTTAGAACCACTCGCCCATAACAACCACACAAAATGCTCTCCAGAGTTGTAATCTTGTAAGCAAACTTGCCAGCAGGGGTGCAAGTGATTTTGATCGATTCTCTTCATCGACTTTCGTTAATAACTCGACGGCAAACTCATTCATTGCTACGTTTGTTGTTCTGGATTATATAAGAGCATGGCAGAAATAGCTCGAAATAGGTTACTGAAGCCACGGTCATCAAAAGAGGAAATCGGTGAAGAGCATTGACTTTCATCCCTTTGTTTCTAAGCCCCTTACTTCAGTCGTCGTCATAGCAATAAAAACTAGCATCGCACCGCTTTTGGTTCTTGGTTCACACTTGCTGGTTAAAATTCAACTGTTCGACATTTTCGAAGAACTTAAAAAAAACATGAAATTTCAATTATTCGGTTAACGATTAATCGTAAAGATTTTTCCAGCTATTCGACTAAATATGTATCGAATTTTCAATCATTTTATTTCTACTTGGTTGATTTAGCGCAGTAGAGAAAATACATAAAAGTACCAGTTTATCTGAACAGGCATAGAGAAGAACCATGAAGTGAAACAGGCTAATACATTCGCCGAAAAAAGTGTTATGCGTCTTTTTGCTAAAGGCTTATATTTACCAACTTGTTGAAAGAAGGAGGTTAATGAGAAAAACTCAAAAGGGGAGGAGCTTTAGCTGGGTGGACACAGATATTCTGCGGCCTTCCAACCTGTCACAGATATCAGTTCAACCCCTGTCCACCAGCAGACGAGCCGAGACTCTTGCGAGTGCCCAATCATTGAACGGAAGAATATAGGATTGTCCGGTCCGATTTGCTGTTCCAGCTCCCTACACGTCATCATCATCTTCCAAAGGCTTTAAGCCTGTTCTAACATCGACCCTTTTAATAACTACCAAGATTTTCCAAAATAGTTAAATTTCTGAACATGTCCCAACTAAAATTCATATCAAAAGGTTCTTTTCAGGGCAATCCTAGTCATACCAAAGAGTATGAACAGAGGGAACCGCGCTCAAATTCCTATTCCTAAATAAAACACAAGCTACGTCACCATTTCATACAACGCCATAGGGATGTCCCTTGTTGTTTTTTTTTTAAATGAGAAAACTACGGTATTTTTCAAAGTGACGTGACATATAATGAAGGGCGCAGTACCCATTAGAACGCTGATAGAAATTTGCCCAATATGATTAACTATGTTTCCCAATTGGGATAAAACTCACAATACTGTACCTTTTAAACACACACACACACATTAACACTTCAACAAGTTTCACTTTTACATAACCACACTTTTTCACTGATGCACAACTTTCACTTTCCATTGCCAACCTACTTTTGTTCAGTTGAATTAACCAATCCTTTCAAAATCCATCAAACAAAAATCTCCAATTGCCCAATATCCACAAACCGTCCACAAAAATTCTATTCTCGATTATGTTGCTTCGGTCTCGTTGCAGTCCCACCGGTCCACTCAGGCGAGCTCAATCAGGACTCGGAGGCGCACATCACGCCTCACTCGCACGAGGATCTGCACGACGAGAAGCTGCAGCAGCAGAATCCGGCCGCCAACTACGAGCACGAAGACCCCAGGACCCAGCTGCCCTCGCCGACCGGGGACGCAACGGACGGAGGAGTTCAGCAGAAAAATGGCAAGCACGAAAACGGCAAGCAGCAGAGCGGCAAGAAGCAGGAAAACGGAAAGGCTGATAGCAAAACCAACACCCCGGTGTAGGACTTGACGGACTGACTGAGACCAATCGACAATTTTTAATAATTTGACGGGATTTTCCCATTTTTTTTTTTCCTGAATCGCAATGCGTTTGCATTAATTTCAATTCTAACAGTGGAGACGCACGGCTTTTTTGAACGAAAACGACAGGTCTCCGAAATGCGAGATGAGCCAAACGCAAAACAGACAATGATTAATAGGCACGTGCTAAACCAACTGACAAGATGATTAAAAATAGGAAAAAAAAGCAAAATAACACAGCCCGAATGCTATGACTGGACTTCATTTTAACGTCTAGACAAATCACAAATCTGGTAAGCAATGCAGAACAAAGCAAGAAAAACGAAAACATTCCACGAACATTCCTCCCTCAACCCCCTGGGCAAGGAGAAAAAGAAAACAAGAAAAATGAAAGCTTGACGAGCTGCCATTTTTCATGCGCTGACTATGAAAACAAAATTAAGACAATCCCGAAGTGTTTGGCCTCCGGAGGAGCGGGGAATGCAAACGAAAAATATTAAAAGCACACTGTCCATTAACTTTTAACAGCAGCATCAACCGATGAGAAATGTACTTAAGTGTAGGAATGACGAATGAAGCATTTGTTTTAATTTTTAGTTGGGACTCTCTTTCGCAGCGGGCTTTTTGTGTTGGTTCTACATTTTTTTTTTTAAATTTGAAACATGCAAGCGGAGGCGAGTCCCGATGACGATGATTGTTATTAAATTATCTAGTTAAACGAAATCGATACAAGATATAGATCTGCACAACTAAGATGAACGTTCGTATTTAAATCCTTACTGTCCGTAATCGAAGAATAAAATAAAATATAAAGACGTTTTAGAAATTTAGTTAAATGGAAAATTGATCCCCTTAAACCAACTTAGTGTTAAGAGAAGAGAAAGTAACAAATCATTTGCACAAAGTGTCCATATTCAGGAGGGAGAGCGCTAGCCGTATAGTAGCAATCACGACTTAGTTCAGTAGTACTAATATCCTGTAGTGGCTTAGATGATAGTCAGACATCAGATTGAATCAATTGATAAGGAAAAATTTTATTTATAAGAAAGCGGAGAAAGCGCAAATCGTCGACGCGTCGTCAGGGTCGAAATCGATTTTTCCTTCAAATATAAAAATTTTAAACGTTCGCTGATTTTTAGCCTAAATTATGAAGCTGCGAGCAGTTATTCGATTTTATGAAAATTCTAACCGCACACTCAATCGTTGCAGAATCTCGTTTTGTATGGTAGTGAGCTGTTCTCAATCTTTTCTTTTAATTATATTTAAAAAAAATAATCAACTGGACTTTTCCACCCGAAAGCGCAATTCATGTGATCTGAGCCTCTATTTCGTAAGTTTGATCATATCTGAATCTAATTAGCCTACCGTTTTTTATAGTTTTTCAACCCCAATATCTCAGTTTCGACAACAATGGTTTACAGTTTTGACAGAGTTTAAATAAGCAGCTACTCACTAACGTAAAACAAAAAAAAAAACAGTTTAAGAATTCTCACACAATGACAATTTACATTCCTTCATATTTCTTGTAAACCGATTAAGTGTACATATAATAAAAAGAAAACCGATAAGATCGTAAATAAAGATAGTGAATAAAAGTATTTCGAATAAAATGGGTGGTGTTCTTTTACATGGAGACGCATGGTGATGGAACGCGAATTTCTAGTGGAGAAACAGTATTCGAAAATTCAATTTCAAGTCAAGTACATCATTGCTTAGAGATGACTCACAGGACGGCCTTGATAACCTTTCGGGTTTCTAATTTTCTCAATTTCCGTGGACATCGATCATAATATACAAATTCATGCATTGGTTGGCAAAAAATGCTCTCAATGCATAACTCAGCAAGTGCATCAAAGCTAACACTAAGTTGAGAGTAGGCGTAAGCATGTGAAAGAGTGTCAAAGCCATGAAAAAAAATTGCAGACTGTGGTAGAGGAAACAATTGCGTTGTGTGTTGAAGTTGCTTTCAATGATGCATTCTTCAATTGTTACAAACTGCGATCTACAATGGGACAATCTTGCTGAATGAATATAGTTTTTGTCGTACGCTGAATAAAACAACTCTACACAAAGGAGATCCCCAAAGCGGCGCTGATGATGTAGTGGTAAGCGTGATTACCTCTCACCCCAGCAGGCTTAGGTTCAATCCCAGTTGGCGTCACCGGGATGTTCTGAGGCATAACATATCTGATTCACGCCTGAGGAAGGGAAGTAAAGCCGTTGGTCCCCGGTTCATGAGTTGATGGGTCGATAGGTAGGGTCCAGCTGCCTCCCTGGCGTCGGTAGCTCAGCACGGAAAACAAACCAAAGGAAAAAAAACCATTTTATTGTGATGGTTTAGGGTGGTGGAACGAGGGTAACCCGCTTGGCATAGATGGCCCACAGCGACTCACGAAGAGCTACTGAATCCGATCAGTCGCGTTGTGGCTTCTTCTTCCTTCTTCGGTGAATGGACGCTCATGTGAGCTGCAGCTCGTTGCTTGCGGGCAGCCTTTCGTTGTGTACTGGAGAACACGTGCCGAACGCTGCTGATGAGAACCGACCGGACACCACCAGGCACGGTGATTGAATATGCACCATTCGGCGAGACCGGATGGAGTTCGATTTTGAAATCTTTGTTAACCGTTATGTGATCGACAAAAAAAACACCTTAAAGTGCTCGACAAGGGTACCCGGGTACCCACAAATTGAAATACTTGCTTCTGTGGCCTATTGTGACCGATTCTGAATCTTTTGGCACCAATGGATACAGAAACTTATCTTCTTTCTGGACTTTGCCAACAATGTCCATCCGGAATAGTCTGGTTCCCGGAAATCCAGATTTTCTGTATAATGTTCCAGAACTATGCATTTTCTTGGCACTTTCGCTAGAATTTTGAAGGAATCGATATCAAAGTATCAGAATTTCCTTCAAAAACAATTTCAGCTTACTTGAGGACCGGTTTAAGGTTTCTCCCCGAAACGGCCATTCCGGCGCAGGTTCCCGTAGGGCCTCTAGTGGCCATAGAAGTGTTTTTGAAGAAACCCCTGCAATATGGGTATCAAAATTCATGAATTTCCAGCAGGAGACTGTTTATCATAATTTTGTAATCATCCGATGGATTGTCCCCAGAACGGTCACTCCGGAGCAGGTTCCTGTAGGGCCTCCAGTGCACATAGAAGTGTTTAGGAAGAAACCCTCGTAATATGGGTATCAAAATTCATAAATTTACAGCAGGAGACTGTTTATCATAATTTTGTGATCATCCGATGGATGGTCCCCATAACGGCCATTCCGGAGCAGGTTTCCGTAGGGCTTCTAGTGGCCATAGAAGTGTTTGGGAAGAAACCCCTGCAATATGGGTATCAAAATTCATGAATTTACAGCAGGAGACTGTTTATCATAATTTTGTGATCATCCGATGGATTGTCCCCAGGACGGCCATTCCAGAGTAGGTTCCTGTAGGGCCTGCAGTGCCCATAGCAGAGTTTAGGAAGAAACCCCTGCAATATGGGTATCCAAATTCATGAATTTACAGCAGGAGACTGTTTATCATAATTTTGTGGTCATCCGATGGATTGTCCCGGAACGGCGTTTTCGGAGCAGGTTCCCGTAGAGCTTCTAGTCGCCATAGAAGTGTTTGGGAAGAAACCCCTGAAATATGGGTATCAAAATTCATGAATTTCTAGCAGGAAACTGTGTATCTTAATTTTGTGATGATCCGATGGATTTACTCCAGAACGGCTACTCCGGAGCAGGTTTCTGTAGGGCCTCGAGTGCCCATAGAAGTGTTTGGGAAGAAACCCCTGCAATATGGGTATCAAAATTCATGAATTTACAGCAGGAGACTGTTTATTATAATGTTGTGGTCATCCGATGGATTGTCCCCAGAACGGCCATTCCGGAGCAGGTTCTCGTAGGGCCTCTAGTGGCCATAGAAGTTGTTTGCAAGGATGTTCCTACAATATGGGTATCAAAATTCATGAATTTTCAGCAGTAGACTATTCATCATATTTTCGTGGCTATCTGACAGATTGTCCCCGGAATGGGCTTGGATAGAATGCTCTTTATTTTTTGAAATTTAAAAAAAGAAACTTTTCTCATTATTTGTTTGTATCTGACTAAATGTCCATGGAATGGCCATTTTTAGAACAAGTGTATAATCGAGTGGTGGTGAAAAATTCAGGATGAAAACTCATGCAATTTTTATATTCTTGAGTTTTCCTGGTGTTCAATCTCTCTAGGGGTATACATGTTGTGGATTAATGTTGTATGGAGTTTTTGCAGTCTCTTGCTAGAAATAAACTGACATTTCTATGGACTTTTAATCCTCATAAAAAATTGTTAAAAAATTACAAGCACATAAAAAGCAAAAAAAAAAAAAATAGCAGTTATCGCAAATTTCTTGGCAGTGCTGATTGCACACAGGTCTTGAGCATGACTTCACATCTTCCTGGTCTTCCTACACTTGATGTCTTCATTTTTGCAGATATGACAGATGCCAACTTGTGGCTCCCGTCCGGACGGATCTCGTTCAACTGGAGTAGAACCAACAATCAATACGAAACTAACGATTTTAAATTGGCTCACTACTTGACTAGCCTATTGGTCCCAAGCAAACGATTAACGTATCCCATTCTAGTCACAATTCTACTACTACACAATGTTTGTTTTGATTCGCTATTAAAGTTTGACAGATAAAATGAGGGGTTAGTGGATTTTCCTATGTTTCGAAGGGTGAATCGACTAGCTTGGGACCGAAGATAGTATCAGAGCTGAGCCAAAAAGTTGAACACGTTTCTTCGGGACCTACTAGTTTTAGAGTTACCTCTATGGTAGAACTACCTGCAAACTTCGATAAAAATCATATAAATTTAAGTCCTCTTAGACTGACATATATGAGCGTCAATTTTGACAAAGAATTCAGAAGACTTTTCGTCGAGTAACGAACTGTTCAGTCATTAATTATGATACCCATATTATAGGGGCTTCTTCCCAAACACTTTGATCGCGCACGGGTGAGATCCCTGCGTTGTGTTTATTTGTTTATCTTACAATTGTTGATCCCGATCGAGGCGGATAGTAATGAAAAGCACCGATTGTTTCGCCGTCCTGCCATGGCGGAGGCATACGAGCTACTAATTTATTGTTGTTTTGTTTTGTGTATTGTAATGGTACAGTGGGTAGGGTAGTTGCACATATAGATGACATTGCACAAACACACTTCTATGGTCACTAGAGGCCTCCACTAGAGGCCCTACGGGAACCTACTTCGGAATGGCCATCCCGGGGACAATCCATCGGATGAACACAAAATTATGATAAACAGTCTCCTGCTGGAAATTCATGAATTTTGATACCCATATTGCAGGGGTTTCTTCTATGGCCACTAGAGGCCCTACGGAAAACTACTCCAGAATGGCCGTCTCGGGGACAATCTATCGGATGACCACAAAATTATGATAACCAGTCTCCTGCTGTAAATTCTTGAATTTTGATACTTATATTGCAGGGGTTTCTTCCCAAACACTTTTATGGCCACTAGAGGCCCTACGGGAACCTACTTCGAAACGGCCGTCCCGGGGACAATCCATGGGATGATCACAAAATTATGATAAACTGTCTCCTGCTGGAAATTCATGAATTTTGATACCCATATTGCAGGGGTTTCTTCCCAAACACTTCTATGGTCACTAGAGGCCCTACAGGAACCTACGCCGGAATGGCCGTCCCGGGGAGAATTCTTCGGATGACCACAAAATTATGATAAACAGTCTCCTGCTGTAAATTCTTGAATTTTGATACCCATATTGCAGGGGTTTCTTCTATGGCCACTAGAGGCCCTACGGAAAACTACTCCAGAATGGCCGTCTCGGGGACAATCTATCGGATGACCACAAAATTATGATAACCAGTCTCCTGCTGTAAATTCTTGAATTTTGATACCTATATTGCAGGGGTTTCTTCCCAAACACTTTTATGGCCACTAGAGGCCCTACGGGAACCTACTTCGAAACGGCCGTCCCGGGGACAATCCATGGGATGATCACAAAATTATGATAAACTGTCTCCTGCTGGAAATTCATGAATTTTGATACCCATATTGCAGGGGTTTCTTCCCAAACACTTCTATGGTCACTAGAGGCCCTACAGGAACCTACGCCGGAATGGCCGTCCCGGGAAGAATTCTTCGGATGACCACAAAATTATGATAAACAGTCTCCTGCTGTAAATTCTTGAATTTGGATACCCATATTGCAGGGGTTTCTTCAAAAACACTTCTATGGCCACTAGAGGCCCTACGGGAACCTGCGCCGGAATGGCCGTTCCGGGGAGAAACCTTAACCTGGTCCTCAAGTAAGCTGAAATTGTTTTTGATGGGAATTCTGATACTTTGATATCGATTCCTTCAAAAGTGCCGCGAAAATGCTTAGTTCTGGAACATTATACAGAAAATCCGGATTTCCGGGAACCAGACTATTCCGGATGAACATTGCTGGCAATGTCCAGAAAGAAGATAAGTTTTTGAATCCATTGGTGCCAAAAGATTTAGAATCGGTTAAAATTGGCCGCAGTAGCAAGCAGTTCAATTTTGTGGGTACCCGGGTACCCTTGTCGAGCTGATTAAGGGTAAAAAATTTCACGACCCCCCCTTTCGAAGCCCCTTGTTGCAATTTGAAATCTTTCTTCACGAAAAGTTGTCACTCCATGAGTTCTAAGATATCACTGAATTCTGGTTTCCTGTCGTGAAAATAACTTCATAATTAATTAACTTGAAATCTGAAAAGGTACCCGGGTACCCTGTCGATCACATAAGGGTTAAGGAAAGCGTTTGTTTCAGGCAATGGGTGACAATTCTGATCACCATTGCAACAGTTGGACATTTGTTTAATTTTCAATAGTGACCTATTGAAAATTTATGCAGTGTTCATTTTTTCAATCGATTGGCCTGTTTGAAATTAAGATCCATCAGCTATTGACAGTGTTATAACCGCAAATATGTTGCCAAAAACGTAATTTTACGTCAAAACAAAATAGGCTAAATGTCGCTTTCGGCACCCATTGACTGTTTTCGGCAACCATAATTTAAACGGTAATTTCACTGCATTTTCTCATCAAAACACTTCGTTGAATGTGTTTAAACAATTCCTTAGTCTTTCAGTTTCAATCTGATTAGGTTTTCACGACTGAAAAAACGCATTTTGCCAGGTTTTTCGTGAAATGAAACATACGCACTGCAAAATGCTGCTGATTTCGAGTTGCCGCAGTTCAAATGGAAAGACTGCCGAAGAAAAATTAGTTGCCGGCAACAGTCACACTCACCTGAGAAGTTTGGAGCGTTGTAAATGCGTTTAAGACCAGTTTTTGACAATTCCATTGATTGATTGAATGGATAGAGCAGCAGACAGCAGATGAATGTAAAGAAACAAAGACTGCATATGTGTGCGTTTTGTCGAGAAAAAGCACATAGAAGTGCGAACGCTGCTTAGATTGACGAGAATACGTAAATTCTCTTATGTAGGGGAAATGGCTCTAATGTTGGAGAACTATCGCCAGCAGCACAACAAATGCTGACAAGAGATCCGAAGCAAAATTGCTGGTCGGACTTCCTGGAGAGCATCAACGCCGAACAATCGTCAACGAAGCTATGGAGTCGCATTAACACCCTTAGCGGCAAGCGGCGATCATCTCCGCTCCAGATTCGAACAGACACCGTCACTATCACTGATCCAACCGTCCTAGCAGACGAACTGGGCAAATACTTCGCCAAACTATCCGACATCTCGGAGTACAGCGAAAGCTTCCGACAGCGAGTCCACCCCTCTCTGTCCTTTGTGACTGCCTTCGGAATTCCTCCACACAACGACGACCTACCGATCAACAGCCCACTAGCCTGGGAAGAACTTGTGTTCGCTCTCAGTCGGAGCAACGGGTACTCGGCCGGACCGGATGAAATCGGCTACCCGCTGCTAAAGCACCTTATTCAACCTTAAGGCAAAACAAAACTTCTCGACCTTTTCAACCAACTCTGGACCGCTGAAGAATACCCGGAAAACTGGAGAGTAAGCCTTGTTATACACAGTTCGAAAAAGTAGTGTAAATTTCTGTTCAATATGATGCACATAAATGGAGCGTCACATATCATAAACGTTTATATTATATATCATGTTAAGTTCTGACACATTTCATGCCTTGTAGCAAATATTGTATACAAAAGCCCATCTTTGTAAACAACATTGTATGCAAGTTTCTCGGTTGCGTAAAATGAAATACAAGTCTACGTGAATGAAGATTTACATCACAATTAAAATTCAGAATTTTTATCTGTGTACCGTTACCGAAAACCAATGTCGGGACCATCTTAGCAGCACACTTGTCACTGAAAAGTCGTGGTAACTTGATTGCAACTTAGTCCAGTCACAATCAAGTAGCAGCAACCTATTTAGATGGAAGTGTGTTACTTGGACAAGGAAATCACTGGTTTCCGTCCCATTGCACTGACCTGCTGCATGGCCAAAGTCCTGGAACGGATGGTCAACAGGAGGCTGAAGCAATATCTTGAGGCCAAGGGGCTGTTTGACCATCGTCAGCACGCTTTCAGGCAAGGGTATGGCACCTCCACCTACTTCGCCACTCTTGGGGAAGTCCATGCAAAGGACCAAAGACCATCACGCGGAGATCGTCTCGCTGCACATCTCCAAAGCGTTCAACCGAACATGTACACCTGCTGTATTGAAGAAGCTTGCTGATTGGGGCCTGAAAGGACACATCCTTCACTTCTGGAACTTTCTGACCGACCGATCTTTTCGGGTTTCGGTCGAAAACGTGCAATCCGGAAGTTTCAGTGAGGAAACCGGCCACCCTCTTCCTGGTGGCCATGAATGGGGTTTTTGACCAACTACCCAAGAACGTTTACATCTTCGTCTACACGATTAAACAACAAGCAATACCGACCAAAACCACCGTGAGGGTCTTGGGAGTGCTCCTCGATCGGAATTTATCATTTGAACCGCACTTCCAACAAGTAAAGAAGGACTGTCGCAGTCGGCCCAACATGATTAAGACCATATCCGCCTCCACCGATACAACAATCGCGAAATCCGCTTCCGCGTAGCTCGAGCCATCATCGACAACCGCCTACTGTACGGTGTCGATATTACATGCCTTGCCGCCGAGAAAGCCGTCCAGATTCTGGAACCGGTGTACAACGGCTACGTTCGAACAGTCGCCGGTCTCCTGCCCTCTACCCCGGCCGACGCTGCATGCGCCGCTGCCTTTCTCGCTAAATCGTCGAGAATCAACAGGATCGTTCTCCTCGACGAGGTGAACCAACTCCTTCGCACGGCCGCCGACGTAGATCTCCCTCCAGTGGCCAGAGTCCACTGGCACGGAGACAAAAGTTGGCAATCGCACAAGAACAAAATTGACAGCCGAATCAAGGACCACTTCAGCGCAGGAGACAACTCACTGGTTTTACACCGGACAGTTGTTGAAACTCTCGGGCGCACTACCAAGGGTATAATACACCGTGAAGTCGGTGTACCACGGTTCTCTCTCCAGAAGCGGAGTGGGAATGGGTGTCTCCGGAGGTGATCTGCTTGTGAGCAGATCGCTCCCGACCCAATGCTCGGTGTTCTCAGCTGAGGCAGCGGCCATTCTCCACGCAGTTAAGTTTCTACCAACCGGCCGATATTAGTCGTAACTGACTCACACGGCGTGATATTGGCCCTAACAACAGAAACACCGAAGCATCCGTGGATCCAAGGAACGGTAAAGCACGCGCCGCCCAACACTGTATTCATGTGGGTACCCGGTCACTGCGGGATCCAAGGGAACGTAATAGCCGACCACCTCGCCGGCTCAGGCCACACTGCACCCAGGTCTACCGGCAATGTACCGCTCCATAATGTCAAAAAGTGGATCAAGTGGACGGTTCGGAGAGCCTGGAACACAGAGTGGAGAAACAACAGGACACACTACCTGCGGAAGACCAAGGCGATCACCGGAACCGGGAAGGATCGACCAAGCCTAAGAGAACAACGGGTGGTATCAAGGCTGCGCACCGGGCACAGCAGAATGTCCCACAACTTCGGAGGATCACCGTTCCGGAGGACCTGTGAAACCTGCGGAGTGCCAGCCACCGTGGAGTACATCGTCGTGAACTGCGTGGAGCTGGAGGACCTTCGGGCTGCCTTCGGCTTGGAGTCAATCAGCATTCGGAACCTGTTGGTATTTCCTGTTTGTTGGCCATTTTGACAATTTTCTACACCTTTTCATTATAGCAAGATAAATGTACCACAGCCAAGATTGGGAATCTACTTCTGAGAACCCAATTTTTTATCTCCTTTATTATACTATCTTAAGAGATGAGCTAGCCGTATGGCTAAAAATCTCTTTAATAAAGACTGATAAAAAAATCTAATGTTGGCTTATGGATCTAAGATTGGGCCCATCGCTAAAAATCTGCTATTTATCAATTTTATCTAGATGAACGCGTCATTGCGACGGCACTAAAGGATATTTTAGGTCGTTATTGAACATTAAAGTCGATTTCTGAATTTATGTACGGGCGCCCTTAGCAAAGACCCTCTTTGGCACCCCTTGGGATTCAACTTGGCTTTATTTTTATAATTAACTTTCGAACAATAATTTAACAACATTGAATGTTTACATAATAATTTCATTCATTTACCAAGCCTTAAACTTAACTCTACGCGCTTTTACTTTTGCAAACTCCGGTATAATTGCATCCAAATCAATTCTAGATAGAATTTCACTTTCAATCGAACTTAAAGCAAGATTGGTGAGTCGGTCTTGTTCCATAACTGATCGCAAATAATTTTTGATGATCTTGACTTTGCTGAAGCTTCGTTCACAAGATGCTAGTGTGACGGGTAGTGTGAGAAAAATTCGCAAGCTTGTCGTTATATTTGGATATGAGTCACCTGGTGAGTACTGCTGAACACATTTTAGTAGATCGCTAGGAGATTCTTCCTGAACGTCATTTAAAAGTAGTGGAATCTTTGATTTAAACACTTCCAATTCAGAAATAAGTTCAGCTCCATCGACATGTGAGGAATTTTTTAAAGCAAAATCAGCAGCATATTTCTTCATTTCGTTCCATTCCATTGATTTCAGGTTGTTTCCATAAAGAAATGAAAACTCCTTGTTAATCTTCGCAAGTCCTTCGTACCTTGAAATCAATTCGTTAATCATTTTTTCGAAGACTTTGTCAATTTCCAAACCAAATTGTTCGTGGAGAGATTGTTGCTTCACGGGTGCATCGTTAGATTCGTCTGTAAATCGTTTTTTCTTCCGCTGTCTTGTTTCCGGAAAGTAGTCATCGATTCCCATTTCACTACAAAGAGGTTTAGCCATGGAGGTTACCACATCAATAAGACCTTCACGCATTTCATTCAGTGTCGACAACAGTCCCTGGATCAACTTGTGTGCAGTATCGATTGTCATACTATGTTTCTGAAGCGCTTGGTTCACTTTATCAACTGCAGATAAAATTTGCCTGCATAGATACAAAAGACAAATAAATTTGTAATTTAATTGCTTCACTATATAGCTTGCACTCCACAGTGTTTTCCAGCCATATTGCTCCCATTATCGTAAGACTGGCCACGGCAGTTCTGGAAATTCAAATCATCGGCTTGGAGTTTATTCAAAATTTCATCGGATAGTCCTTTCCCTGTATTTTCATTAGTATGAATGAAGTCGATGAAATGTTCTTTGATTATACAATTTCCATCCGAGACATTTACAAATCGCAAAATCTGACTCATTTGCTCCTTACGACTTTTATCGGGAGTGCAATCGAACATAATAGAGAAATATTTGGCAGCTTTAAGATCGTTCATGATCTCCCTTTTTATGTTAGTTCCTAGTAACTGTACGATTTCGTTTTGGATTTGAGGTGAAAAGTAGCTCAGTGCATACTTATTTGCCTTCACATGAGCCATATGTGCTGCCAGCTGTGGGTGATAATGGCTTATCAAATACAAAGTGTTGAGAAATAAATATATATCGCCACGAAAAGCCAAATTATTTCGAGCACAAAAATTACAACGTCCAGAACAACCTTCAGAATGTTCCGCCATTTTTCTACTTCACTCTGAATTCTAGATTACAGTTCAATGTCGATCGTCCATCCTAATTGCAGAGATTTCTGAAAACTTTTCCATTTCATATACATTTCCCGATGCTGATATGAATTTTCATGAACCTGAATGCACGGGTTGAGATGTTTCCAGTTGCTAAATCCGTTTTGCAAATCCGAGAATAGTGTTGCTTTAAAGCTCGTGTGGAAAATCAAGCAAGGGAAACAGAATAAGGCATTTTTCGACTCGCTGTACAGCATCCAGTGCCTTTTCACATGGTCACAATTCTTCAGAATTAAAAAAAAAACATTTTTTATCAAGATGTCTTCCATCATCAGCGACAAGGAACACAAATGACTCATTGGCCCCTGTTTAACCAGAAGAGTGCGCAAACTGTCGGTAATCGCAGGCCACTTAACCGGATTTTCATAACTTAATTATTTCATATGAATTTTTGACATTAAACATTTCTTCCTGACTTTCTGATATTGTCTCAATCGAGACTAAACTAGGTGACAAATCGCAGTAAGCCACGTTGTCTGTTTAAAAATTGTGAATTTAAAATTCTTTAAGAGTAAAAAGATGTGCTAATTCAATTACCTGTTTTGAGCACCTCATCGTCAGGAAAAATCGAAGATGAACTAGGCATGGGTATGGAGGACAAACCATCGCACTCAGTAGTGTTCTTTGACGCTGCATAGAATATTTGCTCAGCATAGGGAATGGTTTGTTTTGATAGTTTATATTATCCTAAAATTTACCTTTATTCGCATCCACAGCTGCAACGTTTGGTTTACTGTGTTCAATAGCATTTTCAGCAAGATCTGAATCTGAAGTTAAACAAAATTTAGAACAATTCAACATCACACAATTCATCACACAACACAATTTGAAATTATTACCTGTTTCGCAATTTCTTCCCGATTCCACTTCACTCTTATTACTATGAATTAACCATCCTCCAGGTTTACCAGAAAGTGAAGCTGCAACTTTATCGCGGTCTGATTTCAATTTTCACTTCCTGACAATTTTTTTGAAGCCATTTTTCTCTGATTTGATAGAGCAGCACTTCTGAACGAAATGAATAATACGCATCAACTTTGGCATTCCCATGCAAAGATGAATTCTAAACCATCTGATTTTCAAAACACTCAAACTGCTTTACCGATGTTTGTATTCGAATAATTCTAAGTCATGCACTCTAAAAATATTGTTATAAATTTCGTTGGATATTACCTAAAATGAACTGACAAAACTTTGATGATGAAGTTTTCAGTTTTCAATTACTTTCCCTTGCATAGGTTGCACTTTTTCTTTCCCAGCCGCGCTCTAAGCGCCCCCTTTGTAACGTATCTCTTCTCTTATTTCATATTGGGAAATTAATATTTCTGGCCATACATCATGATTTGTGATTCGTATGGCGCCCTTAAACAGTATTTCTGTATTATTATTTCATGAAGTATATCAAGCCAACCCGCCCAACCGCACGCTACGGCTCTGCATTTCCCCTGTAAGAATGAATTAGAAATCATCACATAAACATGGATCCGAATGGCTACGGAAACGATCTGGATTATCCATAAGAGAGTTCATTCCATGAAATTGATACAAGAGTTCCTTGTATTTTTTAACACTGAGATATAAAATAGTGAAAGATAAGTGACTGAATGAATAGTAAGAAGTGAGTTACCATAATATTACATCATTCAATTAGTTGCTAAATAATTCTGGAAGATGACAACCTGGGGCTTCTAAATGGTCAGCAATATTGTAGGTCGTTAAATTTAGTGCCCAATATCTAGTCTTTAGTTCCAAACTCTATCAAAAGGTGACGCCAAAGTACATTGAATTAGTAAATTGGCTATATGATTCTGATAATAGCATAGAGATATCGAATACTCAGCAAAGTTGTTGGTCAATGAACTTCTCATCAGATAGTCAGTGTTATAGTGATGAACTCCATCGTTTTGAGAATAGTAAAAAGGAAAAATGACTATAAGGCACTATACCACCGACAAACCGACATGCATGACCATAGCAAAAACAGTTAAATTTCTGACCAAAGCACACTACTGACATCTGGTTTCGTGTTCGCGGGAAATACTTAGCTAAGCCATGAATCCGCATTCAAAAGCTATGAATTGGTTCGTGTCTGATCTATTCTGGACAAATTATTTTTATCTAGATCAAAAACTCCTATGGTTTTGACAGTTCGGTACACTGCACATTTAAATCGGCCGTGTACGATTTTCGGGCATAAGTTAGAATTAAGTGTCATGTCGGTTTGTCGGTGACTATACCACCGGGAATTCCTAGAAAACCAGAAAATCCCAGGAATTAGAAATCACCGGGAAAAAATCGGGAATTTGATAGACCAATGGGAACAATTTGAATAGATTACACAATCCAAAAAAAATCAACAATTTTAAATTGCACTATAGAACCGCTTTTACCGGTTACACCGTATGCGTGATAATGTTTTCACCATTAAGCAATGTCAAAATTAAAAAAATTCTCAAAAATTTCGTTTTCGAGTTTTTTTTTTATTTATTCAAATGGGGGTTGTTTCTCAGAGTTTTAAACTATGTTAATCTTCGATCGAGTTTCCACTCGCTGCAATTACGGCCTCCACACGCTTCCGGAATGCACGACAGGTTTTAATAATCTAGTCTGGATCCATTTCTCTCCAGGTACGGGTCAATGTTTGTTTGAGACTTGCTGTACTCGGGTGGCGTTTAGAACAGGCCTTGGCCTTCATGACGCGCCATATTGAGTAATCCAGCGGATTAAGATCCGGGCTGAATGGCGGCCACATATCCTTTGACGGAAGATGTTCCTGCAACCACTTCTGAGTGCGGTTCGAGGTGTGGCACGGAGCCCCATCTTGTTGAAATACAACATTTGGCTTCGGACCACTGTTCTTTAATCCACGGGAGAACATACTTACTTAAAATCCCGATGTAGACCTCCGTGTTGACCTTGTCGCCTTCTGGAATGAACACCGGGTCCATTTTTTTTTACCATCGGAAGCCACCAATCCAAACACCATAACGCTAGCAGGATGCTTGGTCAGATACACGTACTTGTGCTCGTCGGCCACGTCTTTTATCGGAAGAGAACTAATATACCGATCGGTTCTGGAATTTGATAAGGGATGCACGGTAAACATGCTCTCGTCGGTGAACAGGATTACCGGATTTTTTTCGCTTAAGGAAGTTCAAGATTTGCTTTTTTTTAACTAGTTCGTTTATTTACTAGGCTCAGTCGTGTGTGACACTTTGCGGAGCCAAAATCAGTAATGTTTGATTTTACATTTTAAATAGCAGTAGTTCTAGGTTAGTATTGGGTACCAATTACTCGTGGCGGGCTCGAGGTTAATGGGTAACAATTTCGATTGGAAGGAGCTAAGTAGGAAACTGGTTTCTGAAGCCTCCTTCAGATACTACTCTCGGACGGTTGACCAAATCCTGGCTGGGCAGGGGCAAGTAGCACAGGAACAGGAGGATTATAAGACTGGGACACAATGGCGGGAAATTGTTTGGAAAGGATGGGATGGTCACATCAAACTCTAACATCAGACAAACAAAGGAATTCGTAGATCGCCTGCATGTAGGGAAGATCACGTGTTCCCAATACATCTCTTACTTCACGGAAGGGTTGTCTACCTCGGGCCACTAGGGTATCCAATAGTCGTGCTCTGGAGGCGTCATTACCTGGGCAATACCAAACTGCGTGATCGATGTCATCATAACCGGTTCTGCACCTACATATATTGCTGTCAATGAGGTTTATTCTATAGAGATGTGCGTCTAGCGAGTAGTGGTTGGACATAAGTCTTGACATCACTCGAATGAATCCCCGACTTACATCCAGACCTTTGAACCACGCTCTCGAAGAAACATTTGGAATAATGGAATGTAACCACCGCCCAAGAGAATTACTTGTCCAATCGTTTTGCCAACTTAAAAGAGAACTCTGACGTACTAATGGGAAAAATTCATCATGTGAAATTCTTCTATCATAAATCTCGCCTTGTTGTGCGCCCACCTTTGCGAGAGAGTCTGCCTTCTCATTGCCTGGGATTGAGCAATGTGAGGGGACCCATACAAGGGTAATCATATATGATCTTTCGACCAGCAAACTCATCTGCTCCCTTACCTTTGAAAGGAAATAAGATGAGTGCCTACCTTGTTTCATCGACCGAATAGCCTCAATCGAACTGAGACTATCCGAGAAGATGAAGTAATGGTCTATGGGCATATCGGAAATCATCCCCAATGTGAAGTTGATTGCTGCTAGCTCAGCAACATAAACGGAACAAGGTTCCTGAAGTTTCCGAAAGGCGGTTGAGTATTCATTGAAGACGCCGAAGCCAGTGGATCCATCAATGCGTGATCCATCAGTGAAAAATCTTCTATTGCAATTGACTTGTTGGTACTTTTCAGCAAAAATGCGGGGAATTGAGATAGGTCGAAGTTGATCTGGAACTCCTTGAATAGCCTGTTTCATGGAGAGATCATAGTCAATGGGGGAACTGTAGTTAGTAAAGCATACACGAGAGGGGTTATAGCAAGGAAGGCTAATATCCGATGACATATAATTAAGATAGATTCGCACGAATCTAGACTGGATGCTCAATTCGAGCATTTCTTCGAAGTTTTCAATCACAAGGTTGTTACTGACACTACATTTGATCAATAATCTTAATGAGAGCTCCCAGAAACGGTTCTGCAGGGGTTTTACGCCCGCTAGGACCTCTTGGCTCATATTGTGTGTTGAATGCATACAGCCAAGGGCAATACGTAAACAACGATATTGAACGCGTTCCATTTTAATTAGGAGGGATTTTCTTGCCGAGAGGAAGCAAAAAGAGCCATACTCAAGAACTGAAAGAATAGTCGTTTTATATAGTTTAATGAGGTCTTCCGGGTGAGCACCCCACCATGTCCCGGAAATTGATCGTAGAAAGTTGATCCTTTGTTGACACTATTGTTTCAAATACGTAATGTGGGTACCCCAAGTGCATTTTGAATCAAACCAGACTCCAAGGTATTTGAAGGTTCAAGATTGGGTAATGTCTCTGCCCAAAAGATTTAGACGCAGTTGGGCTGGAAACCGCTTCCTTGTAAACACTACCAATTCAGTTTTTTTGCGGTGAAAACTCGATCCCTAAATTTCTTGCCCAGAGAGACAGATTATTTAGGGAATTTTGCAATGGTCTTTGCAAGATTTCTGCACGTGGACCTCTCATGGAAACCACGGCATCATCTGCAAGCTGTCTAAGCGTGCATTGATTATCTAAGCAGTTATCAATATCTTTGACATAGAAATTATAAAGTAAGGGACTTAAACATGAACCTTGGGGTAAGCCCATGTAGCTAATTCTAGAAGTTGTCAGTGGACCTAGATTGAAGGTCATTTGTTTTTCTGACAGCAAATTATACAAAAAATTATTCAAAATACCGGGTAATCCACTACTGTGCAAATTGTCTGACAGTATGACTATGGAAACCGAATCAAATGCGCCCTTAATATCCAAAAAGACTGAAGCCAATTGCTCCTTGTGCGCAAAGGCCAGTTGAGTATCAGATGAAAGCATCGCTAGACAATCGTTTGTTCCTTTACTCTTCCGGAAACCAAATTGCGTATTTGAAAGTAGATTGTTTGATTCAACCCAATGGTCAAGTCTTAATAGGATCATTTTTTCTAATAATTTCCTCAGGCATGATAACATAGAGATCGGACGGTAAGAATTGTGATCAGACGCTGGTTTCCCAGGCTTTTGAATAGCTATTACTTTAACCTGTCTCCATGCTGGTGGAACTATATTGAATTCCATAAATGAATTATATAGGTTAAGTAATCGTCTTTTAGCGATATCGGGGAGGTTTTTTAGAAGGTCAAATTTGATCATATCGCTTCCCGGAGTAGAGTTATTCGATGAAAGAAGTGCCATTGAAAATTCCAGCATTGTGAATGATTCATCCAGAGAACCGTTACTTCGGGCTGTATCCCGTAAAGTTGGTTGTGCTGGAACAGAATCTGGACAAACCTTTTTAGCGAAGTCGAATATCCATTGGGAGGAGTATTCTTCACTCTCATTGGAAGATGAGCGGTTTCGCATATAGCGAGCCTTTTTCCAAAGCGTTGTCATCGAGGTTTCTCTAGAAAGTCCCTCGATAAAAGTTCGCCAGTAATTTCGTTTCTTTGCTTTTAGTAAGTTTTTAAGCTTTTTTCAAGCTTTAGATACTTTTTCAAAAAGCTCAGATCTTTCATGTCTACGATAATCTTTAAAGGCATCGGATTTCTCAAGATACAACTTTGTGCATTCGGGATTGACGGTAAACATGCTCTCGTCGGTGAACAGGATTACCGGATTTTTTCGCTTAAGGAAGTTCAAGATTTGCTTGCATAGTTCGACTCGTAGCTTCCGGATGCGGTTGGTAATCATGTGAGGTTTTTTCCGTGCCCTCGACGTCGCCCCGCAATCTTCCTTTACGATCTTCCGTGCTGTAAAGTCACTGATCCCGTGTTCCTTTGCCATTTTCCTTATTGAACGCAATCTTCCTTTTGATAGCAGCATCCCTCGGAACCCGAGCTAACCTTGGACGACCTGTGGCCACCTTCGCGGATAGTTTTCCTTTCTTTTCTCAGTCTAAAACACTTTTGACGGTCCACCGGGACCAAGGCGATTGAAATGTCTTTTTGCGACATTTGCGCGTGGGACAAATCACGAGTACGCTGCCACTTCGTCATGGTGCAACTGTCAAACTAAGTAAATCATTTTCCTTTACTCACAGCCTACTACGGTATGAGCTATAGGTTACGTGCATGCAAAGAAAACCAAGGTATTTTATGCACAGGTGAAACGGGAACCTTATTTGTACACGGCGAATGAGAACGACTCAAATTTGAGTTTAGTTCACTCATAATCGCCAAAAGTGCAGGAACTCAGCGATGAGTAAAATTTGTCTCATGGTTTCCTGTGGAAAACCTAAAAAATCTGCCGGAAAATGAGGAAATTGACTAAAATTTTATTCAGTCTCGGAGTAGTACCAATAGACTGACAATCTTTACTTTTCTCAAATTCGGGAATTTTTCCCTGGAAAATCCTGGAAAAACCTGGGAAAACATGAGGCAAATTAACTCATAGCTGAGTTCCTGCACTTTTGGCGATTATGAGTGAACTAAACTCAAATTTGAGTCGTTCTCATTCGCCGTGTACGATTTGCACTATCGCATACGGTACTGTATGAGTTTTTAAATGCACTTTCGTCTAGTTGTCTCTATAAGAGTGCCTGTAGAGAGAGTCTTCAATTCTCAGTTCGGTCTAGAAAATCTTTCGTGCAGGAAGTTATTCTCGACTTCCCCCCAACACGAAACATTTGCTAGACCAGACCGGGAATTGAACTTTAGAACGCACTATCGTCCAGATGCCGTATTTAAGAGGAATAAATTATTGTGCTTTCCACGCAATATTCAAATTAATCCATTTGTTGGTGAAAAAGCTCTGAATTCATAACTTTAAAAATGCTTTAACACTAAATTGAGATCCGGTGAATTAAATCACCCACTGTATTTCTAGAATTGACTCTTGCTTAAATATGCAATGATACATTTAACACGAGAAGGAGAACATTTTTGCTTATAATCCGATAAGATAGATCATCCCGTTTACGCAGACGAATTTAATGATTGTATTGCAAATTTTTCAGGCAAAGGAGCCTCCATCACGACCAGCAATGCCCGTATCGGAGAATCGTAAGTAAATTTTTATCTTTTCATTTAACATTTCACTTATGTAGTTTTCGTAGTATGTCATCTAGTATCGCATTGTAAATATTAGTGGTAGCCCTTAAAAAGACCATCACCTACATTTAGTTTAGAACTCGCAATTCTCACCATTAACGAATGCTTCCTCATCAACAACAACAACAACAACTACAACGAGAAGAAAAGCCTTTCAGTTAGTATTAATTTTGGTTTCTCTTCACTTTCTCTCTTTTCCCTTCCTCCCGGCCACTGTACAAAAAATTCCACAAAATCCCAAATTCCGAAAAATCAAAACCACTTACTAACACCAGCGATACTACTGACGAACCTGGTGCTGGGCAACAACTACTTCCCACAACAACATCAACAGCCACTGCAGCAGCAGCAGCAGCAGCAACAGCAACAACAACCGTCACTGAGCTTAACGCTCCACCTACCTCAATCCAGGGCAAAGATTTAAACGGTCACCACGAACATGTTTACAACGAAATGACGCTTCCCATCCTTCGGCCGAAGAATCTCCGCAATCCGGACGTTATTCCCACCCAGCAGCATCAACGACCATCGATCGATACGAGCAGCTTCTACTCCGGTGGTTCCTCGGTGTACGGCGATCCGAACCAGGTGGGACTGCCGGTGGTCGACAAGAACCGTTGGATTCCCTCGCAGCAGAGGGAACTGCTGGAGAGACAAGCGAACCTGCTGATGTCCGGTGCCAGTGTCCGTCGGAAGCGGGAGACGGAAATTTTCTAAGCGACACATGCAATAGTGATTTAAAACATTTTAGAATTTAGACGCACGGAGATTTCATCATTCGGTTTTTGGCATTTCACGTTGAACACGTTTTAGTATTAGTTGCATTAGATGCTTCGTTGTAGTTATTATTTATTGGAGATTTCAGTGAAATTTTTACGACAGTAATTAGCCATGTTGATGGCCAGGGTGCAATTGGGACCAAGTGCACTCGCCACAGCCCAAGTCAGGATCGATTTCTTGCCACAAATGTACGATACCAAATGACAATAAATTTAGTTGCGAGCTAGAACATAGTCAAACTACCATAGCTACTTCATTGGAAAGTGAACAGTCTGAATCTTCTTCAAAACCATCAAATCCAAACACTTCAACCCAACTGCTAATAAATCTCATATTCCAGTAGCCATTAAAGCGGTTCTCATACCGCTTAAGCACTAGCGATTATTTCTTTGTTTATGACTCTTGCTCGGATGGTTGCTCCCATATGGCTGCGTATGAAACGACGACGATAACGACGGCGATGATGCTTGGAGCAGATCGTGTTGACGATAGCAAATCTTATCTTCTGGCTCAGCCAAGCGGAAACACTTTCCCAGTCATACGTCATAGGTGGATATGGCATCCCAATGGACGGCGGACGCGCATATTAGCTCTATCCAACCCATCGTCTTTCGATACCAACACACATACGAACGCTCTGCTATTTTATTTATAAACACAAGCTCACATTCTCCAGACTAATCCCAACAACAGAGAGTTAGAAACGGAGGCACCTTTCATCGTACGCCTTAATTAATTTAGTTTAGAATTCCCAGATAAATCCTCTCGTTATACACGATTTAATTACTGCTAGTGAGACAGACTAGCTCATCACCACCTCCAGCCCCCAGTGGTCTTCTTCTTGATTATTATCATTAAAGCATCTTCCTTTCCATGGAACAGCAATATCACATTCACACATCTGTCGGAGTCTCGGAGTCCTCCACAAACAGACGGAGCCCGGAAAGTGCTTCTCACCTTTCCCAGTGCGTAGGGGTTCATCCATTTCAAGCATAGATTGCTCAAACTGTAAAAGAACGGTGTAAAATTACATACCGAGATTGGTTGTGTGATGTGGGCGGGGTTGGTGTGGGATGGGTGGGGATCATTAGTACGATTTATTGTCTGCTGCAATGATCGTATCGTTTGCAGTGTGATTCCAGGAACATCCTCCCATGCCACGTCCTTTGTTTTGTCGAGTTTAATGAAGAAACAGAAGCTTATTTATTAAAGAAAACGAAATCCGCTTTTCGTTCAACTAATAGACTTACACACACACTCAGGAGAAACAGATACGGTCTGTAGGTACCTACATACGAGTGTGATGTTGGGAAGACAGGATGCGTTGTGGCAAGAATGAAGGGATTTAACTTGGTATCGTATAGATGGGTTCGCATGAAGTCCTATCATGGGATGATGAGCTTTAGTCGTGAAAAATGACTTCACTGCGAATGGAGACAGAAATCTTAAGTGTGTTTGAGAGTCTTAGATGTCAATTATTGTCAATTTGAACGAATGACGTTGTGATGTTTGCACTTTGACGTTTCTGAGCGTGTTAAGAAAGGTAGAAAAAGGTAGAGAAAGGTTCACGGGTCCGGAAATAATGCCGGAATAGAAGAGCTTGTGACCCAACGTAGAATAATAAACCGAAGGAAATGGTTTCGGCACTCTTTGGCCATCACATGTCACTACTGTTGTTGTGGCGACATCTGTTGGAAATTACGCATACACTGCTTTCCGTTAATTGTTAATAGAGGATAGTGCAACAATCTCTGAAATCCCTTACATGAACTCTATTACCAGATACTGCAAAACATTTCTGGTACCTCTATACAGGCTGTTCGGTTCTTAAGGACAAATATTTTAATGAGTGATAGAATATAAAGAGAGAGAGAAAGATTAAAAATTTCCATTTAATTCCACTAGCTTATTTACTTATCCTTGACAGATTCGCGTATTTCGTCTACAATGAGCAGACTTCTTTAGTGTCTTGTACTAATACTCGACTATTAGTACAAGGCACTGAAGAAATCTGCAAATTGTAGACGAAATACGCGTATCTCTCAAAAATAAGCAAGTAAGGTAGTGGAATTAAATGGAAATTACTAATCTTTCTCTTTCTCTTTATACAGGTATTCCATTAAGACGCCCACATTCATCAGGAGTGATAGAAGATCATATTTGATGAAAAAAAAAAGTTCTACGCATATGATCATATCTTAAAGATTATTGAGTTATTGAACTTTTTTTGTTATGGTCTATGCTTGTCATAAATTGGTTCTAGCTCAAAAAATATGCTACTTAGCACAACATTATCGCCTCCATTGGACAGCTTAGCGAATTTCCTCCTTAATAGCGTCCTTTTTACTTTAAGTAAGCTGCTTTAAGTTACAGAGAAACATGTGTGTCTTTCTAGGTGTTTTCCTTTATTATTTCAAAAGATACGTAATGAAGTGCATTGTTTTGCCCAACCAAAAGATGCCTCTCAAAGCGCTCAACAACTCTCTCTTAGACACCAACCTTCTTTCTCGTTTAGTTTTGTTGCAAGTTTCTACGTAGGACTACGTTTTTGTGGAGCATACTGGGGTACAAATACAAAAAGGAAAAAAAATGCGACGAAATAGTGTCAGGTTTTGAACACTTATAACATGGTCATTTATGAATAAAATTCAATTTTAATAACACCATTTAATTCAAATTGAATGTAAGATTTGTTTGGTATAAAGATGATAGTTGTTTACCAATGGTTAACTATTGAAAATTGATCAAAGTTTTCAGCCCTAATCAACGTGCTCGCTGGCTATGACTATCGAGAGAACAGAGAGACGAACCAGTAGCCACACGTTTCCCTGATGATGAGAAGATCTAAGAAGGGGAGTTTGCCGTCTTTCTCTTCTTTGTGAGAAAATTTGATGCCCTTGTGAACGATGCTTATGGCCTCCAATGTTTTGATAAATCTTCCTTTTTGACAATGCTAAAAATTTCATCCACGTACATATACCAACACTTGGGCAACAAATTCCTATCCTCCAGAATATTTTCTAGGTTATCCATGAATAATACACAAAAGAATGGGGAAAGCGGAAATAGGAAAAATGACACCTTTAGTTTGTTTATAAAAAAATTCTCCTGAAATTAAATAATTTTCCTCCATACATAGCTTGAGATTTGACCGAATTTTGTTTTTTTTTAAGTAGAATCCTCGCATTGCTTCAGAGGCCAGTCTTCTAAAATGCAGATGGCTTCCTTTACTGGTACCGTAAAACGGGGTAACAGTGATAGTTTTTTAAAGTACATATATTCTAAAAATTTTTTACAGCAATGACTGTTTTTCAAATTTTATATTTTTAAAACAAGTACTGAGGATCCAAAAGTTAATTCGTTAGTATATGTTGAACGAAAATTAAAGCATTTGCACTATTTTTTTAGTTTTGTGGCCGAACTTCAGTATTTTGTTTTGGCATCGGAAATATAGAAAAAATGAGTGAAACTCAAACTTTATACTAAGCTAGTTAAGTTAATTTATTATTTATATTATACTATCAAAGTTACCCGCATTGTCAAAGATACCCCGTTTTACGGTACACGCAAACCAAAAATTTATTACAATGAATGTTAGTTCCATTTCCTATCATTCTCTGTTCATGAACATCGCAGCGATTAAGTTAGTAGTTGACCTTGCAGACGATGCAATGATTTTTAATCTTTTTTTATTCCGTGTTCTGTATATGCTTTCACCTACACAAGCAAGCATTTGCCTTGATTGTTGTGTATAACATGATAGAACGACGCACACACTTGCCTCGATTCTCTCCAGCAGAAAAGCAAACGAATTCGAGTATGCGAGGAAATGAGACCTCTTGTTTGCTTTTATCCATATCCCGAAGCATGGAGAGAGCAGTGGAGAAAACACAGGTCTGATAATCGCAACGTTCGTGGTTCAAGTCCCCTAGTCGGCATATTTTTTCGACATGATTTATTTCGCTCACTAATACTCTTCACATTTTTCTTCCTCCATTTTCTTGCATTGGACTGCAGCTCGGTATATCGCATCCTCGGTTCATGCGGTCCACTAACATCCTCTGATGATGAATCCCACATAATTGTAAGTGAATCTTACATCCACCGGTTGGGTGTACACTTAGAAAAAGTGCTATGAGATCAAACGCAGGGTTGGTTCCACTTACTTGCATGAGCATGAGCATGAGCATGAGCATGAGCATGAGCATGATTGACCGCCCACGGTTGCTACTCTGTTATTGCCAGACCAACTGTAATTACACAGAGAACCAATAGACGATGCTTGGGACTAGCAATCATCCTCAATGTGTAAAAACTGGTGATCTGGTGAACTGGCGAATCAGGCAATACCAGCGCCAGCCGCCAGAACGCAGGTCAAGAAAGGAATGGGTAGGAATGTGTTGACGTGACACTCGCTTTGATGGAAGCCGAGGAGTCCTCTGCACTTCCACGAGGAATCACTGGGATATTGGGTAATAGGGTTGAGTTTGCAGCAGGGTTCGTTTTGGTAAACGATAAGCTGAATTGATGTCCTAACAATCATATAACGCGAAGGAGCTTGGGATTGAACCCACGGTCTTCTGCTCAGTAAGCAAAAACGTTTGCCACTAGGCAGACGAGCTCTTTTTTAATCATCGAGTTGTTGTTATTACCATGTAGTCATGTTAACAAATAAAACGATTGACGAATCTTGAATGTGGATGGGCTTGAGATTAGACTCTTGATGTTCTGCTCAGTAAGCAAAACCGGTTGCTCTAAGACCGCGTTTTTCTGCTCAGTAAGCAAGCCACTGCAACCGACGATCTTTGAAATCCTAAAACTAAAAGCTACGAAAGAGTACTTAGGCCTTCATTAAGATCCGCTTTCACGCGACGTTCAATGTTTCGATTTTCTCTTTACGCATGGTTCAGGCAATCATAACAAGCTATGACCGACGTGACGATTGTTTAGGACATGGTTAAACAAGCTATTCAGATAAAATTACGTTCTCGAATTTCAATTGGCATGTAATGAACAACAGAAATACGCGACAATTCATATTTTCAGCGGTTGATGGTTCATTTTAAATATACTAACGGTACTGCCTACGACAACGACAACAGCGAATTTGTAACTTACTCCACCTCCACCTCCACTGGTTCTTCATGTCCGCTATCTGTCACTGTTTGCAAAATATCTAATAACAATTACTTTTCAATACTTCCTGTGTTGCCATGGTCATCTGGGAGGAGGGTCGCATCTAGTGCTTTCCCCAGGAACCGTTCACGGCCACCAGCTATCGCCCGTCCAGTCTTGGGAATATCCAACGAGACATCCTTCAGCTTACTCACAATCTCCGACACTCAATGAAAATCGCAGGCACACTTACGCTAGTTACAAAAAAACACACACACACCCGTGCAAAGAAATGGATCCAACAAACGTCACTCTCGTGAAAGCACACCCGTCGTCATCGAACGGCATAAAAAAGGAATTGGTGGGCAATTTTGTGATACGGATTTCCACAATCAACGGGGAATGCACGAATTTCACCACACCCAATTGCGAAGTAGCACGAAGAAGTACTTTTGGTACACTTTCGTTCGAAAACACAGAATTTTTCAAAAATAGTTGCGAGTGAACCAATATCATCACCGCGTAAATAAACTAAAATTATCACCGCGTAAATAAACTAAAATCACTAGCGATGCCACAAATTTCTGGACCGGGAGAAAAAATCAAATAACGCATATAGCGTTAAATCTTCTGTTGCTTGCAAACATGATGAATCATGTTTTCTTTCTCGATTCTAAAACTTCTCGGAAAGCGACAAAAACCACCACTCACACACGTATAACCGTCCGGAAGGCAGAGTGCCAGCGCTAATCTGGCAAATGCAGCCGAAAACTATGAAAGCGAATGCACGCACAAAACAGGGAACAAACTTAAAACACAACCGTATTCAAAGGCGTTCGAAACTGCCGCTTCCACTTACTTGCTATAAAAACATATTTTTGGGAATTATGCAATCATTAGATTATATAATGATATGTTGTACTTGTTAGTAAAAAGAAGAGGGTGTAAAGTATGTGTTCGATTTATAAAACCTGTCAATTTCGCTTTAATGGCGTCACAATCAGCGATCTTATGATTCGTGAGCGTTCACTCAGAATGAGCGCTCACGAGTCTTAAAATCACTGATTGTGACGCACTCTTTATTTAAGGGGGTCGGTTCTCTCCTCTATTTTCTGAAGCATTTGGATATTCTTTTCGAAGTCACTGACGATCTGGCTGAATGATTGAAACTCTGGCTCAATCGCCGAAATGGCATCCAGGTACGCTTTCACGAAAAGCTTCTTATTGTGGTACCGATCTTCCAGCGCATTCCAGGCCACCTCGTAGTTTGCAGCAGTAAGCTCAACGGCATTTATTTCTAGAAGCGCGTCTCCAGACAGTGATAAACGAAGGTACATGAATTTGTCCATGTCGGTGAGGTGACGGTTCTGGTGAATCCGGCTTTGAAATGCATCATGATATGAAACTTGCCGCAAAACGTCGGCAATTTAATCTCCGGAAGCTTGATCATCGAAAGAATGGGTCCAGAAACCGATATTGATGGTGCAAGATTTGCCGACAATACCTTCTGCCGCCATTTCACTAACGCAGCCTTGGTCTTGCAGTAGCTGTTCTCGACGTCTACCTGTGCACCAACTTTCAAAAACAGATTTAATGCCATATTCATACTCGAATTGGTTGAAAAACACACTCAATCTTCTAGTTAACTCGATATCTATCCATTGTAAGCAATATTTTGATAATTGTTTATGTTTTGAGAGTTGGCGCACAGGTAGATTAAGGTTAAGGCGACGCCACTGCTCGACGTGCTTCGTAACAGCTGCGCTTTCATCTTCCCTCTTCTTCGACGCACTTTCCAGCCGCAACTGACGATCATTCGACGATTCCTTGGAATACAGTACTTCTTCCTCGTCGACTTCATCCATTATCACGTCTATCTTCTCAAGCACTTCAAAAAATTTAATTGATGCACTCTCTAATAGCTGCAAACGAACTTTAATCTCATCTTTATCACGCTCTTCATTGTAAATTTGCACGAAACTAGCTACAGAGTTTACCCGTTATGTAATTGACAGGGTACCCGGGTCAGTCTTGTAAGCGGTCACGGTAGTCGTCACATTTCCTGTGATAATTGACTGGCTTTGCCTCCGACATTTGCAAAACAAGCTACCATAGTACAGTACCAAACTAAAATGTCATATGAAAGGCTCTGTCATACGACACTGCCGCCGAAGACCGTCACGAATGTATGTTTTTTTAGTTTTTCTCATAATATGAGTTGCTGATGTTGTGCTTGTGTGAATTCTGAAAATATCAAGCGATGATGTCCTAGCAATAACATTTCTGATCAGAAATGGTTTAAATTATACCAAATTGAGGAATTAGAGCGAAATCACACATGTCCTATGATTGTTATTTGATAATTTTCTTGTTGCTCGAATGTTATTCTACCGTTTGAGTTTTGTGAGAGAGACGACGGTAGAGCATGAGTGTACGAATACAAACAGACTGTCGCACACGACAACGAAGCGAGTGTAGTAAAAAACGTCAACTGTTTCAACCCCTGACCCGGGTACCTTTTCAGATTTCAAGTTAAAAATTGTGAAGTTATTTTCACGATAGGAAACCAGATTTCAGTGATCCTTAGAACTCATGGAGCGACAACTTTCCATGAAGAAAGTTTTCAAATTGCAGCAAGGGGCTTCGAAAGGGGGGGTGGGGGAGTGTCGTGAAATTGTTTACCCTTTAGGAGCTCGACAAGGGTACCCGGGTACCCACAAAATTGAACTGCTTGCTACTGCGGCCAATTTTGACCGATTCTGAATCTTTTGGCACCATTATCTTCTTTCTGGCCAACAATGTCCTTTCGGAATAGTCTGGTTCCCGGAAATCTGGATTTCCTTAATAATGTTCCATAACTAAGCATTTTCTTGTCACTTTCGCTAAGATTCCGAAGGAGTCGATATCAAAGTATCATAATCTCCTTCAAGAAACAATTTCAGCTTTGAGGGCCAGTTTAAGGTTTCTCCCCAGAACGCACATTCCGGCGCAGGTTCCCGTAGGGCCTCTAGTGGCCACAGAAGTGTTTGGGAAGAAACCCCTGCAATATAAGTATCATAATTCATGAATTTACAGCAGATCGGTCAAAATTTCAATTTGTGGTACTATCACTACTGAAATCACTGAGTCACTAGTAAATAAGAACACACTGCATAGGTAAGTTCGGTTGCACTGTCCACTTTCACCACACTTTCCACTATCGCACTAATCTGCACTGCTGACTGCGAATCGACTCGACGTTCCACGGGCCGTGAGACGAACTGACCACCCAAGATTGACTACAGCGAAAGGGAATTCAACCAGCGGAAATCAAGCCAACCATAACTACCAGCAAAGTCCAAGACCAATTCTGACGGCGAAAGAACCACAGGGACCAGAACCACTAAATAAAAAAATCACAGGAATTTGCGCATTTTATTGATGGCACTCGTCACCCATCGAGCCACATTCACTGTACTTATCTGACTCCAATTAATATTGATCAGCGCTGCTCCAGTTTGTAGTCGATCTCCCGTATCCGTCGAAGTCCGCTCCGTTTCCACTTGCCAACAGGAACCACTATCGATCCACTGGTTCAGCAGCAATCCGCCATTCTCCACTCACGTCGAATGTTTTACTATTGGGTACTATACGTGGCCCAAAGCACTTACGCGATGGCGAAATTTCAATTTGCTCTTTTGTCCCGCACTACACAAAGCAAGTGTCCTTTTCCCGACCGCCCAACGGCGCACTACACATTCGCGCGAAACGACACCGCGATTGATCCGGCTCGAAGGACCAATTTATGTTCATGCACATAAAAGCGATGGTATTCGCCGGTGTTTCACGCACTTCACGTTCCTCAGATTTATTTACAACTGACTACCGATCATCTGTTCTGCGTGCATGTATTAGAAACGATACACGATCACCGTTCGACCGTACGCTAAAGCCTTTCCTATTCACTCTACACAGCTGGTTGTATGGTGCACAATAGCGTATGGGAGAGAAAATTGAGAGTGAGTGATCGCGTATTAGGGTGGCTCTCGCAACATAAATACAAATAATAATTATACGATTGGCGTGATCAATCTTCTTTACTTTATTTAACGTCGGTCTCTGTTCCGCAATCTAGTGCCAATCACCGACGGACATCGATTGCCATTCATTGACGACAATCGAATGTGCAGGAAGGCAACTTCTACACCTGCGTAGGATATCGCACCCATTCAACACACATGGGCCGGGACCAACGGCTTTACTTCCCTTCCGAAGGAAGACGTGACCAGAGATTGTTATGCCTCAGAAAAATCCCACCGACCCACAGTGGGACCATTCTGAAAAAAAGACGGTCAATACCTTTTTCTCCCCTTTATCGTCGTTTTAAAGAAGTCTTGGAAGAAGTTTCTCGTAATAATGGTCCGAGTCTTTTGAAATAATTACCTAAATATTTATTAAGCTGGTACTACACTTGCAACAACTATTTTTTTACTGGTTCGAGATAATAGCTTTATGTCTTCAGCAATGTTGTAGAAAAACAAATTTTATGAAACTTTGCTCAAGGCACCAAGCTTCTATATCTTTATATTTACAAGATTTAAGTGAATTCTTGACAGGAGCACCTTAAAATCGATTTTTGTCATTTTTTGTATTATAATCTCAAATAAACGGGGTGATATGTCCTACAAAGTTTTCAATATTCTCAAAATACACAATTTTGCTCAAGATAGTGGTAGTCTTTATAGTTTTGATTGGATTATAAACCGGTTTAAAGGCAAAAAATTACAATTTTTTCAATTTAAATTTCTTTTGAGTGTGCAGGTTTTAGCAGCCACATTTAACATGGTTTGATCAGTCATGATGTGAAGTATAAACGAGCCTAAAATCTTAATCGGGTCTGGTCGGGCAATTAGGTTTTGTCAGTAATTTGATTCTATGCTTTTGTTAGTAAATCATATTTGTACTTTCATTTTCCAATGTTAAAAGGCCAAAAAAATAAAAAATAAATGAACAGTTGCCAACATAATATAAAGCATTCAAAGTGTTTTTTTTTTTTGTTTGTTACTTCATACGTGAAGCTTACGATTTTCAGAGTTGGTTGGAAATGCTATACTAATATCAACGTGAAGCTTTAGTGTGATAATTTATTAACTAGAGTAAGTTCTGAAGAGGATGGGTTGATAGTTCCGTTAGAGTACGGCTGTCTAAAAATTGAATAGAAGTTGAAATGAACGAAGGGCCATTAATGCGACAAGTAAGTCAAACGCACACTTCTTTGCCTAACCCACCACATGTGTGGGGAGACTCGAAGTATCTCTTCGAATCTACAGGCCCATCCAGACAACCTTATCAGGAGCATCTCGATAGCGGAGTTGTAGAGGGACCATCTATGTAATAAAAATGGAGCTGTCATTCTCATCTTCCCCTTCAAACTTCTGTTTATAATTGGAATGGTCCGATGAACCATCGAACCTCCATTTTGATAGCAGTTCAAGATCTCCAAGCTGCATTGATTCCTTTATTCCATCTAGGTCCAAAGACAGTATGCGCTGAACGGTATGATCCATCAATGCCTGCAAATGAACTTCAGCAGATGTCTCGGTGACCAAAATATGGTTGTGATCTGGTAAGCACTTTCGCCTAGCTTCCAAAAGTGTTTTATAGCTGGGGTAAATTTGAGGCGCATTACATCGTTTTGCCGTCTTCCATTGATCTTTAGAAAAATCTCCACCAATGAAGAATCCAAGTCCTTCGTTGTCTGTCAGCACACGAGGTTTCTGTGAAACCTGTTCTGATTTCCATGCTTGCCGGATCTTCTTTGCTCTAGAGGGTGTAGCCTGCATTGCCTCTTGCATAAGCTTGGCAGTCTCGACGTCTTTTGTTTTGCTTATTTAAGTCAGAAAACGATTTTCTTGGCCTACCTTCACTTCTCAAACCACTTCTTGAAAACACATCACCACATAGCCAGCTTCTGTTAGCGGTTTCAAAAACGCTAAATACTCTACTTGCTTTGCTCCAGCGTTTTTGAAATGCCGAGCATAACCTAGAAATGTCCTTTTTAACTTGTTTTTCTCTGTTATTCGACAAATTTTCTTCATTTTCTAAAACATAATCGCGATTAAACACCATTCTCGTTTTACTTGATGCACCTGGTTTTTGCAACCAAACATTGCACAAATCTTTCCGCTTATAATCTCTCATTTTAATTAATTTGAAAACACACGACACGCGTACTACGCGAATTTCTCGCTCAATAGAACTGTCAGTTTCAATAAATATAAACAAATACAACCGCATCGGCTTTAAACAGGTCATACATTTGCGTTGGTGTTGAGCAAAGTAATATTGTGTGTGTGACAGGATAATGTTTATGACCGTATGACTGTACCCAATGATTTAGCACACAGAGCTATTTATCCAGGATTTGCTCCTCAAGCCACTGCCATAGAATACTATCTCAAGTGCACCCTACACGACAGTTTTTATTGACAATAATCGTATTGTCAATACATTTTATATTGACGTCAATACATCGAGATTGACAATTTTTCTGTATTCACCTCATCAATATGAGCGTCATCGTCATAGGCAGTATTGATACAGTCATCAGGCAGTATTGACAATATTTTTGCCCGTGTGGTGTGTGCTTCAGTTACACACCTGTGTACAATCCTTATGGGCGGAATTGCAACGCGTTACAACCGTCACCACATGAGAATTTAACATAAGCGCGACAATATGCGGAAAGAAACATATCGATCAACATTTTGAATAAACATTAATTTAAAAACATCTTGAAAAGATTATTGACAAAACCTTAGTGCCCGACCACACCCGATTGAGATTTTTGGCTCGTTTGTACTTCACATCATGACTGATCAAACCTGCTAAAACCTGCTAACTTTAATAAAAAAAAAAAAAATTTAATTTAAAATAAAATTTAATTGAAATATTGGTAAAATGTTGCCTTTAAACCACTGTAAAACTCAAACGAAGCTATACATACTACCGTTGTCTTCAGTGTCTTCAGCAAAGTTGTGTAATTTGATAATATTTAAATCTATGTAGAACATGTCAAACCGTTTAGTTGAGATTATAAGACCAAAAAAGCAAAAAACAGTGATTTTAAGGTACTCCTGTCAAGAGTTCACTTAGTATTGTGAAGATAATGATATAGAAGTTTGGTGTCTTCAGCAAAGTTTCATAAAATTTGTTTTCTACAACATTGCTGAAGGCATAAAGCTATTATCTCGAACCAGTAAAAAAAAATAGTTTTTGTAAGTGTAATACCAGCTTAATAAAATGTTGGGTAATTATTTCAAATGACGTGTCCACTGTGCGACCTCGACTGGGATTGAACCCAGACCCATTCGGGTGGAGAAATCAGTCACGCTTACCACTACACCACCGACGCCGGCGGCGTGATCAATCTAAACCGATGATTTTTTAGGTGCATTATGGAATTTAATGGCCAAAAGTAGGTTTCAAACATAATGTTGTCATCAATCTAATCTAGTCCAATAGAAAATGGAAAACTTAATGACACTCAACTTTACGAAAGCAAGTATGATCCAATGAGATATACACGAATTACTGAAGATATAAACACATTTTCGCATTTTTTTTTGTTCTTAACATATTCTCACACAGCAAAAACTTTGTAAATTTACATTATGTTTACATTTGTATGTAATTAGGGTGTTATTTTGGGGGTGAGCCCCTACACAGAAAAAAGTTCTGAATTTTAACAAACGCGTAAAATCTCTTTTCGTGCGATATTACGCTTACTTTTACATGATACATCGTTTAAAATTACGCCAAATCTAGCGTTTATTTGAATTTTTCATACGGTGTAGGTTTCATGACAAAATGCTGTTTTGGGACACCCTAGTGAGCACCCTTCAATTGACGACTTTAATCGATTATGAATAGTGTCAACTCTGCTTTTGATAATTTCGGTATCATCATTAAACCGAATCAATAATCCAGCAATAAAAACCCTCCAATCACACCCTCATCGCGCATCCTACAAACCATGTTTGTACCCCTCACCCCCAAGCTCGAGAACGAGCCTTTCCCCATCGCCAATTACCGGTAATTGGTTCGAATCAAATTTCAATCGGCGGCAGATTATTCCCCATCAAACCACACGACATCGCTCAATCAAACCTCTGCCTGTGAGACAAATACCATACACCGGTTTCGATTGCGAACGCACCTTCCCCAATCCCGATGTTCCGATGATGATGGTGCTGGCTGGGGGTCTGTCTGTCCTCTTGAACCGCGCAACGTAACCAGTCAGCAGTTCAAGCAAATAGCCACCGATGGATGCTTACTTGGGTCTCCTTTTCGCAGTTTGATCCAATTTCTTATGCTATGCTTCTTTTCTGTATTTTCCCTCCCCCGACAGGAGCGACACCGAAAGCGCTGAAGTGAAACAGCCAATTACCAAGACCCAACGGCTGAAGATCCTGTTCGGCAGGAAGCGGGCGGAACTGGGCGACGACGCGGCAGGTGGTGGCGAAGAAATTGCCGATAATGAGCTCGTCCCAAGCCATCCGTCTGCTGGTGACGACGATGGCGGTGCCCTGGAGGACTATGCCACCGTGGATCCCGGCGCCCCCAAAAGGCAACCGACTGCAACCAAGGTTTGTTATGTGTGCGGCCAATTATACCAATTCCCCTGTTCACTCGGGATTTTCCGTTTTTCTTGGAATTCATTTTCCTTCGTTCGTCGGGTAGCCTGCATTGTGTAATGGCTTGATCCCATTATGCCATCGTCTTCGTTAGCGTTGTTGTGCGATGAGTCGTCATCAGTCGTTGATGGTTGCGACAACGACGGCATCGTTTTCAAAAAGGCGAATTTATCGGGAGGACAACCATTCAAGATCATCGTCAATTCTAGCTCACTGAGTAGGGTACATTCTAGTCCGAATCATTTCGAGCTTAATTTACGGGAAAAGTCCATCTTCTAGGGCCACTCCATTATTTATAGACACAATGTAATGAATCCCCAAATTCCCATCCACCCTCGTCAGCCTGTCGAAATCAGCCGAAATTCAATATCTGGTTTCATTTCATTTTTGCTTTCGCATATATCCAACAGGATGAACCGGCGATGCTTGTTTACGCCGAGCTGCAATTGAAGCCTGCCGAGAATAGCTACGTTGCGAAGCTAGCCGAGTCCACCGAGTATGCGGAGATCCTGTACGTTCGGAACGGCGAAGGAGGCAGCGGACCGGTGGTGGTCAGTGAGGATTCCGGTGAACGACCTACGATGACGGCGACGACAACGACAACGACGAAAACGGGACCTTCTTCCGGCGAAAATAAGTAAACAGCCCCCGGCTGACTTTCTGTGGAATGGAGATCCTCAATCATGCTAATTTTCCCACATCAACCGTCCTGAATCTCGTCCCTCCACTCGCTCGCTTGTTTATATTTTAAGAAACCCCGAGACGTGAATAAATCATAAGGTATACAGCATGAAAGATGCAGAAAACGATACAGATAGTGACAGCTAAAGTCAATGAATGTTAGCGGGAGCGCACACTCGCCCCCACCTGATGAGAGGAAACGCGCAAATGTACTTTTAAGATTTCGTAATTTGATGTACTTAATTAAATCTCAAGCAAACAAAAATACGAGCTTTTTGACGTCCATGAAAACAACAGTACCAGTTTACATTTTACGTAATGATTTTATTGCTGTAATTAGAATTAAAGGCGCTTTTTGAAGCTTTGCTGTTTTGCAAGTTGTGAGCGGTTTTTGTTTAAGAATTTTGAAGATTTTTTTTAAAAGAAATAAACGTGGAACGAATTTGATGTTTAATATACAATGATTTAATGAGAAAGGAAACCTACTGCTAGCTGAAGCACATTTTCAGGGCAAATAATCATTTCGGAAGTAAAACACCACAAGTCAAGTCAAAAGAACTACTATTGTAACAGTCAACTCTCCATATGTTTCGATATTCGATAAATAAAAGATGATTTTAATATGCACAGCCACTTGAAACTAATTCAAAATGGCGAGAATTTCACTCAGCTTGATGATAATTGCGGATTACTCTTGCACGGAGTAAACGTTTCTCCGTATCCACAATTGTGTAGCCATGTTTACTTAATTCTTGAGTAACGTTTACTCTGTACACGAGTAAACTCGCAGGGGAAAGAACCAATTTATTATGGTTGTTGCATGGCAAAGCTACCATTCTTCTTTGCTGAAATGGTAAATTTTGAGCTTGTTCGTTACCCATGTGGTTTTTTAAATGTGCGCGCTCCGCCTACCTCCATCGACAACATCCATGTACCCCCTTTTAAGAGCACTAATATTTGTGGTTTAGGAATACTGCACGCTCACGCAATTCAGGTCCCTTTAGTTAACACTGGGTATTGGTAGAACATATCTGCAATCAGTTTGCCATAGAGCATGAGCATGATTGTCCGCCCGAGGATGCAACTCCGTTATTACCAAATCAGCTATAATTACACAGAGAACCAATAGACGTTGCTTGGGATTACCAACCACCCTCAATGTGTAAATACTGGTGATCTAAAATTAGATAATACCAGCGGCGGCCACGCCTGATTGTTGGTCAAGAGCACATATGCATCGTTCACGAGAAATCACTGAGATGTTGGATAAAAGGGTTGGGATTGCAACAGGATTCGTTTTGTTAAACGCTGAACTGATGTCGCAAAGGAGCTTGGGTTTGAACCCTCGGTCAATAAGCAAAATCGGTCGTCACGAGGTCACCGAGCTCCTTATGTCACAAAACAATTACAAACTTGTTGTTACTAGATTTCGGACCCGGCGGTGACCGCACCGACGACGCACAGAGGAGTGTTTGACCTTAAAAGACGGCCAAATCTGCTACAAATCTGATTTTAGATGAGTGAAAAAAGTCATTCCCCCTAATAGTGCACTTTTAACTTTTCTCTATTTATTCTGTTTTTCTCAATTTGTGTGTGTGTGTGTGTGTGTGTGTGTGTGTGTGTGTGTGTGTGTGTGTGTGTGTGTGTGTGTGTGTGTGTGTGTGTGTGTGTGTGTGTGTGTGTGTGTGTGTGTGTGTGTGTGTGTGTGTGTGTGTGTGTGTGTGTGTGTGTGTGTGTGTGTGTGTGTGTGTGTGTGTGTGTGTGTGTTTGTGTATGATTCTACAAAATTGAGTCTGCAGTTTCGAAAATGTGTATTTCTTGCTTCTGCAGCCTCTTCAGAAAGTTAACCGATCTGTAGTAAGGCATGACGGATAACTTCTGCTCCATGCACGAGAATCTTATGTAGTGTTGGTATCATAGGAAGCCTACCGTACAGTTTCACGTACAGCTTGGCGGTTTCCATTGCAAATGTGGCAAACTTGTGAGCGTAAACTTGGTAGCCACATGATATTGTTTCAAGAATAATTTCAACCGGTGAATGAGACGAATGTCAACGTCAAGTCCTGTTATGGCTGCTGATTTTTCTGGATTTGCAAAAAAAAAATTGTAACGTATTGCCGTCGTTAGTGTTTCCAAAACCAGCCTTGGGAGCGTCAACTATTAGCCCCATTTCAGATTTGAATGCTTTCTGAACGTCAATTTTCCAACGCTTAACTATCTGTTTCTCTTCAGGATCTCTGACCTAATGTAACTAATATAGTTAGTTTGTAAGAAATATGCAACAACGATTCAAAAAATCAAATCCTCGCATGTAAAATCGGCAATCCAAATATGAACGATTCTGGATTAGAAGGCTGAAGTTCGTCAAGACTGTTGAAGGCCTTAAACAAAACAAATCCCTATTGGACGGCAATATCTTGGCGATGACGGAACAGGATTCTGCCATACCAACTACAGTAATCAGCCGAACTTTGGATAATATTTGTATCATCAGCTTACGCATCGTCAAACTTCTGCTTATACTGCGTCTTCTGAGATCCGTCACACCCCCACTTGGACAACAGCTGCATGCTGCATTTTTCTTCGTCCGATAACTGCTCCAAAACTTCATCCAGATACTTACAAAGCCGCACTTCTGCGAGTATTTCGGTAACTGTAATGGCTTCTTCCTTTCGATAACAGTGATTCTTTGCTTGTTTCAAAACCGAATAACATGGGTGATTTATCTGCCATGTGAATAACTTCATATTGCTTTATCGTCAGCCTCAACAAAAAAAGCTAAAACTTATTCAGGCTTATGTTGACGAAGACATTTTGGATGGGGGTTAAGGATAACTCGATTGAGTTTCGCAGCTGTCGAGGGGAATGCTGCTACTGATTTTATTACATTTGCAACAGCTGTATTTCCAACAGCTCACTGACCCATTTGAGCAGCATGTGTCAATTCGTTAACCGAATCGGTTGCTCTGAGTTCTGAAGTTCACTTGAATCTTCAAACTTCTTAGTTGGACGTCCATGCCATGCCAGAGAAACCTAAGAAGTGAATTGAATTTCAGAATTCAACCATTCGTGGTTGGCACTGATGAAAAAAAAATTGTGATAAAGGGAGGCAATCCATATTTTTTTGCAATCGGATTTGAAGTGGCAGAACTCACGCTTAAGTGTATCCTTGCCTTCAAGGGGACATCTCAAAAGGTTGACCAGCTTGCCTTCAACAAACAATAATCTGTCATTTAGTAGCTTTTTGGAACATGTTTCCATTATCTGGCATAAATATTGCCTTGATATGCATCGTTTTGACTATTTAAAAACAGTTCAACGAACAAATTAAAAAAATAAACATCTTTACGTGAAATGGCAATAAATCAGAAAAAGAGGAAACTTGATTTTTATTTATTTTACGCTCAATACACTTCAATACGCTTTATGAAGAAGCTTGAGATTGTACCCATGATATTCTGCTCAGTAAGCAAAATCGGTCGCCAGTTGACCACCAAGCTCCTTATGTCACAACACAATTACGATCAAGCTTCCGTTCAACTTGCTGTTATTAGATTTCAATCCTGACGGTGACCTCACCGACGACAACAAAAACTCCTCTTGAGAAGCATTTGACATGGATTGCCAATCAACACGTCTTTTGTACGGCTCGAATATTGTTTCTTTTGCGTTCTCGTTCCTAGAACCGAATTTCAACACGTTTTATCTCGTATTGAGATAAAACTCGATTTCCAAAAAGAATAATTACCATCAAGTTCCCGCTCAACCTGCTGTAACTATTTTTCATTGCCCCAACGGCGACGACAATTATTGCCCTTGAGAATCGTTTGATATGTATTTCCGATCAAAACACTTTTCTTATAACTCTAATATCAATTATGTCAGGTACTTGTTGCAACCGGATACCATTACCTTTTATCTGATCCTAAAAAAGATATACAGTATGCTTCCGTTTTTATCAACACAGAATTTTTGACCTTAGTCTTTCACAAGCTTTAATGATTTAACAAATGATTATCTGACCACGTTCAAAGCTTCTGGATTAGACAGTTTTGCTAGAACCACTATATTGGATTTAAAAATTGAGTCATACAACGATTTCCAACCTCTAAACTGCATCCCAATTCCAAATAAATACCCATATTGCAGGGTACTTAACAGTTTTCTAGAGTTTAAATTTGCCATTTTGGATTCTTAAAAAACCTGTAAGTGAACCCTCGGAAATTTTGCAGAAGTTGGAGTTTCACCGAAGTTCTCTTATTTCTCCTGAAGTTCTTGGTATGGTCCTGAAGTAAATAAAACTGTCCTGAAAACCTTTAAACTTCATTGCAGTTTTCCGGCCTTCTGTGAAGTACCCGAAATATTACTGATGTTTTCTTGAGTTCTCTGGACCTCTCTGGGCTTCCCCGAGATTCTCAGAAATTTTCAGAAGTAAATGGATGTCTTGAATTTATCGGAACCTACCTTTACAGATATGAAATTTTCCCACTGTTTTCGGAAGACGTGACCAAAGATTTGTATGCCTCAGAATGGGGATTGAACCCTGATTCCGATCAATAGCGGTGCGGCTTCTTCCTCCTTCTATGGATGCTCATGTGGGCTGCTGCTCGCTGCTTGCGGGGAGCCTTTCGTTGTGTACTTGAGAACACCACCACCACTCACCACGCGATGATTGAATAAACACCAGATGGAATTCAACTTTGAAATCTGTGCTAGGGAAATCGTTTTTCGCAGGCAATCGGTGATAATTTTAATTATCATATCAACAGTTGCACATTCGTGCAATTTTCAACAGTGACATTTTGAAAAATAATTAAGTCTTTATTTTAACAGATTCATAGAAATATTTTTTATCGATTTGTGTATTAAGAACTAAAATCCATCATCTCTGGATCAAAATCAGACCTATTTCATGCCACGACCGACTTTGGTTTTTAAAATCGTACCCCCAATGTTGCCGTAAAGTACATGGTATGTTAGATTTAAACATATCTCAATATATCTGGAACTGGGCGTAACAGCTTTTGTAAACAATGATTTATCTCGATGATTTTTAGGAATCCTAAAAACGCCCACGCAAACTAACATTACCGTCGGGTAGAGGAAGTCTCATCCTTCCTGATGGTGATGTTGAATTGCGTGGGTGAGCCTTGACTTTCAAGACATCATTGGAAGAAGGCATTGTTTACAAAAGCTGTTACGTTCTAATTCCAGCTCTATCTTGATATGGGAACTGACATCCGATTGATGACCTTGACAAATGTTCAAAAATACTGTTTTACAAATTTATGGTGGTCCTGAAATGGACCGTTTTGTCGTGATGGTTGAGTAATGCTTATCTATTAGGGTGTTAAATGCAGATGAGGCTGGTGAGCTGTATGTTGTTTGGAATGAGGGTGACGCGCTTGGCATAGATGGCCCACAGAGACTCACGAAGAGGTACTGATTCCGATAAACAGCGGTGCAGCTTCTTCCTCCTTCTATGGATGCTCATGTGGGCTGCAGCTCACTGCTTGCAGGCAGTCTTTCGTAGTGTACTGGAGAACAATGTTCAACACCACGCTAGTGATGACACATGTACAGATTTATCTATAATCATACAGATTTTTGTCAATATTTTGATACAGATATCTGTATATACAGACTACAGATTTTTCAAAAATTTACAGATTTTTCAAATAAGGGGAAAATATGTTATACTATTTTTTTATATTTATTAATTCTGAATAATAATCTTTTCTTTCTTTTGAACAGCTTGAATTCAATCCGAGCATCAAACCCAAATTGTCTTTTTCACAAAATAAATTATTATTGTTTTAGCTTTGAATGGACTTGGAATCTTTTGAATGGACTTCTGATGTTCAGATGCTCTGATTTCTCGTTGGAAGAAATAGTAGTTTCCCTTTCTATTTGTCGAGGAGTCAACAGGGTATATTGATATTCGATTAACAAAATTTCTGAAATGAAGAACATTGCAAGGGGCAATCAACTCTGCACACAGCATGACACACTGTTCGGCACATTAAGGCACACTTTGACAAGTAGGACACAAACAATATAATACAAAACGGCATCACTGTTGAGTATTTACATCTTAGCCAATCGTTTCTAATTTTTACCAAATAATCGGGACAATACTTTGTTTACTCACAAATGAAACTAGTGAGAGAATATCATACATAAAACTGGTGATACAAGGATTAAATCAAGAAGTTGTAAACGACAAACGGATACCCACCGGTGTTGTCATTCGAAAAATTCTGCAAGTATTGTCTGAATCGTGAATCTCTTCAAACCTAGCAAAACTAAGTCCATCTCTTCCGAATCACAGCAAAAATCACAGCGGATCGTGTTTTCATCTAGAACAGCTTCTATCAGGGCCTCACTTCAGTCGAGTTCATCTATCCCAAGTAGCACAATTATATCCCAAAAAGTTGCTGCAACTTGTTTATAAATGAAATAAGTCGTATAGAAGTTTTCAACACCAATTTATAACAAGTGTGCTACTAGGGATGTACACCATCGCCGGTCCAGAGCGTCTTGGCTGAAACGGATTTCCTCTAGAAACGATTCGTTTTCGATTGAGGATGAAATCATTGTGAAAATGCCCGGTGGTTGCCTTTGATGATAAATTCGAACGGCCACACCAAAAATTTTATCAATATCAAGCAAATGGATCCAAACTATACAACGGAATGGCAGAACACCTACAATATGCTGTTATTCGTACAAAAGAAGAGAACCATGCATCCTGCGAAGATCGGATTTAATTGTGGAACCATGAGCACCGGGCATCTATAGCTTGATGAATCTTCATATTCAGTATTGGAAAAGTTAACTTTTTCCTTGATGAACTTCGTGAAATATCGTGAAACTTTTCCAACGCTGCTCACAGTCCAGCCCACATGCTGTCCCACTGGAGGGTTTATTCCAGAACACACTTCTTATTCTTAAACATAACATTTGATACTATCGTGTGTATCCAATCTTGAAGCGTACAACGAAGGATCAGAGCAGGATCTTCTGCGAGAGTTGAGGTACATTATCAATTTTGTTATGCATAATGAACAATAAAAAAGAAAACGCAAGCTTATCACAGATTTGGCTCCCATTCTTGGCGAGCATCTTCGGGATGGAAATTTTCACTATTTTATCCTGCGTTTTTCCTCGGATATTCTTGTCAGTCATTAGTCTTAAATGGTGTGGACTTTGATAGAACAACCACAGGACTTTATAGCGATGTCCTTAGAATATTGAAAGGTGGGTGTATCTGTAGTGGAGCTGACTGTCATCTGTGTGGAGCTGACTGGATGGGGCGGAATCTTCTCGAGTTCTATGCAGATCTACAGGCGCTTGATAAAGCGCATCGGCTGAAGTCTGTGGTGGCTGAGAATCCTATTTTCAAAGTATGACAGTTCTTCAGGGGAAGGCATCATACTCAGCGATACGATAGACTAGGGTTATATCTTTGAGGACACGCACTGAGTCGATCAGATGATTTAAAACTGGTTTGACGATGTTGCTCCAGCGTGGGATTGAACAATGTTTAAACACCGTATTGGATTGATGGTTTACAGTTCCTCTTCCACCTCCCAACCCGCTAACGCTCTATTGAGATGGAAGTGATGAGGCAAGATCCATCAGAGAAATTGAGAATGTAAAAATTTACAAAAGTCACAACTTTCAGGGTTGCCAAACACCTTGATAAGCATACTTTAATTGTCCTTGGTAGGTAAGTTCGGCAGAGCGCTTGGCACAACTAATAACTCGGCACGAATTAAGGTGTGCAAAGTTGAACACCCCTTGGAATATTGTTTGCAATTCGACTAAACTTTCAGTAAAAGTTTTGTGTTAAAACCCAGCCGATGGCTGAAAGTCTCTTTAAAAAAGAAAGATGTGTTATAACTTATTAAAAAATTACGGAGTTGAAAAAAACAATGTCCAGATAAAGGTTTTCGTTATTACAGACATACAAAAAATTAATTTCTAGAAAATTGTGAAAATTACTTCATTAAGAAAATCTTCAGCCGGAAACAGATTCGCCTCTCACAACTCACAACACAACAAATGTTTTGTATTTTCAATCTGTAGAAAAGATGTACATCACATAAAAAAAAATTGTAGGATTTCGAGATTTTTCAAATCGAAAAATTCTTTAGAAAGCAAACATTAGTAATTTTTCAAGATTCTAAACTTTGAACAAAGCCCTTCTGAACTATGTATTATCTCAATGGAGAGTTACGTAAAGCTGCACTAAGACCATAATAAAGAAATTTTACAGATTTGCTTACAGATTTTTGTCAGTCAGATACAGATTAAAAAGATTTTTTGCGATGAAAATACAGATTGAAAATCTAAAAAATGTGGCATCACTGCATCACACGCCGAAAGCACTGCTGCTGCAGCAGCTGATGCCGACGACCGGACACCACCACACACGGTGATTGGAACTGAATCCGATCAGTGGTTGAGGCCAGCCTTGGTAGCTAGCAGCTTTCGGGGAGCCTTTTGTTGTGTACTAGAGAACACCACTACTCACCACGCGGTGATTGTATAAACACCGTTTGGTGAGACCGGATAGGATTCAACTTTGAAACCTGTGTTAGGGATATCACTTTTCGCAGGCAATAGGTGATAATTTTAATAATCAAAGCAACAGTTGCACATACGTGCCTTATTCGATAGTGACATTTTGATAAGGTCTTAGATTTAATAGATGCGTAGGAATATATCTGATTGATTGGTGAAAAAATTGTTGAAATTGATCCAGGGACAGCTGAGTTATTAACGTTCAAAATCTTTCATAATTTTGTTACTTGTTCCATTTTCGGTTTCACAAAGTGTTCCCTTCATATAGAAATCACAGACGTAGTCCTACGTCAAAAATTGTTTATGTTCATAGAGTACATATAATCGTTTTCCTTTTGTCCTTCTCCTTTTACTTTCCCTCTTATCTATTCAGAAAGTGAGTAGTTGTGCTATAGCCATAAGGCACAAAAGGTTAGGACAATAGTTAGTGCTCATGTGTTCCAACCGTCAGAGAAAATTGCAGCACCACTTAATCTTTCTAGTTTAGATGCTTCCAACGTTCAACCAATTATATAATTACCAAAAACGGAACGTACGGTACGAGATGTTCACGTTTCATCATTTTTTTGGATTCTGAAGCATCGTGTTTCCAAATCTTTAAGTTAAACAGGCCTGATATTTTCTGAATCATCTTGCCCCTTAAATGCTGCACAGTAGGCCTGGCCAATTTGATATGTATGACGCATCTTCGATGTGATACATATATCAATTTAACAAGAAAATGATGAAGAAATATCAATCACTTTCCAGGATGCTTTCAAGAGCTGGCTGTGTTGGTGTTAGATTAGAATAGATTAGATATGTACGAAGACATAATTGAAACATGTTTTGGGTGAATAATTTTCCCGGTAAATGTTAGTTGAAGTTTTCTCATGTTCCCGGACATCACATATTTTGAATATCCATAACTCAAGAACCAAACACTGTAGAAGGAACGTTGATAAGGAAATTATTTCAAAAATCCTTTAAGAATATAATCTGAAAAATATTTCCCTTAAAAATGTTCACGGTGGAGGAAAATCGCAAAAAAAAAGTAAACAAATGTTCCTATAAAATTTTTTAATCTTATTCTGGACATTCTTCAAGATTTCGGAACTTCACAGAAGTGTTCACTATTTTCTTAAAATTAATAGAACTACTTCGGCATTCTCTGACCTTCACTGATGTTCCCAATTTTTTTTAACATCCATAAGAATCCCAGTTGGGGATGTTCTGAGGCATAACATCTCTGATCACGGGGGAAGTAAAGCCGTTGGACCCCGGTTCATGAGTTTGATGGGTTGATATGTAGGGTCCAGGTGTGGGAGCCACCAGGTGCCCAGCACGGAAAACAAAATCAAGAAAAAAAATCCATAAGAGTCATGAAATTAAATTTTCTTGCGTTTTCCTGATGTTCATGTAACATCCCAACTGTTTAAAAAATTGTCTTGAAGCCCACGTACATTTTTTGAAATTTTCGTAGATTCTCTGAGATTTCCGGAGCTTCGTCAAAGATCCAGCTATTTCCTTTAAATTAATGGAAGTGCCCTTAGGCTCTCTGATCTTTCCTGTTGTGCTCGGAGCTTCCCTGAAGTTCTCTAAATTCTCCTGAACTAAATAGTATAGTGAGTAAATAGAACTGTCTGTCTGTCTGCTCTTCTGAGATCTCTGGAATTTCACAAAATTTCCAGAAGTAAATGGATCTGTTTGAAATTCCATTCGATCTCTGAAATCCCTTTGGATCACTAGACTTTTGGGGATTATTTACAATCGGACAAAATGGGCTGAAGGGTCTTAGAATGTTATGAAATGTTACTCACAGGTAGAGTTTACCGTTGTTTGAACGAAAGCAACATTCAATATATTTGAGGAGGATAATTTCTTCGGAAAACTTTAGTTAAAGTGTTCGGATATTCCCGGATTTCACGTATTTTGAAAATTCTTGCAGAAAGCATTGTAGAAAGAACGTCGAGTCGTGGAATTTATGGGAAAATTATCTCACTAATCTATAAAAAATATAATCTGAAATCATTTTCCCTCGAATGCGACCGTTAAAGAGGAAAATCAATTTTTGAGTGATGAAATGTATTCCTTGCTTTAAAATTTGTTTAGTTTGTTTTCGTTCATACAACCATACACTTATGTCTGCAAAGTTTTATTGAATTACCGAAACCCTTCGGCCCAAACCTGTATTTAAAAATCCCCTTAATAGAAGTACTTGGATTTTCATTAAAGTTTCATCTTATTTCCTTAAGTTCTCTCTACTTTTCTGAAGTTCTCTTGTCTTTTCTAAAAATCTGTAGATATTCCTGCAGTTTTCCTGAAATTAATGGAACCGCCAAGTTCATGAAGCTACCCTGAAGAATTCAATTTTATGAAATTTGTGGCAATTCATTGAATTTCTCAAATCTTCTTTAAATTTCTGGCTTTTTTGTCAAGTTAATGGGACTACCCTGAAGATCTCTTATCTTACCCAAAGTGCACGGAACATTCCTGAAGTTATCGAATCGCCTGAAATAAATGTGTATATCTAGAAAACAATAACGAATTTACAAATCCATTGTAAATACTATAAAAACAGAACACTCAATTGTAACGATCTCTTTTCCTTGATCACTCTCAAGCAGAACACCGCAATTGTTTCACTATATAACTTCAGAGTGCCCCTATTATAACATAAAGGAACTGCTCTAACTGGATTTGTTAACTTTCGTTAATTTTGTGTATCCTCCTGCAGAAATTTTTTTAAGTCCCTCAACGTTCTTAAAGCTCATTGGACTGTCTTTAATTGTTTTGAACTTCTTCTTATATTTTCCTGAAATTAAAGGAATTCCCCTGCAGTTAGCGAACTTTATCTGAAGCTCCCGCATTTTTTCCTGATAATAATGGAACTGCCCAGAAGTTCACTGAATAGTTTTTACAGTTATCCTGAAGTTTATGGAACTGCCCCGAAGATCGCTGGTCTTCACTGAAATTAATTTTCTTGATGTCTTCGGGTATGTCCTGAAGCTATCGGAACTTACCCTTAAAGATCTTTAAACATCCCTGTAGTCCTAGACATTCTTGATGTTCACAGAATTACCATGACTTTTTCGGAACCGTCTTCAAATTCTTGGAACTGCAATTAAATTCCTGCAATTTGAAGATAGTATTTTTTTAAATATAATATAAATTATTTGAATTCTATTATAACAAATATTTGAATAGAAATCTGCATCCCAGACACTGTTTGGACCTCAGGAATAATTGACAGTTCATAGCTCCTATCCATATAAGCAATTCACAACAACTTTGATTCCTTTCTGTTACACGAAGTAAGGAAACACGATTTTATTGCTCTGTTTCTTGTAAGTTATGCTATAAATGTTCCAACTAATAGCATCCCCAAAATATTTACCCTACTACAAAAGCCCTAAACCGGAAACACTCCGAGAATTAAATTCCATCATAATGGACTCTCCGTCACCGAACCTTTGAAATATGACAACACGAACTTTCGCTGTCCATCATTCCAAATATGCCAAAATGGCTGCCATAAATCACAACGAAATGTTTGACAATAACGATCCTCTCAGAAATCATCCAACATTTGCCCCCCGGAATCAATCATTTGCATTCGAAAGCCATCCCATTTTCCGCTCCGGTACCAACATTCATACGAAACATACCTACCTTTCGGAAGTATCAATCGTAAATCAAGCCCCCAGTTCTCGTTCTCCATCAATCAGCGATATGACTGCTTCCCAGGCATCACCAGCTCAAACAAATTACTCTGCTTCATCTCGAACAGCGCGGCGGACTGCCAATGGCACGTACCAAATATCGGAATGGCCTTTCGCATTTCCCGGTTCGACACCCTGTCTCTCTCTCTCTCACTCACAAGAGCACGGGCGAAAAGAATGGCATTTATTAATCTGTGTTTTCCCGGACCCCGTCCCTATGAGAAGAACAACTCTCGCAGCTTTGAAAAATTTGCCAAATATCCCGAGCAGCCAGCATTAGGGACTATTACTAACGGGTGCTTTTCACTCCCCATGTGCCATATTTCACACATCCAGCCAACTAACTATCGGCCATCGTTCAAACAACAACGCAACGGTTCTGCACTTTCAGTTCGGTCCGGATCTCTCTCTCTCTCTGTCTATGATGATGGAATCTGCATCTCCTTTCGAAAGGGAACTTTGAGTGAAGCGAAAAAGTTTGCCCCCTTGCCGTGCCAACCCCGATCAAGGACCCATAAATAATCGTGGAAAAGTAATTTGTTTGCCAAATGGCAATGTAAAGTAATTGCAAACGATCTGTTTTTCTCGCTTCGGGTCCGTCCTAGTGTGGCATGCAAGCGGCAGCTCGGTGCGAACAAACTTGTGAAGGATATGGCAGGATTGGATGAATGGTTGGAATATTCGAACGATGGATAAACATCAACCATATGACGAGTGCTATCGAGTCTAGGAAGGGGGGGGTAGGAGGGGGTTGAGAGAGGATGCAAATTTTTCTAATACTAGTCTTTGTACTGGTGCTGGTGCTGCTGCTGTTGCTGGTGAGTGGTACTCTTGCTTTTTTATGTGATGGATAAACGACTTCTGTTGGGTTCGCGTACATGTGCAACAAAAGGTTCTCTATTGCCTCTGATGGATTGTGAAGTGGATCCGGATTGGGTGGGATGATGATTTTGTTTGATTGCACGTTTGTCTCTTTGTGGATGAAAAAGAGACGAAATGGAACGTTGTCATCGAGAAAAGTGAACGAAGATCGAAATGCTACCCATTGTCTCTTGTATTTCAAGACTGCAGGCGTGTGCCGGGTTGATAAAAATTATTGTCTATTCTAAAAGCTGACTAAAAGTAAATTGATACGCTCCTCGCACACCACAAGCACGCCTCTAGTGCTGTGGATCGAAATTTTTTGACAGTGGTTTGTTTACACCTCTATATAGAACAACTGGTGCAAGTTCAAAGTAGTCGATCGCGTTCAGAAATAACGTCACATGGAACTCGAAAGAAGAAAAAATATTAAGCGCAAACACCAGGAAAATCCGGAGTGGTCCGGTTCCAAGCTAGCCTAAAGTGCTTAAAATGCCGAAAACAACAGTATGTCGAGTTCTCAAAACCTACAAGAAAACTCTGAGTGTGGAAAGGAATCAGCGGACCTACCAGAAAACTGGAACCAGGGATCGTCAGCTGCGCAGCAAAGTGTTGAGGTGAGTTTAAACCAACCCCGGTCTTTCGATCCGAGAAGTGGCCAGAAGGTACAACGCCAACTTTCAAGCGGTGCGGAACATCCTTGCCAGGGAAGGATACAAGTCGTGCAAAGCCAGTAAACATCGGAACCGGCACATGAAGCAGAATTCCGTGGCCAAAAAGCGTGAATGGTTCTTGTACGACCGTGTTTTGACGAAACACACGGGCTGCACTTTGATCGATGACGAAACATACGTCAAACTAGATTTTTAGCAGCTTCCCGGTTAAAAGTTTTACATCGCGACTGGACGTGGGAATGTGCCGAGAAGATTCAAGTTCGTGTTTGCCGACAAGTTCACGAAGAAGGCCATGAACTAAGCGATTTGCAGTAGTTGTGGCCTGAAAACGGAACCATTCGTCACATCCTCGACGATCACATACCAAGTTTACATCGAAGAATGCCTGAAAAAGCCTGTATTGCCGTTCATCCGCAAGCATAGGGGCTAAGTCATCTTTTGTCTCGATTTGGTCAGCTGCCACTACTCCAAGGTGGTTCTGGAGTAGTATGATGTCAACAAGATCGATTTTGTCCCAAAGCTAAAGAATCCTTCGAATTTCCCGGAATTTTGACCAATCGAAAAATACTGGGCAATTTCAAAGTAGCGAATTCGACGAAGCGGCGGTGCAGTCAAGGACATCCAGAAAATGCGAGCAAAATGGAAGAAATGCGCTGATTCCGTGTCCGTTTCCACTGTGTGGGCGCTGATGGGCTCCATCAAGAGGAATGTTGAATCATATTGAATCACGAATTACAGGTTTTTTGTGCGTTTCAATTTACTTTTAGTCAGTTTTTATTGTAGAAAATTGATCATTATTGTCAAATAGAGTGATCGCACATCATAAACTCGACTTTAGTAAATTACAAACGATATGCGGATACCTAACAAGGATAAGCAACTAAAGTAGTGGAATTCAATGGAAATTATGATCGCAACGGACCAATAGTGTTATTTATGCGAGTATCTCGAAGGTTTTTTCGGGCCTTCCCTTAGATTAGTTGGTAGTGACTTCCCTTATGATGAAGGTGGCTTGGTTCGATTCCCGGTCCGGTCTAGGAATTTTTCGGGTTATGGCTAGAGCTAGAGCTGTGAATGTGAAAGTGACTCGTTCCCCCATAAATTTTACCGATTTTTCCCACATAAACGTCAAGCCCTTTGAGCGCGGGGTTCCCGTGAACAAAATAGTAGGTATGGTAGGGTATTTTAACCCACCAAACTACCATTCCAGATGATAGCATTTGAAATTCCAGACTTGTCCTTTTGACGTAGGACTACGGCTGTGATTTCTATATGGAAGTAAACTTTGTGAAAACCAAAAATGGAACATGAAACGAAATTATGAAAGATTTTGAACGTTAATAACTCAGCTGCTCCAGGACCATTTTCAATAATTGTATCACCAATCGATCAAAAATATTTCTATTTTTTTCCTTGATTTGTTTTCCGTCGATCTTGTTTTCCGTGCTGAGCACCAATGCTACCGACGTGCCAGGAAGGCAGCTCCCACACCTGGACCCTACCTATCGACCCATCAACTCATCAACCGGGGTCCAACGGCTTTACTTCCCTTCCGAAGGATAGCGTGATCAGAGATGTTATGCCTCAGAACATCCCGGCGGTGCCGACTGGGATTGAACCCAGGCCTGCTGGGGTGAGAGGTTATCACGCTTACCACTACACCACCGGCGCCGTTAAATGTCAAGGTAGTCTAAGATCAGAAATTGAAATTGAACTTTGTGCTAACGTAGCAGTTACCAGATTTTATTTAAATAATTTAAACGCAAAATTATTGCAGTTTAAATTGCACTTGTATATTTCCCGTGAAAAATTTAGAAATCATCATCACTTTCATAGTTCTTCGATTTTCCACGAGGAATAACTTTGATTTGACGGATTTCACGCCAACTCATCCAGTGGTTGGCAGCACCCTCTCAGAACCTTATGGAACTTTGTGGGTGTGGAGACTTAGCAATTTTAAGCAACTTTGCGTACTTATTTTTTTCAAAATTTATCTCGCCTAACATTTGATAAGGGTCAAAGTTTTTTGTCGATTTTTTTTTCAAATCGATATAGCTTAAAAATGACAAGCCCTACAAAATAGTGATGTATGGCGAACTTTTAGCAAATAATCTGAAATTTTATAAAAAAAATTTAAATTAATTAAAAAATTGGTTTCTACACTCTAAAAAAATATATTTAAAAATTAAAAGTCATTTTCCCAAAAATGGTACCCCTCAGATTTGCTTGATATTTTTTCTCATGAAAGGCAATATAATTACCTAACTTTTCTTGATACATCGCAAAGTGGGTGCTTTTAAGGAAAAAAAGTTGTTCGAACAACAACTTGTTCATGTTAATTTTTTTTTAGCGTGTTTCACTCAAAGTCGAATAGTAATACGCGCACAACCTTATTAAAATTCGATTAAACTTTATGGGTATACTTTTCGATAATCTGGGCGAAATCTAGCCTAACATTTGAAAAGGGTACAGAGAAGTTACCTGCAAATCGTCCAATAAGAGTTCAGAACAAAACGTTCTAATGAGGAACAGCCATCTCAGCATGGTTTGCACTTTCCTGTGATGGATTGTATTATAATATATGCATACACTCTATCCAACTTCTATAAAACCACCCTCAAATTGTTCCAAATCAACAGGTAAACTAAGTAAAAATCACTTAGTATGTTTTATTCATGAAAAGATTTCAATTCATGTAGCGGCTCATTACAAAAATAAAAAGAATTTTGCCAGTTTGTGCAACTTCAAGTCCAAGTATGGATTGGAAGCAGAATGGCACTTCTTCGCAACGTCTCATGGGAAAGGCCCATGTGACGCAATTGGAGGAACTCTCAAACGAATGGCAAAGAGAGCAAGTCTTGCTCGAGATTATGGAAACACAATCACAACTCCACAAGAACTGTATGACTGGGCAGTTAAACAAACAGATACAAGCATAACAAAATTGAACTTCTGCTTCATATCAAATGATCAATACACAAAGATGTCCGATGAACTCAAGGAGCTGTTCAGTCATGTAAAAACTATACCTGGTACACAAAAATTTCATTGTTTTGTACCTATTTCTCAAAACATAATTTCTACTAAGCGATTTTCACATTCAAAGGAAACTCCGAAAAATTTCACTCTGTTTCCGATAGACTAATAATCAATGAAAAACTCAAATTATGTATGGAGAATTATAGGAAAATAAATTATGCACTAAACAAAAACACTAGAGTTTTCATTTATTAAAACACCATTCGAAATGCAGGAAAATCCTCTGTATTAGGCCCTTTCAAATGTTAGGCTAGATTTTTGTTTTAAGCACGCCCAGATTATCAAAAGGTCAAAATCTTTATGCTCATTAAGTTTCAACGGATTTTAATAAGGTTGTGCGCGTATTACTATTCGACTTTGAGTGAAACACGCTAAAAAAAAATTAACATGAAAAAGTTGTTGTTCGAACAACTTTTTTTCCTTAAAAGCGCCCACTTTGCGATGTATGAAGAAAAGTTAGGTAATTATATTGCCTTTCATGAGAAAAAATATCAAGCAAATCTGAGGGGTACCATTTTTGGGAAAATGACTTTTAATTTTTAAATATATTTTCTTAGAGTGTAGAAACAAATTTTTTAATTAATTTAAATTTTTTTATAAAATTTCAGATTATTTGCTAAAAGTTCGCCATACATCACTATTTTGTAGGGCTTGTCATTTTTAAGCTATATCGATTTGAAAAAAAATCGACAAAAAACTTTGACCCTTATCAAATGTTAGGCGAGATAAATTTTGAAAAAAATAAGTACTCAAAGTTGCTTAAAATTGCTAAGTCTCCACACCCACAAAGTTTCATAAGGTTCTGAGAGGGTGCTGCCAACTCCGAAGACGAGTTGGCGTGAAATCCGTCATTTGCCAATTTATATTGAATGCTTGGTTTGACAAGCTACAATAGATATATTTTAACAACAAAAACTGCGATATTTTCATGAAAATGTGTAAATTAAAGAATAATTTAAACTGACATGAGCCAGACAAAACCAATGACTTAATACTTGTGAAATTTTCGGTGGTTGCTATTGAGCATGCAGGCTTATTGGGATTATTTCAATTTGTGTTCAAATTGTGAATTTTTTAAGATCTGATCGAAGTGTGCCCTGCTTCTAAACGGACGCGAAAATTTGTCAGTTGTTATATTTTTTTTGCCTATGTTTTTATCGTCGCTTTTTTCGAGTTTTGGTTGAAGGCGCTTGATATGATTTTTTATAGAAGTATAAAAATGAAAAGATATTTCCATAAGTATTTTAACCGGGATTCCGGTCGTGTGAGCTGTGATTCAGGATTTCCGTTATTTTCGGTTCCGTCGTGAGATTTGTATTTTTTAGAGCGCGGATCAGGAGTAAAATTTAAGTGTAGTGGTGTTTTTACGATTTCGGTTACCTCTCATATTTCGGAGCAGCTGAATGCTGAAGATTCGGAAACAAGCAGCAGTTCCGGTGTATTTATGTTTCCGAGCTGAAAAAGAATGAGAACGAAGACGGCCAGTGGGACATTTGCTCTTCTGTTTCTGCTGCTTACGAAACGAAAACTCTGCGATTTGGATCATATAATTTTTGAGAGATCGGTGAGATCATTCCATATTTTATATTATTTTCCGAACAATTTATATGTGTAAATGAAAATCGATCGATAATGCAGACTTGAATTTTTCCTTATTTCCACTGTTGAACTCTGGCCAGTTGGCGTGAAAACACAAACTCACACACACAGATATCCAGTTAAGGGAAAGTTCATGGATCCAAAAAAATATTTATGTTTTGATTTTTGTAAAGGTATTGGAGAGAGATAACAGAAATCTAAAGCAATCACATTTTTTCTGATTTTTTAAGGAGTATTCATGTGCAAAAGCATTTTATAGTCATCATGGCCTAAAGCTAGACTTAAAACACGAAACAGCGATCTTTCGGTTTTGCTGATTGTCTAATTTTTTAAATTTTGAGACGGAAAACATGTTTTCGCATGTGAATTTTTTCAGGAATCTGAGGAGGGAACTGATTTAAAAAAAAAAAAAAACCCACCAAAAAAGAAATTTAATTTTCGGTCCGGTGAACTTCCTCTTAAAGATACCCACAAAACTAGCTTCTCCCTTTTTGGAAATGATAAAATAATCTCTTTTCAAAAAACGAGTAATGGCGCTATAACCATAGGCCATATAGGGCTAGGACAAGAGTTAGTACTCATGTCCAGACCACTAAAGGAAGATGGCGAATCCCTTAACATTTTTAGACTAGATGCTCCCAACAACCAATTATTTATAAATAACAATACAAAGGAACGTACGGTACGAGATGTTCACGTTCCATCCATTTATTGGATTCTGGAGCATTTTGTTTAAATCTTTGACTTAAACAGGCCCGATTTTTCTATATCATCTTGCCCCTTAAATGCTGCACAGTAGGCCTGGCCTCGTTGATATATTTGGCGCATCTCTGCAACATATACCAAACAGACAAGACAAATGATGGAGTTATATTTATCATTTTCCAGGATGCTTTCATGAGCTGGCTGTGTTGGTGTTAGATTAGATTAGATTAGATTAGAAAGGCACAGTAGATGAAGTGTTTGATAAAATACCCAAAATGGGTGGTTCATGATTTTCTAGCTTTCGAAAAATGATAATTTTTTCATGTCCGATTGACAAGGGACAAAACCGTAAAAAGAGGAGGAACCTCAGCTGATATGCCCTTAATTGTTGCTTTCGTAGCAAAGTTGAGGTTTCCCTCGCTGCGGCCTTCCAACCTGTCGCAGACACCAGTTCAACCCCTGTCCAGTAGCAGACGGGCCGAGACTCTTGCGAGTGCCCAATCAGTGAACCGAAGAATATGGGATTGTCGAGTCCGATTTGCTGATACGGCTGCCTACTACACGTCATCATCATCTTCCACAGACTTTAAGCCTGTAATACCATCGGCCCTTTTCAGGGCCACCAAGATTTTCCAAAAGAGTTAAATTTCTGAACATTGCTCAACTAAAATTCATGTCAAAAGGTTCTTTTTAGGGCAATCATAGTCATACTAAAGAGTATAAACAGAGATAACCGCGCTCAAATTCATATTCCTACGCAAAACACAAGCTCCTACTGCAGTTAACAAATAACATTTATTATATAAGGCCTCGTAGTCCTACGTCACCCTTGCGTACAACCCCATAGGGCTGTTCCTTGTAGTTTTTCCATATAATGCTGAAACACTCTAGTGCCCATGGTGGCAAAACAAAAAGCGCGTAAATTGCGGTTCACGTTCGGCGTGAACATTATGGAATCATTGAATGCTGTAATGATATTTTGTATTAGTAAACTAAAAGAAAAGGTTGAAAAGTATGTATTTTACACATAAAACCTGTCAATTTTGCATTCAGAGAGTCACAATCAGTGATTTTACGACTCGTGAGCGTTCACTCAGAGTGTGAGCACTTACCAATCATAAAATCGTAGATTGTGACCCTCTGAAAGCGAAAATGATAGACTTTACACCCTCTTCTTGTTATTTACAAGTACAACATGTCATTATATCATCCAATTATTTCATAATTCCAAAATACTATTTTTTTATAGCAAGTGAGTGGAAGCAACAGCTTTGCATGACGCAGTAGGTTAAACATAAATAGTTGATAACTGTTCGCACAGATGTTCAAACAATTTTCAGCCTTGAATCACTTTGTTCTAAATAGCTTTCCCAACCGAAATCTCAAGTTTGATCTGCAATTGAGCATTTTATTTATTTAGAAAAGCAACAGTTTTGCTGTATTTGTTTCAATAAAATATATTGAGTCAAATCACTTACGCAGTTTTTAGAAAATTCATTAAGAAACCATGTTTTTTTTTTAAATTTCATGTGGTATATTTTTTGATACTCTAAAAATAAAAGAATTGATCTGGAAAAGATTCGATTGATCAGTACCGACCGAGGGACAATGATAAACGTATTATTTTGAATTATTGTTCAAAATATAATGCTTAAAACGTGAATTTTAGCGAAGACAACAAATCAAGAGGACTGGCAACTTTGCCAGAATCCAAGCGACAGACACAGTAGCGTTGCGCTTGAGTGAAGGTGGAAGCAACGCATAGAAAAATGAGCAAATACACAAACCCTTCGTCTGAGGATGTAATCTTTGCTATCAAATTCATTCGAAGCATTTACCTTTGAGGGGCAGATGACGCGATTGTACCTGTCTCATAGCGTTCGTATGAGAAAATGGAAGAGTTGCCAGTCTTCTTGATTTGTTTTCTGTGATTTTAGGCAAATTTTATAAAAATTCGTATACTGCTGTTGTTTGAAGATGTAGAGCTTTTATATTTTTGGCAAATTTTCACAAAACTCTACGTTCTACAACTTTTTCCAGCACAGCAAACCTCTATCATGAGAAATAAAAAAAAATCGCTGTGCCATCTTTGCGGCCATAACTTGAACTATTTATGTACACCAAATTGTAGTCCAAATTAATTCAGGAAAATTCACTGAAGACTTCAAAACAATTGGATGCAATCCTAAAACGTTACTATGTTTTACTGCTAGATTTAATTCTCGACGCACTGTGCATTCTAGAATGAGATTTTGTGCGATTATGTAGATATGACTTTTGAATGCTATATCAAATTTAATGGTCTTTCAATTCAAATTTCAATATCTTTGAAACGATGCTTCAAGGCCGAATAGTATCTTGGCAAAAGTTTCAAGTTTTGTTGGTGTTGGGTATTTCCCCGTTTGCACAATCTGTGCGCACCGTATGCTTTATCGCTTGCATCGCTGAATCCGTGGAATTCACATGAGATTACATCTCTTCCGAACCTGATCCATCGAGGAACAGACACAGCATCCAACTCGCAAAGATTGGTTCTGAACTCCAACCATCGGGACTGAAGCTCATTGCTTAGTGGTTCATCCCAGGAGTACTTCGCCTTCCAAATCTCTTGGAGAAAGAGTTTTCCTTGGACTACTACTGGACCAACTAGTCCGTAGGGGTCGAAAAGACGTGCTATCTCGGAGAGAACAACACGATGCGTGATTGGCCCACCCGGCCTCCAATCCGGAACCTTGATCCACAGTGTGTCCGTAGCCGGCGCCCACGTGAGACCTAGCGTCTTCACAGTTGCCTTCTCTACTAAATTCCGGAATTCTCGATCGTCTCGCAGATGCGAGGGTATTGCCGCCAAAATCGTCGGATTGTTGGAGTTCCACTTGCTGAGGTTGACACCTGACCCTTTCAGAAGCTCCAAGACCTCCTTACAGAGCCGTTCACCTTCTTCAATGGTATGCGAGCCGGCTTGCATGTCGTCAACATAAAAGCTCTTCTTGACCACCACTGAAGCTACGGGATAGCGCTCTGCTCCCTCTTCAGCACACTTATTCAGGCAACGAGTGGCAAGATAAGGTGCAGATGATGTACCGTACGTTACAGTTGTGAGCTTGTATGTCCGCAATGACTCCTCAACCGAATCTCTCCAGCAGCTTATCCAGTTCGTGCTGCCATACCATCCCGTACATCTTTTCTGCGTCTCCTACAACAGCATATTTGAACAACCGGAACCGCAAAAGGATGCTTCGTAGGTCATCTTGAACGACAGGTCCCACCATTGAGACGTCATTCAAAGACACACCCGAATCCGTAGAACAGGATGCATCGAAAACTACTCTTAACTTCGCAGTAGTTCAGCACTGCATGATGCGGTACGTAATATTCCGGACCAGATTCCTCATCGTCATTTACTACCTCCGTCATATGACCCATGGACAGGTATTCGTGCATGAAAGCCGTGTACAACACCTTCACTTCCGGGTTGGCATTCAGCCGTTTCTCCATGGAAAGGTAACGTTTCTTCGCTATCGCCTTCGATTCTAGAAGTTTTTCCAGCATGTGCTTCCTTTTCGGCAGCGTTACGCGGAACTTCCCATCAGGATCTCTAGTAGTCGTCTCTTCAAAGATGGCTTCACATGCAGATTCCTCGATGGATAGACAGCTCTTCGTGTGTCATGATTCTAATTCCCAGAATTTGGCTAGCTCCTCGTAAAGTTCTTCCATAGTCACCGACGACAAAGCTACCGTGCTGTAGCTGACGATAGATGTTTCAGGAATTCCTCCGGCAACAATCCATCCCAGCTGCGTATTTCGTAGTATTATTCCCGAATTAGAGAGCATCCGCCGAATTACTGGTCCCAAAATCCCATCGATGACTCCCAATTCATTGAAGGCTGGATCCGCAAGAGAAATTCCCTCTGGGAGATTCCAGGACGAAACATCGATGCTTTGCTGTGGCAGATTTGACGTAATTTTTGATAACACGTAGAACGTCCCGAAGCCGTTGGAAGTTCAGGCTCTGAGACAACGATTAAGACATTATGCAGATCTGAGATCCGTTATCTAGCGAAGCGCGTGCAAGAACGGTGTTTCCGTGACGGTCACCGAGCTTCACGATAGCGGTAGATAGTAGCGTAATGTTTGAATGATGGTGTGTTTTGGATGGTGTTGCAGTGTGGTGTATTGTTGGAGTATTGGTGAGAGGTGGGCGTGCATTCTGCGAAGATGTACTTGGTGTTTGTGTAGACTGTGGGTTGGGGAGCGAAGTGTTCCGGTTTTGGGCCTGATTGGATTGCTGTTGTGGTAGATTCGCGGCTTGAGGTCTCTTCGGTAAAACTTGGGGGGAGGGCTGACTAGAAGTATGCTCCTGATTCACTGGACTCACGTTCGGATGAAGCAGATAATGATGATTGCTACACGTAGACCTCGAACAATCCATAACGAAGTACCCTGATCGTAAACAGTTCAAGCACAATCCAAGCTTCCGAATAATCGCCTTCCTATCGATGACCTTCATCTTCCCAAAACGCCTACACTGTTCAATGGAATGTGTTCCTCCGTTGCAGACTTGACAATTTCCATTGGACGACACTGCAGCGTGAATCACTGGGTTCTTGAACGGTCGTTAGATATCACTGCTTCTTCGTGCAGACGTAGACTGCAGGATAGCACAGTGTTTCTCCAGGAACTCTACCATGGACTTGCACGACGGAATGTCCTTTGAACTATGATGCGTTTCCCAGTGACGAATCGTATCGTCATCCAGCTTCTGAGAAACCATGAAGGCTAGCAGAGTGCTCCAATCGTTAGTATTCTCTCCTAACTTCTCCAACTGTTTAAGGTTGATTCCGAATGTTGTTAGGCCATGGTTCAGCCCCTGGAAGCTCTCGGACTTGATTGGCTTATGATTCTCGTACTTAGATTCCAAAGTAGCCCAAGCAAGATTGTAGTTCACAGCAGTGACTTGAATCTGGTTGATTTGTAGTAGAGCGTCGTCCTTCAACGACGTACGTAAATAGTTGAACTTATCTATCATATTCAGTTGGTTGTAGTCGTGTATCAACGACTTGAAGTTGTCCCGAAAGTTAATCCATTCGGACAGCTTACCAGAGAACGTAGGAAGCCTCAGTCCTGGATACTTCATCCTCGACGGCTGGCAAACCTCGACTCCTGGTTGCCGTTCAGCTACAACTCCAGAGTTTCCAACCGACTTCAAATTTAGTTGCTGCTTCAATCGGAAGTATTTGTTTTCAAATTCCTTGAAAATCTCCTCGTTTTCCCTCTGACGTGCCTCAGCCATGGACACATGATCTGTAGATCCTTCGCCAGTTGCATCCTCAGCGCCTCATCAACACCCAAGTCATCTAATTTCTTCATACGAAACTGCACTACACCTCTATCACGTTCTTCTTCGTACGTTGATAAGAACTCTTCAATGTTCTCCAACGTTATCCAAGCATGAATAGCTACGCAGTAATAGAACATCTTTTCAAGGTTTATGTAACAAAATCAAAAATATAGTGTCCAAAACATTAACAGTATTTGTCTAATTAATGGATCATGCCTTTATTTTTAAGTGCAAGCTTGATTTTCTATGGATCACTTTCATTAGTTTAAGGTTCATTGCTGAATGTTTTATGGATCATTTTCAATATGTGTTTGGTTAATTCGTACAATTTCAATGCTTATTCATTAGGTATTTAGCGGAACATTTTGACAATTGTGTTGCTAAATTTTACATAAATTATGGATCATACTGATATTTTTTAAGGATCATTCACACTTTTTAAGAGATTTCCTGCGGTGTTTTATGGATCATTTGGATGCTTTTTAAAGAACGTTTTTCAAAATTTTATTGATCGTTTTATCAATTCAAAGGTGCATACTTAGGGCTGCCGAGGATAAAACTAATTTCTAGCTTCAAGCTGATATACACTAATTTCTGAGCGGATTATTGTTAGAAGAACTCCGAGAAAATCTATTGCAACAACCTCTTTCTCCCTTTCTTTAAACTTAAATTCATTCTATTCTCAAAAGCTAATTATTTTCATGGTTTTAATATTCAAATAAGCAATGCTCAATTATAATCGTTTTCATTCTCACTCTGAAACCGAAAAATAGCTAAAAGTGAGAATCATAAAGTGGTTCGGTTATCCTCCTCCGTTACAAAACTACCGCTTCTTCCAAAAATAACTAAATTCACGCCGTCGCATTCAAAATAAACTGAACCGTTCCTACAGGAAGTGATGCGGAAAATCCAAACGGACTTCATCTCTTAACGTTGATGCCTGCTGATGCTGCTTCTGCTCTTCAAGTTGACTTAAACGTCACCGAACTGGCACTGGCACTGCTGAGTGTATGTGTGTGTGTGTGTGTGCCCCGTCAGTTGAAGGCAGCTTAAAAACGCCAGCTAACCCAAAATGAGATCATGTTCTCAATTTAACTTTATGCCTGTCTGGTCAGTTTTTCGTCGGTTCGGGGTTTCTCTGGTCCGCAAAGCTCCAGGGCTCGTCCAAATTCGCCGCACATATCGTAAACGAGTGGTGTATGCACTATTTCCGTTTCCTTCCTGAAACAATCTTCTTCTCCCGGCGCCGTTCGCTCCGAAAGCAAACATCCTCCAACCGCAGCAGCTCAGCTTCCAGGTTTCCCATTGGGCTTTTCTTTTTTTTTTAATATCGATACTGAAAACGGGTAAAGTTGAAGCAATTTTCTCGCACCCCCCTTCCTAAGCAAACCCCGATTTGAGTTTGGTTGAACGAAATTTTAGCAACTGATACTTGAGAAGGAAAGTTTATCCGAGGCTCTTTTGGTTGTCCGGAATGGAGATTGAACTTGTTTTGGGAGGAAATGAAAACCGAATGCACTCTGTATGATGACTTTCACCATAAAGAAGAAGAAGAAGTCCCGAATTGGAAGTCCAGTCGAAAGATTAAGGATAGTAGATAAAACTAAAGAGCTTCTTATGTGAGGAATACACAAAAACTAATCCCCCACTAAACGATGGCTGCTGCTAGATGGAACCGAAGACGTTCACTACTGTTTGCAATAAATGTGCAGGAAACAGAAGCGAAGTTGAAAAATGATTATATTTGATAAGTTTGTCGACAAAAAGAGAGTTTCACTCGCTGGAGCTGGTGAAATTGAGGAAAACTGTTTTCAACAGCCATAAAATTTTATTCCTAAGGTGATTTCCGTGTACAACACAGACCTATATGGGAAAGAGGTTGTTAAATTTAACGACCCTGGTTGACTCCTCTAAGATGCAGTTCATTTTCTTGCTGCGAATAGTTTTGATGATCTTTTATGACTTCTCATCAAAAGTGAACGACCATCCGTAGATGGATGCGAAGGAACGAGTAGTACAATCAGATAATTAGAAGTACTTGGAAGTTTTCTTATCTTTACTTGGAATGAGGACAATGGATTCTAGTCATTGCAATGAAGCCATCGCTGTCTGTGGTTCACCTGAGCAGAGATTGGGAATTACACTAATCAGAATGGTGAGCTCCACTTTAATCTCTGCCTGCCTGGCCGAGCAATCCTGATGCTTTATTCCCCCGTTGCTATCGGTTAATTTATGACGTCCTCAAAACCGACTATATCTGTCGTAATAATTTGCCAAGAAGCTCATAAATCTGGTTCATCCTCCCTCACCGTAGTACCGTTCAGCTTTGTCATCTAACAACAAACGACAGTGTAGCGAATTGGGAAATTCATCCTCCACTATCTGATGACGGTCATTTGTCTCATTTTGCCAATGAGCTGAGATTTGCCGAGATGGGAAAATAAGGTTCTGGGTTAGGAAGATACACATCGAAACAAGCTTAGGAGCACTAATTTTCGTCCCTCTCCTTGCTTCTGGGCAGATGGATGTTCTCGTCTGATTTACTGGGATGAGTGGTTATTGTTTTTGCATGACCTAGAGAAGAATTATGAGCGTGCCATGTGTGCTTTCGGTAGGTTGGGTCAATGTTTGCTCATGATAGTTGAAGTTAGGTTCGTTGAATGATAAATTCTTGCATTTGGAAAGAAGGCAAAGCTGGGAAACGAAATTATTATTGATTTATCAATAATGCCGTTTCAAATATTAAAAAAAAAAATCTTATGGCAGGAGGGGGATTAAAAAGATATTTGTTTGATAGGAAAACCACAAATTCATGTTTGGTTTATTAGCAGTTTTCGAAACATAAACTACAATTAATCAAATTTAACTTTAGTTTTTCTATGGTAGTGTTAGTTTGTTTACTGAAATGAACTATGCCCATTTTTCTATGGCAAGCTATAGCTATAAGAAATGCTCCTCGTGATTATTATCGAAATTCACATCAGGTCGTATGGAACAGGTCAAAAACGGTCCAAATGCGCCAATCAAATTTTTTGTTTTGAATTTCTGTATGGCAAAATAGTGAACTTTTCGTGAACATTAACGGCATAGAACTCACCAACACTGGGAGACCATGAGCTCCTGCCCACCTGTGATAAAACCATCTCGGATCTGGTGTGAATGCTGCCAAATACTTGCAACCAGGAACGCTCCAGCCCGTAGTAAAAACGTTACATCACTTCTGATCGGCCACAGATGTGCCATGAGATCCACCGCTGTGGGCCATCATCGTTAAGTGCGTTGCGCGTTACAGCGTCACCATTATAGGCATCGTGAAGCAATATCATCTATGTATCAGGTCCAGGTGAGTGGGTTTGCCTTTTCAGGGCTAACAACCAACAAACAAACGGCCCTTTTCAGGGCCACCAATTAAAATACAGAAGGAGTTAAGAGAATAGATTTTCGAATAATCACGTTAGCGCTCAACTTCCGAGCCGAGCAGTCGATGTTTTTGGACAACCAAGTTCTGGAAGTCGTTCACGGACTATTGTACGTTTTTGTATCGATTATTTTCTACCGTCGCTTCAAGTATCGCGTTCGCGTTCGCCGCGTCGTCATATTCCGCGATGCCGCGCCGCGAAAATACGTTTCGCGTTGACTATTCGCAGTTTCCGAAGATCCTCTCTCATGACTAGATTCATAAGTTCGTCGAGAAAGAACTCGGTCTTACGCGCGAAAACGTGCTTCTACTCCAACCAAGCAGACGGCTTGGATGTGAAGGTCAACAACCTCGAACTTGCCGAGAAGATCGTGGAGCAACACGATAGCAAGCACGAGTTCGTGCTTGATGGCAAGTCCTACAAACTACGGATTACGATGGAGGACGGTGCGGTGGAGGTAAAGTTGCTCGAACTACCCGAAAGCATCACCAACGACCAGATCGCAGTTTTCCTCGCCGACTACGGAGAAGTTATTAGTGTTCGTGACCTAATGTGGGATAACCGATACAGTGTTTTTGGTGGTGTTAATACCGGTGTTCGTGTTGCTCGAATGGTAGTAACGAAGAACATTCCTTCACTCGTGACAATCCAGGGCGAAGAAACTGCGGTGGGATACAAGGGGCAGCGGCAAACTTGCTTGCACTGCCATGAATTTGCACACACCGGCATCCCATGTGTTCAAAACAAAAAACTACTAGTGCAGAAGCTCGTAGCAGATCAATCCTACGCTAACGTAACGAAGGGAAAACCGTCCAAACCTCAACCGATGAAACAGCTATCGGATCCACGAAAACCATCATCGAGCTCGACTTCAGGAACTTCGGGTTTGAAGGCAAGTCTCCTTGGAGCAAGTGAGACACGAGTTGCAGCAGCACAGCGGAAAAACACAATGCCGCCACCGGTTGCACCATCTACAGCAAAGCCCTCCGCAATGCAAGCTATTGTCCAACTCTCGCCGCTGTCAATCCCGATCGGTACATCCGTATCTCATCGCAGGACCGATGGCAACGACACGGACAGCTCACAAACATCTCTTGCTTCGAACAACAGCCGACGCACGCGTAGGCAACCACCGGGTAAGAAAATGCGACACTCCGGAGATGATATCACCTCCGAACACGAACACATCAGAGTTTCCGATGAAGAAATGCAGCAATAATGGAGTACGTCAGCTGTAATATCGGAACCATAAATATAAACACCATCACCAACAAAACCAAGCTAAATGCCCTCTGTACGTTCGTTCGCACAATGGAGCTAGACATTGTGTTTCTGCAGGAGGTTGAAAATGAACAGCTTGCATTACCCGGCTATATCGTTGTCTGCAATGTCGACCATGCGAGAAGAGGAACGGCAATTGCTCTAAAAGAACATATTAAATTCTCCCACGTAGAGAAGAGCCTGGACGGGAGATTGCTCGCCCTTCGTGTTCACAACACTACGTTTTGTAATGTGTATGCTCCATCGGGTTCCGTGCTTCGTTCCGAACGAGAGCGGTTTTTTAACAACACCATCGCGTATTATCTTCGTCATCGCACCGATCACATCATCCTTGGAGGCGACTTCAACTGCGTGATTCGACAATGCGATGCGACGGGGCACAACTCGAGTCCCGCTCTTCAAGCCACCGTTCAGCTCAAATACTGGACGCAATATCTTCCAGGCCACGTTAGGTTTGAAAGATAAAATTGCACAGCTGAAAGCGAACAGGCAAAATGGGAAACTGATCTCTTTCGATCTCGATCATGCATTCGATCGTGTGGACCAACGCTTCTTGTTCGATACGATGCGAGCTATGGGATTCAACCCGGCGCTTGTGGATTTGCTCTCCCGTATATCAGCAGCTTCTTCATCTCGCTTACTTATCAACGGACACCTCTCTGTACCCTTCCAAATCGAACGTTCGGTCCGCCAAGGGGACCCTCTCTCGATGCATCTTTTTGTACTCTATCTGCACCCACTCTTGCGGCGTTTAGAACAAGTGTCTGGAGCAGATCTAATCGTCGCATACGCAGATGACATCAGTGAAATCGTCACCAGCGTCGGTAAGCTCGATGCGATGCGGGATTTGTTCCGACGTTTTGAAAGAGTATCAGGGGCGCGCTTGAATGAAGCTAAAACAACGGCAATCGACGTCGGCCTCATTAACAATCCGTTAACTGTGCCGTGGCTTCGTACCGAAAACACTATCAAAATTCTCGGAGTTATTTTCGCCAACTCGGTGCTGGTAATGACCAAGTTGAATTAGGACCTACTCGTGACAAACTTCGCTCGGCAAGTGTGGCTACACTCGTTACGCAGCCTATCCTTACATCAAAAGGTAACGCTGCTATCCTATCATCGAAGATGTGGTACATAGCAGCAAACTTGAATCCAACGGCGGCACACGTGGCGAAGCTGACGGCTACCATGCGGAGCTACCTATTCCGTGGTGCATGTGCGACCATTCCAATGGAGCAGCTAGCTCGAAAACGGGAGGATGGCGGTCTCAACTTACAACTACCAGCGTTCAAGTGTAAGGCATTGCTAATTAATCGGCACTTGCAAGAAATGATCTCCCTTCCTTATTATAGTTCTTTCCTCAACGAAGTAAACTCCCCCCCCTACAGACTCTCCCTGCCTGAAGATAATCCTAAACCATTTTCCAAACTTCCCCTTCAAAATCCGACAACACCCTTCCGCTGAGCTCATCCATCGTTTTTTCGTCGAACGTACATCCAGACCGAAAGTTGAAACAGCAAATCCAGCAATCAACTGGCCCCGTGTGTGGAAGAATATAGCTACTCGTGATTTATTGCCTTCGCAGCGCAGCTCTCTCTACATGTGGACGAATCAAAAATTCTCAAATCGGCGACTGATGTTTACCATGAGGAGAGCGGATGGAGAAAATTGCCTTCACTGCATTACGTGTATTGAAACAATACAGCACAAATTCTTCGGCTGCCCCAGAGTACGGGCTGCTTACGATTTGCTACAACAAAAGCTGCTGGTTGTGACTGGAAGGCGATAATCTCTTCACTTCGATGATCTTCTCCGGCCCTCACTGGAGGGGGTAGCAGCGAATAATAGAACATTGATAATGAAAACTTTGTTAACCTATATCACCTTCATTGATAGCTGTAATGGCAGGATTGATATAGATCAACTGAAATTTAATTTTGAAATCGAGGTTTAAATAATTACGTGAATAATTTTTACTAAACAAACAAACAACAAATAAACGTACTTTTACAAAAAAAAAATAATTAAAAGAACACTTTTGTTCCGACCACTCACGAACTTAGCGCTACATATTCCAGATTTTAGATGTAAAGTATTCATCACCTATGTCTCTTACCATCGGCCTATAATTACTGATATAGGTAAGTAATAATATCATCATTCAGAATTTAATGTCATATATAAACTTTTAAAATTACAGGCAGGGCTAGCAAATGTCATTTTCAATGAAAGATCTCACTCGATATTTACAGAGATACTTCTGTCACTCATCATTGGATGAGAAACGATGATAGAGATTTTCTTAAAAATCTCATCGATTTTTTTGCAATTAAAGTTACTTGTACCGAACAAATCTTAATAATATGTTCACTCTACTGATCACATACGGCTGTTTGCTTAAATTTATTTAAATTAGTTAGAAATGTTGATGTCAAAACCACATAAGAATTATTCTCATGAGTGCTTGATCATTGAAAAATGACAAGAAAGCTAATGATAGGTAGTTTCGTCTCGTGATAGTGAGAGGACATGTTTTCTCATCGTCACATGACGGCCGTGATATTTACCAGCTCTGATTACAGGATCAATAATCACTATTTTTTCATCAGCTACACGGTAGCCGTCCCAAACGATCAAAAGGACACCAGAAAAAAAAAACAAATAACGGCCCTTATCAGGGTTAACTTAAGACTTCAAACTGTTCTTAGTGAATATTGGCATACGGCCCATGGTCCACCGTGCGGTGCAGTTTAGTCATGATATTGGAACATGACCGTTGGACGGCTGCCACATCGATTTACAGCATGCAGCTTTTGGCAGTGAGTTGCTTGTGTTGCGGATGCCGGTCTTTTGGCACATATGGTATATTTTGGAGTTCCGACGTACTTCCGAGTCATCCAGCGGCATTGGAATCTCACGGTTAGGATTTGCTCGTCAGTGTACTCTGGGGATCTTTCTTTCTACACACTATTCCCTCCTTCCTTAGAGTCTTGCAGATGTGTGACTTGGGCTTGAAAATGGTGAGTTGACAACCTGGAAGGAGCGAATTACCTAGCTCTGGTCGTCACAAGTTCCTAACTCATGGCTCGCCGAGTCATATGATAACAAAAGACTACCAGCTGAAACTTGGACACAGCTGGGTGGCGTTGGCTAGACAATGTTGCCAGTCCGGCAATAGCAAAGTGAAGAAGTGCGATGCGAATACTGGCGTGGTAACCATAGTACGGTGATAGAGAAAATGCTTCACCAAACCCGAGCGTTTGTTCACGTTTGGAGGTGCAGCTCAAAACGGCGTCTGTTCTCTATTTTAGGGCCTGGGAATCTAAACAGAGCTGTGCGTGATGGTGCCCCGGCGAGACATGGGGTTAGGGCAGTCCCATTTAGCCGCCCTTGAAAAAAATACAAATACCGAAGAAAGAAATACGCATCGTAACAATCCGCACACACCTACGCGACGAAATAAGGACTACTCGGAACATGCAACTGCAAATCGTTCGGCTTTTTGGACTGCGATAGGTTAATCTATGACGACCTTCAACCACGCAACTTCGAAGTCGTAGCACTGCAGGATAAGATGTGTCAACGCCAACGCGTGATTACTTGACAGCCAATCAACGTGAGGATGTGCAAGCTGAGGATTAAGGACCGTTCCTTCAACTACAGCAAGGAAGGAAGATCCGAAGACGAGAAAGAAGCGTTCTATGCGCAGCTGGAGCAGGTGTACGACGGTTGTTCGCAACGAGACATCAAAATCGTCAACGGTGACATGAACGCTCAGGTAGGACGGGAGGCAATGTACAGACCGGCAATCGGGCCAAACAGCCTGTATGCCGTATCGAATGACAACGGCCAACGATGCGTGAACTTTGCAGCCTCCCGCGGTTTGGTAGTTCGAAGTACCTTTTTCCTCCACAAGGATATCCATAAAGCCACCTGGAGATCACCTGACCAACACACAGAAAACCAAATCGATCACGTTCTAATCGACGGGAAATTCTTCTCCGACATTATCAACGTTCGCACGTACCGCAGTGCGAACATAGATTCGGACCACTGCCTAGTTGCAGTATGCATGCGATCAAAACTCTCGATGGTGCATAACACCCGTCGAAGTCGAACCCTTCGACCCAACATTGAGCAATTACGGGACGCTGGAGTTACCCAGGATTACGCACAGTAGCTGGAAGCTGCACTATCCACGGAAGAGCAGCTTGGCGCAGCTACTCTTGAAGATGGCTGGAGGGGCGTCCGTTCCGCTATAGGTAGTACTGCTGCAGCGACACTAGGTACTGCGATCCAGGACCGAAGAAATGACTGGTTTGACGGCGAATGCAAACTGTTAGTAGAGGAGAAGAATGCAGCACGGGAGAGAATGCTGCAACACCGCACGAGATTAAATGTGAAGCGATAGAGACAAGCGCGAAACAGACAAAACTCGATTTTCCGAAGGAAGAAGCGTCAGCAGGAAGACCGAGATCGCGGGGCGATGGCAAATCTGTACCGCGTAAGTTCTACGAGAAACTAAATAGTTCTCGCAAAGGCTACGTGCCGCAAGCCGATATGTGCAAGGACTTGGACGGTAACCTTCTCGCACACGAGTGTGAGGTTATTGAGTGGTGGAAGCAGTACTATGACGAGCACCTCAACGGTGAAGCAGCAGAAAACGAAGGTGGCACGGCAACAGACCTTGGAGCACGCGCAGAAGACGACAGGCTACCGGCCCCTGATCTTCAAGAAGTTGAGGAGGAGATCGGTCGGCTGAAGAACAACAAAGCCACTGGTGTAGATCAACTACCAAGTGAGCTATTAAAATACGGTTGTGAAGCACTGGCTAGAGCGCTGCACTGGGTAATTGCCAAGATTTCGGAGGAGAAGATATTACCGAAGGAGTGGATTGAAGGTGTCGTTTGTCCAATCTACAAGTTGGATTGCTGCAACTACCGCGCGATCACACTGCTGAGCGCCACCTACAAGGTATTCTCCAAAATTCTACACCGCTCCCTGTTACCATTTGCATGAAAGTTCGTGGGGCAATACCAGGCGGGATTCACCACGACCCAAATTTTCGCGATTCAGTGGGTTCTGCAGAAATGTCGCGAATACAACGTGCCCACACATCATTTGTTCATCGATTTCAAATCCGCTTACGGCACAATCGATCGAGATTAGCTATGGCAGATTATGCACAAGTACGGATTTCCGGATAAACTGACGCGATTGGTCAAGGCGACGATGGATCGAGCGATGTGCTTTGTTCGTGTATCGGGGATACTTTCAAGTCCCTTTGAATCTCGAAGGGGGTTACGGCAATCTGATCGACTTTCGTGTCTGCTATTCAACATCACGTTAGAAAGTGTGATCAGAAAAGCTGGGATAGACACTAGTGGCACTATCTTCAGGAAGTCTATCCAGCTTCTTGGCTTCACCGATGACATTGACATCATGGCATGGAACTTTGAGACGATGACGGAAACGTACATCATACTGAAGACTGAAGTTTGGCGGATTGGACTTGCCATCAACGCATCGAAAACAAAATACATGAAAGGAAGAGGTTCTAGGGAAGACAATGTTAGCCTCCCACCCCGAATTCAGATTGACGGTGACGAAATCGAGGTGGTCGATGAGTTCGTGTATTTGGGCTCACTGGTGACCGCCGAAAATGATACCAGCAGAGAAATTCAAAAACGCATTATGGCAGGGAATCGTGCCTACTTTGGACTCCGGAGGACACTCCGTCGAAAAAAATTCGCCGCCGCACGAATTTGACTATCTACAAGACGCTGATTAGACCGGTGGTTCTCTACGGCCACAAGACCTGAACTATGCTGGTGTTTTCGAACGGAAGTTGTTACGTACCATCTACGGTGGAGTGCAGATGGATGACGGAACGTGGAGGAGGAAAATTAACCACGAATTGCACCAGCTACTGGGCCACTACGGTGGGCTGGGCACGTCAAAGACCCAACAAGAACAAGAAGAAGAGGCGCACAGCGGGCAAGGTGGATCGACAAAGTAGAAGGCGACCTGCGGACCCTTCGCAGACTACGAGTCTGGCGAAGTGTGGCCATGGATCGAGTAGAGTGGAGACGACTTCTTCGGAAATCAGAAGACAACATGGCCTTAGCCTGATAGGTAAGAAAAGGAAAAGGACAGATGAAAGGTAGTTTTTTACCAATAATTTCAGACTCTTGAAAAAACTCCGACTGTACGAAATTTAACGATATTCCAAAGCCCAGAATCTTCTATAATGTTATTGAATTCAGCTTCGTTCATTTGTGTTGAATGTAAAAAAACACATAACATATTTCTTGAAGTTTCTGTGATGGAAAAATTTCTTCTAGTCTAAATAAAATCCTAGTCTTAAAATCTTGATGATTTTTTTCATAAACAATCATTTTTTTGCTATGCCTGTGATTTCGAAATGTTTTTCCCTGAACATGTTTTTTTTTTTTCAAGAAATCAAAAAAAAATCAATGTTTGGGTCTCATAACCGAGGCAGCTCAATTACGTTCGATCAAATGGTCTTCGAAAAACTTTATGTTTCTGCATCTCATGCAATTTTTTTGGTTCCTGTAAAAAAATAATATTGAGGTTTTTGAAAAATTGTTAAAATATTGAATAATAAAAAAATCTTGCTGGTTAGGAGCCCCCTCTGGTTACGCCTATGACTGGAAGTGAATCTCGTTCTAATGGAGGAGGGTTATTGGATAGCGGTGATAAGGTGTTTTTTTTTTATTGTACTGCTTGACTGAAGTTTTTCGATTTATAATAGGGGAAATGGCTCTAATGTTGGCCTATGGATCTAAGATTGGGCCCATCGCTAAAAATCAGCTATTTATCAATTTTATCTAGATGAACGCGTCATTGGGACGATAGGGACCATTGGAATAATGGATATTTTTGGTCGCTATTGAAAATTTAGTCGATTGCTGAATTTATGTATGGGCCAAATTAGAGGCATTTAGGCCGACATTACATCAAGTTCCTCTATTTATTGTATTGTATCATGAACAAGAAAGCTCGGCTCTTTAGAGTTCATTCGATTGTATGATGAATGATGATGATGACTGACTACGTTCCAATTATGTGCAACACATGTAACAGAAATTTAGATATGCTTTGCTCATTCATTGTGTTGAATGTGATTCATCTAGATTTCCACGAAATCGACTTCAATACGACTGGTGGACATTTGTTTACTTAATGCCAGATAAATGCCGATGGTCTGGAAATTCAAAAAAGTCAGAAGCATGAAACTGAGTTTGCTAATCAAATTACCCGAAGACTGTACTGATCAACTCACCATCCACGAAATACGATGCTCAATTTCTTCCCTAAAACTTGAACTAACTTACAAATGCCAGCAAAACAACCATCTTCCGGGTGCATACAGAATAAATTCTTCCTCAATTGAAACCCACTTTATGCGTCCAACCTCAAAGACCTCCAACCTCGCTGCCCTCACTCTACTGTTACTGCGTGACGACCGTACGTACTCAAAAGCAATTTTACGCTAGACTGCATTGTAAATATTTATGCATAATAATCTCGCCTCACTGTGCGCATGCATCCAGGGCTCACCGCAGCATCACCATCAGCCGCAGAGCGCCAGCACAAACAGCTCCAAAGACGACGACGACGACGACGACGACGACAACCGACGGCGCTTGTAACTAATTTGAATGTACAAGCGTCGATGATGTTCTGCCACTTGCATCTACACTACCGTACTCTGTACCTTTCCATCTACATAGCAGCCCCGTCTACCGAACAGTAGTTGTAAGCCGACTACCGACCAGGAACCGGATGGTGGCAGACATCTGCCCTTCGACAACGACGACGCTGCGCTGACTGGCTCAGCCGGAGCAGTATTTATGGACGGCGGAAAGCGCTTTTCCGCGGTCATAAAATGAAAAACTCGTCCTCGCCGTTGTTGACAAAAGCGAAACGAACCGAAGGAAGGGTGCCACTTTTTTGGCGCCGGATGTGTCGATCGGTAGGTAGGTTGGGGGTATGGTCGGGTAATACGCGTCATGGGGTAAATGTGAACAATAGTGGTTATTTATGTGGCTTTCATAACCAATTCAAAGGTTTTTCACCCATCATTACTAGATGAGCTGCTGCCCAAGTATCAATTTGGGTTTTATGAATGTTCTGAAGACCGTGATTTAGACTTGTAGAATGCTGAATGAACCTCGATAAGACTCGGCGAGTTGTATGAAATTTTGCATAATTGTTTGTTATGGCCATTCAGATTGTTGCAGAAATTCGGCCATTTTGGATCCTGTATTTTTTTTTCAAAATAGTGTCTGCCATTATTTTTTTAAATTGTAACATGAAAATGTCACTAATGATTGACATGACATAAGGGAAATGGCTCTAATGTTGGTCTATGGATCTAAGATTGGGCCCATCACTAAAATTCTGCTATTTATCAATTTTGTCTAGATGGTACGGTACTAATGGATATTTTTGGTCGCCATTGAAAATTTAGTCGATTTCTGAATTATGTAAAGGCCCAAATTAGGAGCATTTAGGCCGACATTACATGCATTTCCCTATGCAAAAAAGTTGTAGAAAAAAAAAGTATTTCACCTAGCATATGGGATTTGACCTAATAGAGACCAACATGGAATATCTCGCGATCCTGGACATATAGACGGTTACTGTCTTGGGCAAAGTTGTTCAGTAGATTGAGACCTAATGGCTGGTCGACAGAGGTTTGAAATTTTCTCACTACGCGGCGCTAGTGTGCATGTATTGATGATTTCCTTGTTTGTGTCATATCTTGAACTTCTTGCCATCTAGGAAGCTGTTTTCTTTGCCGAAGTTGTTCAATGAATTAAGACATTATTGCTGGTGGACAGAAATTAGGAACTATCTCACTACGCGGCGCTAGTGTGTATGAATTTGCGATTTCGTTGTTTTTGTGATATCTTGAAATCCTTGCCATCTAGGAAGTTGCTTTCTTGGGCGAAGCTGTTCAATAGATCAAGAACTTATCGTTCATGGACAGAAGTTCAGAATTGTATCACTACGCAGCGCTAGTGTGCATGAATTAATGATGCCTTTGTTTTTGTGATATCTTGAAATCCTTGCCATCTAAGAAGTTGCTGTCTTGGACAAAGTTGTTCAGTGGATCAAGATCTTATGGTTGGTGGACAGAAGTTTGAAATTCACTCACTACGCGGTGCTAGTGTGCTTGAATTTGTGATTTCCTTGTTTATGTCCATTTAAGAAATTGTTGTCTCCGGCAAAGTTTTTCAGTGGACCAAGATCTCATGGTTGGTGGACAGAAGTTTGGAATTTTTATCACTGCGTGGCGCTAGTGTGCATGTAATAGTGATTTTCTTGTTTTTGTCGATATCTTAAAATCCTTTCCATTTAGTAGATTGCTGCCTTCGGCAAAGTTGTTCAGTGCATCTTGACCTAATAGTTGGTCAACATAATTTCGGTATTTTCTCACATCGTGGCGCTAGTGTAAATGTATTGTTGATTTCCTATTTTACCATTGAACAACTTTTCGAAGACAGCAACTCCCTAGATGGCAAGGATTTCAAGATATCGTATGAAAAAGAAATCACAAATTCAAGCATATTTGTGCCGCGTTATAAGAAAATTCCGAACTTCTGTCCACCAACCTTTAGGTCTCGATCCACTGAACAACTTTGCGCAAAACAGTAACCTTCTATATGTCCAGGATCGGGAGATATTCCATGTTGGTCCCTATTAGGTCAAATCCCATATGCTACGTGTACTGCATTTACGCGAATTTGATTAACGCGGTACGTATTACTCGCGCTCTTTTGGGGGAGAGTGTAGTTTAATCCACAAGGTCTTGACAGAAAACTTATCATATTTAGTAAATCTGGAGGTGACCCATAATACCTCTAGACTGAACGCATAATTTATTATAAGATACACTCCTGAACATAAGTTTGGGGTCACCCCACAAAAAATAGGTAAATGTTTTTTTGTTGATCAGGCCTATTCTGCGTGGCGTGTGAGGTGAGGTGACACGCTGTCACTTGACTATTCCCAAGCTAATTATCCTTTTTGCAATATAAGGCTAACACGGCTAACATAGGGCATGATAAGCTTTATATTAGCCTTATATTGCAAAAAGGTGAATTAGCGGGATTGTTGATTACTTGGGTTGTCACATCGGGTGAGGTGACTCTCCATTTGATTTTCACGGAGACTCACCTCATCCGAGATGAAAATTGTCACTTCACCATCACTTCAATGTCACCTCACCTCACACGTCGCACAGAATAGGCCTCGATATCTCTGTCATTTTCCGTCAAACTTTAGTTAATTTTAGATCTTTTATAAGGTATTGAACGAAACTTACTTCGTATGTATGTAGCTCAGGAAATGTCTCAAATTTTGTTTAGTACAACTTCCCCTAAAGTTAAAAAATTACCAAAAACACACTGAATATTCATGACTGATTTTCTCAGAAGTAAGTCAGTCAAATTTTGAAATGTAAAGTGTAGCCATACACCATATGGAACGATCGTGAAAGTTTGGTTGAAAAATTTAGAATACCTTTTAAACCAATTAAATAGTTATTCGTGGTATCGATCAAAAATTTGGGATCACCCTGAAAACAAAATTTGTGTAATTTTTTGATCATATCACTTCCATTTATCTTCCAATAATAGATGTCTGGTACTTGACTCAACAATTTTTTTTTTATATTAAAACTTCACCAACATTTACAACTGTGAATCATTTTACTGTGGGGTTACCCCTTTGGTCGATAAGCTAAATAGCTATTTTATTGATTTAAAATGTATTCTTAATTTTGCCACTAAGCTTTCATGCATCGAATAAGGGCCCTACTACCATTTTCATTTCAAAATTTGGTTGGCTCAGCTCTGAGTAAATCAGTCATGAATATTCTTTGTGAATTTTCAAAAATGTTACAACATTAAGGTGATGGCTTAGTATATACAATTTGACAAATATTCTGAGGCAAACACCTACGAAGTTAGCTCTATTCAATACATGTCAAAGACCTAAAGAGATATAAAATCTAATAGAAAATTAAACAGATTACAACAAAAAACTCATGCATATTTTTTGAGGGTGTTAAGTTTTTAAAACTTAGAAATTTTACTCAGAATTATGCAAAAAATACCGTGTATTTTTTTTATGCTAGAATACTTCATTTCTCTCTACAACTTTGTCTCAGACGTCTCTTTGATCAGAAGTGATGTTTTCGTGCTACAGTTTATAGAAAAATGTCGCAGACGCCTTCTTGAAAATAAAATAAACAAATACAAGATCCAAAATGGTCGAATTTTAGCAAAAATGTGATTGATTGCCCACAACAACAAAATGTGCAAAGTTTCCTGCAAATCGGAGAAGGTCGATTCAAAAGGCCCGGAACTGCTCAAAAGTACTAGAAAAAATGCCGTTCGTCATATTACCCCGTGGCGCGTATTACCCCACCTAGGCACGGGTCTTCCAAATCAGTCAGCTGTGGAGCGGTATCAACACACACTTGCTTGCGACTTGCACTTCGGAAAAGTGATGAACGAGAACGAAATGTATGTTTGTTCATTCATGCTTCTGAAGTGCTGAACCTCGCTGGCTGCCTGCACGGAGCAGGTGACGGGTTGCCTGACTGCGTGTGAATAATTTATGAGCTTTCCCTTACACTACATTGGGCTTTCGATTGTGTGTTTGCGTGTATCTGTGCGGTTGGATCGGAGGTGGATGCATTGTTTGCAGTTTGCGAGAAAGTGTTAGAGATGAATTGCTGGAAGTTGTGTTCAGCTCAATTGCTGAAAAGGGACAAACAAAGTACGTCCTGTTAACAAAAAAATGAAAGTGTGTCTGAATGTGATTGTGTGTTTTACCTAGTGATGGGTGATCCACTCCAGAGCTGTTCTAAAGACCCGATTCACTATAGTCAGCTGACTAACCGCGGTTCATTTTTTAGGAACCGCAGCTCATAAGCTCACTGATATGACAAGTCTAAACCATTCAATGCATCACTTATAGCGGAACTTAAAAAAACAACTCTTTACTCCACTAACGCATTGACCACCACCGCTTAAACCAAGATGCGTGCGTAATACAACATGTGCCTTCTGATCTATGGCATACCCGGTAAAAGCAATATTCCAAGTGGCTATTTGAGAGAGAGAGAGACATATGTACATTAGACTGATGCAAAATTTGAAATTTTCGCTCCACAGTGGTCAAACGGTTCACATCGGTTCCTGATTAGCCTCCGAAAGTTTAAACTCATTTGATAAGAAACTGACTTGGTTTGTGCAAAGTCAGTTTCTCACTAAATGAGTTCAAATTTTGGAAGGGTAATCAGGGCCCAATTTGGAACCATTTGAGCTCTGTGGAGTGAAAATTTCAAATTTTGCATCAGTCTAATGTACATGTGTTACACGATGTTAAATTTCTGCTGGTAGTATTCATGTTTTTGATGCTATCATCTGCTCTTGTCTTTCTGATTATAACGCAATTTTCCGTCTCTTTCCACCATGTATACGTCAGGCGGGCCGTATTTAAATAAGGCCCGTGATGTTGCCTACTGTCAAACGTATAGGATTGCTATGAGGTTGCCAGTCTCCTTGTATTTACGTACCCGGTTCTTATTGCTGCTGCTATTACTGCAGCATATGTGCTCTCAACCATGCTTGGCATACACAGTTTTGCTCACGAACTGCTCATTTGCTAATAACTTTGCACAGAGTTAACGAAACAAAGTTCTGTTTGAAGCAATCGATAGAATACAGTTTAAGCTTCTCATAGATTTGTGCAAAAGGATATTTTAATTCTAATAATAAACTGTATTTGATGTTGCGTTGCAAAAATGAAGTGAGAAATGCTCGCTGCACATCTCGGACTTTAAGTGTAAAAATACATTGGTGTTGATTCACATGATAAGATTTACATACTCTTTTCATGTCTACAGTAAACTATGATCCTAATGTATCAATTACTTTAAAGAACACTAAATTTCAACAACTGAGTGAAAAGTTATAAACAAATGAGTAGTTGGTGTGTACAACTGTGCATGTCAAACATGCTCTCAACTCTCCTTCCATCATTCTCTGCGGGAGCGGAATATCCGCACAAAAGCAAACAACCGAAAAGCAAAATGCAGCTCTCTACCTCATAGCTCAGCTCCAGATCCGAATCATCGACCCGAATGATTCACTGGGAACTGTTTAGGATGACAGCTCTCGGAGCCGTCGGAGCCTTTCAGTTCTTCAGATATTTTTTCTCTCAATTCTTCACGATTCAGCTCCAGATCCGGATCTGAGCTGATGATCTGGAGCTGAAGCCGAGAATACTGAGAACAGTTCTGCTGGAGAGTTAACATCAGCAATAAAATCTGTGTGTAGAGTGGATTGTATATCATGAGAAAAGGCGTAAGATTGTGTGACACGATGCCAATCTTATCATCGCTTGTGATATAGGTGTAGGTCTCTGGCATACATTATTTGCTTTTACTGATATGTTGTACATTTTGCGCGCTGGTGGTATAATAATTGGTCACTAATACCATTTATTTATTTTCCGGTTTTGAATTTGTGTCAAAATTGCTATAATTTTAATGTGAGCTGAAGAGCTGTTCAAAAGAATCGGATCCCTTAAGTGAGACGGGTCTGATGAGCTGTTTTACCTTCTTACAGAGTATATCGTTCGAAAAACGACGTTTCGTCCGAGACCCGTTGAGCTGACTATCATATACCAATCAACTAAACTCAATGAGATAGGAAAATGCCTGTGTGTGTATATGTGCGTCCGTGACGAAACAAAGTGATTCCAGCAAAGTGTGGAAATGAAAAGAACATTGCACATGCGTAATACAGATCACCTCACTCGAGTGCGATACAAACGCTATCTCGTGCTTCGGAACCAGCACCAGCTTCGAGAGACGGAGCGCTTCAATTATCAGTGAAAATCACCAAAGAGACTGCCTCACTGGGGTGAGTCACCGCGGTAAGGATTTCGATTATTGTTTTAATTTAAACATATAGTTTTCATTTGACTATAAGGGGTCATCCACAAATTATTAAAATGTTTTTGAGTTGTTATTAGAGCCCCTCTTCCCTTTTAAGACACCAAGATTTTAAGTAGAATTTTAACCTCCTAAAATCTTAAGAAGGTTCTTACATTTTCAAAGTTAGGAACATTTCCATATTAGCGACCGTTCAAATATTATGTAACGCGCACAATTGGAATTACTGAATACCCCTACGCCCTCGTCACGCACTTTTCCTAAATCTGCTGTGAATCAAAACAAACATTGTGTAGTACTAGAAATTCGACTAAAATGGGGTGGGTTAATCAATTTGCTTGGGCCCAATAGGATAGTCAAGCCAATTTAAAATCGTTAGTTTCCACCGGTCGATGTTACGCAAGCATTAAGAAGAAATATACTGGCCTTTCAAATATTCGATATAAGATCTTACAAGGAGAGGAGGGGATTTTGTTAAATATTGCTTAGTCTTGCAATGTGGGTAGTGTTGAAGCGGTTATTAGAAATTATTATTATTTGGTTTAAGAATCCAACAAAATGCATAAGTAATTATTAAATTAATCCTTAACGCTTTTTCAGACTTCTCCCGTTCTCTTTTGCAATTCATAATAGTTCAATGGGTCCTAAATTAATATCACATGTTCTTATGCTAATTCAGTGCAAGTTCAGATTTATTATCTAAAATTATTATCTTCAAATTCTAATATCTTATGTTAGAAAATGTCATTCACCCACTCCCCCATGGTAAGAAACTGTAAAAAAATGTTGAGAATCCCTCTCCCAGATTCTCATACATAATTTGTCGATGAGCCCTGATTTCTTTTTGTTTATAAACAGCAAATATCTGACTGATGTAACGCGACGTCAACGGCGGTGTTCCGTGGTGCTCAACAGTGATATTGCAGAAAAATTGATTGTTATTATTCTAACCGAAGAGAGAGTGATAATATGTTACTAGAAAATGTTCAACTCTCACGCACTCTCGTTTCGTATCTGTTTTTTCTTCAATGGATCATTGAAGATGCTGAGGTTTTGACAGCACCGTACTGTGGCTACCACAGTATTTTACATTGGTTCGTCCGTATACAGTAGCGCCAAATGAAAGCTGTGGTGGGTTCAAAACTCAGCCATCTAAAATGATCCATAGTGTTCGTAGAGAATCTCCACTGAGACGATCAGTGATTCAACCCAGTGAGTGTGAATCTCTCACCCGCGTGCAGTATTCCAGAGAATTTAGCATCCCTGCTTGTGAGGCCATTTTCTAGCGAATTGAAACCTACATTCGCAAACTTAAAACGCAATCGGTTAGAGAAGAATTTCCCCTAGCTGTTCATTTAGTTGGTTTGAGTTGGCGGACTTCGGTTCGCGACAAAATGGCTTTTCACGGATTGTCTACAATATGGAGTTGAAGTCTTTTCAAGTGTTGGTCTTGTGTTGATGAAATATTTCGATATTATTTTTAAATTTATGGACGATACAAGAAAAACTTTATTCTATAAGTCAACAATTCTATAACTTGAAGGTCCTATCAATATTGAGTTATAGAGAGTCGACTGTATTTGATATTCTCGACCTAAATTACGAACAAACATACCTAAAACCAGTGTGGTGTGACCTGTTGAGCATCCGAAGAACACATTTGAATTTTTCCTTAAGAAATATTACCTGCAATGATACAAAAGATACATGTTAATAAGTCATCAGTAAGACACATTTCATAATATCGCATCGCAAACGTTGTACTTCAATCAAATAGAAAAAGTTATGACATTTTGTAACAGGTTGCTGACCGAAAGGTTCGTCTTTAGGTGTATCAACCTCTCCACTTTAGCGTCAAGCAAGCAAAGAAGTCACTTGCATGTGAAGAGGCTAGGTTTGCACGTGCCCGGCGAGAGTATTTCAAATTACTACCCCAATTTCCGATCGTACCACAACCAACGCTTCACAATATGACCCCTAGATAATGTTATCAACGGGGACCCAAACTAATAATGCACGAACTAAAAACCCAATCATCAGGCCTTTCTCTTTTGCTCACGACAATCATGGTTGGTTCTTATATTTTCATACACTCTACACACTAAGATTTTTTTACAGGAGTCAGTATTTTTTTACTGGGTTTTTGAATTGCTGAAAAATTCGGTAAAAATTCAAATGACCGTTATCCGTAAGGAATCAATGAAATCGATCAATTTTATTTTCTATCATTAAATGGGGCTAACAGAACTAAGTACCGTGCCGATTCAAATTTCGGACACTTAAACTCGAATTTCGGACACTTTTAAAAGTTGATTATCTCTGTCGAATATGATCCACATGTCTTGTAAATTTTAATTTTTTTTTGACTAGTGCCCTCCACGATCATCTAAAATTATTACTTTGTTTCTAACTGGATGTAATATTTAATTAAAAATGAAAGTGTCCGAAATATGAAGCTGTCCGAAATATGAATCAGAACGGTATGTGCTAGTTCAGAACAAATTTTCTCATTAATAAATTTTCCACAGATTTTTAAACTTCTACCGGACAGTTCCGCAATTCAAAAACTCGGTAAAACCGTACTGACTCGATTAGTGTGTATATTCGGGTTTGAAAGGGGTTAGCTACTCACCATCAGCTCTACTATGCCGACGGAAGTTCAAACAAATCAACTATCTACTGAATCCGCCTTGGTTGTTCCCTTTATTATTATCTAGATTTTTCTAGAGCTATTCCGCGTGTGTTCTGCTTATCTACTGGGTGATGCATTCTTATTCTATTTCTCGAGTAAATGGACTAATCTAACCTGTTATCCTCGCTGATGATGCTATCAGTGGTGCGTGTCTCGGCTAGGGCGATTTACTCCTATAGACAGCCACCACACGTGTACACGTTTTGATTGGTTTCTAGCGGGCCCGCTTTTCTACTCGCGCGAGTGCTGCTTCGAGGGCAACGTGGGATGATCCGGCAATTGGCGTCCGATATACAACCTCGGAAGTAGTGGTGACTTCCGATGGCCCGTAAGTGCGCTGGGGAATATCGCTAACCCGCCAATGAGATCAGCTACAAGCTGATCTGTTTTTTGGACCTTCCCAGAGATCGCGTGGCATGCGCGAACCCTTACACTTACCTTGTCGAAACACCTTCGCTTGAAGGATATTTGGTCCTTCAAGTGGAAAAAACGCACCAATTACAATTTTGTTTTCTTAATTTTAAAATTATTTCACCTTTTCTCTTTTAGAAACACTTTAGCCTATTTACATGCTAAGAACACATATTTAGGTAAGGCGACATTCAACAAAATTAATTCTTCTATGGTCGGTATATCTATAAAACTCACTATAACTTTTGCGATCGGCTAAGAATACTCACAATTAATAACTTTTCCACTATGTTTTTTTTTTTTTTTTCAAGGCTACGTCCAACAACTATGCCTATCGAAACGAGAAAGAATGGTGATGGAAGATGGCCTTCATAGCAAAGTTTTACGCAACGCGGGGATCCCTACTAATACTATTTCTTCAAAAATGTGCATATCATCATTTCATCTTTGGCTATACTATCTGCGATCAAATCGGAGTGGTATGTCTTGCTTTACGATCGGTTTCAAATGAGCGTTTCCAATTCTCTCCGCTCATGGCGCTACGATGCATAAAAAGGTACTCGAATGCAAACATCACCAAATATATAAAATTGCCTTCCATCTGACTTTCTTGTAGCCTGAGAAGCGGAAGATACACACTTTCAACATTATATATTTTACAAATGTTGCTATTTTTAACATCATTTTGTAACAATGTTACAATTTTAAATCGACAAAATGTACAAATATATAAGATGCTACCGTAGCTATTGCTTATTGGTCGAGTTTTCTAAAATTTCACGGCAAACATTTCCCTACACACTAAGATTTTTTTTACCGAGATGGGCACCACCGAGCAGCTCGGCATTTTATTTTGCTGGAAATTCAGTAAAAAATATGTTTGTTAGCTGAGATCTCGGCTAAATTCCCGTTTGTTAGCTGAATCTCGGCAAGTTTTTCACTGAGATCCAGCAAAATAAAATGCCGAGCTGCTCGGTGGTACCCATCTCGGTGAAAAAATCTAAGTGTGTACCATCCTGAAAGCAGCACAATCTTGATCGTCAGCTTAGGCACTTTTAATTGATATATTAATGCAACCACCACAAGACTGCCACACTCTCGCACAATTTGGACCTCACTTTGATGATTTTTCGAACTCGATTCAATTAAAAAAAAAGTGTATGTGCTTCGGGATCATTCTGAGCGTTTTCACTTAATATTGCTAATCCACAGAAGTCGTCTCATTTGAAGGAGTAAAGAAGAAGGCAAAATGTTAAATGTTCAATTCAAATATTAATTATTAAATGTAAAATTCTTCACCTTCACGTCATCTTCGGAAACTCGGGGCTTTAGGAAGCGATTATTTATTTATTTAGTTATTGTTTAGTAAATCATCTGATAAACAGTCTTAATGAATATCCAAATTATGTTCAATCTAATTCTATTTACAAATTGAGGCACATACCAAAATTGAATGCGGATTCAATCGCTGCATACAAACGAACTATTGTAGATATAGACTGGTTATAACCACACAGAGTACGATGAAATCCCTGCTGCATCAGAGACCGCTGACTTAATATCCTACCTGAAGCACGGAAGTCAAGGAGCGATAGAAGATAGGAGCAATCGACGTCACCGTTGAGTAATTTAACAACAAACGTAGCTTGCTGTAGTTTTCGTTTTCGATCAAGCGTTCCAAGACCAAGCAAACGGCATCTAGCGGGATACGCTGGAAGGTCAGACGGATCGCGTCATGGTAGATTCCTGAGAGCAAGCCGTGTGAAACTTTTTTGGACTCGCTCGATTCTTAGGTTCCATGTAACGTCGTTTGGAGCCCATACGACTAAAGTGTTTTCTAGAATCGGTCGCACGATGAAACAATATAGCGCTTTTAGACAGTGTGGATCCATGAAGTCCTTGGCAATTTCGGAGATAAAGCCAAATTGACGTTTTTCCTTGAAAATAATCGATGCGTAATGGGAATGGAAGAAGAGCCTCGAATCCAACACAACATCAAGATCGATCACATGGCCCACCCTATCAAGCACAGTATCATCGATGTGGTATTCATAAATTATCGGGTCTTTGAAACGATGGAAGGTCATCACGTGGCATTTTGCGATGCTGATGACAAGTTTATTCAAGCGACACCAGTGAAAAAACATGTTGAGCAACATTTGCAGGTGAAGACAATCCTCGATGCAGCGTACCACCACAAATATCTTTAGATCATCAGCATATATGAGCTTGCATCTATAGCCAAGTGATGATGATGAAAAATATGACAAATAGTAACGGCCCAAATTGCTTCCTTGTGGGACACCGAACGTGCTAGCAAATGGCGATGAAACACAAGATCCGTGCTTAATATGCAGCACTCTGCCAGTTTAATGTTAAATATTGGCTACAAAATGGTGAGTTGACAACCTGGAATGAGCGCGATACCTATTTCTGGTCCTCACCTGGGTACTGCGGAGTCGAACGGTTTTATTTTGCAAGCCAATGGAAAACTGCTTGAAAATTTTCTCATGTTTGAAACTGTTTTGCTCTTTCTGGTTTGATGCCCTCGAAAAGCTCTGAGCCAGGAATGCGCGAGCCCCCATGACACTGTACACAGCAAAAAAATAATTTTGATATCACATCAAAGTGGATGCACTACAATCATGTCGAAAATTTCATGTAATTTTTATGACCATATAAATAAACAAATGCAGTAAAAGCAGCGTAATGTCAGTTCATGCATTGTATTAATGATAATTTTGTCCTTTTTAGCAAGTAATATTACACCATATTTTCGACATGATTGTAGTGCATCCACTTTGACGTGATATCAAAATTATTTTTTTGCTGTGTAGGTAAAGTTTGTTTACATGCATGTTTTGCCAAAGTATGTTTACTGTAAGTTAAAACTCAGCTGAGGCATACACGCTATGCTGCTTTTGTTTGTTTTGTATGTTCGTTTTTGTCTTTGAACTTAAAATTAAGAATATGTTATGAAAAATAATTGATCATTTTAATGAGATTACAATGAATATATAAGAACAGTAACTGCATTTGCATCTGCTTCTGAATGTTTGGCTCCCGTTCACAATGGCTCTCAAGTGACAAGCACTTTGAGTAAGTCCACAGTACCCAGGTCCTCCCAAATTCCTACCTTATGCCTTTCTGAGTCATATGATACCAAAAGACTACCAGCTGAAACATCAACACAATAGCCTGAAAAATGTTGCCAGTCCAGCAATAGCAAAGTGAAGAGGTGTCACACAAACACTGGTGCAGTAACCATATTACGATGATAGAGGAAATGCTTTACCAAACCCGAGCGTCTGTTCACCACGGAGGTGCGGCTCCGAACGGCATCTGTTCTCTATGTTAGGAGCGGCTGATTACGATGGTCCCTGGTGAAACAGGGCGTTGGGCAGAGCCGCCTTGGAAAAAATATAAAGTTGCAAATACCTATGAAAAAACTACAAGCGACAGCCCTATGGGGTTATACGCAATGGTGACGTAGGACTACGTGGTCTTATGTAATAAATCTTATTTGTTAACTGCAGCAGAAGCTTGTGTAGGAATAGGAATTGCAGCGGGGTTCTCTCTGTTTATACTCTTTAGTATGACGCGCTTGACATAGAAGCGACTCTCGAAGAGCTACTGATTCCGATCAATAGCGCTGCGACTTTTGTGAAATTTTCAATAGTAAAATTTAACAGATGCGTAGACATATTTCTGATCAATTGGTGATAAAATTATTGAAATTGGTCCAGGAGCAGCTGAGTTATTAACGTTCAAAATCTTTCATAATTTTGTTACCTGTTCCAATTTCGGTTTTCACAAAGTGCACCCCCATATAGAAATCACAGACGTAGTCCTACGTCAAAACTACGGAACGGAACAATCGGCAAAGACCAACGCGACGAAATAAGGACTATGTTTGGAAACTCGGAACATGAAACTGCAAATCGCTCGGATTCCCGGTCTGCGATAGGTTAATCTATTACGAACTTCAGCCACGCAACTTAGAAGTCGTAGCACTGCAGGAACTTTGCTGAACGGGACAAAAGGTACGGAAAAACTGGCTACCAGAGCTGTGGCACGACCAACGAGCTTGAAACCGGATTTATAGTGCTGGGTAATTGGTTGGCAGTCGATCAACGCGAGGATGTGCAAGCTGAGGATTAAGAAACCTTCAACTACAGCATCATCAACGTGCACTGCCCACACGAAGGGAGACCCGACTTGACTTTTTTTTGACCTGTACTGTCGATGCAGATCAGAGAACTACATGACAGTTCCATTAGCTTTGAGAAGTACAGTAAACATCAGATTAGTTTGAAGATGTTTAAGAAAGTTTATGAAGTTCTGCAGACTTCTGGGCAGTGTTGGAAAAGTTCGCGATATTTCACGAAGTTCGCCAAGGGAAAAGTTCGCGAGTCATAGTGAGTTTTCGCGAACTTTTCCATCACTGCTTCTGGGTACTTTTGAACATTGCGAAAAATTGCAAACTTTGGACCCGTCTTATTAACTTCTGAAAAGTTGCAGGGACACTACATATGCTTCAAGAACAAAGAAGAAGGGTTTCCGAAAACTTGAAGAAATGAAAAATAAGAGATCATTGGAAGTAACGTGAACTCCAGAGAAATTAAGAGGTTTTAATGGTGGTTTGGTAGGTAACGTGAGAGAAGGTTCAAGTATTTTGGTGTGGTTGCAGGAACATGCAAGGGGCTCCTAGGAATTATGGAAAATTCCGATAATATCTGAGGTGAACTGAGAACTTCAAGGAAATTGCTTGATCTTCAGGAAAGTTCCATAAACTCTAGGATCATTGCTGGAACCAGGCTTGAACATGCTTATTACAGCTAAAATGCTATTTTTCCAAATTATGGAACTATGAAACAGTATAATAATAATTTTTCTATGTAGGGTAAATTTTGCTTTCAAAGGGTCCGTTATAAATTGGTAAGTTCTTAAACGTTCAGCGAAGCACAGAAAAGTTCGGGGAAATTAAGAGATTTTAAAGAAAGGTCCGCGAAACGAAAAGTAAATCAATGAAACATGATCTTAAAGGCAATTACATTAACTTCAGGGTTGCTCTAATTTTTTTTGGAGAGTTAATGTTTCCAGGGTAGCTTAAAAATCTTGAAGAATTAGTTCCGATTAATTCAGATAAGTCCAAAAAACTTCAGTGGAGTTTTGGAGAAGTTCCGTGATCGTCTAGTAAATGTTGGAAGCGCCAGCCAAATCCATAGAAATTCAGAAAAGTTTAAAGATTTTAAGTAAAATTCCGTTAGCATATGTATTTCAGGGACGATCAAATATCTTTAAGACCCTTCCATTCACCTCAGGAAAAAATCAGAGAAATTTTAAGAAGTATTAAAGACCTCAGGGAAGCTTAAAGAACTCCTGGAAAGTCAAAAAAACTGGAAAGTCCAGAGTATCTCTGGGAAGCCCAGAGAATTTCTGGAAAGTCCAGATAATTTCTGGGAAGTCCAGAAAACTCCAGAGAGCATGGAAGTGTCCAAATGAACTCATGAAATACTTAGAGATCTGTACAGAGGTTACGTGAAGTTCGGTCAGGTTTCAAAAGGGAACCTTATTATGCTTTTATATATATATTCATACATCCGTGCATTACAATTATGGACGCTCGTGAAAGAGAACGCAAGAATTTAAGGTGGTCGGTAACCAGCCCTCAATTAACCATGAGGGCACTGTTGTTGTCATTATTTCATGAAAATCGGAGAGGGTAACGATTGATCGGCGTGGATTTGCTCAATAATAAAAGCTACCGCACACCAACTATTCTTAATAATAACGCTCGGACCTTTCCTGTAACTACTACTGAACGTTTCCCAGTGGCAGTTGCGGTACTCTAAACTTATATTTATTCCCGGACATATGGCTTTAAGGGGCGTTACTGGCACACTTATTGGCAAAATACATTAACGAACTTCCAAAACTTCTATGGTGTGAATTTTCAGATAAATCTAAGCTACATCACATTCATAAACCGAATTATATAAATAATTTTAGTTTTAGTTTGGTCAATCATGAAGTACACTTGAATCTGTTCGTACACGATTTTCATTGTTTCAATTTTACCGAAGACATCATATCAAGAAGACTGGCAACTTTGCCAGAATCAAAGCGACAGATACAATAGCGCTGTGCTTGAGTGAAGGTGGAAGCAACATATATAAAAATGAGCAAATGCACAAACCTTTCTTCTGAGGATGTAATCTTTGCGCTAAAATTCGTTCGAAGCATTTACCTTTGAGCGGCAGATGACGCGATTGTACCTGTCTCATAGCGTTCGTATGAGAAAATGGAAGAGTTGCCAGTCTTCTTGATTTGTTGCGTTCGATTTTACCCTCATGCATGATGCATTGCAGCAATTTTAATATTATCTTATTTATCAAGGTGATTTTTTTTAAACAAGTTGCATTAAGTTTGGTTGCAATTTGAGATCACACGATCCAATATAGAGGTGCAAGAAATCGCATAGAAACATATAGAGAGAGAGATAGAGAGAAGGATTAGTAATTTCCATTTAATTAAATGTTAATTACTAATCCTTCTCTCTCTCTTTTTATACAGGTATTCCACTAAACGCCCGCATTCATCAAGATGTATAAAAACAGAATTCAGTGTAGTAACTTCGATAGTGCGGCCATTCAAAATGAGTCTTCATATATTACCTGTGGACGAGGATTTCCATTCAAAAAAGTCAACTTTGATGGTAAAATAAATATAGTTGTAACACGTAGAAGATGACCCAGTTTAGAATTTGTTTTTATATAAATACACATACATTTAATTTTGAGTGTATGAAATCTAATTTTATGAGGCACCTTTTGAGGATTACTGAATAGCGTGCTGCTGTCTTGTAGAAAATTGTGTATTTTTGTAGAATATAAAACTTTTTTCAACAAAGTATGCCTTGAAAAATTTAACATTCGAGTACAAGCCGAAAAATTGATTTTAAGGGGTTCCATAAATAATGCTTCATATCTCAATGCAAATGACATGCTAGCAAATTTGCGCCTTCAGCAAAGTTTATGGAAATGATGAGTTCTACAATTCCAATAAGTTTACTGTATGGACGACCCCTTTCAACTAAAAACATCTCTGAAAACATCATATTGATCAAACTTCATCTTCATGCATTTTTTTTATTTTTCCCTGAAATTCTCCTTTCTGGGCCACTATGCTTGTAAATTTAGGGCAGACATTTTGCTTAGCTACAAAAGCAAATGAAACGTTCTTATGCTACTGATAATGGTGTTATTTAAATCACAAATATGCAATTTGTATTAAAATTACTGTCTCAGTCAACGCAATCCACCAACCAATGTCGCTCCATCTTTAAATATCGTATCAACATTCATGATCCTTCTCCAGAACCAGAAAACTTACTCATCTCCCGAGGGCACTTTAAAAACTATCCATCCGTTTTCTATTCGATGTATCTGTCTGTCTCTCTGGACCACCCGAAACTTCAACTCCATGAGATTCCACCCGGATTCATCAACTCAAAGCTGCTGGCCTGTGATGGTCCAACGAGAGAACGTTGGACTAAAACCGCAAACACTCGATAACGAGCTCTTAACCTCCCCCTCCCCCGAAATGCTGCATAACTACACAGAAACAAAAAACCTTTAATGGTGATTCACGTAAACTTACAAAATATGTTGCTTATCATATTTGGATTATGTCACTAAACGTCTCATAAACTTACACGATCACTAATGTATAGACTTGTATGATTATATAACTCTCGATTTACGTGCAACATAGAGTAACAGAAATTTTCACTCGTTTTTCGAACTGTGAGCTACTGGTCTGGATTTCCGGCGAAGGAAGGCTGGAAAAAAAACCATCTAACCACACCCGGCAGAACTCTTCCGAGGAGCAAACTTTCGCTCCGGACTAGCCTCCAGGGGTAGGATAAATTTTCCTTCATGGTTCCTCTGATCCCATCGTTTGGGTGGAAACGGGGGAGCTCCAAGGAACAGCGAGTCGTTTCGGATGATTATAATGAACAAATATTGCAATTGGGAGCTGGTCGATGATGTTTGCCATTAGTGGTGGGTGGTAGCAGGAAGCGAGCAAAAAGAAAAGAAAAAAAAGTGAGACATAAGTCCGTTTTGAGGGCAACTGAAGAATGAGAAAATTTTGCACTTCCATTGAGAAATAAGGAGTACCATCAGTGTGTTTCTAGAAACTGTTGCCCGATTTAAAAGATTCGATCCACCGATTCAACGTCTTCGTCGAATCCACCCATCTCCGGTCGGATGCTTTAACATTTTCATTCTGCCTACTTTTGATCTGATTTTTACGATTTTACCACTTGAAAGTACACCCGATAACCAATTAAATCGTTGCTCGGGCACCATTTGGACTCCATTTTGATGTCGATGCCTCCAAGGACGAACGACACGGACGACAACGACGACGCTGGGAGTCGGGAAAGCTGGCAGGCAGTCAGCAATTGCAATGGCTGGAAAAGCCACAAAAAAGCTCCTCGAACCACGACCTCGCGCGCTCAATTATTTCGCAGTACTGATTAAATTTAATTAAACTCATTTCCAAATACGATCGGATTGTTGTGGCGGGTAAATTGAGGGCGTAACATGAGTACTGCGTGCTTTTAGGGAGGGGAAGTTCTGTGGGCGCCGCAAATGATTTCCAGGATATCCGGGCTACAAACCCACACAAGTCACTACCGAAGGGATAGTGCGCTATTTTCCCCTCCTCCCCGGTCGTTCGTTTGTTCATTTGAACGGCGGGTGCGGAAGCCTTTGGCGAGAGTGGCGATGGCTTTCGATGAACCGCTTGATATTTGCGCTTAATTTGTAGGTTTTATTATTTCCATTGTACAATATTAATGGAACCATTTTTAAAGCGAATTGCTTTTCCACCACCGACCGGATGGGTTGGGCTGATCAAGCGAAAAAGCTGCTGTTTATTTTTATGATATGACCATCGAGGAATGAGGCCGCATTGTATAATTGTTCGTCTCTGAAATGATGGGTTCACTTTACGGATTATTGGACCCGTTTTGGATTTATCAGAAGTGGAATAACTTGAAGGGAATGTTGGGAATTAAGTTTAATTGTTTTGCTACACCCATTCAAGGTGGAAATATGCTTGGCAACTTACAAGTGTAATGAAGTTAAAGATCAATAAAGTGCCTAAGCGAAGAACGAGTAGGTACTTGCTTTGGCTCTAGAAAGCATGGAGCATGATGATATGCGAAGGATTAATACAATTGTCAATGATGTGTCATCTCCCGACATGCACAGCGATCGTGCGGGGAAGCATTGAAAGTTGGTGACTGCGAAACGTTTTTGAGTGAAATAACAGAATAAATATTGAAAACGATGGACAGGCTAAGAAGCCTCCTACACTAGAAATGGTTAAAATGCAATTCATGCAATTCATGCAAAAAACTACTGAAAACAAATAAACACATCTTGATTTTACCTACCATAATTCTTTAAAACTTCGCATAATTTTGTTCGTTAGAGACAATGAACCAAGTTCGTGCTGTAGTTCGGCCATTTTGCATAATTATTCATAATGGCAAATTTGATATTTATCAATAAATCATAGCACGAAAACGGCTTATCTAATTAAAATGGTGTCTGCGACAAAATTGTAGGCAACCTAATAGCTTTTTCATAAAAAAAATACTCACTAACAAAATACCACAAATTTTCGCCATAAACATGAAAAAAAAACTGTTAAAAACTTCATAATCAAAAAAAGTTCATTAAAGGATTTTAAACCTTATATTTATTGAAAGCTTTTCAAAAATGCTAACTTTTCAGAAATTGACGTAATGCTCATTTAAAAATTAACCAAAATCGTAGATTAAACATTTCTATTAAAAATGTTAATTTTTTTTCCACAAATAATTTTTATTATTTTTCTTATGCATAAATCATGTATATATTACATGCTTTCAAATGAAATGTAAAAAATCCTTAAGATGTAATTTTTTTAAGAGGTATTTTTTCAAGATGTGTGTGTGTGTATTTTTTCCCCTGAAAAGCCAACAACTTTCATTCAGACATCATTTTGATTAAATGAGTCGTTGCCAGATATACTAATTTATCGGTAGTTATACCGATTTCTGAACTAGATACCGATATACAGATAAGGTTCCTCAGAAAACCGATTTTTGAGGTGTTATACCGATGTATACCGATTTTTTTAAATAATCAAAATCAAAATTTTTGTGTGAGACTTGTATTTTTTTGAATATCTCAAATTTTTTGAGTCTTTAAAGTTCTAAAAAAAAAATCATTTTCAAAAATGTCTTATGTATACTCTCTCGATTAATGTTTCAATTTCCCCACCGTTTTTTGCTAGTCATGAATCGATAAACAGTCGATGGCTCTTTCTGGTAATTCCGGGGGAATCGGTCGGAAAATACGTTTTAAACGTTATTTAACTTCCTGAATTTTCTTCCAACATTCCTCTGAAATTTTCTATTTACGATTCCTCTCGGAAACTTACTTCGACTTCCCTTGGAAGCTTCTTCAGTCTTCGCTCGAAAGATTCTTCCCGGAACTTCAGGGATGCTTCTGGATTTTGATTGCGGATCCACACTAGCTGCAGGAACTTTTAAAAAGTTCTGAAACTTCAGAAAAGTCCAGATTTTAGAGTAAGTTTCGATAAATTAAAGAATGTAACTTCTGTGAAAATTCTAAAACCCAGTCCAGCGAACTTCAGTGAACTTAAGGAAACATCATATATATTTTGGATACTTCACAAGTTCAAAGAACTTCTGGAAAATTCAATGGTTTTCAGGACAGTTCCATTAGTTTCAGGAGAATTGAGAGAACTTTAGGAAGCTCCGAGAGCATCACGACAATCAGAACAGATCAATAAGAAATTTTAAAGGACTTCCGAGAAACTCAGGTAATTGCCGAAAACTTCAGCATTATTCCGAGTGGCTCATGCAAATTTAAGAAACGTAAGGGAAGCTACACGAACATTAGCACATTGCGAGAAAATTTTATGGGAAGTTCCGTGCTTATTGATGGCAGTGTCGATAACTTTTAAAATTTTGAAAATTTTGGGAAGGTCAGAGAACTTCAATGCTGATTTTACAATAAATTCAAGGAAATTGTGAGAGTGCTTGAGAAATTTCGAAATTCTCAATAAACCTTTTCTAGAAACCTTCAAAGTTGAGTAGAGATATTCCGGTAGCCTCATTATAATCAGGGGAAGTTCCAAGTATTTCAAAGATGATCAAAGTACTCCAAAACAGCCCGAGGAAATATGGAATATTAATAAGTACATTTCAGGAACGCTCCAAAAACATCAGGGGCATTGCGGGGTCTTCAGGGATCTTTTATGACCATTTGGAAAATTTTCTGGATCATTAGAACATCCCCCAAGAGCTTTTTCTTCCGGAATTATGTCCTTGTTCCTTTCGACTGTTCTGTTAGCACTCTGACTTCCGACTTCCTCCAGATTTTTTTCCAATATATCTTAGGAAGTTTCTGCCAGTGTCTCCAGGAAGTTCAATTAAACTTCTCCCAGAAAATTCTTTCATCTTGTTCTGGAATTTTGTCCAGTTACTTCTATAGGAAGGTTTTCCGAGCTTCTTCTGGCTTCCCCTAGAAATGGCTACTTCTGAAATTTATTTCCGATTTCCGAAACTTTTCAGCTTTCCTTTGAATGTGAAATCCGATTTTTTTTTCAGAAAGTTTCTTTAAATTTTCGCCAGAAGTTTCTCAATTTATGTCTTGGAAGTTCCACGGATGTTTTTCCGACTTGTATCAGAACTTTCCTCAAATTTCCTCCAGGAAAGTTTCTATCTCTGGCCCTTGTTTTCAGCTTCCTCCGGAGTTTTCTTTCGGAGTTTTCCGATCATAGTCCAAAAGTTAAAATTTTCGCTTTCAAAAACGCGACAAATATAAAATTAATTAAAATACTAAATACGCTGCCCCTAGCAAACAATTCTCGATGAAGATTTAAAATGGTCTTATCTGCTTTGATCGATTCTCTTCACCCACTTTCTCATTTCATAACCACAGCTATGCAAACAGATTTCGCACTAATTCTACCACATAGCTTGATAAAGGAGATTCTTATCTAGCGTCCAAAATGTCAAATACAATAGGGAAAGGTTTTGCAGCTGAGTTATAGACGAAAGAGAAAGTCGATGAAGAGAATCGATCAATGCAGATAGGACCTTTTGAAATGTTTATCTAGAATTATACAAAGTTTCATGTGAGTCGGAAAGGGGAAAAATAAAATCGATTCGGTATTTGACGTAGAACTGTTCTACTAAGAGTAGAAAGAACTATTTGCCAGCTGGTAGGGTACTGAATTTTGGAAGGACTTATCCGAAAATGAATCATAGTGTAGCCGGTGTGGTTTGGTCCGTCAATAACGAGTAACTTAAGCGTCACTCTTTACGGAGACTGCACGTCAAGATTTGTTTGCCCGGTTGAGACTCCCCGAAAAGGCGAGTTCAAAAGAAATTTGTTTAAAGGAAACCAGGACCGATCCCCCCAGGCAACGCAACAACCAGATGGAATGATTACTCCACATTTGAATTCCACCACGTGGGAGCCGAAAAATGAATCACAGATCTAGGACCGAACAACGTGTTCACACTACTTTATATTAAATTCTCACAGTGGTACTAATGTTGCCCACAATAGTCGCTCTCACTTGAGAAGATTAGAGCTTTGTAAAAGCCTTTCAAAACAGTTTTTGTCAATTATTCCGAGTGAAATTGTTAGAGCAGCTGGCAGCAACCGATTGTAACTAAACCAATACTGTATAAGTTTGTATTCCTTAGAGAAAAATGCTATAGAAAGATGGAAATTCCCCTATGTTTTTAAAAATAATCCACTTTTAACTCATTTTCTCATCACCATGGCTAACTTTAGAACGTCCACAAGAAAAACGTTTATTTGCATTTTCAAAACTTTTGTACAGTATTATAATGCTACTAAAATTTATAAGCTTCATGTTAGCAGACTATTAGACTAATTCATTAATTTTACTACAATGTTTGAATAGTTGACAAAAATCCTAATTCACATTTGTAATCAGTGTTGGCAAAATCAGAAATCAATTAATATTTTTCCGCTCTCATGCGCTCCCAATATCACGCGTGATATTGGAACAAAATATCATGCTTGATATTGATTTTACAAGCTCCTTTGATATTGCGAGACTATTCACAACGTGCAAAAATCAAGCTGAGAGTTGACTCGACACAAAAATGATTCCATTACACATCGTTTTCTTAGAAAGAGAAAGCATAGTTTGCTATCTCATTTTAATCTTCACCGATGGCAGACGCGAAGGGAGTGCTGCAAGCCGTTATGGAACTTTCGGTTGCATTCGGGTGTAAAGCAAAAATTATTAAACTCAATCCCACCACAGTTTGGTGAGATTTGCAGTTGGTGAGATTTGTTAGCTTGATATTCCGATCTGCGATATCACAGCTTGCAAAATCAACCGCAGTTGTTTGCTTGTAGATTTTTGTCTGCGAAAATCAAGCGTGATCTTGGGCGTTGGGGAGATTTGATTTTTTGATATTTTCCCAACACTGTTTGTAATATGGTTGGACCAAGTTGTTTCCTGAATTGGCCGCCTTCGGTTTGTTTACTTAGCGTGCAGCAGAATCGATTCCATGTTATCTCGTCGCTTAAGCCGTTAGCTCAGAACAAACTTCAAAAAACATGATTTTCTGTGCTGCAACTAGTCAGAACTTTCTTAAACATAGGGCATAGAAGAAATAGATGAATTCTCATGTGATTTGAGGCATCGCATGATGGATTTTAATCCAAGTCTGAAAGTGGACACGTCCCTGGGGGCCAGCATGATCCTGGCTATTCCTAATAACTGCTATTTTACTGGTTGATAAATTTTAATGTGATTCAAGGTATCACATGATGGTTTTTGACCATAGTTAAAAACTGACCACTTCTCCAGAGGATATCGAAACATGGCCATGTGTAGCTAATGTGATTTGAGGTGTCACATGATGAGTTTTATTTGTTTGAGGTCAGAATTAGCATCATGCCACATATAAACTGTAGCATGTTTCGGCCATATTTCCTGAACATGTTGGCCAAATCCAAACAAATATTCTATGGTTGCTCTTTGGGGCCATAATACTTTTTATTTGTCGTCTTAGTATAATGAATATTTTCTTACCAACACATACACATCTGATTTGATCTCATTGCAAGAGGCTGCACGAAGCAACCGAGGTGCATGCTCTGAAAAAAGAGGACGGAAACGATCATACGTAGCAAGGCTTCAAATGCCTAGCATACAAAAAGGCGATGGCCGACCAACAGTAATGGAGGTAACCCAAATAAACTTCATTCATTGCGACACTGCACATCAACTGTTGTAGCAGTCAACAAAAGAAACAAAGTGCGACGTTGCAATCATTGTGAAACCGCATTGAGTCCCTCCTGATAACAGTGGTGGTGATGGATAGCGCTTGGATGCCTGCTATACAAGTTTTGGGAAGATACCCCATTCAAGAAGTGGTTGCGAGCTCATACGAAGGTTTCGTGATCGCCTAAATTAAGGAAATCTTCATGTGCAGTTGCTACGCACCCCCGAGATGAACGATGGAGCAGTTCCATGAGATGCTGGATGGACTTACCGAAGAGCTGATCGGACGAGACTTCAATGCTTGGCCAGTGGAATGGAGAATAGCAATGGGCGATCTTGGATCGAAACATAAAAGATCGATTATTTTGGTTCAATTTATCGATTTTTTGAATCGATCTCAAACACGACAAAAATCGACTGGATCGATCCTTTTCATTCGATTTTTGTTTCGATCCAATATCAAAAAAATCAGTTCATTAGCATTTGCAATTTAAGATTGACATGTACCTTGAGTCTTCAACTCACGCTCGCGCAGTTAAATTTGGGGCTGTGCAGTACCGCAAGAGTATACGATGATATGCACACAGCTTTCCCCCTAAAAAACCGGAGGCCTGTGGGATATTTATGACGAAATGGTAAAGAAAGTTTAATAAACATATGTACAAGCATTCACTTCTAATGACATATTTCAGGTTCCTCAGGCCTCTGCTATGTCAGAACTGGATCATCATGGAGGCATATCGGCAGAATTAAAAAAAAATCTTGCTTCAGCCTGTTTCCCATGTTGTGTCGATCCTTTTCAAGCATGGGAGAAAATCCAAAGTGAATACCCCATTGCTCGAAACTATTTATCAAAAATGGTAACAAGTGTTCCGTTAGAGATGCTATTCTCTAAAACTGGTGAAACCACTCACAATCTATATAGGCTCAATGCAAAACGCATGGCTCAATTAATTTTCTTGGGATCTTCCTCGAATGAGTTTTGGGATATCTGAATCAAGAACTTTCCGCACCTATCAACTTTTACACTTGGACCATCTGTAACCGTCCGTCGAATGCTCTAAGTGATGCGTTGTAAAAACCGTGGCTTACACACCACTCTCGGATTCGAGAAACCACTGGTAGTTTCTTTTAAGTGTGCCCGACTAAGCTTTTTTCAAGCATGAGCGACGTTCTCAAAGGCAAATTTCCGAACGGTACGGTGTTGGCTCCCTCCTGACGATCCGGTAGAATTTTGGCACCCCAGCCGGTGCCCTTTACCGCATCTTTAATTCGGCCATTTTGCACGGGCACACCACTTACATACGCCGATTTAAATGAAATCAAAATAGTAGGTAATTAACTATATTCTCATAATGTATGTATGTTCCACTCACAACATTTACTGCGTACGTAGGGTTACGGTATGTAATGTGGGTCTAGTCCTTTCATTCGGCCTATCACGCAAATAAATAATTAATTAAGGAATATTACACAAAAAATAAGGAAAATATTGATCACTGATGGTTGATAAATGTGTACCACACACAAATCAATTTATATCACAACATTTCAATACATTTTCAGCTCTCGTAAGTAATAAAACTGGTTGAGAATATCACTCTGTTCGGAGTTTTTAGCCGCCATGACTTCTAAGGTTAAGATGGGAAGGTTGCACTGACGATCATCAAATGGCCTGATTATGGCATTTATTGAATGGAATTACCTGATAATACACACTAGACGTAAAACTCACAGTTACTGTTTGAATATTTTATGTTTATTTTAATTGTTTAACAACGTTTTCACAAGTAAATCATGGACCCAACTTTAGGGACACATTTCTTTTCTATGTTCCTAACTTTGGCCCATGAAATTCATTTGACAGCATATAGCAATAAGAGTAACGTCAACAATGTTGTTTTGCATTTGGATGATAAGGAACGAACAGGAAGGGAGATTTTTTCTGCCAAACCTGTATAATGAACATCACAATGTTCTGATTTAGATATTCTGCGGTCAAAAGACGATAAGCGAAATTTTTAATTTTTAATTTTTAAATTGAGTGATTTAATGTAGTTTTCGTAAAATTTTCTCTAAGAAATGTTTTGAGGAATGAAGAGCATTAAGTTAACAGTGATAGTGATAAAAAAAATACATCAGAAAACGTTACCAAGAGCGTTTTTTTGAGGATCAAACAAGATAGGACGAAGTTGCATCCATAAATAGACCCAATTTGGGGACAATAGACCCATATTACATACATTTCCCTCGTGAGTTATTGTCTTAAAAAAAGTAAGTTTTTCAACTTTTCGTGGTTTCTGATAGCAAACGACATGATAAGCATATCTAAGCATACCATTTAGCAGTAGAATATCGTTTGCAGGTAAATTCATTGATGAGTTATGATTAAAAACGTAATCGATGGCTGCATATTAGACCGAGGTTAGGGACGTATACCCTACTACACAATTTATTTCTAAATTATATCAACCATCACACTAAATGACTATTAAGGCACAAACGCAATGTGGGTGGAAGCGGAACGGAAACGGAAAATTTAACAGTTGTCACAAATGACATCAAGATGCCTAACCGAAGTCGATTTGGTTCTAACTAGATTTCAATCCGACAAGTAGGCTTACTCAGATCGGGCTTTTCCGCTGCCATTGCCGTACCGCTTCCGCTGTCATTGCGCTTGGGCCTTCATAATAACAAGATAGCTTATGTAACGTAATATCTACTTTAGACTGAACTTGGCATTAATCTGCAACAACTTTCCTATGATCCGTTATATTTGAAACATTTTGGTGCCAGTTTGAAAAATGGATCGATTCAAAAGATCGATACAAATTGATTGATTAAATCGGTGAATCTATTATTTAAAAAAAAAATGAATCGATTCACTAAGATCGATTCTTGCCTCAGGATCGCTCAATGCTAGGAGAAGCAGATGTTCCATTGCAAGAGGTTGAAGTTATGCTGTCCAACGAAAGCACCAGCAGCACTTTTCGCAGAAACGGCCGATAATCTATTATCGACGTCACTTTCTACAGTCCGTCACTGGTGGCAAACATGAATTGGAGAATGTGTGAAGAATATACCCACAACGACCATCAGGCAATCCGATATGACATCGGCCAACGGAAGACCGTGGCAGTACGAAGGACGAGAACCTGCGACCGCAAGTGGAAGACGAAGGCTTGCGACAAGGATCTTTTCGTTGAAGTACTCCATGTGGACAGGGGCCCTGCGGATTTGAACGCGGACGAGCTTACTGGTGGAGCGAGACACTTAGCAGTTAGCACCCTCCGCGCTAGTGACAGAAGCTAGTGTAGCTGCCGAAATCAGTTAAATCGCCGGGGCTTCCAGCATCGTACAGACCAATATGCCTGCTGGGTACACTCGGAAAACTCTTGGAGAGGATCATCCTAAACAGGCTGACGAAATGCTTTGTGAGTGAGCACGGATTGTCGGAGAGGCAGTTCGGATTCCGGAAAGGGAGATCAACGGTGAATGCAATTCAAACAGTGGTCGAGAGATCTGAGAAGTCGTCCAAACAGGAGCGTAGAGGATATCGATATTTCACCGTCATAACGATCGGCGTTAAGAATGCGTTCAACAGCACCAGCTGGGAGGCCATCGCCGAAGCTCTGCATAGAATAAGGGTCCCTGACTACCTGTGCAGGATGCTGTGGAGTTATTTCCAGAACTGGGTTCTGGTCTACAATACAGACATAGAAAGACAGAGATCAATTAGGATCACAACGGGAGTTCCACAAGGCTCCATCCTTGATCCAATGCTCTGGAACGGGATGTACAACGGCGTGCTAACACTGAAGCTGCCCAAAAGAGTTTAGATCGTCGTCTTGACGGTAACAGGCGAGGCACTGGAAGAGATGGAAGTGTTGGCGACCGAGGCGATCGACATGATTGGTAACTGGGTGCAAGCAGGCGTCATATGGGCAGTATATCGTCGTCGTAACTGCGGTATAAAGGTCCAGCCTGGGTTGCAGCGCTAGAAACGAAGCAGAACCAAAGGAAACTGAGCAGCACGTTCCGGCTCATGGCCATGCGAATCGTGAGTGCGTACAGAACCATCTCGTCGGAAGCAGTATGCGTTATCGCCGGTATGATCCCAATCGGCATCACCTTGGCGGAAGACAGCGAGTGGTACAGGCGCAGAGAAGCCGAAAGAGTACGGAAAGTTGAGAGAACGGAGTCGTTGGCTAAGTGGCAACAGGGTGGAACACGGTGGAGAAAGGTAGATGGACACATATACTCATGCCGATTCTTTCGACCTGGGTGAACATAAAACTCGGAGAAGTTAACTTCCACCTAAAGCAGTTCCTGTCTGGCCACGGTTGCTAAATTGAGAGCTGTCGATGCCTGTTACCATTTTGCATTAGAATAATTGTGTGGTAAGTACAATTATACTCTCTATGCCCAGGGAAGTCAAGAGATTTCCCAACCCGGAGAATTCCTAGACCGAACCGGGAATCAAACCCAGCCACCTCCAGCATGGTCTTGCTTTGTAGCTACGCCTTTACCGACTGAACTAAGGGAGGCCCCCAATTGACAAGAGATTGCACACTGAAAATGGATTGCTTAACCCAAGCCCCATTCATTTGGTTCTTTGCGCAAGTTTCGCTGGATTTGGTCAATCACGGAGTAGCATCTTCGAAATGTATGGTCGTCAATGATCATGGTCATGCTCATTTGGTGTTTTCATTGCACTTACGTGCTTTTTTTTTATATATCTTTATTAAGGAGACTTTTAGCCGTTGGCTGGCTCGTCTCCGTCGTGCTATTTAGGATGACATTTTCCAAATCATGCGTCTGGGCGGCTCTTCTGGTAGGAGCTTGAAAAAACTGGCAGAAGAAGCTTCTGATGAAAATCAAAATAACTTTCCGGGAGGATTCTGAAAATAACTTACATGGTGTGTTGGAAGAAAGTTCCAGGGGAGAGTTAGAAGAAACTTCCAAGGTAAGATTAAATTCTGATGAACCAGTTTGGTCAAATGAAAGTTAAAAGTATTTCTCAATTCGCAGGAATTACCGAGATGAGCCATCAGCTGTTTCTTGCTTCAAGGGTAGCAAAAACCAGAGAGGAAATAAATACACTAGTCGAAAAAGTATCTGAAAGAGACATTTTTAAAGCAAATTTAAAATATTCCAAAAAATAAAAGATAGTTAAATATTAAAATTTTGCATTTGATTATTTAAAAAATCGGTAAAAATCGGATAATATCGGTATAAAATCGGTATAAAATCTTAAAAACCGGTATTCTGGGAATCTTTATCTGTATATTGGTATTAAGTTCAATAATCGGTATAAATACCGATAAATCGGTAAACCTGGCAACGTTGCCGAGTGTGCCAACAATCGTGGTTTAACTATTCTGAACCCGGCCTACAAAATGCTATCCCACATTTAGCAAATTGTGAGAGTTTGAGTAGTCCTTCGTAAGTTCGATCAACGACGTATCAAATGTTTATCCTGCATCAAATTTTTGATAAATTCCGGGAATACAGTTTGCAAACTCATTGTCGTGCATTGGATCGAATTGGATGAACAACGTATTTACTTATTAGAGATTTGTATAGATTTTTCTCCTTTAGCTTACTTAAATCTTTGGTTTTTATTAGTTAGGTAGGTTCCGATTCAACACATTGTAGTTTCATTTTTATACCTATGATCTTGACTTTTTTACCTAGGGGATGAGTACTTAAGGGGGTTAGATTTTGATAAGTTCTTTAGTGGGAATGACACTGATGAAGACTGCACATTGTAGTCGAAATACGTATCTGTCATGGATACCAAAATTAATTAAGTGGAATTAAATGGAAGATAAACCCTTTTGCTGTTTTATTTTAACGTATTTACGATTCTGTGTGCAAAATGAACTTAGGCAGACTATACTGGGAACATGGTTTTCCGGTGAAATGGATTCTCATTCCCAGGAGAGGGTCTAGTATAAGGGAGCGATTTCTAGCAACACTGACAATGAAATCCATATAGGCGCTGCTCGATTAACTCTGGCTTTGACAGTTTGTTTGGCTTACCATTCAACATCGATCATGCAAGAGCTAAATCTCTATCTACATAAGAGCTCCTAGATAATTTTAAGCTAAGTTTCGATCAGAATTTATTGAAAAATTACCAAAACGCCATTTTAAGAGATAAGATCCAAGCAAAACTATCTTTAAATCGTCAAAACAGTCTTTAAATCTCATAAAGCAGCTTTAAAACTGCTCCAGTAGTCTAGATGGGAAATGGCCTTAAAACTGCCAAAATGGTCTCACAACAGTGACATCTAGAAAATGTCCGACCTGAAAATTGTTCAAGACCGGATCGCAAATCAAACCAGCTAGCTCCGGCATGGCAAAGTTTGTTTTGTAAATGTTTACATCATTCGGCCTAATGACTCATCACAACAACCAAATGCAGCTGTCTCTCTCTCTCTCTCTCTCTCCATTTTGGATCCTAGCTACACCCTTGGCTTTCTTTTAATATTGCAACTTTAAACCCGATTTGCATCACATCACTGTCCGACTTGTATGAAACTGAAATCACCGCTTAAATTGTTTACAAACAGCTACGCGTCTCCGACGGGGTTTCATTTAGATTTATTACTATTCACCGGACTTTCTCATAAATATTCAAACGCAAACCTTTGAGATCGTTCGTTGACTGACACCGAGACAGATACACTTTGTTTACCTACTCATCTGCCCCGCCGAGGGTGGACGATTGATGATGTTGTAAAGCCCAGAACAATCACCGTTCAAAATTCATAACCGGGATCATTAGCTAATTGACGATCGGCGGCTTACAACTCGGCCACCCGCCGCCTTATCACACGTCACGGCCGACCTTTTGCGATTACGCTGTTAAGCTCAAACGAGTGAGGAAGGGAGGGAGAAAGCGTGCGCGCGAGCACATAGCAGCAACAATTGTAATTCCAATAAATAAGTACGGCATCATCACAGCGGCAATCTCTATGAAGGTGGGTAAGTTTAGGAAATATGCGGAACAAGTGCATCGCGGAATGGCAGTTTAGATTTTCGCGATGATCGCTCCGGTTGTGATTCTAGGCAGTCTGCTATCGTTGATTCCCGCAGGCCTGGCTTACGCAGAAGATGGAGCTGATCCGTGTGCGGTGAACCTGGTAGGAAGTGCTTCAGGAACTGGGGTGCTCAATAGGACGTTCAACGGAGTGGAATACTGTGAATATTTGGGAATTCGGTACGCTGAGGCACCGGTTGGTCCACTGCGGTTCAAGGTTCGTTACTGTGAAATCGAGGGAAGCATAGCGAGCGGTGCGCTTAATGAGTCTCTTTTTAGAGTCCAGTTCTACGAGCTCCAAGTGAGACGGAGGAGTTTACGAAATATGGAAGTTACTGCGCTCAGCTCGATAGTTTCGGAGATGCTTCGAATGTTTCGGGGGAAGAAGATTGCTTGTTTTTGAACGTCTACCGGCCGGTGGTTTCTGAAGATAGCCACAAATTTCCCGTTTTAGTGTACATCCATGGTGGAAGCTATGCGGTTTGGTCTCCCCAAACGGATATGTTTGGAGTGGATCTGTTGATGGAGAATGTAATTGGTATAGATCTTTCTGGAGTGAATCCGTACTTAATTGGTACCATTTCAGGGTGTCATGATCGTTTCCTTCAACTATCGATTATCGGTGCTGGGCTTCCTGCGACATCCGGAGTTCAATATCACCGGAAACTACGGTCTCAAAGACCACCTAGCTGCCCTCCAGTGGGTTCAACGCTATATTGAGCACTTTGGAGGCGATCCGAACAACGTAACCCTGATGGGTCAAAGCGTGGGAGCCCACTCTGTAACCTATCACATGTTCCTGGAGCCCTTCCGGGGTCTATTCCATCGAGTGATAGCAATGTCCGGATCACTGCTTGCTCCCTCGGCCATGAACTACATTCCGCAGAAGTTCATCCCAAAATATCTGCAAGCGATCAACGTTACAACAAACGAGCAGCTCATGAGCGCTGATTTCAAAGATCTGTTTGCAATGAAATCGTATAGCAGAAAGTACGACTATGCCACAGTTAGCCTCCCAATCTTCTTGCCCATGGTAGAAGATGAAGATCACTCAGAAGCTCTGGTCACAGCGCCAGTTCACGAGCTGATCCTAACCGATCCGGTTAACAAAGTTCCACTGATGGTTGGTATGACCTCGTTGGAATTCACATCCCTGTTCGCGTCTCTGCCATTTGCAGAATTCAGTGCTGAGGAAAGTTTTCCCAATCGACAGAACAGCACTGCCTACCGAAGGGTGAAGGCCATGATTGATGCTGCGGCGAAACTAGCCCGCAAGGTGCAACCCAACGGTGCTGGAAGGCACTTTAGCGGAAAGCTTGCAGATTTATCTCACATGTACTATCCGGTGAAGAAGGTGATGAGACAGTTGGTGAAATCGGGCTCGTACCTTAAGCCGATCTATTACTATCGGTTCGAGTACGATGGAAAGTTCGGCAAGTATAAGAACGTGTTCTACAAGAATCGGGTGGACTTGAGCTACCAAGGGGCAATGCACGGTGATGATCTGGGGTATCTTTTTTCACCGTACAATGTGCGTGAAGCAGTGGATGATCCGAGTTCGTTTGAAACGGAGTGGAAGGTAGCTAAACGGAATGTTGGCTATTTTAGCAATTTTGTTAAATTCGGGTGAGAACGATCATATGGTTGGTCGCGATAATACGTACAGTGAATTTGATTTCTTTTACAGCAATCCCACACCGGACGATGGCGATTGGAATGGAATCAGGTGGCCTCCATACAATGAGTACAGCTCAGGATCACAATTTCTGAACATCAATAGTGAAGATGAAGTGCTAGTTGACGACGATCGATCAAACTTTATCTACCAAATATGGAGTAAAGCTCACGACTGTTTGTACTACTACCGCTGTTTGCCAGTTGAGGCATTGTTGGACAAAATCAGCCAGCATTTGAACGGCAATCAAACAGGTTTTGATTTGGATAGTTTATTCGTTGTTAATAGTTTATAGGTGTGTAAATATTTTATTGTAAATACAAAGAACCACATGTTATACGATTTATTAAGGTACGATGCCATCCTGGTTTTTAGTAAAGGAACATTGAAAGTCCATGCGGTACATTCTCAAGCATTTTTTTAACTCTTTATTTGTTCCAAATTCAAAATAAATTACATTTCATTTAACCTAGGTGCTCCAGTTACTACAATGACTTACCAGCCTTAATTGTGATGATAAATAATAAGTGTTTTACTTTGTTTCTGCACTGGCAATTCAGTATTTTAAACAGGTTTTTTGAACCTGCATGTCAGTATAATAATTGATATCTTAAAACTTAAAACTAAAACTAAATCTTATCTAAGTATGAAGAGAATTAATCGTTGCAATTGAGGATTGCAACGATTTTTGCCTGAAATTATTAATTATTTTGTGGGACACTTGTTCTAAAGTCTTAACATTCGAAATTCTATGTACCTCAGTAGTACTGTACCAGGGAAGCAACTTCAAAATCATCTTCAGAACTGTGTTCTGAATCCTTTGAAATGCTTTTTTTCCTGGTAGTGGAACAACTAGACCATATTGGCACAGCGTAAAGCATGGCCGGTCTAAAAACTTGTTTAAATATTAGAAGTTTATTCGTCAGGCAAAGTTTGGATTTCCTGTTTATAAGAGAATACAAACATTTTATATATTTGTTACATTTGGCCTCAATGTGATCTTTAAAAGTTAATTTTTGGTCAAGTATTAATCCAAGATATTTCACTTGGTTTGACCAGGAAATTGAAACTCCGTTCATAGTGACTATGTGACTAATACTAGGTTTCAAAAAGGAAGCTCTAGGCTTATTAGGAAATATTATAAGTTGAGTTTTGAAAGCGTTGGGAGAAATCTTTCATTTTTGTAAATAAAAAGAGAAAATATCTAAACTTTTCTGCAGCCTACTGCAAATAACACTAGGACTTCTTCCTTTAGCGGAAATGCCTGTGTCATCAGCGAGGCAAATCAAGGAGGTCCGAAGTGAAAATGTTATACAATATGAATGCCCATGGCGAAATCCAAACTGCTCATCTGCAAAAATTGAGTTCGTATTGATGTGAAACATCATTCTATTTAAAATTATCATTTCAAAAAGTTTACTTATTGAAGAAAGCAAACTTATTGGACGGTAGCTAGAAGCTTCAGCTGGATTTTTATCCGGCTTCAAAATTGGAACAACTTTTGCATTTGTCGTTTTATCAGGAAGTATGCCAAAATGGAAACATCTGTTACATAATTTTACCAAGAAAGGCAAGGTACTCTCTGGGAGTTTTTTGATGAGGATATAGAATATTCCATCATCACCTGGAGCTTTCATATTTTGAAACTTTTTAGTTATAGACCTTACTTCGTCCAAAACAGTCCCTCAGGAATCATCAAAAATATTTTCCCGAGAGAAAATATTCAGATAATCCCAAACTGAAATTATGGGAACTCTTGAATTGCTTAGCAAGTTTCTGAGCTTTTTCCAAATTTGTGATCAATATTTTACCACCTTCTTTAAGCGCTGGAATAGACTTTTGAGATTTTTTCAAAAAAATTTTGAACTTCCAAAAGGGTTTGGAGCTCGGGTCTAATTTAGAAACATTATTTTCAAAAGTTTTGTTCCTCAAGGCAGAGAATGGCTTTTTAATTTGTTTTTGCAAATCCCGTCAGATAGCTTTCATGGCAGCATCGCGTGTTCTTTGATATTGTCTCCTACGGACATTTTTCAGACAGATCAAGAGCTGAATATCGTCGTCTATTATAATTGAATCGAATTTAACCTCGCATTTTGGTACTGAGGCAGCTCTTGCTTCAACTATAGAAGTAGTTAGAGATTCAAAAGCACAATTAATTTCGTCTTTGGTTTACAAAGGAATGTTTGGCTAAAAGTTATATTCCATAAATGTTCGATATTGCTCCCAATCAGCTCTATGGTAATTAAAAGTAGAGCTGTTGGGAATACAAACTATTTCTTGGGATATTTCTAAAGTTACTGGAAGGTGATCAGAATCGAAGTCAGCATGAGTTACCAATTGGCTACAAAGTTGACATGAATCAGTTAAGACCAAATCAATAGTTAAGGGATTTCTTGCGGAAGAAAAGCATGTTGGGCTGTTTGGATATTGAATAGTGTAATAGAACAATCATCAAACAGAATATTACCATTGGAATTGCTTTTAGAATTATTCCATGAGCGGTGTTTTGCATTAAAATCACCAATAATGAAAAATTTAGGCCTATGGCGGGTAAGTTTCTGAAGGTCACTCTTGAGAAAATTATGTTGCTGGCTTACGCATTGGAATGGCAAATAGGCAGCTATAAACGTAAGTTGTCCAAATTTTGTTTCAACAGAAACTCCTAAAATTTCAAAAACTTTGGTTTCGAATGAAGAAAGAGTTCATGTTTGATGCGTCTATGAACAATGATGGCAACGCCACCACAGGCTTCATCAAGATGATCATTTCTAGAGTAACATTTGAAATGGGCCAATGTCCAAAACATAAACAAACCAGAAAATTTATTTTAAATTTTTCCGCCTCTATGCAATTCATATTTAAAAAAATTGAAGTATTTTAGGCATTAATATTGTTCACAATTAGAAAAGTAACTGTATCTCAGTACACAACATCCAAAATATGCGAAAAGCTTTCAAATATATATGAAAATCGATAACAATTTAATTTCATAAATTAATAAGTCTTTTTGTGAATCTTTCAATGGATATACCCTTTTTATTAAGACGTTTTGCTTGTCATCACAAATGGTACGCCCTTTGCTAAGCCTTTTTGGCAACGTCAAATAAATTCAAAATAAATCATCAGCCCTTTCTCAACCAGTAGGGCCTAGCTTTGGTTTGAAAATTTTCAATCATCGGCCCTTCTACGTCACAAGGCTTATCAATGAAATGAAATAACTGAATGGTTGATCGTTTTAGCAAGCGGGCCTATTAATGAATCGAAAAATTTCGTTGATCGGCTGTTTCGAAAATCGAGTTATTTTTAATGATTTTTCTCGATTATGAGATTTTATCGATGATTATGATTTCCTACATGATTAGTAGCTATCAAGCGGTGCTAAATAATGGTATCATAACTCGATTTGTTTACGTTTTGGGCATAAGCCCATTTCAAATGTTACTCGAGATTTCTATAAATCAAATAGTTTGCGTCCCTTTTAACATTATATTCTAGTTTAAGGAACGTTTCAGTTGTAACGTTGAATAGCTCGTCTACCATCGAATCGATCAAGGAAGGGAAATGCCTGGCCCAGACTTGGTGTTAAACGTCGTCGTGGTAATGAAGGTGGACCGATTGGCACTTCTTCTTTGCAAGGGACCAATGCAATTGATCTCAGTGACTTGTCTGTACCGTGTCTAACACCACCGATCTCCCCTCCAAAGTTCTGGCTCTACCTGTCCGGATTACACCCGTTAATAACTGCTGAGGACATTCAAAAAATTACTTCTCGCTGCTTGGATCTAACAACACCTGCTGACGTCGTGCGTCTCGTTCCCAAGGAAGTGGATATGACGAAGCTGACTTTCATTTCCTTCAAAGTTGGCTTGGATCCATCGCTGAAAGAACTAGCTCTCGACGCTTCTACGTGGCCTGATGGGATATTATTCCGTGAATTCACCGACTACTCAAAAAACCAGTCTGGATCCAACGGCAACCCGCTGACAAATACTTAAGGCTCTATCATGTGGACGGTGGAAACCCTAGGGTTAGCACCATTATCAATAATCATTCTTTGCGACATTCTGTGGACGGTAGAAGCCCTAGGGTTTCCACCAGAGGTGAGTATCTGTACCATTCACCAAATATTCCCGCGCCAAATATTTCCATGTTGCAGAACACGACCCGTGACGCTAGTCGTTTATGGGTTTATTACCAAAACGTACGTGGACTGTGCACCAAGATCGACGACTTTTACTGCATCGTCCTGGAGTGCAATTTTGACGTCATCATTTTAATCGAGACGGGGCTTAACGAAGCTATCAATTCGACGCAGCTTTTCGGAAGCAACTACAATGTGTACCGATGTGACCGAAGCCATATAAACAGCAGCAAATCTCGTTTCGGAGGGGTTCTAATTGCCGTACATCATCGTTTCATCAGTAGCAGTGTCGTTGCAACGAGCGGAGAAACGATAGAACAAGTGTGTGTATCGACGAGGATTGGATCCAAGCGACTATTGCTGTGTGCAATTTACGTTCCTCCAGACAAGAGCAAGGATCTCAGCGTTTTGAATGGGCATATTGAATCGATCCAAGAGCTTTGTAACAGTGGCTCTGACAGCGATTGCTTGCTGGTATGCGGTGACTACAATCAACCTGGGATATCCTGGAGTTGGGTTGATGGCGAGATTCGACCTGTGAACTCTGTTCCTTTACCAGTTGCTAGCTCATTCTTGATTGATGGCATGGATTTCCACAACCTGCATCAGAGAAATCTCGAGCGCAACCACTTAGGACGCATCCTGGATTTGTTCTTTTGCCATACGGACTTTCCTGTGGAAATCTCGAGATCTGTTTCACCACTCTTGCCAGTTGATCTTCATCATCCGCCACTAGTCGTCTGCTTACCATCTCTAGTTGATGATGGTGCACTGCTGCTGAATGCGAGTGATGAGCTTGCGTTAGACTATAGCAAGATTGATTTCGATGTTCTAATGGACTTCCTTTCCGTCACTGACTGGGATCTTCTTTTCGATGGACTGAATGCTGATGAAATGGCTGATACGTTGTGTGCTGTGCTAAATAATTGGATGGATACAAACGTACCGATTCGTCGGCCTGCTGTTTCTCCTGCGTGGAGCACCGCTTTGCTACGAAAACTAAAACGAAAAAGAAATGCTTCGCAACGTAGACTTCGGCGATACCGTTCCCTGGCAAATAAGCGTAGTTTTCACTTGGCGTGTAACGAGTACCGTAATCTAAACTCTTCGCTCTACAAATCGTACGTTTTACGAGTGCAAACTAATTTAAGGCGAAACCCCAAGAGCTTTTGGAGCTATGTAAACTCGAAGAGGAAAAATTCAACAATGCCTGCAAGCGTTTTTTTTTTCAATGACGTTGAATCGTCGATAGGCGGGGAGAAGTGTGAGCTTTTGGCTGCTCATTTTTCGTCGGTTTTTGCCGCAGAATCCATCACCTCGACTGAACTTGTCTCGGCTGTTTCGGATGTGCCTTCAAACCTTGTTGACGTAAACACTTTTGAAATAACGCCCGTTATGGTAACTAATGCCGCCAAGAAAATGAAATGTACCTTCTCGCCTGGACCAGATGGCATTCCTTCTGCAGTGTATTGTCGTACCATTGGAGCGCTTGTTGAACCGCTTTGCAGAATCTTCAACAAATCTTTTGTAGAGTCGAAATTTCCTGCAATCTGGAAAGAGTCATTTATGGTTCCGGTACACAAGAAAGGAGATAAACGTGACGTTAAAAACTACAGAGGAATTACTAATCTCTCTGCAGCATCAAAACTGTTTGAGATAATTGTGAGTGGTTTCATTCTTGAGCACACCAGATGCTATATCTCTAGTGACCAACATGGCTTCATGCCTGGACGATCGGTTACCACAAATCTTCTAGATTTTACCACGACATGTTTTGAGCAACTGGAAAAAGGGGCACAAATAGACGTCATCTACACTGATCTAAAAGCAGCGTTTGATACGATCAACCATGACATTATGTTGGCAAAGCTATCCAAACTCGGTGCGTCGGACCGTTTGACTTCGTGGTTGTGCTCCTACTTGACTGACAGGTCTCTGCGAGTGAAACTCGATTCCAGTACTTCCTCGTATTTCACGAACTCGTCAGGTGTTCCACAGGGTAGCAATCTTGGCCCGTTGCTGTTTGTGTTGTACATCAACGACGCACTTCTTCTACTTGGAGATGGCTGTAAGCTTGCGTATGCCGATGACCTAAAGCTGTACTTCGTGGTGCGGACTGCTGAGGATTGCATTCGTCTTCAATCGGTATTGGATCTGTTCGTTGATTGGTGTCGTCGGAATAAGCTTACCCTCAGCATTCCTAAATGTATGGTAATGTCGTATTACCGCATCAGGCAGCCGATTGTTTTTGACTATGCCTTAAACGGTGTGGTTCTTCAAAGAACCGACCAGTTCAGCGATCTTGGTGTTCTACTGGACCATAAGTTGACGTTCAACCTCCACCGCTCTGCTCTGATCACAAAGGCGAATTCGCCAGCTAGGTTTTGTGTCGAAAATATCGAAGGACTTCATTGACCCACACTGCCTGAAAGCTCTCTATTGCTCACTTGTGCGACCAATCCTGAAAAATGCCTCCTTGGTCTGGTTTCCTCATCAGTTGACTTGGAGCTTGAGGATCGAAAGTGTTCAGCGCAAGTTTATCAGGATAGCATTACGTAATCTACCATGGCGTGATCCGCAAAATCTCCCGCCGTATTCTGATCGCTGCAATCTGCTGAGCTTGGATACTCTGGAATGCCGACGGAAAAATCAGCAAGCAGTTTTTGTTGCCAAGATATTGAATGGTGAGGTCGACTGCTCGAGGCTTCTCTCGCTGTTGGATATCCGAGTACCACCGAGAACATTACGAAGTGGTACTCTTCTCCAACCGCGGTACCATCAAACGGCGTTCGGTTACAACGAACCACTAACAACTATAATGCGTACGTTTACGGCTGTCGAAGAATTATTCGAATTTGGGGAATCTTCATCTCGCTTTTTGGCACGGATTAGAAACACTTGAATTGTTTAAGCTTTAAGGTTGTTTCATGTAGACAATAGTCCGATGAATAAAATTAAATAATAATAATAATAATAATTATTATCTTTAAGAGATCGAGCATTCCAATTTAAAATATTTAATGATTTTAAATCCATTACTGAATTTCAACGTCATGACAATATTATTTGCAAATTTTACTCCAGTTTGAATAGCATCAAACATGGAGTTAGATTTAAGCATATCAGTAATCATGTCGATTGATGATTTCTGCAAAAATTCCAGTTTAGGAGCAGTAATGCTTCCAAACTCAAAATTTTCAAAATTTCCGTTAGAATAACGTTGGTTAGTATTTTGATTTCTACCCGTTACAGTAGCAGCATAGGTAGCTTCATCTACTTGCTGAACATTGTTAGCAGCAAGGGTAGTAGGTATAGATGAAGAATTTGAAGCAGGGGTAATATTTGTACCTACGGGTACGAATGTATAATTTGTTCCTCACTGACCGTTGTTAACAGCAAAGGAATTTGTACCTGATCGGGAGCATGGAGCGTTTCCTACCTGTAGCTTAGAACGAGATTGTAGGATCGCTTTGCGAGTCTTACATTCCCAAAAATTGGTTATCACCACAATTTGAACATTTAAATTTTCTTAGGATCTTCCTTCACAAGACAGTCGTCCTTTGCGTGAAAGGAATCACCACAATTCATGCATTTAGCTGGCATGTAGCAATTTTTTGATCATTGGAAAATAAGGCTTTGGAAATTTCCTCCAGTCTTCATGAAGTGTTCCCACTTCACTCGAACATGGATCATAAGACTTGCTTTTTCCAATGCCTTAAGGTTGTTTAGTTCACTAGACTTGAAGTGAACTAAATAAAAATCATTTGAAATCCCGTTGCGTGAATTGCCAGGACGGGATTTAATTTTCATTTTAATTACCTGGACTGGCACAACTCCAAGTAATTTTGCCAGTTCATCTTTGATCTGATCCAGGGATTCACCACTGGGCCGTCCTTTCAAGACAACCTTGAACACACGTTCAGTTTTGGTGTCGTGAGTAAAAAATTTGTGCTGCTTCTCAGTAAGATACTTGAGAAGACATTTAAATCCGTCCAAGGTTTCAGCCAATACACGGCATTCGCCCCGACGTCCAATTTGTAGTGAAAACTTATCTTTCACGAAGTTCAAAAGTTCCATACGAATAGCATGGAAATCGGAAGTGGTTATCACAATAGGGGGAATCTTTTCCTTCTTGGCATTGAGCGGGGAAAGTTTATTAAAATTTTTCCTGGATGATGGATTATTCTCATCATCTGTGAGCAAATCAAATTGATTGCTCAAAGTAATTTCATCAGAAGGGGGATCAAAAGATTGCCCTTTTCTTACATCTTAGATTTCGATAAGAATCTGAAGGATCGAAGAAGAATTTTCCAAATCGATATCCAAGAAAGATTACCACGGGTAGGGTCCAAACAATGATCGAAGAGGAATAAGAGTTGAACAAGGTAGACATTTTACAGGTTGAGCACTGAAATGTGCTGTTTAAATTTGTTGTAACTGTGTTGTACTTTTATAAACCTCGAACTCAATCAACTAGGGAAGATCATAATCGGTTGGCCCTCTCTAAACGAGTAATAAATTGGTCTTTATCGAAAACACACACAAAACGTTTCTGAGGAACACCACTGCATGGAAGAAAAGTATTCCACAAATTGTGTCGGTAGTCGCCCCGTTTTTTTCCTGCTTCGCTGACCACTGGTGTCGTTCCTACTTTGCTGCTGCCCTGTTCGCCGTGTCCACCACCACTTCGCCAATATTGGTTTAGCTGTATTTAGCCAAAAAGGCAAAATGACGTGCCTATGATTACATGGGGTTCATCTCGACGTTGACATCCATTGCACCCAGTGTTTGACCGTAGAGTGTAACATTACTAGCTGCTAGGGTAACGTTTTCATCGGTTCATCTCTTATTCGAGAAAACACTGGTGAACTTCTCAGAAAACAAGCGACAGATCTGCTGACGAGTGCTAGCAACTGCTGCATTCAAGACCATTGAAGAAGTTTGGCCGGATTCCTTGCGCTGCTCATTCACGTAATTCAAGAATGACTTCGGGTGTGACTTAAGCTACCTATGAATCCCTCGTTGATATCGTGAATAGCATCGACGGCTAACTCGCTTGAACTCATAATTGAGACTAGCGTGGTGACGTTTCAACAAAAGCGTACGCCACTTAGTAAATTTTCTTAATGCAGCTTAATGAACTCACGAAATGAATATAAATGATTTTCGCGTAGATACGCGTATTTCGTCTACAATGTGTAGACTTCTTCAGTGTCTTGTACTAATACTCGACGCCCACATTCATCGGAAACCAATGACTTAGCTTTTAACGATTGCACACTGTTGTGTATAATTATTTTTTGAAAAATATTTCAAATCAAAATGTGCTATATTTATGCAACTGACATCAACGTTTGATTCATTTGAGTTAACCGTTGTAGATGACGAACAAGATTCAATCGGCAATTTTCGCTCAACTTTGCAAAAGGACCAATATACATTGATTGATCTTCTTAAACGGCTTTCTCTTTGGGTTACAAAAACGTTTCCTGACGTATTTTTCAAATTGGATGCTGGATCGTAGCTTCTTTCATTGAACTGTGTATTGAAAATATCCGCAAATGCCTGTACACGGCCATGATGATCCAAAGAGCAAGCCTTCGAAACAATGGTCCTTTTGAATAGTAGAGTGAGAGTTCATCCAGCAGCCTATCCATCGCTCCAATAGAACCCATTTCACCCAATCACTTTGCTCTTCGTAGAATCTATCTAAAATAATTCGCCCACGGCTGAATTCATCGACTAATTGCTTTGTATTCCAAAAACTGTACATGCAATCGCCTAGAGCACTGATAAAGCTACTACCTAGGATCCGAGTACAACTTGCTCTCATGGAACAACGCAGAGTTATGAAATTGCGTGCTTGTTTGAACTTGGCTTCAATTAATTTTGTTCGGAAAGAATTCCAATATGAACGTTAAATTCAACCATAATCCTTCTTCAAGTCATCCCGTGCACGCACTCAACTTGGTTGAACTCACATCAATTTACACACACAATCGGCCGCGAACTCAATAGCCTGGAAGTGATTGCGTCGATTGCCTCCTGCCGTCGTCGTTCCGTCGATGCAGTGCATCGATTTTGTGTTCGTGCCTACCCATTGTGAGCCCATAATATGCGATTTAAATTGCATTTAGCCCTTCTCACCCAACCTGTTCCAATCTTTGTGCGGGAGATGGTAAATGAATTTTATCAAAATATTTAAATTTAATTGCGCGCACGGGAATTTAAATTTGCCAAGCCGTGGAAAACAAGCTGCTTTCCGACCATCAGGAGTGCATTCAGACATGGCATGGTTAGTCGATCGGTGCACAACAGCCGGAGCCGGGTAGTACAAAATTGTTCATTTGAACCACATGAGCGACCACAATCGGCTATTTCGAAGAACGATTACTTCCAGCTGGCTGGATCCGTTTGCGCTGATTGAAATATGGTGAACGTATTTGGTTGACCCCCCCAACCCCTCTCTGCCAAGACCCGAATGCGATGATCGATTCTTTGGAAGCATTTCAATCAGCTATACAGAGAAAAGTACAATTAGATTCCCAAATCATTCCCAGATGGTCAATGTTCAGGAGCAAAAGCTATCAAAACCACACTTTCTCAGCAGTTTGTCATTTCGACTCTGAGCCCACTTCTTTGAGGTATGGAGGAAAATATTCATCTCTGCACTTGTTCCTGTGGCCCAAGTTCCGACGGGCAGAGCGGAGATTTGATTTTGACTGACAAGTGGCAATTGTCCACCCACAGACCGAACCGGACAGGACAGTCAGTGGTTCACTTCAAGCCATATCGTACTGAATATTTGTCCACATACGGTTTGTGTTTGTGAATTGCACCACACACCAGTTCTGTGGTGGAAATGAACGAAAAACAGCTTCCCACTTTCTTTCTTTTTCCCCCTTCATCTGGATTGTGACTAGAGAGAACAGTCGCTTCGTCGTCATCGTCGTCGTCGTCGAGTCATATTTCATGTAATATTTTTAATTTATTGTGCTCCACTGGTGCTTTCTGCATGACATGTTTCGTAGTTCTCTTCCTGGTGGTGAACTCCGGTGGGAAGGACAGGTGGAATAGGGAACGAGGGGGTTATATTTATAGGGAAAGTTTCCTGAGTATCCAAAGTTTTGTTTTGTTTAGCACTCTTCGGTATGTGCATGCGTGTATGTGCGTGTGTGTGTGTGTGTTTGTGGAATGTGGCTTTTCGAAATGGTTTGCAGTGGTCCTTATACGTTTCTATGGCGATGCTGTTGGAGAGGAGCAAATATTTATTGAAAGTTGAGTTTGTGGGCGAGTTAGTACGGAATTGTGCAAGTTTTTAGGTTATTGCGGCAGTTAAAGTATGTTTATGAAAGATGAAGAATTTGTGCCTTGATCGTTCTGGAATCAAACTTGATGTTAGCTGGGCCATATATGTATTTAATGTGTTCAAATTAGAAACCGGTGGTAGCAGTCTGTCATAAATCAAACGAGGTCACGGGGAGTGGTAAAGCATGGTGCAGAATCTAGAATCTGGGAGTACAGTTTATTGTAAAGCAGCACCCCTAGTGGCCAGTTCTAGAATGTTCTGACAGCAGTTTGTTTTGAAAGTGCTCCTTTTTCTGTGCCGAAAGTTTCGTGACGGTACTTGCAATTTTGTTTAAATATGGTCTCAATCGTCAGGATGTCAGATATGGCTTCATTTGAAGACATTTGAAATTCTGTTAAGACATTTTTTTCCCACAGACAGTTGGAAGGCATTTTTTCAAGACATGTTGAAACTGAAGGAGAATTCCAATGGCTTTTTTAATTCCAAGCAGCAGATTTTTTTTTTTTATAGAAATGAAGGTTTTGATTTCAAAGTTCAAGGTTCTGATGTTGATTATAAATAGTGCAAACAATGTTTTTAAAAAAATATTTACATGTAGAGCTTTTAGTGTGTTGGTTTATTTCCGTTTAAATTGCTCTTTTGACAGATACGCATATTTCGTCAACTACTTGCAGACTTCATCATTGTCAAGTACTCAATACCACTTGGCACTGATGAAGTCTGCAAGTAGTAGACAAAATACGCGTATCTGTCAAAAGATAAGCAGTCATAACGGAATTAAAAGGAAATAAACCAACACACTCAAAGCTCTTCATAAAGGGATTCCGTTGATAGGTCCGACAAATTTAAAAGATGTTTACATGTGTTTACTGAAATATTCGAATAGCTGGATATCTTTTAACTAGTTCCTGATCAACCTGCTATCTAGGACAAATATATAAGAGACGTCATTTGTAGATATGCATAGTTTGAGATCTAGACAATAACACTTGATAAACCTGTAATTTTGAAAAAAAATATCAAGAGGACTTTACTGAAATCTCCGTTTATTTGGAGTTCTTTTGAATATTTCCTGAACAACATGCCGTTTAGGGGGAATATCTGAGAGAATATGCTTTAAATTATGCAGCTTTTCCAGAACGTTTACAAAATTTCTTTCGAAGGTAATTTTTTAAAGATCTTAGATTTGAAGATTTCCGAACATCTACGAACTTTACTGAACTTCCATAAAAATTCTCAAATTTTCTACGAATATTCTTGACTATCTGGGATGTTCATTGAGCTTTTTAGAAGTAAGATCTTTGACAAACTGCTACAAAGTTCACTAACCTGAAACTAAAATCCCTGATGTTCTTAGAAGTTTGTCTAAATTTTACGATTTTTTGTATCTTTCACAAATCTCCAGAACTTATTCTAAATTATCAGCACTTCAATTAAATACTATGTAGTTCCTTGAATTGGTACGTAGTTTTATTGATTCCAACATAGTTTTTGCACCTCTACGACTTCTAAGTTTCTCGTTGTTTTTTTCAAGAAATTCCACGATGTTTCCTGAACCTGAATGGAATTCTCTGAACTATTTGAAGTCATTTAACTTTCAATAGGCTTCGAATTTCACTGAGCTTTTTAAAAGACAGCTGAACTTCTAGTAAATTTTCTGCACTTTTAGAAAGCTTTCTGAACGCAGTTTCCTCAGTTTCTTCCAAGTTTCCTGAACTTGTTTGATGCAAGGGTGACATTTTTTCGAAAAGGAAAGATCGCAGTAGGTTGCGCTTGAAAGCTGACGTGTTTTTTTGCTGTGTATTTTTCGTCAGCGAATTAAATTTGTTAATTTGTGTGCTGAAATTTAGTTTCAAGTGTTCATAAAGCTATCATTTAGTGATACATCGTGTTTTGCCTGTGTTTTCCTTGAGTGACTCGGTTGACCTTGAATCTAACCTCCAAAATCTAAGACGCATCTTCAGTTCCATTGTTCATTGTCGGTTTTCATTGCCTCCCGCGAGCCCGGTTTTCCGAGTTCGGATGCCACACTTTCGGGGTGTAGTTCTGTTCTATTGAGAGATTCGTCACCGTGGGTGAGTTTAAGTCCGGCCCGGTTGGTGAATTAGCCCGGGAACTTGCTGATAATGTGTCCGTCGCGAGTTTTGGGTGTGATTCGGTGGCCGACGTTGCCATGAATCAGCAAGTTTTCTGCATGCAAAAGTGCTCGGCTGCTGATCTCTCGCCGGTGTCGGAGATTAGGAGCAATATGAAAGATGCCTCGCTGGATACGCCCAAGACTGGATGGGTGGTAGCCGGTGGCCACGAAAGGTTCCTGAGGGAAGCACTAGAAGCGAACCTGCTTCCAGATGACCATGGTAATGCAAGAAAATTTGTGTTCGTCGAAGGAAGTATTAATTAACATGGTGATACCAGTCAAAATACTTTTTACAATTAAATAAAACATTGGAGGCGAACCAGCCCCAGGCTGAAAGCCTCCCTAATAAAGATAAATAATAATAATAATAATAATAATTAAATAAAAAAAAAACATAAACTAAATACGTGCCTGTTGGCGATGGTGGTAAGCGTGATTACTTACTCACCCCAGTGGGTCTGGGTTCAATCCCAGCCGAGGTCGGTGGGTTTTTTTCTGAGACATAAAAATCTCTGGTCACGTCTTCCTTCGGTAGGGAAGTAAAGCCGTTGGTCCCGGCCCATGTGTGTGTTGAATGGGTTCGATATCCTACGCAGGGGTGGAAACTATCTTCCTGCACATTCGATTGCCGTTAATGGATGGCAATCGATGTCCGTCGGTGATTGGCACTAGATTGCGGAACAGAGACTGACGTTAAATAAAGGAAATAAGTAAATACGTGCCAGGATTCAAAAGAACATTTTGAAACTAGAAGTGTGTGTGTTATTGTAAGTGAAAATAACCTTGGAATGGGCGTGACTTTTCAGACATTCTGAAATGTTCACTGCGGTTTAGAGGGAACACACACACAAACACACACACAAGTCTGGGGAGAACTTCAGAGTAGTTCTGAGGTGAGCTTCAAAGTACTTCTGTGGACAGTTTCAGCCACACACAAGGGCGGCATTTCTTCAAAAAGAATGCCAAGACTATCATGAAAAAGAACATTCGAATCTTTCTTTTTTTATTTATTTATTTATTTATTTATTTATAATTTTTTTTCAATTCGTCAGCTAACGTAGACAAGTTAAAATAAAATACAGTGTAATTCTAATTTTATAAGAATGAAGGATAAGAATTTAAAAAAGATCGACGAGGTGGTAATAGATCTCTGAAGGGTGATATTGCTGAAAATGGAAATGTCGAGTACTTCATGAATAACCAGATTTTAAAATTATCAACGTGGTGACAATGATCCTTTGTTGAGCCAATATTCCAAACATACACATATTGAGATTTTCACGAGAAAATAGTGCACAAGAATAAAGGAAGATATTCTTAAAATAACAATATCTAGAACTTCATAAGGATGAAGCATTATAATTTCCAGATCCATCTACGAGAAGACAAGAGGGAAATGTTATAAAAAAAAAACCGACACCTTCATGAGGACAAAGCATAATATTTCAAGATTGGAATTTCAAAATTATCAACGAGGTGACAATGCTCCTCTATTTTGGTGACATTCCTAAAATTAGAATGTCGAGAACATCAGAAGGACGAAGCATAAGAATTACAATAAAATCAGTGAGCTATAACCCAAGTAACATTGCAAGTTTTATTGAGGTTTTAAAGCGTTCTACAAGTTTAAATAATGGTCTACAGAACCCTCATAAAACCACAATTGTTGCTTGGGAATGGTCCTCTGTAGGGTTGAAATTTGTTAAATGAAAATGACAAGAACATGATGAGCCCCAACATAGGCCTCCCTTAGTCCAGACAGTAAAGGCGCAGCTACAAAGCAAAATCATGCTGGAGGTGGCTGGGTTCGATTCCCGGTCTGGGCTAGGATTTTTTTCGGATTGGAAAATTTCTTGACTTCTCTGGGCGTATATGATTGTACTTGCCAACTGCAGGCACAGACATCGAAAGCTATCAATCAATTACTGTGGAGGTGCATCTAGAACACTTAGTTGGGAGCACGCAATAAGCTTATATGCGATAAGCAATACGCTTGAAAAAGAGAAGAAGAAGAAGAATAATAATAATAATAAGAAGATCATGAGAGAGAAGCATTACAATTTTAGCATTATCAACGAGGTGGTAATGATTCTTTTGAAGGGTGACATTCCTAAAATAAGAATTTCAATAACATCATGAGTACGATGCATTTGAATTTAACGGTCTTTGGTAGGCGATACTCCAAATATTCGCATATTGAAAACTTCATAAGGTTGAAGCATTAGTAGTACAAAATGATCCTCTGTAAGGGAATTTACAATTTCTTAAGATGCCTTCTGATTGCCTCCCGAAATCATAATTTTAGTTTCAGCTACTAGTCGCCCCAAACATCTATTGGGGTGAAAATTCGCAGGACTTAATTATATGTGATTTCTTGGGATGACCAGAAATCAGCATGAAGAAACTAAGGTTAACATTTGTAGGACTTCCATATTGAGTGATTTCTGTGCGTGACCAAAAGGCAGCTGAAAGAAACCAAAAGACCAGGGGTGAACATTTACAGCACTTCCATAGTAAATGATTCCAGGGGGCAACCAAAAGGCAAAGGGTTGCTTATTCAAATCTGTAAAACTGTTTATTTTCAAGAATTATAATTTGGTTAGCTTACCTACAGCCTGTTGGTGATTGGTTTAGTTTTGGCCATATAAATAAATAACTGGCTGATATTCACTTACGGGGACACATCTGTTGGTGGGTTTTTTTTAATCTAAATGTTTCTAGAATGTTGTGTTAAAATGCATCAACAAATTTGTTACGACTAACCCATCTTGTGTTAAACGCACTTCAATATAACTCATATCTTTAAATGCGTTTTTCTCGAAACCATTATTTAACCATGTGAGACAGGGGTCTCAGAGACTATTCAATCAATTTGGCTGATTATTCTGTCAGCGATGTAAAAATGAATTATGGGTCATTGCAGATCAAGTGGGAACACCACCTGTGGTCAATGTCACCGATTTGAGCCAAACATGGCCAAAACGCTTATTTTGGCATTCTGAATAAACGCCTTTTTTGATTTTGCTATGAAATGCCTAGATCCTTCTCGGCCTGGATTTTCGAGTTTAAAAAAAAAACATTCAACTTTCAGAAGAGATTACTCCACAACCAAATAAACTATTTGTGATCTTAGAACGTCAATTTGAAGGTTTTGAATGTAAATTCTTATAGGTGTACACACATTTTGTTTTTGTTATAGCAACTACAGTACCTGATTACCGGCATGTATCAAAATTGTCAAAAAATGGCCTATTTTCACCATGGGCGGGACTTTTTATTTCTTTTTATTTTGGGCTCATATTTTCACCACACTTTGGAAAACTCTTCTACTTGATGTGTTTCCAAGGGCAAATGATTTGTACAAATAGTTTTTGAGATGTGACCAGATGAGTGAGTGGTAGTTTTGAGCTTTTCTAAAAAATAAGTAAGTAAAATCAAACAAGGCGTTTGTTCAGAATGACAAAGTAAGCGTTTTGGCCAAGTTTGGCTCAAATCGGTGACATCGACTTCATTTTTTTTTCAAATCCTGTACCCACTTGAGCTGGAACCAAACATAGGATTTTTCGGATATTCAAACTTTTCGGTTTTTATGCGCATTTCAGTGGCGATTTTTTCAACAAAAAATTGAATTTTTTTGCCTAAAAAAAATAACAAAAATATATTTTCTAAGATATCCCAACCAGAGACGGTGCTTAGTAAGAGACGCGTGAAGACTGAAACCAAATGTTCTAATCGAACCATAAAACACGGTTCCAATCGATAAACAAGGAACGTCGCTAGAACTATTCCACAGCCACAGTCAGTTATGAGCAAAAGGAGGACGCACATCTTTTGCCTGTAGACTTGAAGACATACTTCAAGTCTCCGCATACATCTTACGGGTTAGGCAAAATATGTGCGTTTTACTTTAAAAAACCTTCGCTCATTTTAAACTTCTATTCATTTTTCATACTGCCGTACTCTAACGGAACTATCCACCTACCCTCTTCTAAAGATCATTCTCTAGCTAATAAGTTATCACACTAAAGCTTCATGTTAGCATTTCCAACCAACTCTGAAAGTCGCTAACTTAGCGTATGAAGCAACATAAAAACACTTTGAATGTCCGTAGACAGCTTTTCTATCATTCAGTGCACCAGGCCGTGGGCCTTCAAATGTAGTTTTTTGATCTGCAAAGAACCGCTCCCCAGTTGCCATGGAACCCGTTTTTCCCAAAGATTTGTTCCGTATAATTGCCGATGATAGCACCGTCAACACATCGTCTCTTCTTGCAAAGATTGACAGTTTTTTATGGAAATTTTCGTTGGCGTGCATTTCAATTGAATTTTTCAAATAATGACTATACCGATACAGTCACTCAAATTAAAAGTCACTCCAAGCACAGATAACAGACGATGAGGCTCGAAAAAAAATTCTCTAAAAAGTACTGTAAAGATTCCTATTTGACTTAAGCCCAACTAACCGCGACTTCCTCACTTAAAAACTCTCTTTGACAATCTGATAGCTCTGGCGTTGCACAATTTACACTAGACACTAAGTGCTGGTAGCGCCAAAAGCCAATTTTCAACTGAAAATTTATCGATACTAGCGCCAAATCGGTCGAAAGTGGAAAATGTATAGAGGAAATCAGGAGATGCTACCGCCACGTAACGGCGACGTTCCCACTTATCTTTACACAAGTTTCTGATCAAAGTTGGACGTCTGTTCTCTGTGCTCAAAGTTAACATAAAATTGCGGGTTGCCAGACCTTGCAGACAAAATAAGTCTGATCTCCTTAACCTACGGATCCATTCTTCTCAGAATGTCACTTATTGCAATATGCGTTTCTAGCTTCCAATGACCTTCAAGCGCCAACTAGAATGTATAGCTCATTATCACCACAATAGGCGCCCCTACCCTGCCTAATCATTTGAACCAAGTGGGTGTACACCGTTCTGAAAATGTATCACACTCGTGACCTCGTACTCGTAGGACTTCACTCCCTACTGAACTCATAAGCCTTCACCAGGCACCGCTATTACGTATGTGTTCTGCTAGCCTATGATTTCATGTAGAAACCATTTTTCACAACCACTAATTGTTTGATTTTGTTTACATTTAATTAATTTCCCATGCTGCCAAAACAACAACGGTTGATAGAGAAGGCCAGGATCCGCGCGAGTGCGGGAAGGTATTTAGGTTTTCTGTATAATAGGTTCTTTGTTTTCAATTCAACTGACCGTTGGTTGCTTCAATGGAAGTGGGCAGCTCGTGTCGGCTTTTGTGTGTGGCAGCCGGTGGTGGGAGGCGCGAAAAGGTCACCGGATAAACACGGATTCCCGTAATAATCATAATAATAACAATAATGGCGGGGTTGATGATTATATCGAGCGCGTTTCAGTATGCATATGCCCGTCCGTCGCCGCTCTCGGTTTGAATCGAAAGTAAACAGGATTGGTGTTTCACTCAGGATGGCATAATCCTGTCATTTTGATGCGCTGAAACAGTTTCCATGTGTTTAAAATTGGTCATTTCAGGATTTAAATTGGGTTTTGTTCGCTCGGCGGAAATGGTGAAATCGAACTGGTCATAAATAAATTACCTTTCGGATCCAGCATCGACAAAGTGTGGCGATGCCTTTCATCTAGCAAATTGATGGTTTAATCCTATGTTTTGAACAATTGAATAGTTAAAAGTGGTAGGCAAGCATCATCCGAGCTGTGTCCATTAGTCCTTGGTTCGTTAGTAAAGTCCACGGTAAATAACTTCGGCAAACAAAGACCACCACATATCACACCTACAACCAGGTCTCAGGTAACTTCAATGGCACACTACCAAAACCCTTGTTCGAAGCATAATGATATCAGTCACTAGCCCTCGTCCATCGTCAGAGCGAGAATCAAAAAGGATTTCCCAACCCTCCCGGAGTGGTCTAGCTGTAGTTTGACTGCACCGATGCTGACGTGATCTACGAACAGAGCATGAGGTTTTCGAGTGCATTGTTGCAGTACTACAAAAGGATGGCGTCTCTTTTGTGGTTCAGCCAAAAAGGGTTGGCTACGGGGGTAAGGTTCGAATACAACGTTGCGGCTCAGGTCCGGTCCAAACTACGAACGGTGCGAGCTTGCTCTGGTGCATGCTGAGTTTGTTCTAGCTATTCATTGAAATGCGTCTGAACAGTGACGGTAGGGGGGGGGGGGATTGGGGGTTTATTAATACTGGTTAAACCATGCTTCACTTGGTAAAGGATCAAACCCTTTTGCTTATTACAGTGCTTCTAGTGGATGTTTTCGGAAGAATTTGACGTATATTTGCTGACAACAACAATAACAATAACAGTGTATTTTTTCAGTTTATAAAACGCTCATGTTTTGGAAACAGTCACCATGCAAGAGGAGCGTAGAAAAACTACAAGGGACAGTCCTATGAAGTAGTACGCAATGGTGATGTAGGACTACGTGATCTTATATAATAAATGCTGTTTTTAACTGCAGCAGAAGTTTGTGTTTTGTGTAGGAATAGGAATTTGAGCGGGGTTCTCTCTCTGCATACTCTTTAGTATGACTATGATTGCCCTTAAAAGATCCTTTTGATATGAATTTTCATTAGAAATGTTCTCAAATTTAAAATAAAAGCTTTGTTAAAAAAATAAAAGCACCCAAAGTAATTCCAGTAAAATTGCTCTAAACTGAGAACGTTATCTCAACTACAACTTTGCTGAAGTGTCTTTATTTTCAAAAAGTACAAAGTAAGTATTATTAGGGTTAACTACCCCATTTCTGACCTATTAAGCACAACCCGCATTTAGTATTTCTTAATCTAGCGCAGCTTAGCATCAAACGGAATGTTATTATTACTGATGGCTTCCAAATTTATTTACCTTTCCGTACGTACCGTAGGATTTGATAAAGAGAAACCAATCGTTGAGATATTGTCAAAAGTCTAACACTGCTTCTTGACGCCAAACTCGGCCTATGGATTCTAAACTCGGCCTAACGCATTGAAACGCCATTGAAACGCCAATGAATTCACTTCGGCCTATCGGATGAAGATAAAAATTGATTCGGTCGGAGCGCTTCTTTTGTTTTTGGGAATAATGGGTGCAAACCTTCATATCACATGTTCTCATTGATTTCGTTTGGTTAATAAGCTAAAATTAAAATACTAAAGTATCGTACCAAACGCATTATTGACTTGTTAACCCCGAAATCATGGATTTATTTGAAGTTTTCTGCTCGATAGGCCCTGTTCCCCGAACAAATTGCCCTACACATTCTTTTAGCGGTGGAAACTATTGGTTCCAGATCAGCTCAAGCAGTAATATTTATTTCTTGTTTAGTGTGTGCACGTTTTAACTAATTAAGGTAGATCAACTTACAATTTTGTGTAGGCTTCGTAGTTTTAGATTTTATCCAATTTGATTTCCACTAGTAGGGTATAGTTTAAGATTTAGCAACTAATTAACCATAATTCAATAATTGCCTGTTTGGATCAATTTTAGGTTAAGTTCAGCATAGAAATAGAATAATCAATTTATAGCTTACGTTTAGAGATTAGGTAGTTCTGTATGTAAATAATAACCAGTATTAGGAATTCACTTAATAAATAATTAATTTTAACAAATTTTAGATGTATTTTTCCAATTAAATTAACGTTTTTGTATATGAGACACCAGTCCAGCAGTGAATCTATTTCATTTCGCCGTTCACACGAGCTTTTTCCTTTACCTCCTTTTACCTGTCATTCATCACTCCTGTCATCGGCCGCCACTGTCAAGGTTCACCGGCATCGGTATCGGTTAGATGACCAGCGTTGCTAGTTAGCGTAGCAACAGGCCCAAAATGGGCGATTAGGCCGAAGTAGTTCTCTGCCCTATATCAACTACCGTATGCGTGATAATGTTTGCACCATCGTACAAATAAGGTTCCCGTTGCACCTGTGCACACAATGCCTTGGTTTTCTTTGCATGCACGTAACCTATAGCTCATACCGCAGTAGGCTGTGCATAAAAGAAAATGATTTTCTTAGTTTGACAGTTGCATCATGACGAAGTGGCAGCGTATTCGTGATTTGTCCCACGAGCAAATGTCGCTAAAAGACATTTCAATCGCCGTGGGAGTGTCCCGGTGGACCGTCAAAAGAGTTTTAGACCGAGAAAAGAAAGGACAACTATCCGCGAAGGTGGCCACAGGTCGTCCGAGGTCAGCACGGGTTCCGAGGGTTATCGCTGCTATCAAAAGGAAAATTCGGGTGAATCCAGTGCGTTCAATAAGGGAAATGGCGAAGGAATACGAGATCAGTGACTTTATGGCACGGAAGATCGTAAAGGAAGATTGCGGGGCGAAGTCGCGGGCACGGAAAAAACTCACTTGATTACCAACCGCATCCGGGAGCTACGAGTCGAACGATGCAAGAAAATCTTGAACTTCCTTAAGCGAAAAAATCCGGTTCACCGACGAGAGCATGTTTACCGTCGATCCCGTATCAAATTCCAGAACCGACCGGTATATTAGTTCTCTTCCGGTAAAATACGTGGCTGACGAGGACAAGAACGTGTATCTGACCAAGCATCCTCCTAGCGTTGTGGTGTTTGGATTGGTGGCTTCCGATGGCAAAAAAAATGGGCCCGGTGTTCATTCCAAAAGGCTACAAGGTCAACACGGAGGTCTACATCGGGATTTTAAGTAAGTATGTTCTTCCGTGGATCAAAGAACAGTACGGTCCGAAGCCAAATGTTGTATTTCAACAAGTGGTTGCTCAGAAGTGGTTGCAGGAACATTTTCCGTTCTGGGCGAAGGATTTGTGGCCGCCATCCAGCCTCGATCTTAATCCGCTGGATTACTCAATATGGCGTGTCATGAAGGCCAAGGCCTGTTCTAAACGCCACCCGAGTACAGCAAGCCTCAGACAAAAATTGACCCATACCTGGAGAGAAATTGATCCAGACTACATTATTAGAACCTGCCGTGCATTCCGGAAGCATGTGGATGCAGTAATTGCAGCAAGTGGAAACTCGATCGATGATTAACATAGTTTAAGACTCTGAGAAACATCCCCCTTTGAATAAATAAAAAAAAAAACTTGGAAAAGACATTTCTGAGAATTTTTTTAATTTTGACATTGCTCAATGGTGCAAGCATTATCAGACATACGGTATATGAGGAAGAATCTAGATTTTTATAACTAGAAGAAAATGTTTATGGTTTACAAATTCACAATGGCCACACATCCTCTTAAACTTAAGATAAAAGTGCAAGTACTTTTGTCTTGCTAAATTTTCATGTTGTACTTCATTGAATGGGTGGTATCCCGTAAATTTTGTGAGATGTCAATTTACTTTTCAAAAATAATAGAGTTCAAAAACTGATTTTTTCTTTGGACTACCCTAAGTCAATACAGAAAAATTGCTCCAAAATGAGAACTGTAAGAGATAGTGCAAATATTTCTTCAGCAAAGTAGCATGAACTCACCTTAGCTACAACATTGCTAAAGAACATGCGTTTTATCTTCAAACATAAAAAAAATGTTAGTCTATAACTATAGTTTGATGACGCAATGGTGACGTAGGACTACGTGGTCTTACATAATAAATCTTATTTTTTAACTGCAGCAGAAGCTTGTGTTTTGTGAAGAAATAGGAATTTGAACGGGGTTCTCTCTGTTTACACTCTTTAGTATGACGCGCTTGACATAGATGGACCACAGTGACTCACGAAGAGCTACTGATTCCGATCAATAGCGGTGCGGCTTCTTCCTCCTTCTATGGATGCTCATGTGGGCTGCAGCTCGCTGCTTGCAGGCAGCCTTTCATTGTGTACTGGAGAACACCACCACTCATCACACGGTGATTGAATAAGCACCATCTGGTGAGAGCGGATGGAAAACAACTTGGTAATCTGTGTTAGAAAAATTTATTTCCTCAGGCAATCGGTGATAATTTTAACTATCATAGCAACATTTGCAAATTCGTGCAATTTTCAAAAGTGACATTTTTAAAAATGATAAAGTTTTTATTTTAACAGATGCGTAGGAATATTTCTGATCGATTGGTGATAAAATAAATGAAATTGGCCCAAGGGCAGCTTAGTTATTAACGTTCAAAATCTTGCATAATTTTGTTACATGTTCCATATCCGTTTTTCACCAAGTGTAACCCCATATAGAAAACACAGACGTAGTCCTACGCCAAAAAAAATAGTCAAAATGACAAGCGATCAACGAACCGAATGATAATTCTTTGTCAGAAGTGGAAAGCAATAATGATATAATCTTCTTCCTTTTTTTCATGACAAGCAGCCCGTGCGACACAGCTCCCTCGAGGAGGTAGAAGGAAACGAGCAAATTGTTGGCAAGCTGCTTCACGAAGTAAAGCCGAAGATAATAAACGTGTGTTAATGGGATTTTATTTTGCTATGTCTTTTTAGATTCAGATCAAGCTATTTCATCATCCGTATATATTGCAACAAAGCAGGCAGGCAATAAATCATTATCCTTCTACCACTCCGATCGAGCTATGTTACAGAGCGAGTATGTCATGGTAGTCGTAGCAACCGTTTTGCCTTTATCGTTGGTTGCTTTATGTGTTTGAATTTGCTGCAGAAGACACTTCAAGACCAACAATTGAAATGGCCTTAACTCCATTTTGTGAACAAACCTTGTAAGGCCATTTTCTCGCAAACCGAAACCTTAATTCGTAAACCTAAACCACAATCGGGTAGAGGATAATTTCCCCTACCTGTTCATTATGTTGGTTTGCCTTTGCGGACTTCGGTTCGCGAGAAAACGGCCTTACAAGGTTTGTTTACAAAATGGAGTTAAGGCCATTTCAATTGTTAGTCTTGACTTAACCTCTCAAACGTAAGATAAATGCGCCAGGACTTTTGTTTTGCTAAGTTCCCATCCTGGACCACTGTACATTGATTTTGAAATACATCGCAGCTATCTGCAATCGACTGCGACTTGTCTTCTCCAGACCCAGCTCCCTAGCTACACCACTTTCCCAGGTGAAGAAGCAGATTTCACTTCCAAGCATTAGCTATTATTCAAACAACCAAAGCACGTCAACGGGGTGCGTTTGTATGTGATGATGCAGCTGCTTTCCACTTTGCACCAATGGAACCGGTCAGCGAGAAGAACCACTTTCGTGCAACCTCCCAGCGAACTAGTGAACGTTCGACCGACCGACCGACCAACCGTGAGTGCAACCCCTAAACATCATCATTTTAATTAACGTGTGAACCTTTTGATGGTGCCATCACTCGGTGCTGAATAGGTCTTCGGTGGTCTGGATATTGTGCGTGTTCCCGTTGTGTTTCCGTGTGTTGGGATTTCCGGTCCTTCTCGCTCTCCAGCCTCTTGACTGCGTTGCTAAGAAAGCCAAAATACTCCCGATTGAAGCCAGCACCGATATCATTTGCCGTACGTTCAAACGACGACGATGTCGACGACGTTCACGTAGCAAACAGTCCACCTGAAGTGCCGAGCTGCTTCATGCATAGCCATTGCTAGCAGCAGCCAATAGTAGCTACTGGTGGCTTTAGTGCTTTCAAGTATTTTCAAATTAGCCATGTTTACCGTTCTGCGGTATCCTGGCTGTATAAACCAGAGAGTCTGAATGTGGACGCGATCACAAAGCTCTCTATTCGGAAGAGCTGCATTTCCAGAAATATCCTAACCAGTTGTCCATTCGTACCGGGGTAGGGACAGCACTCCGAAAAGGTTAAAGATATGCACCGAGATTAGCATACATGAGAGCTCATTCCGTCTCGTTGCTTCTTATTAAACGATTCGTTTGCTCCCAGAATGGGAAGAAGGTGAATACCTCTACCTGTCCGTTTGCGCATGATAGTCAAAAATAATAACGATTTTCATATGAAATCGGATAAAGGATTTGGAAGGTTTGTTCGTAGAACAAAAGGGAGGGAGGGAGCGGCCTCCTTCAATGGCCGAGCTACCAACTCTTGAAGGGGAATAAAAAGGTTACGAGATAATCGGATGATATAATAAATGGTACGGTATAATGGAACCGGAGTATGAATTTATCCGTACAATCTTATTAGGCTGCATTGGAGATATCTTGGGGAGTTGATGCGGTAGAGATATTATAAAGGCTTGTGAAATCAAATCCTCCGATTGGTATCTGTTAGCTCTGTAATTCATTTGGAAATTGAAAAAAAATCTAAAAACATGTGATGCTTTCATGCTATGATATAATTATAAATAATCAATTGGTTTAAGATTTAAATTATTGAAAAAAAAAATCAACGACAGACTCTTGACACAATTTTTTTAAATAACTTAGTAGCCTCACTGATAACGTCGAAAGTTTTTAAACATCTCAGCCTAATATTAAGTTTTCAAAAATTTTGAACACTTCTGCGTCGTACCAATATTCAAAGATACACTCACAAAGCTTTCCAGATCCACCCCCAACGGCAATAACAATCGAGCTAATTAGACAATCAATTGCAGCTTATCGCACCTTACAATGGCATTAAATTCTCGCTGAATGGTCACACCGTTTGCCTCGGTCAAGTCATTTCCTCCCGGAACGGTTACTTTCGCGATGCCAATAAAAATCGTAATTCAACCGGTTGGTCGTTGTTCACCACACTCCACTCGAACGCATAAAAATACATTTATCGTAAAAGCATTAATTTTATAGATTATTTTTATTTCTCATTTTGCAATAGCTCCAGACGGCTGCCCAGCGAGGCAACCGCAAGTATAAAAAAACCAGCAACGGCTGCTGGATGAGTTCATTTTTATATTCACTTAGTTGCCACTTGACATGGTTGTTGGTACTTACAAATTACGTGCACCTCCCCCATCGAAGGATATTGATACCCGCATACAAGCGCACACTGTCTGTAATTGCATTTACTCCTATGTATGATTGTATTTATGCACTCCAATATGCTGTAGATGTGCGAGTCGGGGCCTTTAAAATGTCCCACATTATCATAACATTTACGTGACTGAGCAGCCTCAATGGGGCCGAAATTTATTGCGAAATCACGCGGATGTAATATGTGGCAGTGACAGCACGCGCTTTTTTCGCTTTTTGATTTTATTCTTCGTGGAGGAAAAATGAAAAAGGAGAGGGGTAAAACGAAAACAAAAAAAAAATTAAAACTCATCACAGCCGTTGACATTTTTCAATTATCAATAAACTCATATTCTTTTCAAGTCTGTTGACAGTGAGCGAAGGATTGAAATATTGATATTCTTTACAATCACTTATCTGTGCATGAATGTTACGGAAATTCAGCTCGTCGGTTTATCGCATTATTCAGTATTGATGAAGGGCTCCTGATGCTTCTATTAGCTAACCACGAGTTTTTGAACAAGTTCTACACAAAACAAGGATTAAGTATGAGAAATAAACACACTTTTTCCATGGCTTTTACGTCCCAACTGGAGATTTACGTTTACTTGAAACCATGATTGGTATCCTCAATTGTTCGCACAAATTGCTCGTTTGTTAATCACTAGCGTGCACAGGAATCTTGTTAAGGAGAGGCAATTTTTTTTTCTATGGTGCATTTAATCTGGGGATGGGAGTACTCCAAAGTGCGTGGGAGATGGTGCTGTTCTCCCACCACTGGTTCCCTACTGTTAAATTTAGCTATTTTTATTTATTTTTTGCTCCGGTGGTGGTTCATCTTCTTCAATGCAAACTGCGGAAATTGGCAATTTAATCGCATCGACGATGATGAACCGAACATTCAACATGTTTTAAAGATGATATAAAAGACAAATCCGAATTTATTGCAACGCACATAAACAGCTGTAACTTTTTAACCACGGTAACAAATGACTTGAAATTTTTAGAGAAGATTCTTAGGCGAATTTTAAGTAAGACAACAATAGACCAAGGTGCAATGGCTAACTAATACCCACTTTGCAATTAGAGAATCCAAAAGCTGTCTTTAAACTTTGTACAGTTGCGAAAAAGTCCATCCTCAGAATTCCTTGAGGTTCTTTTCGAAATTTTTAGAACTCTATGAGCTCTTTTGAAATTCTTCTCAGAAGTCCTCTGGAATTATTTTTAGAACTCTTCTTGACTTTTACTCAGAACACCTTGGAACTGAAATTCCCTTAGAGTTTCAGAAGAATTTCCTAAAAAAAATGTACTCCATTGAAATTTTCCTCAAAATCCCTTTGAAATTTCACTCAAAATTTAATTTTCTCGGCATTCTTTTCGGAATTATTTAGGAACTACTTGCAGGATTGATAAATAACAATAACGAAAACAACAACCAAATTTCGGAACAACTAAAATACCGATCAATGCCAAACATCCCAATCTTGACGTCAGCCCTTGCCGCAATCCTAAAAACAGAATACCCTACAGCAAAAATAGCTCCAAGAACGATCAAAACAACCAAAACACTCCTACAACCGATAAAGGATCCAATAGTACCACAACAACAACACAACGTCATCTACAGCATCTCATGTAGGAATTGCGAAAAAGTTTATATTGGTATGACCACAAACCACTTAAAAAAACGAATCGCTAAAACGTAGGTCACTCATAGTGTGAATAAATTTTGCGACATTTTCCCGCGGAAACTTCTTGAATATGGGGCAAATTTAAGAAAATTTTACCATATTCAGTTTTCCTCATATCCGAGATGTTTTCCTCGGAAAAGCGTCGGAAAATTGACTCATTCTATGAGTGACCTACGTTTTCGCGAATTTGAGTAACCGGTACTCAAATATGAGTAACTCTTACTCAATTTTGAATCGTTCTCAATTTTGAGACATTCTCAAAGTATGTCAAGTGCTTATTAAAATTGCAGGGGGTGGAGTCGTATGGCAAAGTGTTACAACCCTTTTATTAAGTATAAGAAAAGTACGTTATGTAGAGGTGGATAGTATTGAAAAGCAATCTGTTGCATTATGTACCAATTTAATGAGCCCTAGGATTTTTTCATTTATTGAGCATGTTGATAGCGATAAATGAAACTGAAACTGACTGAGACAATTTTTCAGTTAAAGTACATTTTCTGCCAAAATGATACAATTTCAAAATATCAAGATTAACTGGAAGAACACTGATGCTTTTTAAATACATTTTTATTAGTGAATTCCGTTCGCTAGGTGAAAATCAAACATTATTTTCTAAAGTTTCAGTAAACAAACATCTGATCTTCAATGCACTGGTTGAATATTGATTTTCAAACCCTATATGGTCACCAATCGGTCAGATGGAACTTATTAATAGGCTTAGTTGCTCGAGATATAGCAACAATAGTTTACAATTCTAGATATAGCTGGAATTAGGGCGTAACAGCCTTTGTAAACAATGCACAGTGGTCCAGAATGCAGATATATGTGGAATGATATGTTTTGAGACTGAAATTGAAACTTTAGACTAAAAGTCGTTTCTACAAAGTTGTTCCTTATAGTTAGGCCCTCATTTCAATGATAATGAATTCTAGAGTGGTTCTTATTATCATTAAAATTTAAAAGCTAACTTTTTTGTTTGAATAAATTAAGGTATACATTTTTCGGCAATTTCAAGCAACTTTGTTGAAAACAACTTTTTTGTTGGACGATTTAGAGCTATTTTCTTGAATTGAGTTAGGGTGGTGCTAAAAAAACAGTTATTTTGCTCTAGTTTTCTTATTTCAAATTTCTCAGCAAAGGTATCTTCAAATGACTTTTAGATCTTTAGAAGGCGCACATTTTTGCTACAGAAAGCTTGTCAATATATTTCGCCGATCAAGAGTTATTGACGTTTTTATACTAAAAATATGCACTTTTCAAATGTTAAAAAAATAAAAAAAAATCAAAGTCACCCTCATGCAAACCAACATAACCGTCGGGTAGGGGAAGTCTTCCCCTATCCGATGGTGATGTTTACTTGTGTTGACTAGCCTTTACTTTCTATAAATTATCGAAAGAAGTCATTGTTTACAAAAGCTTTTACGCCCTAATTCCAGCTCTATCTAGAGTTACAGTTTCAGAACCACGACTTTAAAAAAAAAAACTCACCTCAAACGGCTCAAGAAAGTTTCGCAAGTCTTCAACTAGCGCCCACTCATGTGCTGTCAATATGAGATCGTGCTTATTAAGACGGTTCAATGAAGCATTCACGCCAGCTCTCTTCAGTTCGAGACTTTTCATCATCTTAAATAAGTAATGCCAACGTGTTACGCTGATTGTTTTAAGTGTTGGGGCTTAGTTAGGTCCACCGTCAAATTGAACATTGATATTCGTTTCTAACAAACTCGCAAGTTGGCCATCTAGCTGCTCCTCCATAATAGATAACGGGTGTTGCTCATCCATATCAAGCCAATCTCCAGATTCTTCGATATCGGTTTAATATTTGTCTGATATTTTTTTTCGACCTACAATTCCGGACCTCGGTATCACCTGGCCTCTTCTTAGCCTCTGACATGCATAACGAGCAGAACACTTTCTCCTTCACGATATGTATTTTCTCGTCACTTTTAGTATACATAATGTTTCCAAAGTATTTCCGCGAATCACTTGAAAGGTTTTTTCCTCTCGAAGTATCAATCGACAGAAAATTCAAAGGAATTTTATTTAAATTAAAATTCGACATCGTGGAAGCTGTCGTGAATGGGAGCCAAAACGTAAAAAATCAAATGCGTAACTGAGACGAGACCGATGTGCAGGATCTATAGGTGAAGCAGAATGAAACTTATCGGGACGAAACCAGTGAACTGGAGGACAAATAATGCTTTATCCAAGGGGTAGGTCACTCCACACACCAATTTTGGGTCATCTTTTTTTTAGTGTGCCGCAGGTGTGCCGATTGTGCCAGTCATAGAGCAAGCTATTAGAGATGAACTAGCCTAAGGCTAAAAATCTCTTTAATAAAGAATTAAAAAAATAGAGCAAGCTGCGATTTTTTGTAAAATACCCATCGCGGCAACCCGGTATTTCTGACACCTGGAATGTTTTGGTTTGAAATTGCAAGGATAAATCGGTATAGCGGCATTTCGGATTTAAATCTATAAGTGAACCAAGAAGTGAACTGTCGGTCTGAGTTTCTCAGGTATATCTCATTAGAGGATGTTCATGAATATATAACCAAACAGCACGTAATGTTTTGAACAATTTCGGTGACCAGCAGTTCTTTCATTTTATTTACAACAATCAAATGCCTACGAGATAGTACCAAAGGTGTACCGATGGATGTGCTCAAGCTGTACCGAATCTAATTGTTGCACAATGTGCTGAGTGACTTACCCCTTGGATCCATACATGGGTCATTCCGCGCCAAGTGTACACAGCACATGAAATTGACCTCTTCCGATTTGGTCCAAATTTGTAGGGAATGTTCATTTAAGTTTAAATTTTCAAAATCCAAAGTTTTATGCTAATCGTAGCACCCCTCGGTCAAGGGGCGCATTTTCCATTTTTCGTTATTCTTTGGAAAGCACTACTTTCTTTTGTTCATATCTCCAGAAAAAATAAAGCTACAAATTGCATTAGGTATTGTTTTAATAAGGAAATTAGACAAGAAATCTAAATCTGTAACTTTTGTTTCTGTACAGTGTTGCCAAATATTTTTTTATTTTTGTTTGAAAACTTTAAATGCAGTTTTCTCATAATACGTGTCGTTTAATTTTCATTTTAAGGACACCATCGTGTTCTTCATCCTTTTTTCCATAAGAAACACTTAACGACAAAAAGTAATTTGCGTAGTTCCTGAGATATTGCATTTTGAATGAACGAAAGTCATAAATTATGAGGGTAAAACTTTTTTTTTTAATTTTTTTTCCATTTCCTCTTCATAAGTGGATTCATTCTCATGACTTATTGTGTAAAATAATATTTAAATAAAAAAATCTATTACATTACCAAAAACAGAGTTGCCAAATTTAAATATTATTTAGCGACTAAAAACTTTAAACGTGATTTTTTAAAGTTGATGCATCTAAATATTTGGTTTGATTGCACCATTGTGTCCCACAGCATTTTTACATAAGATAGACTATCTAAAACAAAGTGTAGCATTTTCGGAAAACAAATTAAAGAAAAGTGTTTTTTATTTTTCTGATGCATTTTCTAAAGCAATGGAATTAATATCCAAACCTATTATTTTAAAAGTTTTCAGAAGGTAAGTGCACAACGGACCTATATCGTTATTTTTTGATACAAGAACGCCAAAATAACTATTTATTAAGATAAGACATTTTTTATTTTTTTTTTATATATTAGGCGTCTATGTTTTAAGCATCTCTGGCGCATCTGTCTAGTTTATTAGAAGTTTGCAGATACCGAGTGGAAAATGGTGTGTTCTATTCAGGGGGTAAGCCACTTTGCCACCTTGTGTTAAACACATCAAAAACACTCTTCGACACTCTTCGACACACTCAAACACATGAGAACCAATTTTTCAATCTTTTCTGGCAGCACTGCCATTCATTTGATGCCCTTTTTGTTTTTGTTGATTTTTTTTTTCTGAAGGACGGACCTCCAGAAATCGGTAGGATTCCACAAAAAAACTGATCGGGACACCGAAATAGCCCTCACCCCCGCAATTAGCAAAGAAGATTCAACATCAAGCTCAACATTGAAAAACAGACAATTTCAACCTCTAACAAGTTAGAATATCTGTAACTGTATATGAATGAAGCGGATAATAATTATTATATCAATTATTGATCGATAGCTGAAGACAGATATTTCTTTCTAATGTGTTTGATACCCTTTCGTCGTGGATTTCATATACACAATACCAAATCAGAGAGATCCATCCTACTAGCTGCCGCTTCCAAATAGGTTCGTTTTATTTTTGCGAAATTGAGATCCAGAGATTGCTTGGAAAGGGGCGTGCTCGGTTTGGTTATCTGGGCTTGATTGCGACTGGAATTCGGTTGGGATGGATTCGAGAGGACTTTACTGGTTTGAGCCAGGATGTCAAGCATCATGACATAAGAATGCGACGACTGAGGGAGTACTTTTTGAGATCGGAGTGGACCTCCAGACATACATACACAGCACATTCTTTTAGATAGGTGTTGCGGATGACGATCAGGGTTGCGAATTTGAATTCCTGTAAGTTGTTTACATTGACGTGTGCATTATTTCTGAAATTCCGTGCTTTCACTGTGGATGATTAAATTGGTAAATTTTTGGAGAGCAAAAAAAAGAATTCTGATTATAAACAAAAGTGGATGTAATGCTAGCCAGTAAACATTAATTTTCAATAAACGTTTTAACAGCTAGGTCTACATGCAGAAACACCCATAAACACCTTCCGACACCCTAAAACACACAAGAAACACAATTAAGAGGGTAGATCACCTTTTCGTGGTACGTTAAGGGATGTAAGATCTACCACCGATTCCTAGTCCTGACTACTTCAAACTAGGGGAAATGGATTTTTCAGTAATCAAAGGAACACATCTTAGTCCTTGTTACTTTTTATGCCTTGTTGATAGTGACAAGACTTGGCTTTGTCCACCGAGGATGATCTTGAAACAAGGAAAAAATGAGTTAGTTAGTCTTCATCTATGTGATTCCTAATCTTCTATTCGTTGTTCCCTAATTTGAAGTGCTTAAGACTAGGGTTCTGATGCATGGTCAATATCGGTGTCATTCCTTAATTTTGTTGCTAAGGAATCCAATTTTGACTGACAAAGGGGCGTGCGTTTGGAGGGTGTTTCAATACTCCGAAGGGTACAAATAGCGGGACCTTTCAATTAGAGTCGGATCCTTGAGATAAATGCAAGAATGACAACTGTAAAAAAATCAAATACTTCATCATTTCTCAATACTGATGGAGTAATGCGACATGCACTAAACTAAGGACACGGGAAAGACTACAATTGATCAAATTACTGGTAGCAGTGGTGTTAGGTCCCGAGCAGTGGAACACAATTACAAGCTTCGTTCTGGTGTTACGGAACTGAAAAGTGTTTGTGATGGCCATGCTAAGCAATATGGAGACATGTATGCGACAATGCAACAACAGTGCTGCTTTTGAATGAACGAAAGTCATAAATTATGAGGGTAAAACTTTTTTTTTTAATTTTTTTTTCCATTTCCTCTTCATAAGTGGATTCATTCTCATGACTTATTGTGTAAAATAATATTTAAATAAAAAAATCTATTACATTACCAAAAACAGAGTTGCCAAATTTAAATATTATTTAGCGACTAAAAACTTTAAAACTTCGTCGCAAGAGTTTGAAACCAATTTCTGCACGGTTTCATGACGTGTACAATAAGAACTTTGCCGAAAATTATCAAAGGTCGGAAAGTATGCGTGCAATGTCATCTGGCGGTTAAAAAAAACATGTATAATGACCAGCTGGTAAAATTCATCTTGAATTATTCATTTCAATCCCAGCCGTACGAAAGCACGTCTATATTGTAGCGAAACTAGAACTTTTCGAGTTTTTCAAATTCACTCGTCATAGCTTACGTGAAGGTGAAGTCGTTGTAGTGGCAGATTTCTCTGAAAACTATTCTTTTCTTTTTTAAGTGTACAGGAAATTCATTATAATGATTTGCTGGCAACCGTTCACACTTTTGATGCCTACACTGTACACCAGAATAAAGTAGATTTGTGTCATCTGAGATCTGTACCGAAGAAAAACAAATACTGTTCCACCGTTTTGCATCAGCTGCATCTATTCCCGGTATTCGTTCAATTCATCCAGCAGCTCCTTCTGGTATTGATACCATTATTATGAAAACTGTTTCTGGTGCCACAACTGGTTCAGCTTTTAGAGTTGTGGCAACGAAACGTGCAAAGCAAGTGAATTCGAATAATAATGGGAAGAAATCATCACGAAATGCTAGCCTTGAGAAGAAAAATAAGTAAATTGTAATTTATGTTTTACATTGTTATAATAAAATATAAGAAACAAATCGATCAGTGTTTGATACAATATTGTATGTATTGGAATGTCTTAATTTATAATGCAATTCGTTTAGATTATTATTAGTGTAAAGTTTACAGCCACTAAATAATATTTAAATTTGTCAACACTACATAAAAACTATTATTGGTTTTATCCACCCCCCGAGCATCTAGACAGAAAACCTTAGTTTCACGTACCCACTTGCAAATTGTAGATGTCTCCACCGTACGTAAACAATGGGGTCAGCCATCGTTGGTGGCACAACTTTTTTCACATCAGAAAACATGTTTTTGTTTCACTTCATGTGGACGTCGAAAGCAAACCAAGAATAAATTTTGAGTGAGACGTATTACTGGTGTTGTATTGTATCTTGGAATTCAATCGATTTAATTATATCAAAATTCATCATCATCGCTTGCTAAAGAATCATGGTAGCTTTCATTTGGTTGTTGTTGCGTTCAATTCGGTAGAGTGGTTGCCGAGAAATACATATAAGAAAATTGTTTTACGCGCTCTCTCACACACATAAATAGACAGACATTTTCCGATCCCGTCATGCTGAGTCGATTGGAAGACTATTAGAAAAAATATCAATGTTTTTATAAAAAGTTAAAAAAAAAAAAACAAAAAACTTAAAAACGGGAAAAAAAAGTTGATAAAAAAAATAAGACCAAATGTAAATTTACTCCACCATTATTCGATTTGACAGAACCAGAGTACCAGAATTTTCGGGGTACATTAGCATTACACTGGAGCTGTTTAGTTGCTCCCGGGGTGGTTTTATCATACCTATTTTGTTTCCATCAAGTATTATTTAACAAAGTAAGCCATGAGAATTAATCTTATTACGAGGAAACGTTTTAAAATAACCCTTATAATTTATGACTTTCGTTCATTCGAAATGCAATATCTCAGAAACTACGCAAATTACTTTTTGTCGTTAAGTGTTTCTTATGTAAAAAAGGATGAAGAACACGATGGTGTCCTTAAAATGAAAATTAAACGACACGTATTATGAGAAAACTGCATTTAAAGTTTTCAAACAAAAATAAAAAATATTTGGCAACACTGTACAGAAACAAAAATTACAAATTTAGATTTCTTGTCTAATTTCATTATTAAAACAATACCTAATGCAATTTGTAGCTTTATTTGTTCCGGAGATATGAACAAAAGAAAGTAGTGGTTTCTAAAAAATAATGAAACATGAAAAATGTGCCCCTTGATCGAGGGGTGCTACGATCAGCATACAACTTTGGAATTTTAGAATTCGAACTTAAATGAACATTCCCTTCAAATTTGGTTCAAATCGGAAGAGGTCAATTTCACGTTTGCAATTTTTTGTGACCACTTTGCGCGGAATGACCCATATACATCCCTGTGTGTATACATCTTCGTGTATACATTCCTGTGTGCTAGATAGAGAAAGTGCGAACAAACGTCAAAAAACTAAATGACGCTAAATTGCTGCCTCAGGCTTGTTAGAGGTTACTGAAACATGCATCAGACGTATTCATTTTCATAACTTCTTTTTAAATGCCAAAGCATGAGTAGTTGGGATTTTTTGAATATGAGTAACATTGACGCAAAAGTAAATAAATAAATTAATAAAGGCGGATTCAATGTTGAGTGTTCAGCCCATTTGTTGACTAAAAAAAAAAAAACAAATGGAAAAAAAATTTTAATACAGCTAAACCGCTACTTTTCAAAATTATGAAACTTTGAGATATTTTAATAATATTTTTTTATGTAAGATGCAAGAAGAGGTAAAGTTTGTGTAGGACACATAAAAACTGTCAATTTTGCATTCAGAGGGTCATAATTAGCTGTTTTATAACTAATAGCTAATTGCGACACTCTGGAAGTGAAATTGACAGGTTTTATGTGTCATACACAAAGTTTACCTCCTCTTCTTGTATCTTACATATAAAAATTATTATTACAATGTATCATAGCTTCATAATTCCTATTAGTATTATTTTAGCTGTAATGAAATTTTTCAGCTCTGAAAAATTCGAAGTTTGCCTTTTGAATTTCGAAAGAAATCATTCAAAAATGGTGCAAATTGCAGCCGCCGTGGTAATTGTGTGAATTGTAATTGTTTTACATTCTGTTTTATTTAAAATAAAATGCTTGATTAAAATGCTTTTCAGTTTTTGGTTTATTAATCCTAAAAAAAAAAAGAAAGAAAAGAAACGAAATATTTGCCCATTTTCGCCGTTTTACTCAAAATTTAGTTCTGACTATGACACCACGACTTTTCCGGCCGACTGGATGCAGGGCATCTTAGTGAAGGTCCCAAAGAAGGGGGATCTGACTGTGTGCGACAATTGGCGAGGCATCATGTTACTGTGTATTGTTCTCAAAGTTCTGTGCAAAGTAATCCTGAATCGGATACAGGAGAAGATCGACGCGACTCTCCGATGGCAGCAGGCAGGATTCCGTGCCGGAAGATCTTGTGTGGACCATATTGTCACGCTCCGCATCATCCTGGAGCAGCTCAATGAATTCCAAGAGTCCCTTTATTTGGTATTCATTGACTACGAAAAAGCTTTCGACCGTCTCAATCACGAGAATCTGTGGGGCGCCCTGAGATGCAAGGGAGTCCCGGATAAAATCGTCAACCTCATCGAAGCGCAGTATGAGGCTTTCACGTGCAGAGTTCTGCATAACGGAGCCTTGTCCGACCCTATCCGGGTAGTCGCTGGTGTGAGACAAGGATGTATACTATCACCGCTACTGTTTCTCATCGTAATCGACGAGATCATGGTAGGTGCAATTGACCGTGTACCGAACCGTGGGCTGCTTTGGCAGCCTATCACCATGGAGCATCTCAACGACTTCGATTTGGCTGATGATGTTGCTCTACTAGCACAACGGCGCTCTGATATGCAGAGTAAGCTCAATGACCTAGCCGAACGCTCCTCTGCGACGGGTCTCACCCTCAACGTCAACAAGACCAAATCGTTGGATATCAACACGGGCAACCCTTCCAACTTTACGGTAGCGGGGCAAGCAGTGGAGAAGGTCGAAAGTTTCCAATATCTTGGCAGCCAAATAGCGTCGGACGGCGGGACCAAGAGCGACATAGGTGCACGAATCAAGAAGGCTAGGGCTGCCTTTGCGAGTTTACGAAACGTATGGAGATCGAACCAGATAAGTCAACGCACTAAAATCGGAATTTTCAACTCGAACGTGAAATCTGTGTTGTTATACGCCAGCGAGACGTGGTGTGTATCAGCGGAGAACACTAAAAAGCTTCAGGTCTTCATCAACCGATGCCTGCGGTATATAATTCGTGCCTGGTGGCCTCACAACTGGATCTCGAATGCCGAGCTCCATCGTCGATGTCATCAGAAGCCGATAGCAACAGAAATTCGAGAACGAAAGTGGAGGTGGGTCGGCCACACACTTCGACGGGGCGGAAACGAAATCTGCAAGTAAGCGCTGGATTGGAATCCTGCAGGACATCGCAGCAGAAGCAGACCCAAGGGCTCATGGCGGCGGAGCCTCAATAAGGAAATTTAGCAAGTCGATAGAAATCTGACCTGGGCCCAGGTCAAGGCAAAAGCGAGCAGCCACCCAGGATGGAAGTCTTTCACGTTGGCCCTTTGCACCGCTGGTGGTGCACAGGACCCTTAAGTAAAAAAAAGTATGTTACTAAATTTAGAGTAGATCCGGTTTCAATGAAATTCAGTGGTTTTCACTCCATTTTGAGTAGCCATGAACGAGTGTGCACATAAGTTCTAATTTCAACGCGTTCAAGATGCATTTTATCGAAAAGGTGTTGCGGAATTTTCATCGGCGTGGCATAAATTTATTCGGTGGCGTGAACGATTTTTCTGCGGCGGCGCGCCGGCTCAATTTCATCGGCGGCGGCGGCGTATGAAAATCGTCAGCGGCGGCGGCGTGGCGCGGCGGCGCACAGGTCTACTTCAAACCTATCTATGACTAATGGGGTGTCATAAAATTATTTAATTTCGCAAATAAACATAATCGGTAACTAAGCACAAATCTGTCATACAAGTTGTCCGTAGTTCATTTTCGTTAACAAACTAATACCACTTTCTTATGCTACACCATTGTTTGTTCGAAGCACCTTACACAAGTTGTGGATGACCCCCTAAATGCCGATTTTGGGAAAATGCATTGATATCCATTGGCATTTCAGAGAGGTTCTTTAAATATCACATTCTTCTGACACTTCATTCTAAGCCCTCTAGACCTGAAAAAAAACTTTCGAAAATGTTACCCTCCTTCAATACGTTCGGCATTTATACAAATCAAATCCCTCCTCATCCATCTGCATAATCCATCAGCAGCAGATGCAGAGAGGCCTCCTTTCTTTAAATGCAATAACGAATGCCGCAATTCAGCGGTGTGTTCTCACACATACAAACACACACAAACCCACAAACACGCATACGTTTACCAATTTCGTACGCAGAGAAAATGGATAGCTGCTGCTGTCTACATTGAGTCTTGTGCAACTATTTGTGCAATATTCAGAGCACTTTCCATTCCCGCCTAAGGAAGACGACGAGGAGGTCTACCGTTTTTCCAAACTAATGAAAATATACACTAACAAGGGGATTTCGAGTAAATAAACTCGTATAATGTTTAGATAGATTAGGACCTTTCTACGGACATCAAATGGCGGCAAGGCATGGGTGGGGCGTACTACTTCTCTTTTCCGGATAATCCAATGCTCCAATAGAGTTGATAGAAGTGAATGGATTAAAATATCTACAGTTTCAGGTCGGAACTTTTTGATCAGAGAAGCAGCAGGGAATCAAAGCTGCAAGATTTGGATTTAACGATTGAAGAGGTTCTAATCAGAAAATTCTGCTCCATATCATCCGTATGGAGATACATATTGGATCTCCTGAAGACTCTATTCGGATGGTTGCAAATTTTAATTACTTTAGTACAGAGCATGGACTTTCCATCATGGTTGTCTTGAATAAGCGATTTGCAGTGAGGTCTGTTTTTCGGAATGCACAAACAGAATGGATATTAAATATTTGGAATCTGTCTAGAGTGCACTACTGATCTGACTGCTGATGAGGCACTAGCATTGGATTGATATTTGCTTTCAATCATTGAATTGAAACTATAAGAATGTAGTTCAATTAATGAAAGTAGTAATTTATACTTTTTTATTTCATACACAAACTTCGTTCAGATGTCACGGGACAAAACGTATCCACCATAGCGAAAAATGCAAAGCAAACGAGCAACACGTAAATAAAGTTGAGTGCCTTATTGTCGTTCCGATGACAGCGACGGCGGGGGTGGTAGCTGAAGGGACTGACTGGCAAAAGACTAACTGACTGACAGTCAGTTTATAATTCCTCTTGCTTGACAGATTGGAGCGGTTCGGTCGGGGCTGGTGTGCGACGGGCAAGAGTTGGAATTTCATTACAAAGTTACAATCTCGGTGTTGTTTGCATGCTTGGAGAGTGAACGCTGAGCATGATGCAACAGCAGAAATGTGCGGTAAAGGGGGGTTTTTAATTTTTGTTTATGAAAATGACAGTTGTTAAATTTAATTTTCAACCAAGATCGTGCACCCGTTCAAGCAATGACTGGCTGGGATGTGTTTACGTTTATGGAATTAGAAGTACGCGTACTGAGTATAATATGCTGCTGCCAGCAGACGGAAATAAGTTTGTAGATAATGAAGCTTTAATAGTCGTTTTATTTTAGATTGTTTTCCTGTCTGGCACAACACTAAACATATGATGCGTACATGGAAAAAAGAAATTAGTTTAAATTTAAATATATAGTTGGCGTGAAATCCGTTTAATTAACAGTATAATTCAAACTGATATTGACCGACCCATTTTCTCTGATACAAATACTTGCTGGATTGAAAATAATTTATTCAATTTTGGTTTATTGCAGAAATAATCATCCATGAGTATTTCGCACAGTTTAATTTTTGACAATAGTAATTTTAATAGCGTGATGAGGAGTAGGGTTATTGATTCTGGTTGGACCTATCCTAAAACTGATGATGGTTGGACCTATTTTTTTAATCGCTAGTTTAGTCAATCTAAGCTAAATTTTTATTTTCCATGATCACTTTACTATCATAAAAAACCCTTTTTCTTCAATTTGCATGGGTGTTTTATTGAAAAAACTTCAAAACAATTGAGTTTCAATGTGTTTTCAAAACAGTTCACTTTCCACGCAATAGCTCGACATCATGCCTTACTTTCAAACATACAAAAAAGGAATATTTTTTTGCATTTTTTTTTATTTTCACGCAGTAAAATACTGCTTTAAGGTGTAAACATTACGTTAGTACGCCATTTATCCATTGGTTTTACTAAAATGTTTGAATAATTGACGAAATTCGAATAGATAAATATGATCATGGTTGGACCTACGCATAATGATGGTTGAACCTATGTGTTTCCTAAGACGGCCGCTAGGAGCGCTTCGGTTTGTCTACATCCTTCATGCGCAGCTGATTTGAAATTCGATTTCGTTTTGGCCGAGTGATCAGTTTCTTCAATTGAAAAAATGGCTAAACAAAAGAGTTATACGGTCGAAAATCTTCAAGAGGCTGTTCTTTAAGTAAGAAATAAATCACTTACTGCGTATCAGGCACAGAAAAGGTACAATATTCCGAAAACGACACTTCACGCAAAAATTAAGGGAAGCCACGGCAAGAAATATGGAAGGGAAATAGTGTTGAGTGTTGATTTGGAGAACCGGGTTTGTGTGTGCGCTGCTTCTGGCAGTCTCAAGACGACCAAAAAGATCTTGAAAGCGGCTAAAGACCTTGCGTCACTAGTTGGGCGTAAATTTAAAGGAGGGATTCAATCGTCAGGTTGCCTGAAAGGGTAACCACCGATTTCCGAACTACCACGAAAGCGGCGAAAGAATCTTTTAATATGAATTTACATTAAGCACTTCTCATACGCCTTCTGTGTGTGAATTAACTTGAAATAAAATGTTAACAAACTTAAAATTGTTATACTATTTCCGAAAAAAAAAACTCCTAGAAGAAAAAAAACTATAAAACCGGAATTAAGTTCTGATATTTTGCATTGCGGAACTATTGATATCACTATGTCCAAGCAGCAAATAAAAACTAAGCTAAAACAGAATAGAATTAATGCATAGTATGTAAGTAAACATTGTAATAATCATTGTATGTAGCCTACACTGGCTTGACGAAATGGAAATGGAAATAAAATTTTAAGCCCCTTAATTCCCCGGGGGCACCCAGAACATGCCCGGTAGTGGCCAATGTAGTCCAAAGCACTCAATTTTGTTATTGATCTTGTTATCGAATTTGGAAGTAATGTGAAATGTCGCATGATAGGTTTTATTCCTTCCATGTCAAAATTAGATCCATGTTCCATATACCCTGGAACTTGTTTCTGCCATATCTCCGGAACCAGTTGACCGATTGCAAAAATATTCGATAGCTTTCAATGGGACCACAATACCTATAGTTTGATGCTAAAAATTTTCGAAGCCGGGTCAAAGATTTCCGTGAAAATAAGCCATGATGAATAGCTAATGCGTGGAAAGTGAAATTTTTTAAAAACGAAAGTAAACTAAAATTTCTTGATTTTTTTGAATAGCAAATTAATAAAAAACTGTATAAAAAGGGTTTTTTCATGATACCAATAAGCTCTTAAAAAAGTTTTTGGCTAAAATAGCATTTGCAAAAATAGGTCCAACCATCATCATTTTTTAGGTCCAACCAAGATCAGTATAGGTCCAACCTACATCATAATTCTTTGCTGAATAAAAACGTTTTATAAAATCATTTGTTCATAATATTTAACTTTTTATGTTATTATTAGAAACAAGAAAGGTAGATCTTCCCCCTAATCACGCATTTTTCGTTTTCGTTTATACAAAGGAGGGATGTGCCTTAAACTATGTTAATCGTCGATCGAGTTTACACTTGCTGCAGCTACGACCTCCACACGCTTCCGGAATGCACGGCAGGTTCTAATAATGTAGTCTGGATCCATTTCTCTCCAGGTACGGGTCAATGTTTGTCTGAGGCTTGCTGTACTCGGGTGGCGTTTAGAACAGGCCTTGGCCTTCATGACGCGCCATATTGAGTAATCCAGCGGATTAAGATCGGGGCTGGAAGGCGGCCACATATCCTTCGCCCAGAACTGAAGATGTTCCTGCAACCACTTCTGAGTGCGGTTCAAGGTGTGGCACGGAGCCCCATTTTGTTGAAATACAACATTTGGCTTCGGACCGTACTGTTCTTTGATCCACGGAAGAACATACTTACTTAAAATCCCGATGTAGACCTCCGTGTTGACCTTGTCGCCTTCTGGAATGAACACCGGGTCAATTTTTTTGCCATCGGAAGCCACCAATCCAAACACCATAACGCTAGCAGGATGCTTGGTCAGATACACGTCCTTGTGCTCGTCGACCACGTCTTTTACCGGAAGAGAACTAATATACCGGTCGGTTCTGGAATTTGATACGGGATCGACGGTAAACATGCTCTCGTCGACGAACAGGATTACCGGATTTTTTCGCTTAAGGAAGGTCAAGATTTTCTTGCATCGTTCGACTCGTAGCTCCCGGATGCGGTTGCCCCGCAATCTTCTTTTACGATCTTCCGTGCCGTAAAGTCACTGATCCCGTGTTCCTTTGCCATTTTCCTTATTGAACGCACTGGATTCACCCGAATCTTCATTTTGATAGCAGCGATAACCCTCGGAACCCGAGCTGACCTCGGACGACCTGTGGCCACCTTCGCGGATAGTTGTCCTTTCTTTTCTCGGTCTAAAACCCTTTTGACGGTCCACCGGGACCAAGGCGATTGAAATGTCTTTTTGCAACATTTGCGGGTGGGACAAATCACGAATACGCTGCCACTTCGTCATGGTGCAACTGTCAAACTAAGTAAAGCATTTTCCTTTACTCACAGCCTACTACGGTATGAGCTATAGGTTACGTGCATGCAAAGAAAATCAAGGCTTTGTTTGCACAGGTGAAACGGGAACAGTATTTGTACGATGGTGCAAACATTATCACGCATACGGTAGGGTTGACGGTTGGTTAGGGCAATGCAAGAAATTATTTACTGTCCAGAAAAATGTTTCACATACTCTTTCCTAGAGTTGGTATGGTAGTTTTTTTGCCAGGATAAGGTCATTTCGTGCTGCCGACAAGGAACGAGGAGCATTGAACCACGAAGTTATGTAAATTATTATTATAAACATGCAAATTACGGGCATACATTTCTGTTCATAGGAACTTAGAATAAATTGGTCCCTAAACATCCAGATTTTCAGGCAATAGATTGCCTTGGCCATCCACCGTGCTCGGCTATGTGCCCCTGGAGGAGTGAATTTTATAGATTGAACACCTAAAAAAGCCAGAGCTAAATTCAATAGCTCCTTGTAATCGTTACGAACTTGTTTGTTTACCAGTTGATCTCTTATGAAACCTATGAGCTCGTATTTCTCGTCTTCGAGCTCATGAATAATACTTTTATCGATCATTTTTTCTTCAAACTCTAACTTGAGAGTTGGCCAAGCTGATTGAAATCGGACGAACATTGTGGATAAAGGACCTGTTGAGTGAAAAAGCGTGTCCCAAGCAGAAGACATGAATAACTCCACGATGTGGTGTCTACAGGCAAGCCACAGAAGATCCCTCCCTAAATGTTTCTCAATAAGGGTGCATGCTCCTTTCATTGATCCAGTATTTGCTGCAGTTGTGTCAAAACCCATCGCATTGACTCTACCGCTCAGCTCCCAGCTATTTAACAAACTACAAATTTCATTGGCCTGATTTTCTCCAGAGTCTTTCTCTAATTTTGGCACTCCGAGAAGTTGTGTGTCATGGCCTGAAGATATGAGTATTGGCAGCCGATCTACAGTACTTTTACCTGTTAAAATGCAATAGATAGTAAAATTGATGATCCCTTTGAAACTAATATCATTAATTCAAAAAAGATACCAATCTTTAAATATAGTACTCTGTGATTAAGAATCAAAAATTGTGTATCTCATAAAATATGATTTAATTAACATATAAGGTAAACCAGCCCAAGTAACATTTTAAGTTTTATGAAATACTACAAAGCAACTATAAAACAACATTCATAAAACCCTGGTCAAGGCTATCTTGTCATTAATGCATCCACCAAAACCTCATTAAGACTAGAATATGTCTAGTTGGCCCACCCTGAAGAAGGTTCTGAAGGGTGTATTCTCAAAGCTCTTCAAGATTGATTTACTGCAAAAGGTTGTATGACGAACGCATTGAGAACCATTTGAAAACTACAACAAAAGCTATTTAGCAACAATCAAAACCCTTTCCGAGCCGTTTCCCCTAGCCGCTTACTAAATCCACTAGGAAAGCATCAATCAAGATAGAAAAGGATTTATGAATCCGATCTTATCAAAATAATTATAATAGAAACTGATGGTATAAAAATCGTGTTGAATATCCAAATTTATTACAATAGTTCTCATTATGTGGCCTAGTTTTAAGTGCCTTATTAAATTTCATGTGAAGTGTACATGAAAACATTGAAAAAAATAGGTCCGCTCTCGTAAAACGTCGATTTGACTAATTATTTTACATTGAATAAAATAAATTATTTTTCAGATCGATCTAGGCTGAGATTATTTTTTTATGATATTCGCATTTAAATGTTTGCTCATTGCTAAATTTACCAAAATATAGTTATATCCAAGGAAATATAGAGAGAAAATTGAAGATTGTAAAAAAACAAGAAATCTAAATGCAACATGGCGGTGGCATAAAAGTTGATTTTCATGGGTCATTTGTGAAAAAGTTGTTTTGCTTTTAAGAAATCCATAACAAAATCCTTATGTTGTAAAATGGCTTTTATGAAGAAAACTAGCAGGCTGAATTGTATTTATCTAAGGCCATTTTGCTTGATCTTAACCCGTTCAGATTGATGGCAGCATTTATGGAGGCAAAGTTGCTTGCAAAAGTTAAACGTCAAAGTTTGTTTATCTTTCGATAGTTGAGCTGTGAGATTCAGCGTTCTTCCAGGCGATTATCTCCCGATGGCTTGGAAGCAGTTACTAAGAAAGTGTTCACAATATTCCGCATTTCGCACAACTGTAACCTCGATAATTCCCGAAAAGATCCCCTTCTTCCGGACGGTTCTGGAAGTGCACCATCAAACGATGCAGAAATGTACAGTTGAATTATTTTTTTTCCAAGTGATGACCCTTTCACTGAATAAAATCGCAGCTATGGATCGGAAACCAACTAGTGTCCGCTAACTGACAGTTTCAGTGGTTTGCTGTCGGTACTGACACAAGTTATTCCGATCTTCATCTATTCGCAAGGTCTGGAGAAGGCTGGTTTGTTTTCAGGCTGTTTTGACAATGTTTTATGAATTTGAGGACCACGCTCACTTCTCTCTTCTCCACCAGATGCTCAGTCGTTGATTGTAACCGTTCCGCCGGACGTGCTGGTTCTTCTAAAGAACTAAATTTTACTTCGGTCGTTAGCATCGCTTGAATTTTTCTTCCAACTTCGTTTATCCTTCGATATATCCTTGTCATAAATTTGGTTTTTATTCCCTGTGAGGATCCATCCTTAAAATTCAATTTGTAAACAGAGGAGATTTTATGATACACTTTTAAAAGCCTAAAAGGCAACAATATATACCATTTGCTCCCATTTAAAACTTAATGGTTATATGATTGCTTTTATAATGATAGAACAGGTTTATAGAGTATTTTATCAAGACATTAAGAAAAAAATGCTAATGAAGTTTATGATTGATTTATAGAACAGTTTAATGGTGGGATTGAGAACAACTTTAAATTTAATTTTAAAACAAGACAGTTTTTGACTTCTCGACAGACTGTAAAAGGTTTTTAAAACAGCGAAAAGGTGAACTACTAAGCAGGAACGTGTTGCACTGCAAAATGCTGGATTTAAACTAAATGGATTATTCATTGTCATTATAAAACCATCATAAATCAGAGTGGATGCCAAATGATTGCAGAATTGTTACTTGGGAGGGCATGTTTAACCTGGGGTAAGTGGGGATAGCCATTTTCAAAATCTCCATAGAGGCAACGACATTCAGATTTAAAAATGGTTATTCTCACTTTGGACCGATGTCCTGCACGCTAACTTGAAGAAAATTACTCATTAATGGGTAACAGATAATCATTAGTGGGTAAAAAATTTACGCTTACGTTCCTTATCTATTCCGACCAGGAAACAAGCAAGGCCTGCTATGATAAAATTTACACATAAATCAATTTTACGGATGTTCCGGATCTTCTCACGGACCATCTGGTGACTATTCAGAGCCATTGAGCAGCTAATGTATCTAAAATCACCATTTTACTACACTCCACATATTTGCAGAGTAAAATCAAGGCCTACTTTGATCAAATTTACGTTGAAATAAATTTATCAGATTTTCCGGATCTTCCAGCGGGTTATGTCGTGACCACTCGGAACAATTGAACAGCTAATATAACAAAAATCACCATTTTACTACATTTCACGTAGTTGCAGAGCAAAATCAAGGCCTACTTTGATCAAATTTGCGCAGCAATAAATTTTACGGATGTTCCGGATCTTCCGGTGGGTCATCTGGTGACCACTTGGATCCAACGACCAGCACCATTTCACTATACTCCATATAATTGCGGAGGAAAATCAAGGCCTACCTTGATCAAATTTACACAGCAATCAATTTTACGTATGTTCCGTATCTACTAGCAGACCATCTGGTGATAACTCGGAGCCATTGAACAGCTAACATATCAAAAATCACCATTTTATAACATTTCTCATTGTTGCAGAGAAAAATCAAGGCCTACTTTGATCGAATTTATGTAGCACTAAATTTTACGGATGTTTCGGATCTACCGGCGGATCATCTGGTGACCACTTGGAGCCATTGAAACGCTTATATATCTAAAATCATTAATTTAAACATTTCATATAGTTGCAGAGAATAATCAAGGCCTACTTTGATCAAAAATACATAATAATCCAGATTAAAGAAGATCCGGGTCATCGGAAGGCCTTCCGGTGGACGCTCAGTATTTAGAACCAGGTTATGGGTTGATTTTGTTAAAATATTAATCACCCAACAAACATTGAATGTAGAATAAGAGCTTATTCAGGCAAAAACAAGCTTCTTCAGCTAAAAAATAGCTTATTCAGCTGTTGATCAACTCAAATTGTTTGTTGGGCAGCACTACCCATAGATGCCTGTTGCTGTGGATTTCCAGCACCACCTTGTTCTAGACGACTGGTACCTTTTCTCCCCCCGATGGCCTCTCGGAAACCCGGAATAAAACCGGAACCACTTGGCCAATCTGTTCCAATTTTTAGTAGACCATAATTTCGAACATTTTTCTACTCACTGTGAAAATTTCAACCAATTTCATGGTTAAACAAAAAAGTTATACCTATGCAAACATTGCTATTCGTATACCTGTTCGTAAAAATAAAAACTGCACAAGCGCGTTAGGCCCTCCCCAGAAGTAAAGCAGGTGGTGTTCGTTTGAAATACTAATAACTTTTCGGGGGTAACTCGGATTCACATCCGGTCTTGAGCCAAGATGTTCCCAATACTCTAAAGGTGCTACATTTTGTACATGAAGAAAATCGACCCACTACAGCGCCACCTAGAGCCGCGAATGTGAAAGTGGCTCGCTCCCCCATACATTTTGTCGATTTTCCCCATACAAACTTCAAGTCGTTTGAGCGAGGGGTTCCCGTGAACCAAATCACTTCAAATTTTGGCAGGGTGTTTCTGACCCCCAAAACTACCTTTCCAGAGGGTAGCGTTTGAAATTACAGACTTTGACTTTTTTCCATATAACGCTGAAACACTCTACTCTTTCCCCATGTTTGAGAAAAGCAAAATCTCAGCATGGCTCGCAACAAATAGTACAATAGTACAAGAAGATTCTCCATCCAATTCCATGTCAAGATGTTTCAGCCTACACATTGCGTATGACCAATGATTTACAACCACAAACACCAACAACTATACATACTTCTCCATTACTATATAATAAAATAAAACCGAATCCAATAACGCATCCAATCGCATTCTGAAACCCCCGCAGTGTGGGGCTGAAATTTATGTCCGATTGTATTCTGGAGAACAATTCCCATCCACATCACCTCGGGCACCATGGGCGGCACCACCACTGCCACCGACCGGGGGGAAAGCAATTTAAGAGCCTCCGAGTTCCAATCCATGTTAACTCATGGTTTGCAGCAATCGAACGGTACCAATATAACCGAAAAGTGCATTCGAAACCGATAAATCTTCCCATTGAACCACATAAAGCATCCCCCAAACGCAAAACATTCCAAACAATTGAACCCGAGTGCAGCACAAGCTCTCCACTGCAATAGAAAATAGCATCACAGTTCCAATTTGAACCGAATCGAAAGCCGGCGGTTGGGGGGAAGCCTGGTGGGAAAATCCGGTGCCCGGTTGTAATGCCGTAATCGAACACGGGTTGCAACAATATTACGCATTTTTCGGTACATTTTTAAAACACGAACGCTCGTTTTTTTCATTCTTCTTCCGCAGGACCAATTCGATGCAATTGAAACTGACCCTCGATCCCAATCCAAAATCGAAAAATAAAAGAATCGTGCTTGGGGAAACGATCCTTTTGTGGCCAACATGTGGAAACTATTCAGCGAAATGGGTTGCAGCCGAAAAAAAAGAAAACAATTTGGGTAATTTAATAGCATTCAGCTGCGGTCGGGATAACACGTGTTACGATTTTTCGAAACACAACGAATGTAATCGTTTGTCCGACACGGGGATTATTTCCCATTTCTGCTATAAATTTAACGATCGTTTACGCTTTTATGTAAATTACAGCATACATGTTCGGATCCGATTTGCGAAGGATTTCGCGCGAAACTGATTTGATGAAATGCGTCAAACAAATTTGTTCAAAGCACCGTAAAATTCCAATCAAATTTAGACTGTTTCCAACGCAGATAAACAAACATCTGACCTTGCAATTTTTGATCCAACCCTTTCTGCAGTTCCAAATAAACAATGTGAACCCCATTTGTTAAAACCCAATATAGCAACTCTATTAAAAAAGAATTAAAGCAAACAGTCCGTATCATTAGGGTCGTCGACGAGGACGACGGTTTATCCGCAAATATAGCACGCATTACTCACGCATTCCTTGCCAAACAGCCTAAACGAAGGGTACGAATGCAAACGAAAAAGTTAGAAGGTTTGACTATGTCACGCTTAACCCTATGGAATTATATGAGAGTATTATTATTATTATTATTATTATCATCATCCGAATAAGGGTGGATTTTTGCTGACTTGTTATTTTTGCACGTAACGCTGAATTTATAATGATGTCACCCTCGGAGAGTTGCTTGGCAACTGTTTCCGTTTGAAAGAAAGGAGATTCCCTACGCACATACTTTTTTTTTGAATGTGAAAGGATTCAATGAACATTCAAGAGTGACGCTCTGCTTATGTTTTACCTTTCGTGTTCTTGTTTGTTTGGGTTCGCTGCTCGTCTATGGACGATGAACTGCGGGATTTGAACTTGTGTCCCCTTACAGGAGAAGTCAACCCTTTCGCGATATGGTTATATGGAAGTTTTTAACAAGACGGGCCGGATTAAGGCATGCATGGGAAGCTTAAGTGCAGATTTTGAGATGAGCCAGTCAAAGTAACTCAATAAAAAAAATCCAGTGCATCGCAAGATGAATGCTAGACCAACAAAAAACGCTTTAAACGCAAATTTCTCGAGAAACAAAACACATCCACATAATCTAATAATTCTAATAATGCTTGGAGTAGAAAATGGCGGTGGTGACACCGCTGAAATTGCGAAAAACGAGCGGATTCCCCCGCTATTTACCCCGATGAAGGACGTCGCTCAGCTTAGGGATGAGCTGGCAAAACGCAAATTGTTCCCGCAATTCAAAATCTGTAGCGTTGGAACAAAGATCATGTGCTCAAGCCTACAGCAGTACAAGTCGGTCGGTGACCTTCTGAAGAACAGCACAGTGGAGTTTTACAATCACGATTTGGCTTCCATGAAACCATTGAAGGTTGTTTTACGAGGTCTGCCGTCGTACGAAGTGGCTACCGTTAAAGATGAACTGGTGAGGCTCGGATTGAAACCAGAGGCAGTCCACCCAATGAATCGACGGCCTATGCCCAATACCAACTATCGTGACCAACTGTTTCTGGTCCGCCTCACGAAGGGCTCCACCACTCTTGCTGCGCTCAAGAGCAACATTCGTGACCTGTTTAAGGTCATTATCGACTAGGAATACTACAAGCCGCAACACCGTGATGTGACCCAATACACGAGTTGCCTCTCCTTCGGCCATGGCACGAAGAACTGTCATATGAAACCACGCTGCGACACGTGTGCTATGGCCCACTCGGCGGCGACCTGTGCTCAAGTTGATGACACCGACCCGAAGTGCGTGAATTGCGGCGGAACTCACCATGCCACTACTCGGGACTGCCCCAAGCGAACGGAATTCATCACCATGAGGTAGAAGGTGGCTACTAGCAACCAGCTAGGCCGGCATCGAAATAAACGTGCACCACTAGCCATCACAGACGTACAATACCCGGAAATCCAACCTCGTCGTCTGGTCCCAAATCTTCCACCGCTACCTCTCAACAACAGTCAATGAGCCGCCCCCTCAGCTCAGCATCACCTCACTGCTGCTGCAGCTCTGCCAAATCAAGCTTCTGCCTCGGCGCCTGGACTATCGTATGCCCGTGTTGCCTCAGATGACTCAGTTGACGAATCTCCGTTAACATCAGAGGAACTAGTAACGCTGGTTGCAGAGGTGATCGTCATTCTGCGCACCTGCAAGACTCGATCTGAACAGCTTCATGCTGCCTTGTCACTCGTCACGTATGGACCGTGAAGCTATAAAAATTGCAAATTGGAACGCTTGCTCACTGACGAACAAGCATAGAGAGCTACTCGATTTCCTCAACACCAAGGAGGTCGACATTGCTATCATCACCAAGACGCTCTTGAAGCCCGAACTGAACGTAGTCCTTCCCGACTTCCGGCTCGTCAGACTTGATCGCACCTGCTCTGGAGGTGTAGGAGTGGCCATCGCTGCAAGACGGAGCATCAGTTGCTGGCTGCTACCAAACTTCCAGCTGAAAACAATTGAAGCCATCGGAGTGGAGGTGAGCACGTCACTTGGCCCAATCACCATCAGTGGCCCTCCGGAAAGACATCATCAAACTCACCCGGAGGAGCAGGAACTTTAGCATCGCTGGCGATCTGAACGCAAAACACCAAGCTTGGGGCAACGGTCGGAGCAATCGAAACGGCACCAACGGTACCATACTATACCATTTTGGCCCCGGACTCTCCCACCCGGTTGAGTCGGTCTGGGGTCCATGCGACCATCGACATCTTCGTAAGCAACATGGGACACAACATCTCACAGCCTGTGGCATTCCAGGAGCTGAGCTCGGACCACTACCCGGTGGTGACCCAAGTTGGATCCTCGGTAAACCGATTCGAAGCTTCCCGGCGCAACTACCATCGAGTCAACTGGGCGCAACATCAACACTGCGTTGACACAACCATCGACTACGATGTCCAACCGGGGACGTCCGAAGATGTTGACCGGTGTCTACAAACCATCGAGGAGGTGATTTCCCGGGCCAGGGAACAACACGTGCCAGTATCCAGACAGGTGAGTAACACTCTGAACCTTGAAAGCCCTACCAAAGATCTTATTAGACTCCGTAACACCATTCGTAGGCAGTACCAGCGTACTGGCCTGCCTAACTTGAAGACCAATTGTAATCGATTAACAAAGATCATTCAGGTCAGGATGGTGGATCTCAGAAATAACTATTTTGCTAGTAAGATCCGCTCTCTCCCAGATTGTGCTAAGTCCTTCTGGAAGCTTACAAAAAATCTTAAAAACAAGGCTAGGCCCATTCGGCCATCTGATAACTCCTGAAGAGAAGGATGCCACGATAGGTCAACACTTTGTCAGCTCCCATAATCTCGGACAAAACATCGTCAGTCCTCATGGATCTGATACTTGGCAATCTTCTTCAGATTCTTTCCAAAGATTTTTCCAGAGGACTCAGAGATTACGGCTGACGAACTGTTGGCCTATATCAAATCATCTAAAAACATGAAGGCCCCAGGTTTCCTGAATCTGGAACCCAAACACTTGAGTTCCAGATTCCACAACCATCTGGCACTGATTTTTAATCAGTGCCTCAGACTTGGCTACTTCCCATCGTGTTGGAAGTCAGCTAAAGTCATACCCATATGGAAACCTGGGAAGGATCCGTCCTCTCCTTCAAGTTATCGACCAATCAGCCTTCTTCTCTCAGGGTTATCAAAACTGTTCGAAACAGCAGTCTACCACCCGCACCTAACATCTGTCGAAGAAAACAATTTGTTACTCGAGGAACAGTTTGGTTTTCGAAAAGGTCGTTCGACCGTCCACCAGCTGACTCGAGTAACAAACATTCTCAGACGGAACAAGTCTGTTTCGAAAACATCTGCCATGGCGTTGTTGGACGTTGAAAAAGCGTTCGACAATGTCTGGCATGATGGCCTGGTGTTCAAATTGCAGCAGTATGGTCTTCCAATCTTCCTAGCGAAGATAATAAACAACTATCTATCAGACAGGACGTTCCGAGTCTCTCTGAATGACATCACATCCGATGCTTTCAACATCGGTACCAGGGCTCCACAAGGAAGCATCCTTGGCCCCATCCTATTCAACCTGTTTACCTTCGATATGCCGGCTCTACCTGATGGTGGATCGTTGTCTCTGTTCGCAGATGACACATCCATCGTCTACAAGGGTAGGGTCATCGGAGCTCTGACTGCCAAACTTCAGAGAGGCCTGGACGTCCTGTCTGAATATTACAACAGCTGGAAGATTCGTATCAACGCGGCAAAGACCCAGGTCATAATCTTTCCACACTCTAAATCTCCCAGACTTGTTCCGTCGGAGAATAACAAGATCTGCCTGAACGAGTGGTGGAGTGGTCCAAAGAGGTCGTGTACCTCGGGCTAACACTAGACAGCATGCTTCTTTTCAGGGAGCACGTTGACAAAACAAAAACCAAGTGCAACATCTTGATAAGATCGTTGTATCCACTTATCAACAGGTAGTCAACCCTGTCCCTGAAATATAAGCTTGCTGTCTACAAACAAATCATCCTTCCTGTAATCGAGTACAGTATGCCAATCTGGGAGAGTTGCGCAAAATGCCATCACCTTAAACTCCAAAGGATCCAGAACAAGATCCTTAGGATGCTTTTAAGCAGTCCATCGCGAACTAGAAATTCTGAGATCCACCTCCTGGCTGGAATTCAAACATTAGAAGAACGGAGAGTTTTCATCCTGGAAAGGTTCAGAGACACCTGTCTGAGATGAACTCATCAGATCAAGTAACCAGGTCATACGTGATCTAGCACGTTAGGTTAAGTTATGCTTGTAGTTAGGTAGGTTATCACTTTTTTTCCAATTCAAACAAAAAACACACCCATTAAGGGGTATGCTGTAAACTAGTTGCAAAACAAATATATTAAATTAGGATAACAAATTAAAAGAAGATGAAAAGCCGGGTAGGCTATTCAATTAAAATGTAAAATCAATGTCCAATCATCAACAAACAGAAATAAACATAATTTTAGTAGTAGTGTTCCGCCTATTTCAATTGTTGGTCTAGAATTGCTAATGGCTGCATCGGATGTTTGTCATACGCTGTAGAAGTTGTTTGCGGTGGTTTCTACTAGGCTGTTTTTCACTACAACTGTACAAGGAAATAAGTGAAAAATCCGATATTTTCTGGATGTGTAAAGGCTGCCGCAACAATATGAGTAATGCTCGTTTTAAGAATGCGCTGACATCCATTAATACTGCTGCTATGGAACTCAACGATACGTACCAACAAATATTTGAAGAAATGAAGAGTGCGATAAAAACCAGCCTGATTGCCGAGATTAGACAGAAGATCCAAGGAGGGTTTAACAAGCTTTCTCCAGCGCTACTACCTCCTCCTCCTCGAATTTTCAAGTTTGGTAAATCCAACACGCCAAAAAGAAACCGTGATGATGAAAACGCTTCATCTGATCAACTAACCAAAATTCTACGTGGCATCGGTCCGAAGGTGGTCCACTTGTCATAAGCCCCTTGTGATATTCCGGCAGATATTTTTTGGGTCTTTCTAACTAAAATATCAACCGATGTTTCACAGTCAGACATCAAGAAACTCGCCAAGGAATCATTGAATGTAGATGAAGTTGCTGTGAAAACGCTGATACCAAGAGGCCAGTCACTGTCAACACTGTCTTTCGTATCATACAAGGTTGTAGTCAGCCACAAATCGAAGTTGAAAGATATGGATCCTTTATCTTGGCCAGAAGGAATCAAATTTCGGGAGTTTATTGAGGATACACAAGGACCCGGTATTTTTGAAAGCTAGTGCTAATTGCAGATCCTGGTCAGTCGAGCAGCAATTAGAGCCAGCCGTAAAGGTGCCACTATTTCTAGTATATAGCGAACTATGTGATAGAAAACTATATTATAGCCCATAGGAACACCTAAACTATGACGTGATAGCTCATAGTTATGACTTGCAAGTTATAGTTTAGAGCTATGACATAGAGCCAAATTCATTGTCGTGTGTACACTCTAGCGATAGTTTCTATATCATAGTTGCAAGCTATTAACTATTCCATCAAGCCGGAATAGTTCATAGTTTATTGGTCATAGTTTTTTTGACAGCAATCTGTGCGCGGCGCTTTTGTTTTTGTTTTAGAAAACACTCATAAGCTTCTTTTCAAAACGCATTTGGAGTTGTGTTCGGAGTATGGACTCTGGACTCTGGAGACAAGGAGATGGTCCACTGGAAGATCCGGAACATTCGCAAAAGTGCTCAATTCATGAAACTCCACGGTTTTTTAGATACCACTCATAGACGTAATATCAAAATAAATTCGGAGTTGTGACCAGAAAATTTATACTGGGAACCACGGGATGGTCCACTAAAAGATCCGGAATATCCGTAAAGGTGGTCAATTCATGAAACTGATCCTAGTGCTCCATGTTTTTTTAGAAACCACTCATGGTCATCTTATCAAAATTAATTTGGTCAAGGGATGCTGGGGACCACGGGATGGTCCACTTATAGATCCGCAAATTTCGTAAAAGTGGCCAATTCATGAAACTGATAGTAGAGCTCTACGATTTTTTTTAGAAATCACTCATAAACGTCTTATCACCACAGATAAACAGACATAATCTTTGAAAAAGTTTTTCTTGAAAACAGAATATCTCAAAATATAGGACCTAAGTAACGACATCTCTCAAGTTTCTCGCGGAAAACAAGCTTGCTTACTAACTCGCAAACAATATTGCATAAAAGTTCTATAGAATATATAGAAACGGCAATGTGATCCGATACCAGCGCTGCGGCGAGTAATTCGCGGAACTGATAATATTCAAATCACAATGAAGTATGTTTGTCTGTGGTATCACAATCAAATCGGGATTTTTGGCCAGAAAATTTATAATGGGGACCACGGGATGGTCCACTACAAGATCAGGAACATCTGTAAAAGTGGTAAATTCATGAAATTGATCCTAGAGCTCCATGGTTTTTTTTAAACCACTCGAAAATTAATACGAATAATAACTCAATAAGACTGTATTTTCAAATGGCTTATTGATTAAATGTTAATGTGATGAATGCAAACTATAAACATTAAATATAGTCCTTCGTTAACTAGTAACTCCAAAGAAAGATCTCTAAGAAGTCAAGAGACAGAAATCCAAGAATTCCAAGGAATAATATCAAACAATTTCGTTGCAGTTATTAAATATTTGAATACCACCTAGAAATCTTTCATAATAATAAATTGAAAAATAATGTCTATGAGTGATCTAAAAAACCATAGAGTGAGATCAGTTTTCTTGAACGTACCACTTTAACACCACAGGACCATCCAATGGACCCTGGGGTCCATTTTCCAGTCACAACTCCGAGTTCATTCTGAAGAGACGTCTATTATCTTCCAGAGGAGCATCTATAATGTTCATGAGGAACATTCATGGTCTCCAGGGTTTCTTTTATGATCATAACTCCGAATTCATAATTATAAGACGTCTATAAGAGTTTTCGAATAATACGGAGTTGTTTTTTTTTATTCTTGATTTGTTTTCCGTCGATCTGCAAACCTCTCTTCTGAAGATGGAATCTTTACTATCCAATTCGTTTGGATCATTCACTTTTGAGCGGTAGATGACGCGAATGTGCCCACCACGGATGTTCTTTTCGTTATTATTGTGAGCATACTTTTCCAAGAATTTCTTACTCTACCAAAACTTACTGAATCCCTCTCTGGAACGTCTCCCCTGCGCCCAATAACAAGGAATGACGAAGATGACAATCACTACCATAGCCAGCATATTTGATGTTAACTTTGCTCGCTGCTGGAATGGTGCTGCCAAACACTGTGTATAAGCATTCCTCGCTATTAGATCCCTATTTGTTTTGCTTCATCTTGAGAAAATACGTCTCCCTTAGGTTGTGCAGCAAAGCAAATAAAAGAGTTAATCGTCTACCCCCACCCTCACCAGCAGCGATGAAGGTTGATTGTGATGATGGAGTTATTACACCCCATAAAGCATCAGAATAATATCACACGAGTGAGCTTCGTGCAATGGAACGGTGATGAGTATTATGGGGTTGTGTCCCGCAAAACAGTTGGCGGTCCATGTTTTTTAATAAACAAACTCAGCAGGAGAAACAAGGGGACTGAGCGAGATCCTAGGATTATCCCCCTCCGGTGAGTTTACTCGCTGTTGGACTGAAAGGATTGAAAATTGTCTCGTAACACCCTCCGCGTTCCTTCACAATCCCACCCTGCTGCTGTCTGTCAGAATTGAAGATGACACAGCTCGATTTTGAGTCAGCTCAGCTGGATTCATCATCATCGTCGGTTTTTACTCTCTCCAAGAATTGCATTTTCTGGAAAGGGTTGAAACTTAATTTGCATTGCATTTTGGAACTGAATGGAAACCCTTTTCACAGACAGAACTGCGGTGTGCACAGTTCAAGATCGTAATTGACACGAAAATGAGTTCAATATGAAATGGAATTAGTATGTTACCCCAGACTGATCTTAATTAACTCAACACCTGCAATTGACATCCTGATCCGAAACAATGCAAAGCAAGCAGTAAAAAAATGTGCTCGAAAAATTCCACACCAAATTGTGCAAAACAAGTTTATCGACAATTGACGAAAGCTGATTAAAATTCGCTTTCAATCAATGTAATCTGATATCAATGGAAATAGTCCGTCGATGAACTAATCTCCACTAATTGACTGCAATCATAAGCCCTCAGCTGTCTTCCCCGCCACCATCGATGATGCCGTCCCAGTCGATCGTTGATTCATAGGCTCAATTTGTCATAGCAGTAATTTTACACTAATTAGCCATTCGTTACCACCTTCCACTCGAGCGCTCTGCCCTTGATTGGGTGGCTTACAAAAGTCGATTCAACCGCTCTATGCGTGTATTCATCTGAAGTCGTTGAAGAGACCCCCCACACAAAGGGTTCGCGTTGCAAAGACAAACGACTGGCTTTCTATTGCTTCGTTGAATGAGGAGACGGTCGTAAATTTCGTCCTTCTCTGGTACCTATACTCTTGCAGCACTGTTTGTTACTAGTAAAGTAGATGCTCAATTCAGGGCAACGGGAAACTCCCGGTTCGATAGTGGAGGGTATATTATTTTCCCTGTCACTGGATAATGGCGCCCTAAATGGTTCGCGCCAATTATGGACGGTAAGTAAATAGTTTGCTGGTGTAAGGGGAAATCAATTAATTTCGCTTCGCCTGATTTGATGCGATATTGAGTGGTCATATGAGTGGAGAACAGCCGCACGAATTACCTTATTTTGTTGATTCAGTAAGCCATTTCAGGATGATCTGTCTGCAATTGATAAAAGATGATTCCTTGTAGAATGCAGGATGAACCTGAAAATAGTGGAGAAGTTAAGAAAGGTGTTACACGAATACTTTATTTATTTATTTATTTATTTCGTCAAGCAATATACAAACATAAACTAACACATGCTTTTCTTAAGCTCTACTAGATAAAACTCTGACAGATAATGTGCTTCTTAATGTAGCTTTAGGCATAGTAACATAAAGGCTGACTAAAAATAAAAGACCTGTAATTCGTGATTCAATAAGTTTAAAAAGTCCATTAATGGTTGCTTTCCAGTACTTTTATTAAAACTTGTAATGCTGTAATTAGATGGTTACATTTCTCTAGAGATGAACTAGCCTAAGGCTAAAAATCTCTTAAATAAAGAATTAAAAAAAAAAAAAAGGTTACATTTCTCAAGTTCGAACGAAATCTCGAACCTGCCTCTTGGTGGATCCCATCAGCGCCCCCAGAGTGGAAACGGACATGGAATCAGGTGCATCTGCTGGATGTCCTTGACTGCCCCGCCGCTTCGTCGAGGTCTACTTGAAGCTACTTGAAAATTGTTAAGTATTTTTCGATTGGTTGAAATTCCGGGAAATTCGGAGGATTCATTAGCTTGGGGACAAAAATGATCTTGTTGATAGCATACCACTCCAGAACTACCTTGGAGTAGTGGCAGCTGGCCAAAAAGATGACTTTGTCCCTACGCTTGCGGATGAACGGCCATAAACGCTTTTTCAGGCATTCTTCGATGTAAACTTGGGATGTCATCGTCCAAAATGTGACGAATGGTTCCGTTTTCAGGCCACAACTGCAAATCACTTGCCAAATCATGGCCTTCTTCGCGAACTTGTTGGCAAACACGAACTTGAATCTTCCCGGCACATCCCCACGTCCAGTCGCGAAGTAAAACTTTTAACCGGGAAGCTGCTTAAAATCGAGTTTGACGTATATTTCGTCATCGATCAAAGTGCAGCTCTTGTGTTTCGTCAAAACACGGTCGTACAAGAGCCTTGCACGCTTTTTGGCCACGGAATTCTGCTTCATGTGTTGGTTCAGATGTTTACTGGCTTTGTACGACTTGTATTCTTCTCTGTCAAGGATGTTCCACACCGTTTGAAAGTTGGCGTTGTACCTTCTGGCCACTTCTCAAATCGAAAGACCGGGGTTGGCTTTAACGCACATCAACACCGTGCTGCGCAGCTGACGGTCCCTGGTTCCATGTTTTTCGTAAGCCCGCTAATTCCTTTCCACAGTCTAGGGCCAAGCGCAGTTGCAGCGGAAGCGGAACGGCAGCGTAAAAGCCCGATCTGAGTAAGCTTACTTGTCGGATTGAACCGAGGGGGGCGACACATCTAAAATGACATGTGGATGGCAGATAAGATGAATCTACTTTTTTCGATCAGTGTAGTTTATTCAGATAAGACATCCTACCGTTCGCTACATCATTCGATGCATCAGGCTGCATCTACTTTTTCGATGCTTTAAAAGATGCAGAAGATAGACGTAGTTTTTGACTTAGTTGTCAGAACAAGAAATGATAAAAATACATTTGAATATGAGTGCACAGAGAAAAATGTTGGGTATTTTAAACCCCTTCGTAAATTTAACTATTTTAAGTGATGAGTGTTGTTTCATTACATTTCGTATTATACTGTGTAACGGATTCTTAGAGGTGATTAGCAGTGAATTATTAAAATTACGGAATAATGTATTGATTTTAGTGACTCAAACAGCGTCAAAACTTTACCAGTGGACGGGAAATAAATTTCTTCAACCATTTTCTACGGACATTTTATCGGACGGTAGCAAAACTTCAACTACTGCTTAAATAGACTGTGCATGTTTCTGAAAACTGAGAAACTAAACACCAAAACAGAAATCTATAAAATTTCCCCGGATGTGGCGCAGAAGAAATTCAAACTTGTTTTACGGAGCTCAAAAGTCACGTGACCCAGCTCTCATAGGATCAGTCGTTGGCGTACAGGTACGAGAGATATGTTCGCTCTTTAGGTTTAGCACGGAAGACACCCGGAAGATTTACTACATTCTGGTGATGGCTGGAAGATGAGCTCTAGGAAAAGATCAAAAGAGCTATATCCGACGACATCCGGCTCGGGACTGATCTCTTCAATCATGAAGTGTTCCCGAGTTTATCTGACATCTACGATTGCGAACAACTTACAGATACCCAGTAGCTTTTGAATGGTCCTCATAGATTTATTATAATACTTTATATCCCACCTGGACTATATCCCATATCCAAACACGGACATTTACAAAATAATGTCCCGGTTTATTTCAGCTTCTTTTTTCGCTCAGTAATTAATGATAAGCGTAGCTTTATAGTAGTTTCTACACATTACTGTTGAGGATCACATCCCGATATCGCTTCGTCAGATATTCCACAGGAACTTCCGTGCGGCAAACGTCGAAGGATAGGATAACCGCTCTCTGTCACAACAGGGTACTCGTCCCCGCAAAGCGTCGTAGCGATTGTCGTAGCACTGGAAAATTCTTGCGCTTCACTTCAAAGTAATCCATCAAGCATCTTACGATCTGCAAAGCTTTCCTATTGGAAAATCGATCAGTGACACCAGCTCACTCTTCGAACGGACTGCCTCTGATTCGTGCAACTCAAATTCCGGCGTTGACGATTTACAATTGCGGCTCTACGGTCACTACTTATGGTGATACTCTAAGGAAGCCTTAGCGTGAAACTTTAAAGGCACAAATGTCAGCTTCCACAAAACATACAAATTTGAAATTGCTACTCCTTGTTTGCTGTGCTACTACAAACAAAGAGTAGCAATTTCAAATTTGTTATTATTATTATTATTATTATCTCTATTTAGGAGATTTTCAGCCGCAGGCTGGTTCATCTCTGCTAAAATTTCAAATTTGTATGTTTTGTGGAAGCTGACATTTGTGCCTTTGAAGTTTCACGCTAAGGCTTCTTTAGAGTATCACCTTAACCTCCACCTTGTAGCAAAATGTAAACAAACAACTTTGATTCCCTACCCCGCTTGCTTTTTTTTTTCGTTCAGCAATTGGTTCGATCGCGACAAGATGCCAGACGATAGAAAGATGCGAAAGAACTCAGGGCTTGAAAAGGGAACGCATTCTGCCTGTGACTGCATGAACTTGTACATTTTCCGCATTCATCATTCGCAGTGATCGGCATTCACTGAACCTGATGAAAAAACAGTCGCACTGAATGGGATCTAAAAACAGTCAGATTTCCTTTCTACGCTGCATTGTGCTTTGTGCAGTTGCTTTGCAGATGCCGATTTTTAAATTCATTCCTTCTGCTTTGGTCAAGTTGATCGCCAACTGCGGGAGCTGTAAATTCAGACGGATTACCTATCGGCTACCGCACGGAAGCATTTCGCACACACATTATTTTCCTTTCCAGTGTGAAATAGCAGCGATTGGAATATATACGTATGATACGATTCATCTCGATGATATCTTTTTTTATATATCGGCAGTCATATTAAGCGGGTTAAGTGTTGGAAAACAGCGATCCGCGACGCGGATTTCGCGTAAATGAAGGACTCCCGCACGATTAGGCAAACAATTAAACTTGTCAAATACCACACAATATGAGTATTTTTGGAACCGGTGTGACATGTAGATGCAGGAAATGGAAGTTTGACGCCATTTTGGAATCCAAGATGGCGACCTATGTTTGCTATAAAACTGTGAAAACTCGTCAAACATTATGCAATATGGGTATTTCCGGAACTGGTGCGGAATGTAGATGCCAGAAATGTATGTTCGACGCCATTTTGGAATTCAAGATGGTGACTTCCGATATTCTAGAATACTATGAATACTGGATAAATACCATACAATATGGATATTTCCGGAACCGGTGCGGAATTTAGATGCCAGAAATGGGTGTTTGACGCCATTTTGGAATCCAAGATGGCGACTTCAGGTATGCTAGAATATTATAAGTACTCGTCAAAAACCTTACAATATGGATATTTCCGGAACCGGTGTGGAATGTAGATACCAGAAATGGATGTTCGATGTCATTTTGAAATCCAAGATGGTGACCTCCGATATGCTAGAACACTATGAATACTCGTCAAATACCATACAATATGGATATTTTTGGAACCGGTGCAGAATGTAGATGCCAGAAATGGATCTTCGACGCCATTTTGGAATACAAGATAACGACTTCCGATGTACTAGAACACTATGAATCTGCAAATACCATACAACATGGATATTTCCGGAAACAGCGTAACTTGTAGAAGTCGGAAATGGATGTTTGATACCATTTTAGAACTCAAGAAATCTATTAAAATATTAATATTTACGGAGCTAACGTGACTAAACTCGTCAAATGTCATACGATGATGATATATAAGAACTCGGCATGACATTAATAAGTCAAAAAATATACAAACATCTAGTCTTCTTCTTCTTCGCATTTCAAGCTTATTGCTTATCGCATATTAGCTTATTTCGTGCTCTCAACTTAGTGTTCTAGATGCACTTCCACAGTTATTAATTGAGCGCTTCCGATGCCTGTACCATTTTTGCAGTAGTATAATTGTGTGGCAAGTCCAATCATACTCTAGGCCCAGACCGGGAATCGAACCCAGCCATTTCCAGCATGATCTTGCTTTGTAGCTGCTCCTTATCGACTGAGCTAAGGGAGGCCCCAAACATCTACTCTACTACTTGTTGAACTCAAATAATAGAAGTAATGGAAGGGTGATGATTTAATGAACTTCAAGCATAGAAATAAAAAAAAACCTAAGTAGAGTAGACTTAGGTTTTTATGTCTCTGCTTGTTAAAAAATGATTGCACGTTGCCTTGAAGTTCATTAAATCATCACCATTCCATTACTTCTATTATTTAAGTTGGTTGGTTTATTTTGATAGTGAGTAAATCTTCTAGGGTGTTTTCACCCAAGGATGCGCGCTGATCTAAAATCGTTAACGCCAGAGCACTGAAAGCACGTTCCACTGATACTTGCATCGATGGAACGGCCTAAATTACAGCAGCTGCTTCAAAGAGATCCTTTTGCATGATTTTCTTCTGTACCCAGTACTCCCAAACGTTGACATGGTGTGGTTGTCGCAATCCAACATCCAACACACTTAACTGTTCTGGAAGCGTTTTGTTTGGGATACATTTCGGGTCTCCGCTTGAACCTGCTAGACAGCCTCCAAACATGTCCGCTAAAAAACTGTCCAGTGCAAGGTCTGAAACCCGTGCGAATGTATTTATGATGAATTTCTAAAAGGTAGAAGTTAATAGGTTGACAATTTAATAAAAATAAAATTTATTAAACAATCCTATATGAAAAGGCACTATAGATTCATTCAAATACTCTCATTCTGATAAACAAAAATCATATTGATTCTTGAATGTTGTTATTCAAAAACCAAACATTGTTCTTTCAAACCAACATATTATTTTTTAGCATCTAACACACCAACCACTTTGCTCGATGAATGCCGTTCATTGACTGTTTTTTCGGACATTCCCAACCCAAAACGAAAAAAGGAACCTGAATGAAATCAAAATGGGAATGAAACCAGAGCGAAAGGGAGCGACTGTACGGGAGAGGATTTTGAAGAAGAGAAAGTGGGAATGCTTTTTGGTATCTATTCGCTTTACTGTGCATCGGTATGTATGAATGCAAAGCGTAGTGTGGGGGTATTGAATGGTATACAAAGTACCGCACATAAGGGAGTGGTGAAATTGAATTCATACTGCTGCTGCCGTTCGCTAGAAAAAAGGAACGATCAGATGCCCTGGAAAGAAGTGAAAGTAGATGCCACAGATGGAAACAGATAGTGGACGGTAAATAAATATGCAAAATAAATGTGAAATTTCCAATAAAATGGAGGTAATCTAGATGTGTCGCCCCCCCTCGGATTGAACACTAGTCAGAACCAAAGCGATTTTGGTTAGGCATCTTGATGTCATTTGTGACAACCAACTTTAACCAACTTGGAACCGGACGACTCCGGATTTTCCAGGTGTTTGAGCACAATATTTTTTCTTCTTTCGAGTTCCATTTGACGTTATTTCTGAACGCGATCGACTACTTTGATCAAACTTGTACCAGTTGTTCTCTATAGAAGTGTAAACAACCCACTGTCAAAGATTTTCGATTTCCAACACTAGAGACGTGCTAGCAACGCGCGAGGGGCGTACCAATTTTTCTTTTTTTTTTCTCTGTTCGGAACATAAAACCACTATGACCAGTAATTTGATCTATTGTAGTATACCCCGTGTGCTTAGTTTAGTGCATGTCGCATTACTCAATCACTATTGTGAAATCATGAAGTATTCGGTTTTGATTGGCATTCTTGCCTTCATCGCAAGGAATCGATTCTAATTTAAAGGTCCCGGCGCGACCCTTTGTCAGTCAAAATTGGATTCCTTAGCAACAAAAATAAGCTATAACACCAAAGAATAATACTGTGAATAACTGACCATCAGTCGGAAAGGAATCTGCCCGATATCGCCGAACGTCTTACCTCCACGGTAGTTGGTGATTGAGAGTCACGAGAATGCAGTGTCCAGTTCGTTGTCATCACAACGTTCATCATGGCTGACTACGAGTCCATGAGATAGTGCTGAATGTTCAGCACAGTGAACTGAGAAGCATTGGGCGCTCGTTGCACCCACACAAATACTTAGATGAAACTGTCGGAAGAAAAACTTTCTATTTTAGTGTCCTCTTTCACGGTCCCTTTCATTCAATGAATACCCCCCGTATGCAAGGTGAATATGTGGTTTTGCTGCCCCCTCGGTAGAGATGAAATTTTGCGCACTTTTTTATCAAAACAATTACACCAAAATCAGAGATGTACCATTTTTTAAATACTCGAATAGCAACTAATCGATTACTTTTTGTACGCTGTGCTGTCATTTTTCCACCAATGAGAGTGCAGCACATGTTTGAAACGATCGGTGATGATCCTCTGGAGAAGTTAATGCTTATATCGGCATGTATAACCGATTAAAAATATGTTACTTTTCGGTTCATTAATCGATTAATCGATTATTCGAATGAAAATTGGACATCGCTAGATGAATGTGAAAATTATATTATTTCAAATATAAGGATCGTACATAAATAATGATTTAATTTGAAAGGGACCGGGGCTAATCACAAATTACGCCTTTTGACTCTTTGATCATATAACAAGGTCACAAACCATTCAATAATTAAAGTAGCTCGACGCTTCGATTTCAAACTTCTAACCCTAAGGATCCAAATAACCAGTTTATAGCGCTCTGACTGATCAATAATTGTAACTTTACAAAGCCTAAATTTGTTATTTTTTATTAGGCGGAGTGATATCAGCTCTGGAAGTGTGATTTCTTAAAGGTGGTACAGTTGGGAACCGAACTGCTTAAATCTAGATCCTGTATTGAAGTAAATTCAACACCATGTTGTTCTTATTATCAAGTCACTGACCTGTTGCAAAAATGTTGTATAGTACGATGAAATAATGAATATATTTTTTAAGACATCATGAAAGGTTTTCAACAAAACTAGACACTAAAGAAGTTTTTAAGTAGTAAAAGAAATACGTATCTGTTATAGTTTAAAGTGATAGTGAAAGTAAATAGTGAAAGCGAATTAGTGAGAGTGAATAATTGAAAGTGGAAGTGATACAATAGTTGTAGAATTAAAAGGAAAGAAACAACTTAAAAGGTATACAATTATTCTACTAACGGGTGGCAACTAAAATTTTGGAATTTCTTTCTCAAGCTGTCAAAAAAAAAGACAAACATACTTGAAGAAGATCTGATTTATTGAAATTAAAGATACATTGTCCATTGTTGAAAAAAAAATTAGTGAACATTTGAAAACGGTCCGTAATCGGATGTTCGGCGAAGCTTCCGTTTCATGTCGGAACAGGAGCGTTGTACGGCCTTCACGTCAACTTTGCGAATGCATCTCTTGATTCTACCAATCAACTGTTTGCAATTCGTGGCTCTCCAGTTATTTTTGTACACCAAGGAGCTCAAAACACCGAAGAAATCTTCGATTGGGCGACACTGAGGCAGATTTGTCGGGTTGTGGTTTTTGGGTACAAATGGGATCGAATGGGTATTCAGGAACGATTGTGTTTTTTTTTGGCGTAATGCGATGACGCTGTATCCGGCCAAAACACGTATTGTCCATCAGCATGATGTTTTTGTAGAAACGGGATCAAAATTTTCTTCAAACATTCGTTCTGGTACACATATTGATTGATTGCCAAACCAGAGGGCTTGAACCATGGCATAGAAATGCCTTTCTCGGTCCTTTTGCGTCCATAATTTTGGCTGGTCTTCCACTACCTTGCTTGCGAGCAGATGTTGGGGATCTTAGGATATGGTAAACAGTCGAAGCCGCAACATTTTCGCTTTTAAAATGTTGTACCGTATACTGTTTGCCGAGATTTCTGTGCAGTTCGTAGAACTGTACAACGCGCTCGCGAAATAATTCTTGTTTCGACGGCATTTTGAGCAAAACTGAGCAAGCATAAACAAAACAGAAAATACTAGCAGAAAGAGGAGAGAGAGAGCTAACACATACACACTCTTATTTCTCTCTGAGCTCGTTTGTTGTTGAGCATAGAGGCCTCGAAAAAATTCCTAAATTTTAGTTGCCACCCGTTAAAACGCTCTTTAATCAATTTAAATCAAGAGTAATTACAATTTTCATCTTAAGAACACTAAAATGTACCTAATTTTACCATTTTATTTTGGTGCCTACTTTCAACATACTATTTAATTTTGATTTATCATAATTAACTTTAATCGAGTTCATCTTAAAGGAGCCTTGATAGATAAGACTTCAATCTTTCACTTGATATGTTGAAATCAGAAAAAGCTCATTAAAATTGAAAAAAATATAGTTAACCAACTCACTTAGCAGTCATTTCCAGCCATTTTCATAATGTTTCATGGGGATTTTTTCATAACTTCGGAAGCTCCATCTACTAAAAAAATATTTGAAACCCGTAATGAAACACCCTCTGACAGTGGATTGCAAATAAATCGATTTAAATCTCGATTATCATTCCAGCTGATCAATCTCAGATTAATTGATAATCGATAATTTTCCAACATCCCTAAACCGCAGCCATCAGCGTTGCCACCGCCGCCGAAGGAAATCAATGGTATAAATAAAACTTTCTCACGCTATCCGGTGAAAGCCAGCCCGGGAATCACGTAGGTACCTACAGATACATGAAAATTGCACCGCGTGCCTTCAGGAGGAATGCGAACCCAACGGAATGGAAAACAGAAACAGAACAGAAAACAGCACCATTCGACCTGCCGGCCGCGGTATGCGAGGAAAAAGAAGAATAATGACAGGCGATATAAATCTTTCAACGTTGTTATAGATAAGAAATGCGAAAAATTTATAGTTTGTTTGCTTAAGTTTTCCGTTTTCGCTTTCCGCCAGCCAGCCAGCCAGCCAGCCATCGGAGAAAGAAACTTATTGCATCGCGTTATTGTTTTGCGGCAGCAGAGCCGAGATCGTTGCCAAGTCTTGAACGCAATTGCTCCTTCGAGGGCACAGTGAGATTAATTTATCAAGCGGAAACTATTTGTAATTTCATTGGCTATTAAAAGTCGAAATGACGAATGGAGCGAATGTGAATGCGACAGATGACGAAGGGCGCGCAAGATAAATGCTTCTGGGATCTGTCATCGGGTGGGAAAGGTGGGTGGGGGAACTATTTCCGGCAGCCCGTGGCTACACCTTCGAAATCCTGCCTGGGATTCAGTGGAGATTTATCTTCATCACTACATAATCAGCATCATCATCATCGTGATCGTTTGCCCCTCGCTACTGGAAAGCGGCAACCATTTCCTCCGTTTCTTTTTTAGAACAGGTCTTCGGGGAAATTCCAAAGTACCTTACTCAACTGCTATTCTTTGCGAAATCCTCCGGAACGCCTTCGTGCTGCTCGACGGGTGGACGGTCGGCTCAGTGCAAGGAGGAAAGGATTTCCCCCAGCTCAGCAGACCATTTTTTCCATTCATCAAACGAACTTCTTTCGGGAGCCTCCCCCCGTCCCGCAAAGGTAGCGAAATTTTCACTTTGAAATAAATTCCTCTTCGTCTGCGCACTTTACTAGCACCGGAGCGGAGAGTTTGACCAGCTAAACAACATTTATCATTTCCGACCGACGACCAAAGGCGACGACGACGACGACGCACAGTGGGCGGAGGAGTACCAAATGGTGGCAAAAATTAATGGCTCTTCCGGGTTGTATTATGGCAGCCTTGTGCCTTGAGCATAGTTGATCCTTCGTACCTAGGCCTTCATTTGGTTACATAATTTTAGTTCAGAATTCTGCCGCTAGGATGGTGCTGTTTCATACTTTTTTAAAATGCATTATGGAAGGATCGTGACTTCGGTAAGTTTTTTTTACAGAATGGCATTCTGAACAACTCTTTTGAAGGTACTAACTTTACAAGTCCTTTGATTTCTGAGATTACGAACATTTTTTACAGTTTATTTCATCACCTAATCGACTTAAATTTAATTTCCTGGAGAAATAGAAATTATCTCACCCTAGCAGGCCTGGGTTCAATCCCAGTCGGCGCCGCCGGGATTTTCACATCTCGGATCACGGCTTCCGTCAGAAGGGAAGTAAAGCCGTTGGTCCCCGATTCATGAGTTGATGGGTCGATATATAGGGTCCAGGTGTAGAAGCTGCCTCCCTGGCGTCCATAGCATTGGTACACTGAAACAAGTCGACATGTAGCGTTTATTGGATCCATCTTACAACATAGCAATGTCAGCAGATTTATTCATTCTTTGTGATGATTGATAGATTCCATTGGATTATCACTTAAAAACTATGACTGCGATATGGAATGATTTCTATCGTAAATTCACATACTTAGAACTTGATAATACTTTGCTTCGAGCGTTGTTAGCGATAGATAAGATGTATATAAATATTGTCTGATATATTTCATGGTGAAAAACTGGTGATATGTAATGGGTGGGAACAGACATCTAGAAACTAATGGAAAATCATATAAATTTGCACTATGAGAAATTCAGTAAAATATACTTGTTTTGATGCTGAATATTGCTCACTAAAAGATTTATCTTATAAGATAATTATGTTTATTTTATTGGAGTTGCTTTAACGATTTTTGACATTTGTTGATATGTTGCGTGTAAACATTGGACAATCATTTAACTTTGCAGTATAGGTGAACATGTATATCTCATTGTAATAGCTTCCTTTGATTTTTGACGTTTAAATATTGTAAACAGATCTATCCCAATCATTATATAGTCAAATAGATTTGCCTTTTAAGAAATCCAACAGCAAACATTTGTTTTGGCATGATTTTCTGGGATGAATATTGCTCCCAATAAAATACATCTTACGTGATTGTTCTTCATAAATTATTGAAACAATTTTCAACGATGTTATCGAACACTCATTAAAATGATTAGACGAACTAAATATAGCTAACAACAATGATACTGTATTGAATAATCCTTGTTTGTTGTTGTTCTATAAGATAAGGTGTTCTGGAGAAGAATGTATTGAGATTGAAAAAAAAAAGATTCTAATGCAATATTTACTTTGCTAAGGTTCTAATTGTAAGCCTTCTACACACACTTAGAAATTATCGCCGACTTCAGTAATTTTTACCGAAATATGAACAGCTTAACTGTTCGGTAAAAGCTACTTTGAAACTAAATCTCTACTAAAATGACAAGATTTGATCATTTAAACAAGGTTGAATATGTTTTGAAACTATTTTCAAATTCAATTGCCTTTAAAATGAAGGTCAAAGTTTTACCGAATGTTCAGGTAAAATTTGCCGAACAAGGAAACAAAATCTGAGTGTGCACGGCTAATTCAGATTCCAGCACTAGTACTCGAACTTCATGAACCAGTTCCATGAACTCATATAATAGTTCGTTGTTTTATTGCACACAGGAGCATTAAGAAAGATTTGAATACACGACACCACCGGAACGGAGCTTAAATTGTCAGGTCTATTTTTCTTCACTCTAGCAAAACGAGCATATCATTGCACTACATTCCATGTCGGGAGAGCTGTTCTTACTTCATGCTAATTGAACGAGCTCAATCTTGAAGTCAGTCGTGGCCCAGTGGAATCGAGCGCAGACACCGAAAGCATAACACTTCAACAGTTCTTGATCGAATCGCAAATCAGCTACAATAAAAAAAGACACAACTGTGAAAGCTCCCACTGCCTGATGTTTATTTTTTGATTTATTTTTAGAAATCGATTAAATATATGTGTCAAAAGAAGAAGTAAATTTCATGTGATTTTCACATGAAAATTCAATCACTATTGTGATTGTGATTGTGTAGTATAGTAAGGGGTCAAGGGCCAGGTCTCCGATACTTTTATGCACCTATATGCTATACCAGTAGACAGAGGGTGGCATCACAGCATCTTTACCAGCAGGTTAAATAAGTTCTGTGTAATCCACGAATGTGAAACAGGCCGAGCCATAGTAACATCACCGGTCATATGATTCCACTACCTGAAAATGCCAAAAACAACAGTTTGTCGAGTGCTCAAAACCTACAAGGAAACCCTGAGTGTGGAAAAGAATCAGCGGCCCTACGAGAAAACTGGAACCAGGGATCGTCAGCTGCGCAGCAAAGTGTTGAGGTGCGTTAAAACCAACCTCGGTCTTTCGAACCGATATGTGGCCAGAAGGTATAACGCCAACTTTCAAACGGTGCGGAACATCCTTGCCAGTGAAGAATACAAGTCGTACAAAGCCAGTAAACATCTGAACCGGCACATGAAGCAGAATTATATGACCAAAAAGCGTGCAAGGCTCTTCTACGAACGTGTTTTGACGAAATACAAGGGCTGTACGATTTTAAGCAGCTTTCCGGTCAAAAGTTTTACATCGCACTGGAAGTGAGGATGTGCCAGGAAGATTCAAGTTAGTGTTTGCCTACAAGTTCGCGAAGAAGGCTCCTTTCGTCTGCTTGTAGAAGTTACCTCGGAAAGAGAAGTAGGGGAAATGTTGGCTTCGGCAATACCTTAACCTATTATCGTCAGGGTAGTAAACAAAGTCCTAGAGCACTCAAATTTGGCCAATAGTTGCTCTAAAACACAATGTATCCACATGCCAAAATTGAGCTCTCAAGGACGTTGTTTACCCCCTGACGATAATAGGTTAAGGTATTGCCAAAGCCAACTTTTCCCCTATTTCTCTTTCATATAAAGGCAGGTCAGCTTAAGACCCGTCCTAACCTTGTTTTTCCAAATAGTTGACCGCTTCTTTGACCAGTACGCTGGGAAAAAAGAGCTGTGACGTCGTAAGATACCATAATCTCATCCTTGTTTATGTCTCCTGAAGTTTGTAACTCTTGGGTGTTACTAACTGCCTTACGTTGGAACTGATTTGGCATACTCTGGAGCTCTGTGACTAGCCACTTCGCTAGTTTGTGAGTAGGGGAACCAACTGCAGACACGATCTCTCGCATTTCATTCCCCGGTTCGTGGACTTTGGGGAGCCCATTGATCCTGGGTAGAATGGGATTGGATTCCCGTAAACGACCTGTGTCATCTCCCAATATTAATGTTCACTGCTTCAGTGTTTTATCTACGTGTTTCATCATGCTCTGTAAGGGGTCTACTGCCTATACAGTCCGTTGTTGATCATCGTTGTTATCTGATTGTCGTAATTGTGAAAATCCGCCCCTGTCACTCGCATTCAGAACGGCCGTCCCGGTCCGCGTTCTTATCCTATTTTCCTTGCAAGGGGGTGATTTACCCTTTTATTACCTATGGGGATTCCACGTTCGGCTCCTGTCACGATCGCCAGAAATGTGAAAATCCGCCGATAATAATTATGGGCAAATCACCCACGACGCAGCTAATAAATATCCAACTTACCCGTGCAGCAGCTTGAATCCAAAATGACCTTTCACCAACTGTCAGGAAATGTGTATCAAAAGTCATGACCTACCTAGCTATTATCCATCTCATAGTAATCGTCCTTGTCCATGATAACGACCGCGTTGCCCTTGTCTGCTTTCACGTAATATAGGGTAGAGCACTACTTCGTCGTAATCGCTCATTTCCGTTTTATCGAACAGAAAATATTAATAATATCAATGATTTCACCACGCAAAACCGATGCGTTAGTTATGGATTTATGTTGTAGAAATCATTGTATGAATATTTATGCTCACTGTTCTCAAAACAAAAGAAGTGCTCCTACACTGAAAATGTATTTTCGTTATTTCTCTGAAAACCGTTTCGTAAAAATCAATATCGTACATACAACACATCTATCATAAATGGTACGAAACATTCGTTTTCCCTGTCATCTGGCGCAATGTCAATATTACGCCTAATTCGTATAATATATAAATTCATCTTCGTACAATCAAACCAACAACTGCGCTTCTTGTCTCCTATAGTTCTGATTGTGTGTTGGAGATGGGATACTGGTTTGACCAATACATGCAAGCTACCATTATAAATCAAAATACTGGTCACGGTGGTTTTATGTCAGAGAAAAAAAATACATGCAAGCAGCAGAAAAAGCAAACGAAATCGAATTACCGCTCCATGAGTACTTCTTATTTGCCTTTAGCCTTTCCCTTTCTCGTAGCACAGATAGAGTGATGAATAAGGTGCAGATCTGGGTAATGCAAGGTTCATGGTTCGAGTCCGGTCTGAAGCAAATTTTATATTTTTGTCATGTTTATCGCTTACAATAATGAAGTTATTTTTAGCCATTCTCACTAACACACTCCACATTTTTCGGTTTCCACAACCAACACTTGTGGCCCACTGGTTGGGTGTAGCGATAGCGAGTGTGGCAGTTCTAACGAAACTAGCTTCATACAATGTACAAATCCATTTCGTTGCAGAAAACAACGTATAAATTCGTAGAACAAACGAGCGATTTCGTTGTACAAACGAAAATTTATTTTCAGTGTAGCGAATCCCCCTTTTCTACGTTTATCCGTAGGACGAAAGAAATCTAATGACGTTTCATTGCGTTCAGACGGAATTGAAACTCGTAGGACGAATTTAGAATCAAGAAGCAGTATTAGATTTTGAACAAAATCTCAACAATTTGTGACTCATTAATCAAACTCAATGGTACGTTTGGAAAGGTTAATAAATTTAGAAGTCATCTTTGACAAAAATATTCCATTTCCGTTCAAAAAAGAGGGATAAAGCGTGGGTTGTGCTTAGTAGGACGGAAATTAGATCAAAAACACTACTGGTTTACTTTTCAGCTCCTTTACAATCCGAATTTCCCGCCCTGACCGTATTCTGTGATTATGTTGGAAGTGTATTGGTAATCGCTGTCTCCAAGTCTGGCCTGATTGTAACCGCGTATCCTAGGCCCTAGTTGAGGTGTGTCAATTGTTCTTTCGTGGATGCGGTCGTCGACCGGTTGACAACCAACCCATCAATCGAGTGGACCCTCGGCGTCGTAGTGATGGTGGATGGGATCTGCTCACCAGTTCGGTGTGTCCGTTGAGACTCATGTCGTAGTTTGTTCAGCTTCCTATCGTGCTTCCGTTCCCTATCCGATTCGCACTCGTCTGCTACCTTGGCCCTAGACAGAAACTCCCGGAATTTAATTGAATACTCCTTGGCCAATTTGAGATGTAGAGAATAACATTCCAAAGTCTTCATGTCCAGTTTGCTATATAGTCGACTTATGCTATACTTGATGTACTCTGCTTTCATCCTCTTTACTACGCTGGGTGGGGTGGATGTTCGTACCTTGTTAAAAAACATGAACTTTTGAAAAAAGTACTATTTAAAAACATACTGCCTACAGTTATCAATGACTTTAGGTCATACAATATACATATTGCACTTTATTAAACTACATATGTGTCATGAAATACAAATTTTCAGGAACGCAAACATTGCTTGATTAAAAATATACAGTATTTGGGCCGAAATTTCACGAATGAAGAAACTCCTATTTTCACCTCTCTATGAATGTCCTTAAATCTTTTAAAGGCTTATTTAAGAGTTGCCGTCACTAACCTCAACCTTTCTGTATTGCTTTCCATTTTTATCACTGTGACGAAGTCTCTCTGTCCAGACATACCTCGACTAGCTTCGTCGTCCTCGAAAAATTTAACTACAAGCTCCTTCGTTGCATCCATCAAACCATGACCCGATCTTCTGTGAACTGCAGAATGTGCTCCGTCAGGTTCAAGTAATTCTTTAGCTACTGTTCCGAGGTACCTTGTGGTGTTAAATTCATCCATTATTTGTTGTATTGTCCATGACTTGGGCAACACAGTCCAAATGTGTAGTTTTTTACTCCTTTGGGTCTCTGGTTTGGCCAGTTTTTCTTTCAATTGAAAAATCATTTCTACAAAATATTTTGTAACTCTCGTTTGCGGTCTAAGTTGGAATGGATGGCTCTGGACTACTTGGTTGATTTCCTCAGTTTTTCGTTGAGGATGGTAAACGTTGTTCGAATCAACTGGCGAAACTTGTATCCCAGCAATTCCACGGTTGAATATTTCGATGTTCACAGGCTGAGAGAAAACCTCAGCTGTTGCAGTTGTAGCCTCTATTGCTCCTAAACAAGTTGGTCTATTGGCAATTTGCACTTAAGGTGTGATTTCTTTGGGCGTCGTTAATATTTTTACCATTACTCCCTTAGCTCAGTCGGCAAAGGCGCAGCTACAAAGCAAGACCATGCTGGAGGTGGCTGGATTCAATTCCCGGTCCGGTCTAGGAATTTTCGAGTTGGAAAATTTCTCGCATAGTTTCCCTGGGCATAGAAGTATGATTGGACTTGCCACACAATTATACCAATGCAAAAATGGTACAGGCATCGAAAGCTCTCAATTAATAACTGTGAAAGTGCATCTAGAACACTAAGTTGAGAGCACGCAATAAGCTAATATACGATATGTAATAAGCTTGAAATGCGAAGAAGAAGAAGAAGGATGCCACGATTTGGTACATCTCCGACCACTGTGCGACGGCGACGATGGGCAGGAATGTGAAAATGTATTCCGACACACTCCTATTGCTCACCTTTTTTTTCGTCGGATGCAACGCCCCGGAAAGATGTAAACATTCCAACAATATAAAGTGAAAAGAAAGGAAAAATGGGCTTGGATGGAAAAGAATAACATTTTCCTGGAATCAGCATATTTTCAAACGAGCATTGGAAACATTCTCCGGGGGATATTGGCTGGGCATCAGGCCAAGAGGATTTTGCCTTCTTTTCATCCATCAGAGTAGGCCTTGGTCAGGTACGTTTACTTTTCAAGGCTACAGTAGGCTTTTGTTCGATGTTGGAAAATGATCAATCAGAAATGTTGTACAATGCTATGAAGGTAGGTTGTTTCGCACCAGGTAGGTATTAGCAGGGAGAGCAGGAAAGATGTAGGTCATTTTTTATCAGTCAATCATCGAGTCGAAATTGGATTGGCATTGAGGCCTTAATCAATTTCTGTTTGCTTGTACACCGTGGCAGAAGGATTTGGATTGATGGTGATGGCTTTGTTTCGTGGCACAGGTGGTTGATAATATAGAGCTGACGTGGCTTAATCAGGTCAGAAGGCTTGTTGGAGACTGTACACACTTAGATTTGATTTAAGTCGAATGGGAATCTTTACACTAGTTTTTACAGACATTTTGTTCGAACCCCAACGTCTGTTCTCTGTAATATTGCATAGTGGTCCAGGATGAGAAATTATGTTTTTAGTTGTCTGTGAATTATTTTTGTTTGGAAAGAAAGTTCCTTATTTTAAAATAGGGAGCTGGATACCATTGTATATTAAAAAACAACCTATCTTAATTTTGAATATTAATAACATGACAAAAATAAGTTTCAAAATTACTTGTTACCTAAAGTTAGTTTCTGATCCATCTTGTCGGGATTTATGACTTCTGCTTTTGAGTGCAACATTTTCAATCTGGGAAGTTTCCGAACGAACGAACCATGTAGGGTTTTTGATCTAATTTCCGTCCTGCTAAGCACAACCCACACTTTACACCTCTTTCTTGAACGGGTTTCAACAAAAAATGAGATGTTTATATCAAATGTATTCCCCTTTCGATAAGTACCGTTGGATTTGATAATGAGCCACAACAAAACCACAATAAAAATCTAACACTGCTTCTTGATTCCAAATTCATCCTACGAGTTTCAATTCCGTTCAAACACATTGAAACGCCTTTGGATTTTCTCCGTTCTACAGATGAAGATAGATAAAGCGAGTTCACTAGGAGCGCTTCTTTTGTTTTGATAACAATGAGTGTAAATATTCAGACACTACGCTCTAATAGGCTTTGTGTTGTAGCTTGTGAACTAACCCATCGGTTTACTGATTTGTGCATGATGATAGAACGGAAATGGACGATTACGACGAAGTAGCGCTCTACCCTATGCTGATATTGAAACAATTCGACGATTCAAAACATACTTTGTTTAGTGCCCTTTGATTTTCTCATCGATCTATGAATTTGTGCCTACCTGGCCTACAACACGAATAACATCCTGCCAACCACTTCAACGAATCCTCTCGATTACTTTCTATTTACCAAAATTGAATCCAATTCCGGAGCGTAATTTCATCCGAAATCGAATCCCCATGAGTGTTGTTTATCACCATATAAATCAATTAATTGACTTTTACCCATCGCCTCCGAAAGCAAAAACCATCCGAACTCATCCGATCAACCATCTCACGTAGCCTCTCTGGGGAGGACGTCTATTGCCAAGTTTTATCTTTGCTCCGGAACACCATTCAACTCCGAAACGGTTAAATAAAAACACCTACACCTCAAGACCCGATAAACCGGAAAAGCCTTTCTCGGTAGGTACCTGCCCGAAGCCGGGAAATAGATTTCTCTTATATCACCCTCTTGAGCAACACTTTCTTAACTCAGTCTCAATAGAACCGGTCAGCAGAAGAGGGAAGGTCATTTCGATCCGATACTTTGTTTTACTGCTGATTGGGGATGGCACCATTATGCGCTCTGTCTCTTACTCCTCTCCGGTAATGAAGTTCTTCCGAAATTTTATTTAGACTTTGTAGCAAACTTTTCAAATTAACAAACTCCCCTGACGTTCGCTCGGTGCATGTCGTCTGCACAGCCAAAGTCTTCTTTATCACCTTCGAAAAAGAGCCATTCCCAACTTTACCAGATGTTTTCGTGTCCTCCGGAATTACCCTTCTGTGCGGGGCAAACAAGCTAATCTCCTAATGATGTTTACGCTCGAATAAAGTTTCCTTACCATTCCGAAGGTGAAGGTCATCCTCGTCTAGTATGAAAACACACTGTCTCCAAAGAGCTAGCCCCGAACGTCCCACAAGGAAAACTTTGTCACACTGCAGTCAAGCAGTCAGTCGTTTCCGAAATGCAAAAAGCTCAAGCACACTTTGGCAAGTCATAAATTAATTCATCTCTACGATGGTGGTGCTTTGAGGTGAACATGATCAAATACCTAGGAAAAAAAGCAGCTGCAGGAAACTAATATAAATTAATCTTTCCTCCAGTTGCATAGGGAAGTTACCGAAAGTTGATAGTGGCAGTGGCGGCAATGAACTTTTTTCCTACTCCTACTTTATTATAATTTCTAGTTGCGGAAATTTCAGGAAAAAATGGCTGTTATCCTTTCTGTTCCTTTTTTCCCCTCTCAGCAGAGAAATAGAAAAACTTTGCTCGACACATCAGTTTGCGCGCCTGGAGCCAGGAATTAAAATGTCATAAATTTTCATATTTCTTATTGTGGGGAAACTTTTTTCTTAGGAAGCTTTTGCGCTTTGCAGGTTGTGGTTTGCGTGTGTTTTCATTTTACGGGGAGCATGTGGCGTTTTTGAGCTAGGCTAATGAGACTCTAAGTTTTGCAGTTTTGAGCTGCTGATAAATGCTTAGTGGTACATAAATAGACGGGGTGCACAAATGCTGGCACAGCAAATTAAAACAAATTCGCAATCAGGTCTAATTTACGGAATGCTGCAAAACCTAAACACTTAACTATTGTTCTGCAATTTGTTTTGTTGAGATTCAGTAAAACAGTTGACACGACTCAGCTAAAAATAAGATTTTTGCTGAGATATCCGCACAAGAACATGCCTTTGCTAGATTGAGTGTGTAGAATCAGGAATAATTGACTTAGTGACATTTTCATTTTTTTTTTTTGGGAATTTCTGGAGGACTCCTGGATTTGGAATACATTTTGAATATGAAGAAATTGTGATAATTGTTAAATTTCGTGCAAAGTTTTGACGTAGAACTACGTCTTTTTCGGCTATACTGGGGTGCAAATCAAAAAATATGTGTGGTGAAGTAGTGTTAGGTTTTGAACGCTTATAACTTTGTCATTTATAGATGAAATAAAAATCCAAATACGCCAATCGATAGGATGTTACTTTACGCATCTTCTTAAATAATTTGGTTTACCATTTTCTTTAAAAAAACTTTTGAAAAATGTTCAAATGATAATTTATTACTTTTTTACGAAATAAATGTTTTCCCCAAACCCAGTCGTCATAATTGAGTACCACCTTGGTTGCACATCGTTCTGCTTGAACCTGAAAAGATATAAAACAGCGCTGCTGTCGTGCCTGTGCTCATTTCCACTTCGGACGGCGTGGCACTGGGTCCTGCAGCAAGCAGGAGCGAGTCAGTGGTTAATGTGGTTTACATCTATGCGGATTTGCTAGCGCTAGTGTACTAGCGCTGTGCAAAAAAGTAGCCAGCATAATATAAGCAGGGCATGTGCTAGTTTGCTAGTACACTAGCGCTAGCAAATTAGCACAGATGTAAACACTCCTAGAGGTGAGCGATGAGGTTGAAGGAGACTTGGGTTCATTTATACAAATCCAACTCTAAAATTGGCTACTTTCCTAAGGGTTTCCGGCAATTGATTGGATCCTACACGAAACGAAATTTAATTATTTTATTCATGTGTTTCACTTATACATTTTTTTTCCAAAACCCAGCCTTATACATTCCATAAGACAAACCACATAGGTCCTATAAGAATGCATAAACGGTATGTGTGACCATTTATACATTTTATTTGACACATGATCTTCATTAACTTTTGCCAAGGTGTCTGCCTATTAGTTGACTTATACATTTAATGAATAATCAGCAATATAAATTTGCCAAAAGGTATAAGGAGATTCCTATCCGTGTAGCTATTCCTAATAACTGACATTGAACTGGTTGTTCAATTTTAATGATTCAATGGTTTCCGACCATATTCGGAAACTGGCCACTTTTCCGGAGGGATGGAAACATGGCCAATGTGGCACAGGGTCCCCAAATGACTACCATTGAACTAGTTTTTTTCATTCTAATGTGATTTGAGGCGTCATATGATAAGTTTTATTCGTTTGAGGTCGCAATTAGCCTCATGCCTCATATAAACCGCAGCATGTTCCGGTCATATTTCCGGAACCGGTTGACCGATTCCAAAAAAATTGGGCTTTATGTGACTATAATACCTTTCATTTAGCGACTGTTGATTGGTTTATTACACTCGGCCTTTAGGTCCAACCATGATTCAAATTCATTGCTGAATAAAAACGTTCAATAAAATCCTATTATGAGAACATTATTCATTCTTTTTTTTTCGATAATTTCTAATATAGTAGTTAGCGGTAGTACACAATGCCTTTCAAAAATAATTATAGTGAATATTCACTTCCGCTAAGAGATACACGTACGTTGAACCATAATTGAAACATGGTAATAATTGGAAAATTTAAGATATAGTATAATAGACAAAAATGCACGACATACACCAATTTTGCGTAGTTCTACGTCATACTGCGGTCGTGTCTAGGAAACAACTCTTTAAATTTTTTAAACTTTCTAACAATTGGACAGACACGGGTAGATTATGCAAAATGTCAGCACAATATCCTCGTTTATTTTGAGCTGATTTTTGAAAGATTGAATTATGATGACAGCGTTGCTTATTCCATGGGTTGTGAACTGAGCTTAGAAGGGTCGCAGGAACAAGCTGTCTGAAGACACAAGTTTTGAGAATTTTATGGAAACTTGATCTGGATTGATAAAGGTTGAACACGAAACAATTCAGACACATTAAAAACACTGCCATTAAGGCGTTCGATAAGTATTTTTTTTTCAAGATTACACTGCATCAAGCTAAGAGTGTATAGTATCATAGTAGGCATTGGTTGTCAGGATAAGCTCATTTATGTACATCATGGCTGCACCGGAGCAAGCACGTCGCGATTCGATCATGCACGCTCTAAGCGAAAATAACAGTCAATCCACTACTGGAAGTTTTCGATCGAATTCCTGGGCAGGAATTTTATACCAGGAAGGGTGCCCCGGAAGCTCCCTGTATAGCAAGCAATCTGCAGTTGTGGGCTGAAAAGTGAAACTTTCGTTACTTCCGGGACCATGAACCACCAAATTATCCACTATGAGTGCCTACGGAAGAGAGTCCTGTCTTTTCTGGATCAGCATGAGGTGGATTACCTATTCTTGGCAAGCTGCCACAACTCATATTCCAACAAATAGTGATACAACGAAAATGGCCTCACAAAGGGTTCCCAAGGAGATGAATCCGGCCAATACTCCGGAGCTAAGGCCAATTGAGGAATACTGATCAATTGTGAAGCACAGACTGAAGAAAAAGGGTGAAACTGCAACTGACTTGAGAGATTTCAAGCAGAAATGGAATTTGGCAGCCAAACAAGTGGGAACAGGGCTCGTGAAAGATGATGGGCCGTGTACGAAGAAAAGCTCGAGCAATGGCATATAGTAAGAACACAGAGAACAGACGGTCAGAAACTTGTATAAAGACAAGTGGGAACGTCGCCGTTACGTGGCGGTAGCATCTCCTTTCAACCAATTTGGCGCTAGTATCGATAAACTTTCTGTTGAAAATCGCCACTTGCAGCGTTTAGTGTTTGGTGTAAATTGTGCAACCATTAATAAAGATAGGATAAATAAAGTTTTATTAAAATATAAACCTGTTTCTTTTAAATAATTTAATTTTCAACCAAATTAACTGTGTTGCACTGCTGGGCACTCACAACATATTGCACTGCTATCACTTCGGGGAGTTTTAAAGTCACTCTTTTGACTCTTCCGTTCTCGCTATAGTCGGATGAATTCAGTGCGCAAAACAGTCACGATCAATGAGAGCAGTTCCAGGGATTCTATAACGTTCCCCAGAAAACCAATCCCCCTGAAAACCATTCCCCAGAAAACCATAACCAGAAAACCATTCCCCAGAAAAGATGATGAAATCAGTAATTTATCACTTTTGTTTTTGATCATTTGATATTATATTTCAATGTTATATTACTGAATAGCTTAATTTACATATTTTATCTATTACAAAGCGCCAATGTAAGGCCCTAAATATGACTGAACTGATCGATAAATTTTACACATTTGATTTAATATATTTTTCATGATAAAACTCTCTGATTAATTTCACTTTACTACCCTAGCAGCACACATGTCACTGAACAATTGTGGTTACTTGTGTGCCACTTATTCCAGTCACAATCAAGTTGCAGCAGCTTATTTCGATCGAAGTGTGCTGCTTGGGTATTGATGATACACTACGTTTACTTCTATGGAACTATGTATTTATCAATTCCAAACGAGCACATCTTAGTGAGAGATTCAACTCCACCACCACCATTAAAATATGGAGAAATCGACAATCAAAAGAGCAATTTATAAGCTTATTAATACGATTCTAAGCACTTCGTGCTCAAAAAGTGTTGATGAATCAGGATCAGGGTTGCTGAAACGATTCAGATAGGAAGGAATATCGAAATAAAGATCATCGAGAAATGGAGAGTACTGCACAACGAAGCCAAGTACGATGAATTGGCGCTAAACACTAATACTGTTGTAACTATTTTACAAATACAGTTAAATAATAAGATATATCAAGCAACATATTTATTACATTTTGCAAAATATGTACACAACTGATGGAGAAAAACTTGGCTAAATGTAACACAATTTGTTGATACCAACCTTTTTACCTTTCTCGTACACCAAGGTGTACCAAAAGGCTATGATGTCACTTGAAAAACACAATTTCGTTCCAAGACCCGGAGAGATGAATGCCATATACCAATAGACTCATCTCAACGGGATCGGAAAATGTTTCTTTATGTGTGTATATATATTTATATATATGTATGTATGTATGTAAGTTCGTAATTCAATCAATTTTCGGAGGGATGGCTGGACCAATTTGAGTGAAACAATTGATCGCTATTTTTTTCCGATCGGAATTATGGATCCGAAGATATGAACAAAAATGTGAATTCCAGATTCCACTGGAGAATTCAGTGCCAGCAGTGCCTACACAAATATAATACTGAGACTCAGAAATGAAACAAACATAACTTATAGCTTACCTGATCCTTTGAAAAAATTCGTTGTGGGGTTTCCTCTCGGGTACCCCTTTGATTTTTTTCGATTTTTTTTCCACATTTTTACGACTCTTAATCAGATACAAAATGGCAAAAATGGCTGCTTCGTTCAGCACTAAAACAGCATCCGTTCTCGAATTAAAAGATGGAATAGGATGGAAACACACTGTCCATTTCATTCAAGGGAGACAACATTTATCGGCTTTACATTTCATTTGACGGATTTCTATTAAATTTGCAACAAAATTTCATTTTTTTAAAGATAAATTCGAGTCGTTATGATTAATAACAAGCACCTGCCGATGTTATCTGATTTCAAACTATTCATCGACAATCTTGGATGTGCTAGAATTATCGAGCATTATGCTGATGTTTTATTTGTGTTTTGTGATGTGAACTGTCACTTTCTTGAGCACCTGCTTTTGTGATTGTTACATGTTTAAACTCTGGAATCAACGATATTTGCCCGGAGATTTGGCAACAGAATTGATGGCTAAACGTGACCAAACCCAAGACCAAACGATAGGTACCATCGATACTGATCTTCACCGGATGCCTTAGATTGGGGAAGTCTGTTGAGGTAGTGATGGAAATCAGTAAAGACCTTTGAAATATCCGAGAATTCCCATTCGTGACATATGCGTTTCTGTACTTCCTATAACGTGTGTAATGCGTTATAATATCCCCTCAAAATTTCAAGAGCACAGCTACCATAAAACATATAATAATGAAACTGGAACTTCACATTTGATGCAGCAAACAGGGAGTTCCAAATTTTTGAGTGATGTCACAACTGTGTCCAAAATGTGTACTCTAAAACACTTGAAGCGATAGGGCACCTCAGCCATCATCAGAAAAATGTGTGGACTCTTCAAGGAATCACCATAAATGAATTTCGAACATACGATTTTCGAACAGATTTATTAACCAACCATACTAAAGGGTGGATCAGCAAATTTGTAATGACCTTATCTTGTAAACTGAAGTACGCCTACGCAAACTAATTCCATCATCGGATAGGAGAGAATTTTCCCTAGCCGACGATGTTGTTCATTTGGCAAGGCGAGCTTCGATATGCGAGAAAAGAGCATTACAAGATTTGATTACAAAAGCTGATCCGCTGGGTTGCTATATCACGACATTCTTTTCTTATAAACAAATGGCTGTCATCGTTACCTGTTATGATACTTATAGAGATGTGTCCATATATAAGAGATTTGACCGATAAAATTCGATATTATTTGTTTTTAGGAATTTAAGCACGATTACATCGGATGAATCCGATAAAATGGATTTCCCCGACTATAAATCAATAAATCAAACTTTAGAGTAATTTTTGGCACAATTTCAATAAATTTGGGACTTTCGTCACCCCTCATTCACTTTTTCAGAGACAGTGACTATAGTCAGTCAAGTTATAGACCGGCCAACGTGAGTTGACGTATCCAAACAATTAGTCAAATAGTATGGAAAATGTTCGTTTTTGATACTACATGGCAGCACATTGACAGGTCTATGACCGTCTATAACAGTGACAGCTCGTTCATGTGGTGGATTTGAAAACGCGCGAATTTCAAATGCGTGTCGCAAAACGCATCGCACGTGTAATTTGTTTAAAGATGTAAAACTAAAGGGCGAACACGAAATTATTGCGACACCGAAAATGTCATGCCAATTTTCTTATAATGTTTAGAATCAAACCAAAATTTTAGGGTAGTTTTATACATATATTTACTTCAAAAATCAAAAGAAAAGTTAATCGATGGAGCCTTGAGTGTAAAATTGAACGCATTTTCGCTTGATGCCCTTCATCAAAGTCTTTACAGTGTCATCCGGTACCAGTTTCTCAGTTTTTTTTCCATTTTCTTAACATGTCCTTCTCGTCTTTGACTGTCTTCTTGCTCTTCCGAAGTTCCCGCTTCATTATTGCCCAGTACTGCTCCACCGGGCGCAGCTCCGGACAGTTTGGCGGATTCATGTCCTTTGGAACAAAATGGACAGAATTGGCCTCATACCACCCCAGGACACTTTTAGAATAGTGGCATGATGCCAAATCTGGCCAAAATAGCGGAGCTTCGTCGTGCTGCTGCAAGAACGGCAAAAGGCGCTTCTCGAGGCACTCAGATTTGTAGATCTCGCCATTTACTGTGCCCTTTGTCACGAAAGGCTCACTCCTCAGTCCGCAAGAGCAGATGGCCTGCCAAATGAGATATTTGGAGGCGAACTTCGACATTTTCTTCTTCTTAAATTTGTCGTCCACATCGAACTTGCTCTTGCCGGTGAAAAACTGCAACCCCGGAATTTGCTTAAAATCGGCTTTTATATCCGTTTCGTCGTCCATCACACAGCAGCCATATTTTGTCAGCATCTTCTCGTAGAGCTTCCGTGCCCGAGTTTTAGCCGTCGATTGTTCCCGCTCATCGCGGTTTGGGAAGTTCTGTACCTTGTATGTATGTAGTCCAGCTCTCTTCTTTGCATTCTGGACGTAGCTCTGCGACATGCCGATGTTTTTAGCCAAATCACGGCTTGAGACGTTGGGATTTGCTTTAATCATCCGCTTCACCTTTCCCTCCGTCTTTTTGTTCTCCGGTCCCGGTTTTCTTCCAGCTCCTTTGCCGTGGTCCAACGTCAACCGCTCCTGGAACCGCTTCAACACTCTGGAGACGGTTGAATGGTGAATGTTCAACATTTTTCCCAACTGCCGGTGCAACAGGTCAGGAAATTCCAGGTGTTTGAAAAGAATTTGTTCTCTCAACTCGCGTTGGTTCACCTCCATTTTCGTTGAATCGAAAAACACGACTTCGAGTTTGACAGCATGTACACAATACACATCAATGAGAAAGTGTGCAAAATTTGGTTGATTTTTACCCAATGGTAAAAAAGTTATGCCCTGTTGAATGTGTCGCAATAATTTCGTCTATACTCTCTGTACTCTGTATTATTCAACGGTTCGGACGATTTCGAAGATTTTACGCAGCAGGAGAATGCATACGATGAGTGTTTCTCAGTTTATGAAAGTGAAAAGAAATAAATTTAACCCGCCGATAAGACTACAAATAGAACATAATTTATTTCCCTAACAAATTATTTGATTTTGTATCATTTTGATGTATTTAGTGACAAACTAACTCTTTTCTGAAATGAACTTGGTGGCCCTGAAAAGGGCCTTTTTGTAACGTTGGTGATAAGTTTTAACCTCCGAAACCGTACAGAGTGTGTCCCTGTCGCTTCAGAGTGTAGACGACATCCATGGCCGTGACGGTTTTGCGCTTGGCGTGTTCAGTGAAGGTGATGGCATCACGGATTTTTCTAGGAACACCTTCAGCACACCTCGGGTTTCTTCGTAGATCAGACCGGAAATACGCTTGACACCACCACGTCGAGCCAGACGACGGATGGCAGGCTTGGTAATATTTACCCTGGAAGTTATCACGCAGAACCGTCCGATGACGCTTGGCGCCTTCTTTTCCAAGATCTTTGTCTCCCTTGCCACGACCACTCATTGTTGCTTGATGTTTGTCGTTGAACGGTAGAATCGAAACTAAGCCAAAAGCGCGTGTGTGTGTCTTTGTTTTAACGGGACTTTAACCGTAAACGGTCATTCGTCCCTGTTTGCTTCAATTAAATTTGGTCATACAATCCGGTTGCTTTCAAGAACTCCAGCAGCTTCTGTTCAGTGGGTGGTGATAAAACTTCCTCTATGGTTGTATCTAGATTATAAGTCAAACGTTCGGTACTGTAGGTTGTACAATCTAACAAAAGGTGGGGGATGGACAATGGGACACCGCATGTGATGCAGTTTGGAGGTTCCTCTTTGGTAATTCGGTAGCTATGGGTAAGACGGGTAGCACCAATTCTAAGTCTGGAAAGAATACGGCGGTCTATGGTATTTTTATTATCTGGCCAACGAGATGTAGACTGTTTGATTCTTCTTAGGGTGAAACCTCGGCTATTGAACCGTTCAAGATCCCAGCTTTCCCTGATTTGGTCCTTTACCCATCTGACAACGTCCATAGATGGAACATCAACTGTTTCGGGATTAATTTCTCGACCAGCACCAGCCAATCGGTCCGCCTCCTCATTGCCTTGGATACCAGAGTGACCTGGGACCCAACAGAAGGAGACGTGATTAGCGATGGAGGATGTTTCTGCTGACATGAGCCAAGGATGTTTCATGGAACTGGAGTCCATTTCGCGGAGACAGCTTGCTAAATCGCTAAAGATGACAGTTGGATTCTCAGACTGTGGAGGGTTCAAGTTGGAAGCTTTCATGAGGGCATAAGCTTCGGCACTGAAGATGGAACAAGATCTAGCGAGGGAGGAACTAATACTGGTTAATGCGCTAGTGATACCATAGCCGACCTTTCCATTAGAAACGGAACCGTCGGTGTAGATGTGGAAGTAATTATTGTATTTTTCTGAACGGAGATTGTTAAAGAGTTGTTGTATTTTTAACGGGGGATCACCTGCTTTTACTTTTCGGAGAAGAGAGAGAGATCTATCTTAGGAGGTGGTTGGTTCCAAGGTCTGTTTTTGGTTTTGGGTAAGACTGCAACTGGAGGGAGATTTAGTTTGGTAAGGGAGTTGAACAGATCGTTTGCTCTTGTTACTAAGGGAGCTTCTTGACTACCTTTCAGACTTAACCATCGAATAGCCTTAGTCACCACGCAGACTGTTATATAATGTTCGAAGAGGAGCTGACCACACTCGGCCATTATAGCGGATATGGGACTAGTGATGAAAACTCCGGAAGATTTTGGGCAGAAGCCAGCCGTTAACTATTTGCATGATGGATGTTCTATGTGCACATGGAATTCTTGTCCCAATCGTCCTAATGACCTGTAGCCGCCGCTCGGTGATTTTCCGAACAACGTCTGCGTGGTGTCTAAAGCTGAGAGTCCGGTCAAGGTAAACTCCAAGGATTTTCAGAGTCTGTCCTGCTTCTATTGTGGTCTGGTTTAAGGTTAGTTGGGGTAGTTTGCTATTACTACTAATATGGAGGAGTTGGGATTTTTCAGGGGATATGATGAAACCTCTTTCATCAGCCCATTTGGCAACAATATTGACTGCGGATTGAATCCTTTTTCTAGCTAACAATTTGAAAATATTGAAAGTGATGATGGTAATGTCGTCTGCATTAACCAGTATATGGACATTGGGGGGAATAGTATCAAAAAGGGATTGCATACAGATGAGAAAGAGTGTGGGTGCGATTACTGAACCTTGGGGGATACCGTTCTCTTGAGACCTGACCTCAGATCGGTTGTTTCCTATGATGACTCTGAATCTCCTATCGTCAAGAAAACTTTGAACGTAGTGACCCATGAGGCCCTTGATTCCCCATTATTCGAGCGACTTTAGGATGGGAAAACGCCATGCACGATCGTAAGCCTTCGACAGATCCAGAGAAACACGGTCACCATGCATACCTCTTTCAGGGTATCCATCAATGAGATCCTCTAGCTCCGTAAGGTAATCATCCGCTGACTTTTCTGGACGGAAAGCAAACTGGCGATTGTCGAGTAAGCCTTGGGACTCCATTTGAGTAATGAGTCGTCTATTTACCATCTTCTCAAAAACCTTCCCAATACAGTTCAATAGAGTGATAGGCCGGTAGCTGTCTGCATTATTCTTGTCTTTTCCGGGTTTAGGGATGGGAACAACTAGACCTTCTTTCCTGTCAGTGGGAATTTCTCCCTGGTCCCATATTTGCTTGAACATAGACAAAAGGATAGTTTTACCGATTAGGGGAAGATTTTTGAGAAGAGGATAGCCTACGTCGTCTGGTCCAGCGGATGAACCACTTACCCTACTCAGAGCCCACGCTAGTTCCTTGAAAGTGAAGTCTTTGTTCTATTCCAGGACAAGATCAGTATCAAAGCATGGTGGAGAAGCCTCAGTGGTTGTTTTATGGGACAAGAACTGTTCAGAAAATATGGAGGAAGATGAGGCCAGGGAAAAGTGATCTAAACCTGCTGAAAATCTTAAACCAAAAGCGTAGTTAGCAACCTATTATATAGACAACCAGCTGATTATTTTCTCGCTTCCCATTGGCTACATACAGGCATAATGATGCAGCTTTGTCGATATTGGGAAATTCTGCGTGATAACATCCAGGGCCTGCTATCCGTCGTCTGGCTCGACGTGGTGGTGTCAAGTGTATCTCCGGTCTGATCTACGAGGAAACCCGAGGTGTGCTGAAGGTGTTCCTAGAAATTATGATCCGTGATGCCGTTACCTGTACTGAATACGTCAAGCGCAAAACCGTCACGGCCATGGATGTCGTCTACGCTCTGAAGCGACAGGGACGCACTCTCTATGGTTTCGGCGATTAAAACTTATCACCAACGTAACATTGGTGGCCCTGAAAAGTTAGAAGTCATTTCAGAAAAGAGTTAGAAAAGAAATTATATAGAGTATTCCCTGCTTCCAAGTTTGGTTACAGGTTTACAACTCCGGAGAGCAGCGGCGCCGGTGGTAAGCGTAATTACCTGGGTTCGAACTCCGGCCGGCGCCACCGGGATGTTCTGAGGCATAACATATCTGATCACGCCTTCCTTCGGAAGGGAAGTAAAGCCGTTGGTCCCCGGTTCATAAGTTGATGGGTCGATAAGTAGGGTTCAAGTGTGGGTAGCATTGGTGCTCAGCACGGAAAACAAGATCGACGGAAAACAAATCCAAGGAAAACAAGATTGACGGAAAACAAATCGTTGGTGGCGTGTGGTTCTGAATTGGCAGCAAAATGTTCCGCAGTTGCATCCTCCCTAATCGTACTCACCCGGAGATCGGAGGCGAATATCACTTCAACTTGTTTCATCTAGGATCTGGGAACCATTCTTTGATGACTGTGCTGGGGAAGCAGCATATGCATGCACGTAATTGGTGAATTTGTCAGTTATTTCGAAGCTTTTGGACAATGCTTGAAATTTACCACTTTTTCAATATTTTCAATTTGAAAATCAACAGTCAAAAGCATTGTTATCGATGCGTAGAAATGTTTCTGATCGATTGTTGATATTTTTTTAAATTGGTCCAGGGCCAGCTAAGTTATTAACGTTCAACATTTTTCATAATTTCATTTGTAGGTTTTCATAAAGTGTACCCCCATCTTCCCGAAAGACGTAGTCCTGCGTCAAAATTGAAAAGTCTGTAAATGTATGTAACGAAAAAAAGGTCCGTCAAAAAAATAAAAGTCACAGACATGTCTGTAAATTTGGCATCTCTGCCGTAGACCTTGATTGGTGTTACATTGGCGGAAAATAATTTCATCGTGGTGGGCTTCATCCTGCCTGAACTGGAACCTGTAGGAATAACGGAAATGTTGGCTCCAGTCGATCAAAACTGCATAAGAGCAGAACAAAGGTTAACGTAGTCTATACACAACAACTATTCAAACTAAGGCTGAATTAATATCGTTGGAAGAACACTTGTTAAGCATACAAATTGTAACCTGAGTTGCAGGTGTTTTATGCTTATTTTGGTCATAGTCTTCATTATTAAAATTAGTGAGAATAATGAAATTCTCCAAATGAGAACCCTAATATTCCTTCCTTGTCCCATCTGACTGTAGTTGATTAAATTGTGCAATTCCATCAACCACGGAGTTGCAATAATTTATGTTAACAACACTCAGTCTAAGCTAAGCTAAGCTAAGCTAATTAATTTATGACGTAAGAATTCGAGAAAAGATACAAATGCGCGGCAATAACAGTCTGAATATCCGTTTTAGTTTATGTATGTAGTTAATTTTCCCGTTAGATTTGAAGAAACACAAAACTAGCGTGAGGCCACAAACACTGTAAACCGTTAAGTTGAACTCGGTTGGAAGGGGTACGATAATCACAGGTAGTATGCTGGTCTGAAATCATAATTGAATTGCGACAGTACGGTTGCTCAATAATTTGCATTCGTTTCTCTGCTGATGCTTCATTTAGGGTGACATTTGTCTTTGTCATTGAGTTCAACACCTCCGAAATTGAACGGTAATAACTACAACTCGATTTCTATTGTAATATAAGGGCTTCGGTGGCCTAGTGGCGAACATTTTTGCTTTCTGAGCAGAAGATCGGGGGTCGATCTAAGTTCCTTCGTATTACATAGTTTTTAGTGATGCGATACAAGCAAACGATCACATTACTTACATTGTTGTAACCAGGTCTTATTTACTCTTCCTACTTACTAAAATGCCACTCGTAACAACCGTGTGGAGGTTAACTCAGACACTTGTAACAACGGTGGTTATACTATTTTTTCAGTATTTGTTACTGACATGTGATTTAATTTGACTGGACTTGGGCATTCAACAGGTTTAAATCAAATGAAGTAGGTAAAATAATCGTTTGAATGTTTATCCACATGTTACTGAGACTGCAGTTTACTCGATCGTATTACGTATCGTACACTTAGCTGAGGGCAGTCAACACAAACCCAAAAAATTATGAATTTTAATGGTGATGTAAATATCCATGCATGCTAAAATTGAAGAATGTAAACTTCCTTTTCTCGTAAACTAGCAACTTGCAAGAAATATTGCTTACAAAGATGGATGGTTGCATACAATAATAAAAATATTTCATTAAATGACTCATAAATTTACACGATCTGTAATGTTAATTTGTATTATAAGTGACGCTCCATTTATGTGCATCATAGTGACAGAAATTTACACTACTTTTTCGAACTGTGTTCTAGATGGATTTTAAATAGTCAGGAAAAATAAAGCTTAGAACGGTATGACGTACGTGCTAATCATGTTTCCTCAAAACGAATTACATTTTACAAATCTCTCTTTGTTAGGAAGACATCAACCAGCGTCAATTTGTACTGAAAATTTCCTGCAAGCAAAAAAACACCAAGCCCAGCAATTAAGCCCTGCACCCGCTGAGAACCAGAAATTACTACCGTCATTCGTTGCAGATTTCAAATCCCACCCCAAAACTCCTCAACACTGTAGTGCTTTGTGTGTACGTAAATGACGAGACACCCGTTTTTACGGGCACCCGTCGTGACCCGTGTAAATATTGCTCACTCGGCAATCAACTGAAAAATCACGAAATTCAAACCCCTCCTGCTCCCTTAAAATAAAAACTCCCTTTCGCACCGCATGGCTCTTTTGATGACCAAACAGCACACTCCCATGTAAAACACCATTTCGGATGAACCAGACGGTGATGGATCAGAACAAAAAGCCAAACATGACCATGAGTGGGAGCGCTTAATAAAATAACCGTCTATCGATTTCAATTCAATTAAGTTAATCAAGTTATTTCCAATCCAATAAAATTCAATCCCAACACCAGGCTGGCTGCCGACCGGTCCAATGTCCAGGCTCTGTCTCCACCGAAATTTCATGCGAGGGATGGTCGGATGGATCTGTTGAAGGCTTTGATTTCGGTGGCATACATGTTGAGTATGCTTGTGCTTGTGTCTCGTCAATGGTCATCATCGAATTGCTGAGGAGGCACACAGGAAGCAAATGGCAATAAAAAACCAGATCCGGAAAACCCTTTTTCAGATCGGCCGGATATTGAATCGGAACAGACGGCCGTCAATGATGATGACGATGATGAGTACACACAGACGGATCGGATCCGGACGTTGATGCAAGAGAAATCCAACGAGCTGCGCCGGGGCTTCACAATGACTCGTTTCGAAGCCATTTTACATCATGAATATTAATTAGTTTAACGAGCGGCCTCACTTGCACTTTCTGCTCCCGGGTGGGTGGCAAGCGTGACATAACTCGGTGGTGATGGAACGTGAATTTTCGTCTGACGACGGACGGCATGACGAATGGGGGCTCAATTAGTCGCTGTGGGAAATGACAGCTGCCAGAGGCGATGTTTCTGGTCTATCTGTCGTCAGGCAGGGGACTTCACTGCAGGGTAACTCTGATCTAGAGATGTAGAGCAAGGCATGAACGTGTGGCAAAATGGTGGAATAAGCTACCATCAAATCTCAGTCGAGAATCTTCTTACTGGCTGTGACGTCCCAAGTGGATCGAAATGCTTGCTCTTTACTTAATGTTTTATGAGAACTTGATTCTTGATTCTTGATTAGAAGAATGTCGAATTATTTTCATCCTAGTTGCAGAGTGAGCTACATTAATGATATTTGTAACTCAAACTGAACTATCTTCAAAAGGGGAACGTTTTCATCGAATAATGCACAGAAAAAAAATCCTAATTTTTTTTGTGATGTAAACATTCATTCACGTAGACTTGTATTTCATTTCACGCAACCGAGTAAGTTGCAAACAATGTTGTTTACAAATATGGGCTTTTGTATACAATATTTGCTACATTGCATGAAATGTGTCAGAACTTTACACGATATATAATGTAAACGTATATGATATGCGACACTCCATTTATGTGCATCATATTGAACAGAAATTTACACAACTTTTTCGAACTGTGTGTTTACAGAAACCTTTTTGTTCCATAAATAATTATCGCGATTAGAGCCGTTTTTACGGAGATAAATTAATTTAAAGGTTTGGAAACCCCACCAGCCACCTAATAAATGGTTATGAAATATTTTATCTCGGAAAATCCTAGTATGAAAATTTTGATCATCTGAACACCCCCATATCGCTATTCATTTATTTGAAAAAAAAAAATCTATTCATTATTCCAATTTCCCCTTGCTACCGTAAAACTCAAACACATAATGTCATAAATGGGAAATTTGTACCATTCCAAGGTCAGCGACTAATTTACATCTTTATTCCAACAAACAGTACATGGCTTGAACTTGCTATCGTCAACCGTTAAACACTCAACACCCATGAGAGCAATTTTTAAATAGAGGTAGTTTAGAATATTGGAATTGTATCTGCAGTTTATGCCAGGAATTTGTGTACAGTAATAAGCTATGATTTCATGCGATCGAAGTGTGCCTTGGCCGCGATTAAACGTGTTTGTTTTCTATTGTCGGGATTTTTTTTTTTTTTTTGCGATAATCTTCTGTCAGCGTTTTGGCTGGTGGCGCTACGCCATCCGGAAGAATTTTCGTTTGAATTATTTCCAAATGTATAGTCCAGTTCAGTTTTTACGTATTCAGTAACCGTGTTGTGCCAGTGTTAGTTATTTAGACCGTGAAATCAGCATGGAAAGAAAATATTCCCATTGATTAAACCCTGTTAAGCCGTGCCGTTCTTTCTGGATACTAATTTGGTGAGCTCGTTCCTTAATTTTTGTGGTAATTCTATCGTAAATATTTTTTTTTAAAATCATTAAATACGCGTCAATCAAATTTTGCGCTACTGTTTTATAGAAAGTTTCAGTACATTATCAGCATCGATACTGTACCGGAGCGGGGCTTATTGTAAGCAAAATCTTCGGAAGCATGCGATCTTGAAATGGGCTAATGGGTATACGGTAAAGCTATCACCTTCGAACTCCAGAGTTCAAACTTTTTGCAATCATAAAAAAATGGCTACAGGTAGATTTTATACATAATACCACTGCAAGATCACTGCCAGTCAGGAGTGTGATTGTAGATACATACAGTACATACAATAAATGAACGAATGAAAAATTGCATTAGTCAAATGTGTCAAAATCAGTCTGTTTTTTTTTTTATAAAATCTTTATTCTGTCTTCCTAACATATAAACATGTCTTACAAGCTAAGCTATTCTAAACTAATTACAGGCATTTATTTCTAAGAAGAATTTGAAGCTAGGCAAGGAGATCATATGTCGTTCTGTTTCCAAAATATATGGACTAAACTGAACAAATTTTTTTAGAATCATAATTTTGTCATCCCTGCTAAACTCTTCTAAGGTTGGAGCTATCAAACCGGAAAAGGTTAAGAAGCGCATTAAACGAGGATCAAATCTGTTTAGTAAATGTCTAATAAAATAGTTCCATGACTGATTGACCGAAAAACGTTTACAAAATATATGCTCAAGATCTTTGAGGAATCCGCATGATAAGCAATTAGGGTTGTCAGCAATACCTATGCGATACAAATGAGCTCTGTGATCAATTTTCCTATTATAAAGTAAATAAAGAATAGATTTTTCATTTGGGTTCAGGTTCTTTAAGTTAATATTATTCCAGACACGTGGCCAATTGTTTTGTTCTTTAGTTTCAATAGTTGGTCTAGGCAATGATCCAATTTTATCAGAATATAGTTTTGTCATAGAAAAAGGTTGTGTTAGATCATGTTCGTAAAACAAATTCATGGAAGAAGGATACATGTGTGGTAATATAGTAACAGGTTTCCTAATGACTACTGACTACTGATATTAGGCAGAATAAAAATTTTCAACAAACACGTGTCGGTCGAATTAGGATTTATCCCAGGCTACTATTGTAGAAAAACATAATTGATAGATATTGGGCAGAACGCGTTGGAATGTTTAGAAAAATAGGGCGCACGCTTGATCCGGTTTAAGATACATTGTTGATTGCTTTCGGGAACGTGATTTCATTTTAATAACTTGTTTACTTGTTTAACCATTGAACGTCGCGTGAAAGTGGAACTTAATGAAGGCATCAGTGCTTTTTCGTAACTTTTAGTTTTCGGATTAGAAAAATCATCGGTTGCAGGACAGTGTTACCGATTTATATTGGATAATCCAAAGCTATGTTGATCATTATAACATTAAATTTTGAATAACAAATGATAAGACAATCTTATTCAAATGTCGTAATAATACCTCTGACCAAGGAAAAATGATTTATATAGTTTTCATAAAAGTTGACGATACAAATACTAATGAGGAAAGGAATTCCGCATTTCCTTTTCCCAAGTCCTTTTCCTCCCCTTCTTCTCTTTTCAGAAAGCGAGTAATGGCGCTATAACCATATGCCATATAGGGCTAGGACAAGAGTTAGTGCTCAGGTCCCAACCGCTAGAAGAAAATGGTAGCGAGCAAGGGCGCTATAACCTAGGCGAATACAGCATTCCCTCCGTATAGGTAACGTCCGCACACCGCTCTCTGTTGTCCTTCGACTGAGGTCGGCTGGATCGATTGAGGGATGGCAGTGGGTTGGCGGTGCCGTCCACGCTTGTACGGAGGGAGGTCTGTACGCTCGAACACAAGGGGTAAATACCTGTGTTCCATCCCAGGAGATCGGACAACCAAGGAGTGTACATTAACTTTCTTAGCTCTGTCACTCCCAACGATTTATATAGCCTATTTTCAAATCCTGCATACGGAGCGGTTGGTACGGTATGTCCCCGCTCTTTGATTACCTGTGGATTAAATGTTAACCACTGTCTATACTTATTAAGTAGACATGGTAAACATTCACTTCCACAAAAATTAACTAAACGCTACACAGTAGGCCTGGCCGCTTTATTGTTTGTTTCACATCCTTGATGTGCAGCAAGCATTAATAATGACAAGAAAAATGATAGATGTTTCATTTTCCAGGATTCTTTCAAGTACTGGCTGTGTATGTGTAGACTAGACTAGACTAGACTAGAATTTGTGTACAGTAATAAGCTATGATTTCATGCGTCAACTTTTGTACTTCGGATTTAGTATATTAAAAGACTTGCTTACTCTAATTGATAATTAATAAACAAACAAACACACTTTTAAATATGACTAGTTCATTCATACAGCAGATTCAAGTGGTCTTCTTGCCTTTGCGTTCCAGTCATAAAAAATACGCTTTCCAAAAGTAAATCATGATAAATTTAAATTGTGCTCCAATAACATTTTAGTAATGATAATATCAAATTTTACTTTCATTATTTATTTATTTATCTATTTATTTATTTATTCTTTTATTCATTCGTTTTTTAATTAATTAATTAATTGACTAAGTGATTTATTTATTTATTTATTTATTTTTTTAACGAGATGAACAAGCCTACAGCCTAAAATCTCAAAAATAAATAAAAAATAAAATTATTTGTTCATCTGATTAGTTATTTATTTACTTATTTATTTATTTATTTATTTATTTATTTTTCATTCATTTATTAATTTAATTATATATTTATTTCTATATTTTTTAATGGATTTATTCATTTCAATTTATTATTTGTTATTATTGTTTGCGTGCATTTATTTTTTCATTAACTTATTCATTCATTTATTTGTTTATTTATTTATTGTTTATTATTGATTCATTGTAAAGGTCAGCCATTTCAATTCAATACCGACCTTTATCTTTTTCCTTCACAACAGTCACAGTTCTCTTATTTCGAAGTGAGTCCCGTACCATGAACACTGGACGCACCATACAGTAGTACAACAGTTCAACCAAACTGAACAAACTTACTCCCAGGCACAAGCCAAGTATTCCACCGCAGTCTGCAATGAAATCCGTTGTTCCAAACAACTCGCTTCGTTTCAATGTGATAAATTGCGTATCTTTAAAGTAAATTGCTAGCTTGGATATTTGTCGCCTGAAAAAGTAATTAACATGATTAAACTCTCCACAAAGCCGCCACGCTTCGACAACTTCCTTACGCCGCAAGTGCTTCCCCAATAGCAGGATCCTCCGGTCCAAGTCGGAGCTCCAAGGTCTTCTTAAAGTCGCACTTGGTTTGCGTAATTTCCGCATCATACTGAATCGAATTGCACCCCGGAATACAATCGCAGGCCGTATACAAGGATTGCAGCTTCTTCAACCGATTCGTGGCCGCTCGCTTTAACATCTTGTTCTCAGCTAATATCACACAAGCAATTTCCGAAGTCTGACAGACTCGCGTTCCCTTGGATCGTGGCATCGAAAACTTAACGCATCCGCACGACTTAAGTGTGAAGTTGGTCACGCACTCGAGTTCGCAGTTGCTTTGACTGTAGATTCGGAAGAACTTCAGCGGTCGTTCGTGGTTGAAGAAGCAGTTGCGTCGTTTCGGCGGGTAGCTGCTAAGCTCTGAGGAAGTTTTGTAGATGATCGGTCGCACAGCAAGTGTCACGTCTTGAGAATAGGACACCAAAATGAACCTCTTCCTGGCTTGTGGATACTCTCTTGGTGAATGGAGGATGATTTTGAACCCCTGCTGCTCGCGGCAGTGTTCTTCGACATCCGTATCAGCCATCATTAGCCTCATGGATAAACCGGCCTCAAATCCCGAGCCGAGTGCACGAATCGGATACGATTCATAGGATTTTCCGGTGACAAAACCAGCATCCTGACTCCAGTTGGTGATATTTTTCCGCCCGTTCAAGTATCTGTACTCGTCATGCAGAACGCCGTCTCGGAACATATCATACGAGGAATAGCCATTGAATGTGAAACAGATACCTTCGTCGGTCACTGTTTCGGTGAACAGTTGTTTACACCTCACGCCATTTACGCGACATGTCAAGATAGTTTGCTCAGCTTCGATGGATATGTTTCGGAGGATATCAACCATTTCCGCGTGGGAATAGTTTCGAGCGTACATCTTCAGGTAATTAGGTTTGGCTTGGAAAAATTGGTCACATATCTGAAGAACCGCCAACAGTCGGTGGAGTCTAGAAACAGTGAATAGAGTTTGATCATTTTACAACTATTACAAAATCCTACCACCTTTCCTGATCAAGAGGCTCCCAAGCCCCACCAAAGTTAGCAAGCCGGTAGAAGTCTTCGGTGAAGTTCATATATTCGGAGTGGAACTTCACTTGTGGGCAAATGGTAACGGCTGGAAAGGGAACCACCCACACCGGAATCGGTCGATCGTCAAACGTTACAATCACCGGATTGTTGGTCCACTTCTGGTATACATTATTGATCAATCTCGCGCAACCGTATACGGAGAGTACGAGCACCGCAATCCACCAGAGACGTTCTAGCAGGGATCTCCGTGAACCGATGTAGCTCATTCCGTGGATGGTGCTGTGTGAGCAGTACTCCTTCGCGAGCCTCTTCATAGTGGATCGAATTTCGATCCATTTTGTCGATTGAGGCCCGTGGATTGACTTACGTATTTGGGGTCCTTGAAACAACCCGAGAGAGTGGTGATTAGGCCCAAATATATGCGTCCAGCCGGCTTGATATTTGAAGGCTTGCATTTCTTTTCTACCGCGTTTCTCGAATGTCCAATAAGAACTAATTGTATAGCTTGTGTTTGTCGAGAGTTGTTATAATGTGACAACTGTGTTGTGCCATAGTAGGTGGTGAAATATTTCATGAATTTTAAATGATTTATGTTGAAAATGGGATCGCGTGCGTGCTATGAGGTTGAATTACGGTTTATTGAGAAGGCGAACAATCATGCAGTGGTCGCATATTACCTGTGAGAGATTGAATTATGGCAAATAGTCACCAGTTTGTTTTTTTATTAATTAATTTATCTGTACAGGCTCAATCGAATAAACTTTACAGAGCCAAGTTATCATTTGCGTTATACATAGTTGATGTCTTAAATCTAGATTTAAAGGAACTGGACCGATTACTCGCGGTTATCTCGAGGTTAGTAGAGATTTACAGTTTTATGGATGGGGAGAGGGAGGAGGAGGTTTGAGTTATGATTTACTATACAAATATTTCATTATTCCTAAAACATGAACTTATTCCTATTCAATTTGGTATCCACAGTGTAATTATACAATTATTACAGAAACAAACATTAAAAAAAAACCCACACGAACAAAACAAAAACTAAACACAAGGTTAGTCAAACTTTCAATCTAAAATCAATATTTTTAAAGAAAACATATATAAGTTTCATAAACTCCAGATTGCGTCTACCCAAAATATCTCGAACTGGAACATTAGGTTGTCTACCTCGAGCCCGAAGGGAATCGTACAGTTCAGATCTGACTCCACGATGCTCAGCACAAGACCAAATAATGTGATCTGCGTCCTGGTAACCTTGTCCACATTCACAGAGATTGCTGTCCCCCAGCCCAACACGGAACAAGTGAGCGTTTAACGAGTAGTGATTGGACATGAGGCGAGACATCAGACGAATGAAGTCTCGACCCACATCCAACCCCTTGAACCAAGGACTCTTCGACACCTTAGGGATGATCGAATATAGCCATCGTCCCTAACTTCTTTCGCTCCATTTATTCTGCCAGCTGACGAGTGACTGTTGACGATAAATGAAGAAAAATTCATCGTAGGCGATTTGTCGATCGTAAATATCGCCTTCCATAGCGCCCACATTAGCAAGTGAGTCCGCCATCTCATTGCCCGGAATCGAGCAATGAGATGGGACCCATGCAAAGGTGATGACAAAAGATCTTAAAGATAAAGCACTTAGAAGCTCTCGTATTTTCATGAGAAAATACGAGGAGTGCTTTACCGGCCTCATAGAGCGAATAGCCTCGACAGAACTGAAACTATCCGTAAAAATAAAATAGTGATCTGGTGGAAAAATAGTCACCAGTGAAATGCCTGATTTTTATTTGAATAATAAAATATTATAGCCAATAAAGTCAATCAAAATTCGCCAGAGCTCCGTTTCCGATGGCGAAGTTTGGAGAACGTTGTAAAAAATCATTGCGGGACTGCAAGTCAAATCGTGGAAGTTCAGAAAATTACGTTAAATTCAGGAAACTGCCCTGAAATGCAGAAAATTCTGAAATTTATTGAAATTTATAGAATTAAAAAAATTTGTGAATGTTCAGTGAACTTTTTAGAAGTACAACTAATTTCATACTGGCGACATCGCTCTGACGAGACAACGAAACCCTACCCCCAAGCTCCTCCACTTTTTCTATCGTTCGACAATGTACCCCTCTATACTCAGGTAAGCCACGAGTATTCGGCCCAACTCCTACTAGACATAGAATTAAGTGAATTTTGTTACAAACAAAGAACAATGAATTATCAGCTCCGTAAAGCTAACGTGATTACGCGAACTAGATAAAAAATAGTTCAACTTCGTTTGAAGAAACTTTGTAGGTACTGAGAACTGTATAGAATTGTAATGAAATTTGTAAACCTTCATCAATGTATGTAAAGTTTCATCAGACATTGATGTAAAATAGCCAACTTTAGAGAACTTTAGTCAATTAAAAAGAAATCAGTGGACTTCGTAAGAACACTGATTTTTTTTAACTTCAAGAAATTTCGTGAAGCATCAGGTACATCGTAGAAGTTCAGGAGACATAATAACAAATCCGGAAGCTCGGTAGATATTCTGGAAACATAGAGCTTCAAAAAACTTCAAGGAACTGAAAAAAAAATGCACGCGGCTGAAGTCTCGAAAGAATATTGAAAACTATGCTGCGAAGAAGTGGAAACTTTGTGCAAATCTAGGAAACTTTGCACAGCTTCAGGGAACATTGTTTAATTTCACGAAACCTCACAGGAGCACCTGGATACGGTTTATCAAGAATGTTTTGACAAAATGCATCAGCACCAGATCTGCCTAGCTAGGCCCAAGGTCAGTCATTTGTCATACACGCTCTACTTTAAGACTCAAACTGCCCGTTCAACAACCAGAGGTCGTGTAACAATGTACAGACAGTAACGTGAATTGCTACAGTTTAAGTCAACATCGCATATAAAAATGACATACATCACATTATGTTTAAGTTAAATCGTAAAGAATGGAAATTTCTGACTTATATACAGTGAATTATTTTTCAATCGTTATGTATCATAAATTAAATTAGATTCCATCGTAAGACTTTTCAAATTGAATTTGTTTTTACAGATTAAATCGTATATAATGTCGAATCAACTCGTTTAAAAAGGAATTAAATTTTGCATGTATATGGCCTCCACTTTTGTACGTTTAAGCCATTTTTTGCATTCTATACGATTTTTTTGTTTGTATATATGTTTGTAAATCACAAAAACCTTTGAATATACGTGCATTCTGGTTGTCTGTTCTTTTTTTTTTTCTTCCTTTATTTAGGAGTTTTTTAGCCGTATGCTAGTTCATCTAAGTAATTCTGGTTGTCTGGGTAAGCACATCAGCCTGGGGAACGAAGTTCTTTTGCCACTTCTGGTTGATCATAAAACTTGATTCTGTCTTCTGGTGATAGATTCCGGAGCATGGGGCCGTACACTGATTACGTAAGGGAAACGGGCGGGAAGGGAGTCTTGCATAATATTCCACAGGGATCTTTTATGAAAATTTAAAGTTGCTAAGAAGTTCCACTGGGAAATTAGATTTGCGGAACCCTGTTGCGGCCATGTTTTCAGCATTGGCTGAAGTTCCTAAAAAGTGCTTAGGGATGCTTTTTGGAACTTTTTTTGAACTTGAAGTTTGCTAAGAGTACGCATCGGAACTTTTTGGAGCCTGAATTCCTCCTGTGCTTTCTTTAGCTTCTAAAGTAGCCAGAAAAATCTGTTTTACCTTTGTTACTACCGTAACATAAGTATTGAAATCGGTTTTCACACGTTTTGTCATCTGTGATCGATAGCCATCGACACAAGCTATCTCACCTGTATAAAACATTCCCAATCGATAGATCTCTGCTCGATCTGACTCGACAGTTTGATTGCATCGTTTTTGACATCGTAGAATCAAATTGAATATGAAAAATCGACCCGGCAAGATTAAATTTGCTGATGGCTGTATGTGCGTCTGTGTATGTGTTTCATCTAGGCAAGTTTTTTTTTCGAGATGACTTATCCGATCAATATGGTTGATACGTGCGTGTCGTATAATCCTGTGTTTTTTAAGTCATGGGAAGGCTTAATATTTAGTTTGTCGTTACCATCTGAAGAAGAAATCGTACGCATTTGTATTGTGTTGAGGCCAAGAGTTTTCAAACTTTACAATGAATTCCAATAAGACCAGTTGGATTTTGTCTCTTTAAATTTGTGCACGGCCCAAATTATAGTTCAGTTTATTCTTTATCACAAAAAGTGCAGAAACTCAGCGATGAGTAAATTATCCCCATGTTTTAGAACCTCAATAAACTTCTGGAAAATGAGGAAAATTAACGAAAAATTTTCTCAGTCTAGTAGTAGTACCAATAGACCGAGAAAATCCAATCGTTACACTTTTTATATGAGTAAATTTTCCAACACTTTCCCGGGGAAAATTTCTCGAATATGGAGAAAATTATACACAAATTAGAAGTGTACTAGTAGCCATACTAAAATCACAATCAGTTTACCTCGTATTCGAGAAGTTTTCCTCGGAAAAGCGTCGGAAAATTGACTCATTCTATGAGTGACCTACGTTTTCGCGAATTTGAGTAACCTGAACTCAAATATGAGTAACTCTTACTCAATTTTAAGTCAATTTAATTTGTTTGGGAAAGTATGTCAAGTGCTTGCTAAAATTGCAGGGGGTGGACTCGTAAGGCAAAGTGAGATAGTATTTAAAGCAATCTGTTGCATTACGTAACATTTTAATGGGCCCTAGTAATTCTTTCATCTATTGAGCATTACACGATAAATTATATGCTTTTATTACTCTGATACATATTTGAATCTACACGCACTTTAGTCGTATAACTTTTTGTTTATGTATTTGAAGATGATGTCTTTATGTAAATCCAATCCTCGTCAGTAAGCCACTGCTTACTGCATAACTCTATTTTTATAAATGCTGTAATTGTCATGAATGAAGATTGTTTAATCCACATTGTTGGGGTGAATGCTTGACCGACGTGCAGATACGGTTAGCCCAGATGTGTTAAAAACTCGTTCACTTGGCTGCCAACCAAGGATATTTCGGCTTTCTAATTTTCCAAAAGCATAGAATATCTCCATCTACAACGTTATTCGGGTATGACGTAATGCACAGGATCTATAGGTGAGGTAGCAGGAAACTCTCGTCCACTGTTTCATTCATCCGGTGTTTTCGTCGGATCGAGAGAAAGAAAGAGTCAGCTAGTTTCCTTCTGCCTCACCTATAGATCTCGCTCATCGAGACGAAACCACTAAACTGGGATTTTTGACGTTTGATCAGCGCACCAAAACACTATCTCTAACAAGTGCGAGCAGGAGGAAAAATAATGATTCATCCACGGGACTGCCATCAAATGTTTCCACTAAGGAATTTCACAAATTTACTGGTCTATAAATTTATGGCCCAAACTTGCATATTTTACAGCCTCTGTCGCTTACACTGCATGTGTTTGTTTTGCGGTGGTTGTAAGTGTGTGAGTGAAATATAGCAGACAACAGAAAAATGCAACCCCCTGCATTACTATGCAGTTCTTGAAACTGCCGAAAACATCAGCAGCGCTGGTGATCCATAACATATTTAAACTCCAACCATGTAACAATAAATGCGGCAAGGTGACAACAAATGGAATGCCTTCAAAACTATTATTACTTTCCCGCAATGGTCAATTAAAAAATGATGTCGTTGTTTTCGAATTGGCAAGCACAATTTGCGTGAATCATGATTTCCTATAACGTTATCTAGAAAAATCTATCTATTTTCCACAACGCGGCGCGACATGTACCAAGCTTAATCATAGAGAAAAAAGAAGAGCTTTCAAATTAGCACTATTTAGAGCATCAAAGAAATTTGGCTTCAATCGAGTTGTTCGCAAATGACAGGCGTTGCAGTCCTGTGGAAAATGCTGACTAAGCAGCCCCTTGGATTCATCCCTGTGTGCTAGATAGAGAAAATGCGAACAAACGTCAAAAAACTAAATGACAATCACTGCCTTATACACGCTCCTTTGAGGTTACTCAAATATGAGTCATACGTACTCATTTTCATAAATACTTTTGAAGCGTCAAATCATGAGTAGTTGTGATTTGTGAATTTGAGTAACATTGATGAACAATAAATAAATAAAGGTGCTTCTCAATTTTGAGTTTTCATCCCATTTGTCGACTCAAAAAAATGGTATTGTGATAATGTAAAAATACGAAGTTTGCCTTTCTGCCGTAGAAGAAAATTTGAAAATTTCGAAATAATTCATTCGAAAATGAAGCAAATTGCTGCCGCCGTGGATGCGGAAACATGCCGTAATGCAAATTGAGAGGTAATTGTTTTGCATTTTGTTTGCTATGAAATAAAATGCTTCATTAAAATGTTTTTTTTTTTCAGTTTTTGGTTTATTTATCCTAAAGAAACAAAGAAAAGAAACAAAATGTTTGCCATTTGTGCATTTTTGACTTATTTCCTTACATTCTGGATATTGTGGGAATGAGTAGAAATAACTTATCAAAAAATACCTATCCGTTTTACTTAAAATGCAGTTCAGGCTATGTTACTCAATTTAGAGTAGATCTGGTTCTAATTAAATTGAGTGATTTTTCATTAAATTTTGAGCAGTGACGAACGAGCGTGCACACAAATTCTAATTTCAACGTGTTCAATATGCAATTTACCGAAAACATGTTACGGGTTTTTCATCAGCGTGACATAAAGTTATTCGGCGGCGTGAACCATTCTACTGCAGCGGCGTGCCGGCTCAATTTCATCGGTGGCGGTGGTGTATGAAAATCTAGGGCGGCGGCGGCGTGGCGCAGCGGCGTACAGTTCTGATTAGAACTGGTACATTGTAAAAGAAATCTGGAAACTATCTGACCAATCAGCCCCATTGGCGTAGCTAGTGAGGGTGCCTTAGGCAATGATGCCACATTTTTTCGAATTTAATTCTGTATTCTCGCATAACATTTGAAAAGGGCCTATCCTCGTTGATCGATTCTCTTCATCGACTTTCTCTTTGATTTACCACGGCAACATAAACGAATTTCGCGCTAAGCTCGCAGGACAGTTCGACAGAAGATTTATAGTCGCTATATTCATAGTCTGGCGGAGAGAATTTCGGGAACCAATTGAGCTGTCAAATAGCATAACCAATCGAGCAAATCACGACCAAGAACAGAAAATAGCACATCAGTTATTGCGACCAAAACTTCCGGAACCCATTTTCTCGTGACTTAAGGCATGCCTACGCAAACTAACACCATCTTTGGGCTGGGAAAAGTTTCCCCTATCCGATGATGCCAGAAGTTTGCGTTCGATTGACTAGGAAAGAATAATCAACGTTTTGTTTATAAAGCTTGATAGTACATTTTCAATTGTTGGTCTACAATATATTGAAATTCAATCCGCCAGACTATAAATATAGTGACTATAGTCAGTTTGCGCCATAATCAACACACTGAATGGGAAATTCATTTGCAGTCGGGTTATTCGCGAAAGAGAAAATCGATGAAGACAGTCGATCACAAATAAAAGGCTCGAAAAATGACTAAAGTTTGCTTTCTAAAGAATTTGTCTATTTTGAAAATCTTGAAAATTGTTAAGTACAAGAATTTTGACTAGAACACCCCAACAAGCCTGGGTTCAATCCCAGTCGGCGCCGCAGGGATGTTCTGAGGCATGACATTTCTGATCACGCCTTCCTTAGGAAGCTAAGTAAAGCCGTTGGTCCATGGTTCATGAGTTAATGGGTCGATAGGTAGGGTCCAGGTGTGGGAGCTGCCTCTCTGGCGTCGGTAGCATTGGTGCATCGCCTGGATACTCTTTCGATTAATGTTTCAATTTCCCCAGGAATAGTAATATTCCTAAGTACATTTAAGGAATGTTCCAAAAATTTCAGGGGCATTGCGGGGTCTTCAGGGATGTTTTATAACCATTTGGAAAATTTTCTGGATCATTAGAACATCCCCCAAGAGCTCGTTCTTCCGGAATATTGTCCTTGTTTCTTTCGACAGTTCCGTAAGCGCTCTGGCTTCCGACTTTCTCCAGATTTTTTTTCCAATCTACCTTAGGAAGTTTCTGTCAGCGTCTCCAAGAAGTTTGGTTTGTCTTCTCCAGGAAGTTCAATTAAACTGCTTCCAGAAATTTCTTTCGTCTAGTTCTGGAATTTTGTCCAGTTGTTTTTTTTTACTTCTTTCGGAAGGTTTTTCCGAGCTTCTTCTGGCTTCCTCTGGAAATGGCTACTTCTGGAATTTATTTCCGGTTTCCAAAACTATTCTGCCTTCCTTTGAATGTGGAATCCGATTTTTTTCTGAGTTCCTTTAAATTTTCGCCAGAAGTTTCTCAATTTATGTCTTGGAAGTTCCGCGGATGTTTTTCCGACTTCTCTCAGAACCTACCTCAAATTTCCTCCAGGAGAGCTTCTCTCTCTGGCTCATGCTTTCAGCTTCCTCCAGAAGCTAATTCAAACATTCCCCAGATTTTTCTTCCGGAATTTTCCGATCATTGACCAAAAGTTAAAATTTTCGCTTTCAAAAACGCCAAAAATATAAAATTAATTAAAATAGTAAATACCGATAAATACCGATTTTTTAAAACCTTTGTTACCGATAAGCTTTAAAACATTCTGGCAACGCTGATTGGTGCTTAGTGTGGTATCTAACAGATACGATGTTGGTGTTTACTTCAGTGTGTAATGAGATGTCTAAGAAGAGAGTTTGTGTTTGATGACGAGTGCACTTATTGGGGACATAAAATGGTGTAAACTTTAGGATACCACATTGGCGATCCTGCCTAAACATAAAGAACCTCAAGAAGACGTTGAAGTACAAGTTGGGAAAAGCAACGGAATATTGATTGAACCCAAATTTGACAAATTGAAGGATTCGGTGACTAGCAACAACATATAGAAGAAGAAGAAGCAAAAGACGAGAAACGGGCTAATCAGGGTGGCCTGTTATATAGGAAAGAATACACTTGAGTTGAGTTGAGCTCAAAACCAAGTATATCTTGTGCTGAGTTTTGCTCATAGGCAAGACCAAGTGAAAATAAAATAAAAGATCTTGTGCTTAATTTAGCTCATACCCAAGATAGTGAAGAAAAATATTACTTGCGCAGAGTTTAGCTCATAGCCAAGGTAATGTAAAAAGGAATATTTGCGCTGAGTTTAGCTCATAGCCAAGAGAGTAAACCGACAAGAAAAAGCTTGAGCTGGGTGTAGCCCATAGCCAAGATTATAGAAAAAGACAAAAATGAAAGATATTAGAACCATTGCATTGACAACAAAGAAAACAATGAACCTGAGATAAAAATGCGCAGGTGAAATTTGTATGACAGAAGTAAATGCATTGAAACGACTAAGTAAAAGCGAAGACAACACATTTAAGCTTGATTTGTTGTCTCCGGTAAAAGGCAAGGTTGTGGGCCTAGTGAAATTATCATATACTCTAAAAAGAAACTAATCATAGTAAGACTTTTAAGTACCATAAGCGGCAGGAGATGGAACGATTTTTCGGTTTTCTTCAATGTTCTTGCTCTGTTTTATCCAAGTATGTCGTTCGCGTAATTTTGTAGTTTTCTTCGCAAGGCAAGGTTTATAACGACTAAGTATGAAAAAAAAATCTTAAGGCGCGATACATATATCAAATTGACAGAAACAACGAAGTACAAGAGCTGGGCTTCTGATATGAGAGGCACAACATAAAGAAAACGATTACAAAATAGAAAATAAAAAACAATAGGAATCGACTTCGATAGTAAGTAGCAAAATTTTATCAAACATAATGCCGGCGTCAATTGGAATGGATTTTCATATGGTTTTCAAATGAGCGGAATTGGTCAATAATGCCAACAAAACATTTGCCTACAAGCTGTGGGTGGTATTTTTTTTGCTGAAGGGAGAAGCAAGCAATAGCTATTGGAATCAGCTAGTTGGTAATATTAATTGACAAAACCGCGAAACTTACAATAATGAATTAGATAAATCAGAATTCAAATTGACTTAGTGCATATACACGAATGACGTGGATAAGTTTTAAAATGATTTTATGACCATATTCCAACAGTTGATGAAAAGTCATATTTTGAAAATCATTCCGACAATCATTTTTTTTATATATTTGATTGTACACTTTATTAACTAAGTGCATATACGGATTTTAAGATCTTTCTTATACCAAGTTATTTAAATGAAAGTGGAATACCATTGTACCTCATCACATCAAACTTGTTTGCTTTATGTTTCCATAGCATACTGGTAGCACTAAAATATTTAATCTAAATTGTTGTTTTAAGTGAAAATGGTTCTAGAAAGCGACCCAACAGGAACAAGAAGAAGAGGCGCGCAGTGGGCAAGGTGGATCGACCAAGTAGAAGGTGACCTGCGGACCCTTCGCAGACTACGAGGCTGGCGAACTGTGGCCATGGATCGAGTAGAGTGAAGACGACTTCTTCGGACAACAGAGGACAACAAGGCCTTAGCCTGATTGCTCCCTCTGTTGTTTTTAGTCTTTTAGTTCATTAAGTAAAATTTTAAACCTGGTAATTTGGAAAATCTAAGTTAGATTTTGAGGGAAGGGAAGGCAGGTTCATCAAAATCTTACCAAATCTTATAATGAGGGGAAGAAAGGGTTGACATATTTAAAAAAAAACCCTTACGTAGGTAGTGCACGGCCCCCAATGGATAACCCACCCCGTCTGGTCCCGCAGAGTTCCCTCTAGCCTCTTCAAGAACAAGCTCGCTCATCTGTTCCTTCCGTGATGACGATGCAACCTTTGACCTGCGGAAATGATCGTCATAACCTTCTATGAGCGATAGAGAAGGTATCCCAAGCAGCATTGCAACTTTTATCGAGGTTTTAACACTCCGAGCACGATGTCTCCGGCAAAACGACTAATTGACAGTGTTTGAAAAATCATTATTCAGAAATGAGGCTATAGATTTTAAATCTATTGATTTAATATAAATCTGTTAGGTTTGTAGTTTTAAATGGCACCAATAGATTTGAAATTCGTTTGTAAATGGCTGAGCTATGATTTTTCAAAAATTGGAAGTTGGCCGTTTCACATTTTACCGGAGGCATCGTGTTCCGAGTGTTAAAGCATTTTACAAGTGTTAATCATGGCCTACATAACTCTCATAAAACGGAAATACTAAATTGGGATGTGCTTTCCAAGCACATCCGGATCACGAATAAGCCCTCCTGCATGCTAGCTAATTCGAAAGATCATTTGTCAAGAATAGAAAAAAACACGAAATATGCTGTATTAGATGATAGTCACCAAAGCTGGATTGTATTGAAATACAATTTACCATTTTGGGCCAGTTTTCACGGCCACAACTAAACCTATTTCAAGTGCAAAACTTGAATTTCCCAGTTTGCAACCACTCAAGTTGCCAATTTGGAACGTCCCCTCACTTTAAATAGGAAAATGTGTGCCGCTGTGTCACTGCACCTTTTGGCAAGTTTTTCCTTTTTATTCCCGGGTGATGGAAACCATTTTTTACCTCCGGTACTCTGCCATTTGCCTACCGTTTGGTAACACAAGTAGCAGTAGCACATCCGCAGCGAAAAACCCAGAGTTGAAGAACACTCTTGCCGACAACCGGTAGCACAAAATCGTTCGTCAAACCAGAAGTGGGGATGCACTCTGAGGATTTTCTCTTCGTAAATCCTCTGTTTGCAAATAAATTCCGGAACTGGGACAATTTCCCACAGTGCACCAGTTCCCGGTGACTTACTAACTTAACTTTTTTTTATTCCAGACCCCCAGAACCGAGTTGCACGAGGACGGTTTTTCCACCGACACCGGTGAGGAACATATATCAATGTCACTTTTTATTATTATTATGTACCGGCAACTATACTACCAACCTGGCTGCCTGCTTTCCATTCGCATGGCTCCGGAGTTTCATGGTTTGCAGTTTTGCACCAACAGCAACTGGTAGGTACGTCGATGCAGTATGGCAGGGTGCAATCCTCCCTCCGGGAAGGATTTTAACATGGAAAAGGATGGTGGTTTTCGATGGGGGAGAAAAAGCGCTACAGCTACAACGGTGACACAATGCACAAGGTGTGCTTGAGGTTGAGAGAAATTTAAAGCGCTACGAAAAAATAAGCCATCTTGGGAAAGGTGATTTGGATCGATGGATTCAGAATATCATTATCAATTTGTAATTCCACATAATGAACGTTACCTGCTATCAACGTTTTCAACAAGCTTATTTGTATTTCAAAGTTACCGCACACGCCAAACCAACGCGGAACATAACTCATTCAAAATTCATGAAACATTTTTCAACCTTCAAAAACGAAAACGCAATGGTGCAACGTAATTGCTACACTCTGCTAGCTCACGTCACCCTGTGCATTGGAAATCAGTTCCCATTCGTACGTTCACAGTGGAGAAACAGCATCATGCAAGCCTTCAGGGATCAAGCCGGCTTGACGCACATTTTCGGTCCGAGCCAACAACGATCTCCCGGATCGGTTCAAAGGCGCAAGCCAATCCACGAATCTCAACGAACCAACTGGACCAAAATGCGATCCAGCCTGAAGGTTCTTGCCGAGGAATACTGCTCGCAAAGTACCATCCATGGAATGAGCTACATCGGGTCGAGGAGATCCCTACTGGAACGTCTGTGGTGGATTACAGTGTTTGTGCTTTCCGCGTATGGTTGCGGAAGGTTGATCGAAAATGTGTACCTCAAGTGGGCCAAGAACCCCGTGATTGTAACATTCGATGAACGGCCCCTTCCAGTGTGGTTGGTTCCATTTCCAGCCGTTACCATCTGTCCGGAGGCGAAGATTCACTCCAATCTCATGAACTTCACGAAGGATTTCTATCGGTTGAACAACTATGATGGAAGTTCAGAATCCCTCGACCAAGAAAGGTAGGTTTTCGACAGAATTGTTTGGTTTATTTAGTAATGGGGACGTTTTTCTAGGCTGGACCGACTGTTGGCAGTCCTTCAGATATGTGACGAATTTTTCCACGTCAACTTAAACTTTCCGCAACTTTACGCACGAACAACTTCTCAGGCGGACGTGGTTGGTATCCTCCGGAATTTATCCGTTGACACCGACCAGACCATTCTGGCCTGTAAAATAAACGGAGTGAAATGTCACGAGCTATTCACCGAAACACTGACCGACGAAGGGATTTGTTTCACGTTCAACGGCTTCTCGTCATATGACATGTTCCATGCAGGCGTTCTGCATGACGAATACGAATATCTTTACGAAAAGAAAAATGTTACCGATTGGAGTATGGAAGATGGCTTATTTGCTGGTAAAACTCTTCAATCCCATCCCATTCGTGTTCTGGGATCGGGATTCGGTGCCGGTTTGACCATGCAGTTGGTTACAATCCTGCAGGACGTCGAAGAACACTGCCGCGAGCAGCAGGGCTTCAAGGTTGTCATCCATCCACCGAACGAGTATCCTCAAGTCACCAAAAAGTTTGCTCTGGTAACGTACTCACGTGATGTAACAATTGCTGTGCGACCAATCATCATCAAAACCTCGACAGAATTAAGAGGCTATCAACCAAAACGACGCCATTGCTACTTCAATCACGAACGACAGCTGAAGTTCTTCCGAATCTACACACAGAGCAACTGTGAACTCGAGTGCGTGACCAACTACACGCTCAAGTCGTGCAAATGCGTCAAATTTTCGATGCCACGTTCCAATGGGACGCGAATCTGTCAAACCTGGGAAATTGCTTGTGTGATTCAAGCTGAGAACAAGATGTTGAAACGTTCGGCTAAAAAGCGGTTGCTGAAGTTGCAAAATTACGACTCTGTATGTGACTGCATTCCGGCGTGCACTTCGGTTCAGTACGACATGGAAATCACCCAATCCGTGTGTGACTTTAAGAAGACGTTGGATCTGCGTCTTGGACCGGTGCATCCCACTGTTAGCCAGTCTATTAGGAGGTTTTGTAAATACAGGGCTTGCATTATCAACTAGAATGACTAAAGTTTGTCCAACATTTCAGGAAGCAAATCTCCAAACTAGGAATATACTTCAAAGAGGTGCAGTACATCACATCGAAACGAAGCGAATTGTTCGGATTGACGGACTTCATTGCAAACTGCGGCGGAATACTGGGATTGTGCCTGGGAGTAAGTCTGTTCAGTTTGGTGGAACTGCTGTACTACTGTCTGGTGCGTCCAATGCTGTTGCTGCGGGAGTCGCTTCGCAGGAAACGAAGTGTATTGATTGTGAAGGATACCGATGGCAATCGGTTTTGAGGAAAATATGGAACCGTATGGCGAAGATTATTTTATACCAATTTAAGAGCTCCCTTCCCTCACATAATCTGAAAGTCCCTCGTCGCCCTTCAAAGTCTACGTCATTTATGCATGTTCTCTTATAAGAATTGTTTTATTTTTAGAGGTTATTTCATATTCAAGCACTATATTGAAAATTAAGCTTTAATGATTTTCATGGTCAAGAAGATCGCATGAATTATGTCAATAAAAATGTAATGATGCTTACATTTTCATATGATATATGACCATTATGAGATACTAAAAAGTGTAGTAGTCAGAAGAAAGAAATCACGCAATTAAAATGTTGAACATAGATTGATGACATTTGATAAAAATTATAATTTATGAAAATTTATGAAAATCGATGAAACTGAAAAAAAAAAAACAGATGATATTTGTTTAAGTCTGTTTATTTTTCAAGGCCAGTCCTAAAACGGTAAATTTGTAAGTGGTTACGAACTAAAATTTGGCATTGCACCCTTACTAGAGCTTGTATCTGAAATTCGCCTTTGCTTCGATAATCGCTCATTCTTCATCGAATTAATAGAGTATGCTTTTCTTTTCGAATAATATTGATAAAAAAAATATTATTAAAATTGATTAAATTCATTTGATGATACACAGCAAAAAAAGTTGTTGAATATTACATCGAAACTGCTGCAACCAGGTCAATCCATCGGTTGTGTAATATCACATTGTACGATGTACATCGATTTTGCGAACAAAATTACATCCATTGATGTAATATTGTATCTGCTTTTTGCTATTACATCATTATTTCATACATCAGCTTGAATTACGTTGATCGATATTACATTTTTTTTTGCTGTGTAGTTGATGAAAATTGTGAAAGAAATTTAAAATAATTGAATAAATTTGATGAAAACATATCTACATAATTGATTAACAAAAAAAAAAGATAATAAATGTGTTTTTTTTTTATTTCAAAACTCGTTGAACACAGTTATAAAAATGTGAATGATGAATCAAAATTGATCAAAAAAATCTATGGAAATTGATAAATCATGATCAAAATAGTTGTTTAAAAGTTATCAAAATTGGTAAAAGTAAATAAATAATATTGATTAAAATTTATGAAATTGAGATATCAACTGCTGATTTTTTTTTGTTAATTGCAAAAGAAAAGATCAATTTTGTTAAAAAAATTAAAATGAAGACTGTTAAGTTAAGACTGTATTCGAAAAAAATGCAAAGGAAAAAAAAAGATCACCAAAAATTTAGTTTGTCGGATGTTTCCGAAACTTTCAAGGAATAAATAAACACATATAAGCTATGTTTTTGCAAGGTTGGTTTATTCAACCTCCTCTCCTAGGCTAAATGCTCGCACCTTGGACTTCACGCTACCCATCAACTCCTGTGCAGCACTTGCTCAATCTTTTGTACACACTTTGATCCACTCTTTCTTCAAATCCTTGTCGTTTTTAAAGACCTTCCCTGTTTTCTGGAACTTGATGAAGGGCACAGAATTTTTCTATTGGGCGAAGTTCTGGCGAGTTTGGCGGATTTTCCTCCGTCGGCATAAAAACAACATCGTTGGCTTCGCACCACTCCATCACCGGTTTCGCGTAATGGTACGATTCCAGATCCGGTTAAAACAGAGTCTAACCTTTGTGGGACCGGAGGAAGGGCATAAGAGGCTTCTGGAGGCATTATTCTTTTTATATTTGGCCGTTGACGGTGCAGTGGTCGTTATGTACGGCTTGCTGAATTTTCCGCACCCAAAGATCATCTGCAACACTAAGTATTTCTTGGCAAATTTGTCGACCTTCTTCTTCCAGAACTTCTCCGGAACATCCAGGCAGAACTTGCTGACGAAAAACTCCAGGCCGGGGATCTGCTGTCTGCGTCCACTTTAATGTACGGCTCGTCATCCAGTACGATGCATTTCGGTTGCACCAACCACTTGCGGTACAGCTTATTTTTCTTAACGACGTGTTCGGGGCAGTGTTGGGAAAATATCAAAAAATCAAATCTCACCAACGCCCAAGATCACGCTTGATTTTCGTAGACAAAAATCAACAAGCAAACTACTGCGGTTGATCTTGCAAGCTGTGATATCACAGCTCGCAATATCAAGCTAACAAAACTCATCAACTGCAAATCTCACCAAACTGTGGTGAGATTGAGTTTAATGATTTTTGATTTACACCCGAATGCAACCGAAACTTCCATAACGGCTTGCAGCAGTCCCTTCGCGTCTGCCATCGGTGAAGATTAAAAAGAGATAGCAAACTATGCTTTCTCTTTCTAAAAAACGATGTTCAATGGAATCATTTTTGTGTCGAGTCAACTCTCAGCTCGATTTTTGCACATTGTGAATAGTCTCGCAATATCAAAGGAGCTTGTAAAATCAATATCAAGCATGATATTTTGTTCCAATATCACGCGTGATATTGCGAGCGCATGAGAGCGGAAAATATCAATTGATTTCTGATTTTGCCAACACTGGTTCGGGGTATCATCCAAACCATTTGTGGAATAGTTCAATAATTTGGGTTATCGTTCGTGTATGTTTTTTTTATTAGGGTTACCTTGAAGACATGATGTCCGGACCGCTTCATTGTCTGCTGGACGAGCTAGACGGAAGAAAGTACCTTCTTGGCCACGTCCCGAATCTAAAGGTTCGGATTGTGCTTGAAGTAATCCCTCACCTTCCTTGCGTTCACGGCATTGGTCGTCTTCGCTTTTCTTTCGCTGCCAGCTCGTCGCTGGGTCGTCATGGTCTCATTGAGTGATTTTACCACACGGGACACGGTCGAATTGACACTTCCAAACTGTTTCGCGATCCACCTGTGGGACTGGCCTTTACACGACCGCTCCCATAGTTTTTTGACGAAGCACTTCTTGCTTGGAAGCCATCTCGATAACCACTTGACAGATTGCGACGAGATTTTACACATGTAAACACTACACTCTAAAAAAATTTAATCAATTTTTACCCACGCAATAAAAAGTTACAGACAAAAGAAAGTGTTACATTTTTTTTAGTACAATCTTTAAATGACTAAACTTGATGAACATAGGGGAAATGGTTCTAATGTTGGCCTATGGATCTAAGATTGGGCCCAGGGCTAAAAATCTGCTATTTATCAATGTTATCTATATGAACGCGTCATTGGGATGATACTTATGGATATTTTTGGTTGCTATTGAAAATTTAGTCGATTGCTGAATTTATGTATGGGCCCTAATTAGCCGACATAGCATCCATTTCTCCTAAATTTTAATTATTGCTTCAATTTTACAACCAGTGCTGTGGTTGTGAGCAGTCGCAGGCAGGGGTTGAAACGGTTGAGTGTAGTATAAAACCACTTGCTTCGTTGTCGTGCCCCCATGCTCTACCGTCGTCTCTCTCACACAACACAAACGGTAGAATAACATTCGAGCAAAAAATAAAACTATCAAATAACTATCATATGATACCGTATGCGTGATAATGATTGCACCATCGTACAAATAAGGTTCCCGTTTCACCTGTAGATATCATGCCTTGGTTTTCTTTGCATGCACGTAACATATAGCTCATACCGTAGTAGGCTATGTATAAAAGAAAATGATTTACTTAGTTTGACAGTTGCACCATGACGAAGTGGCAGCGAATTCGTGATTTGTCCCACGCGCAAATGTCGGAAAAAGACATTTCAATCGCCGTGGGAGTGTCCCGGTGGACCGTCAAAAGGGTTTTAGACCGAGAAAAGAAAGGACAACTATCCGCGAAGGTGGCCACAGGTCGTCCGAGGTCAGCTCGGGTTCCTGCTGCTATCAAAAGGAAGATTCGGGTGAATCCAAGTGTGTTCAATAAGGAAAATGGCAAAGGAACACAGGATCAGTGACTTTACGGCACGGAAGATCGTAAAGGAAGATTGCGGGGCGAAGTCGAGGGCACGGAAAAAAAAACTCACATGATTACCAACCGCATCCGGGAGCTACGAGTCGAACGATGCAAGAAAATCTTGAACTTCCTTAAGCGAAAAAATCCGGAAATCCTGTTCACCGACGAGAGCATGTTTACCGTCGATCCCGTATCAAATTCCAGAACCGACCGGTATATTAGTTCTCTTCCGGTTGAAGACGTGGCCGACGAGTACAAGAACGTGTATCTGACCAAGCATCCTGCTAGCGTTATGGTGTTTGGATTGGTGGCTTCCGATGGCAAAAAAAATGAACCCGGTGTTCATTCTAGAAGACGACAAGGTCAACACGGAGGACTACATCGTGATTTTAAGTAAGTATGTTCTTCCGTGGATCAAAGAACAGTACGGTCTGAAGCCAAATGTTGTATTTCAACAAGATGGGGATCCGTGCCACACCTTGAACCGCACTCAGAAGTGGTTGCAGGAACATCTTCCGTTCTGGGCGAAGGATATGTGGCCGCCATCCAGCCCCGATCTTAATCCGCTGGATTACTCAATATGGCGCGTCATGAAAGCCAAGGCCTGTTCTAAACGCCACCCGAGTACAGCAAGCCTCAGACAAACATTGACCCGTACCTGGAGAGAAATGGATCCAGACTACATTATTAGAACCTGCCGTGCATTCCCAAAGCGTGTGGAGGCCGTAATTGCAGCAAGTGGAAACTCGATCGATGATTAACATAGTTTAAGACTAATAAAAAAACTCGAAAACGAAATTTTTGAGATTTTTTTTAATTTTGACATTGCTCAATGGTGCAAACATTATCACGCATACGGTATGTGTGATTTCGTTCATATTCTTCATTTTGGTGTAAATTTAACCATTTATGATCAAAAATGTTATTACTTGGACATCATTGCTTGCTATTTTCAGAATTTACACAAGCACAAAATCAGCAGCTCTCATTATGAGAAAAAACTAAAATGCATACATCTGTGACGGTCTTCGGCGATAGTGTCGTATGTCAGAGTTAGTCGTATGACTAACTGTACTTTGATAACTTCTTTTGCAAGTGTCGGAGGTAAAAGCAATTGAATATCACAGAAATGTGTCGACTACCGTGACCGCTTACAAGACTGGTTATAACTGAAAAAAATGTTTACAAAATTTGTACAATAACAAAAATTTATATTTGGATACCAAAAGCACAGACAAACAGACATAACACATTGAATATTTTTCAATATAAAACATCGTCACTAAAACACTACCGCCATCTGTTGAGAATACTGTGATGGGTAGTACGCTGAACAGATGGCGTTAGTGTGTAAACGTCAAACGCAAGGGTTATTGACTATGCGCGCCACGGGTGGCGGTACTACCAACTAAAAACATTTAAATTGACCGTTAAATGCGTGTTCGATGAACAAATTGCCAGTGTTATGTCTGTTTGTCTGTGCCAAAAGCATACCTGTGTTTTGGTATTTCAATTGCATAATTGGTATTGGAATGGTATTGTGGGAACATTTTTTTGGTATGTCATGCTCATCCATACCAATTAAAGGTATCAAGATATTCGTTTCTGCTCGGGGAAAAATTGAAAAAAAAAATGTTAAACTGTACCACTGAGACTGAACTTTTAAATAGTTCATCCAATTGAGGTTAACCACTAACGGTGCAAATCCTTATTGGTGGACAAGAGTTAGCGCTACTTAGTGGCGTAAGATATAAATTTTGACATGATCATGCTTTAAAAATTCTTTCACGATGAGGTATGGGAGAAAGTACTAAATCACTTCAAGAATGTTTTCAATCACAGCGGAAAATACTGAATCACATCAGAAATGTACGGAATCACTTCTGAACGTACTGAAACGATTCAGAACAGTTTGAAATTACTTTAGAAAGTACTGAATAACTTTATAAATGAAAAAAGGCACTTCAAAAAGTACTGAGTATCTGAATCATTGCGGCAAATTCACTTCGGAAATAATTGAATGACTTAAGAATGCACTGAATCACTTCAGAAATGTTCGGAATCACTTCGGAAGTTCTGAATCTCTTCAAGAATGCTCGGCATAACTTTGGAAAAGTTCATGATCACGTCGGAAAGTACTGAATCATTTCAGAAAATACTGAATCTCTTAAAAAAAAATCGGAATCACTTCAAAGAGTACTGAATCTCTTCAGAAATGTTTGGAATCACTCCGAAAAGTACTGAATCATTCCAGATAGTTAGCAATCACTTCTGAAACAACTGAATCACATCGGAAAGAACTGAATCACTTTTGAAAAGTTTGGAATTACTTCTGAAAGTTCGGAATCACTTCAGAAAAAATCGGAAATTATTGCAGTATTGAATGGTTTAAGAAATGTTTTGAATCTCTTTGAAAATACTTAATCTTTCCAGAAAGTTTGTAATCACTTTTCAGTCAGAACTGAATTATTTCGGAAACGGCTGAATCAGTTCACAAAACTTCGGAAAGTACTGAATCATTTACATCAATCTTGAAATCACTTCCTCAAGGACTGACTCACTTTATAATAACTGAATCACTTCAAAAAAGTTTGGAATCCCTCCAGAAACTTCTTAATCACTTCATATAAATCGGAATCACTTTGAAGAGCACAGAATCATTTAAAAAAAAGTTCTGAAAGGACTGAAACACTTTAGAAAATCTCGGAATCAGTTAGGAAAGAACTGAATTACCGTAAGACGATTTGATAATGCGAGAAAATTTGATAGTAGAATGCAGTGGTTTAATTTACTTTCTGCTCTTTTTCCGAATTAGAAACATTGGTTCCATATTGTAGCTTAGAGCACTTCCCTTGATATCGTATATAGTTTTTAAATAGTTTTGAAAAATAATTGTCTTAATTTTTGCTTGTTTGAAAAAGCACTCAAACCCTCACTTATGACATGTATTTCCTATATAGCTATCACAAATTCAATGTTGTGTTCTAATTGCTTATAATGTTTTCGGATTATAAACTCATTCAAAGTTTGTAACGTGTCTTCCATTTTCAAGTAAAAGCGGCTTAAGCGCAACTCCCGAAGAAGACCACCTATCAGGGATAGGGTTGCCCGACCGTATTAGACCTTTCAGGGGAAGGCTATGATTTTCCCAAATTTTGGGCGGGAAGAAAGTTGGCTGACTGAAATGGTTCGTGTGCAAAAACATGCAATGAACCCTAAAATGCAACTACTAGGAACTTGTGATCAACCGCCGGCGACAAGTCTGACTAGCACGGCGATTTTAATCACAGGTAAACCGTCTCGTTTCCCTCGGACCAACACGTATACAATTAGAGAGTTGCTCAGTTGTATCCGGAGCCAACCTTCCCAGTAAATTAAATGAGCAAGTAAATATATGCTAACGGAAACCCAGCAATATGAATACCTATTCAAACAGTTTCACTTCATCGGGATCTACTCTCAGTGACAACTACAAAAATAAGTTTGAAATATATTACAAAAAGCTTTATTCTATTGATTTGTGAGGTTCGCAAAAACAGTGGTGATTTTATCCATTTTGTATTATCCGTTGTCTACCACAGTGCAGAGTGTTAATTTGTTCTTCATACTCGTCTCCTACCTGTTCTAATTCTACCTTTGTGTTTAGCTTTGGGTGCTTTTCAATGAATCTAATTCACGTGCATTTATTCGTTGCTTTGCGGCGAAACAAATTTTGTGCAAAATCGAATTAGGTCAAGTAAGGCTTATGCTCGTACGCCTCGTAACCGTGCAATGGTTACGTTTTAGAGTCACATGCGCACCACCAGTAACGCACCACAAAAAGGTGATCTCCCAACGTTACTGGTTTGAAAAGGTAAAAATTTACTAAATGGAACGAACGAACCAAGTTTAGCCAATTGAACCTGAAGGCTGCCTGACATAGTGTTGATGTAGAAGTCCAAATTGTAGACGAAGCTTGACGAAGATCAACAAGAACTAGTCCGATTTATGGTAGTTGCGTGGAATGTCTTCCTTCGATTTGAGATAAACAAATGTTCGGATGTATGTAGTCGATTTTTGATGTGCATTGGCAAGCCTTTTCGTGGCCAATAGTCAGGTTCAACTCTGCGACTCAACGAATGATGGAACTAATGATGGGACGCCTTGTGGAGGTTCCACTTGGCTTCGGAAACAGAAATTGTCTCCTGGGCCTGGTTATGGCCAGATCAGCAACCGATTATAGATATAAAAAACTCCACGGAAAAAAAACAAACGTCAGGTTCGAACACACGCACAGCCTACTCTCTCCCACTAGCTCGATATCGAGTTATATATACATATTAAAAATTAATATCATGGCTACTGCGATAGCGAATTTGTATGGGATTGTTATTCAATAACTCGATGGTCCCTTCAATACCGAGTTTTAGAGAGTGTACTGTAGTTATGTTTTCAAAAATAAGATCTATCTGTACTGATACTACATTACATAAGGAAAGTTTGGAATCACTTTGGAGCAGTTCAGAATCACTTCAGAAAGTATTGAATAACTTGAAAATAGCTAAGAACCACTGTAGAATTTACTGGATCATTTCAGAAAAGCTTAGCACGGACATAATCACTTCTAACAGTACTGAGCTTAACAAAAGTGTTAAATCACTTCGAAAAAAAATGGAAACACTGGATCCGTGAGCTCATAAAATATTTAATAACTATGAAATAATGAAATTGGATTGTTTGCGGAATGCTTAAATAAAACAGCAAAAAAAAGTTATCTTCCATTTAATTCCACTTAATTAATTGTGGTATCGTATTCGTATCGTATACGTCTTTCGACTACAATGTGCAGTCTTCATCAGTGTCATTCCCACTAAAGAACTTATCAAAATCTAACCCCCTTAAGTACCCCTTAAAAATAATAATATTTAATAACTGTTGAATCGCTCAAGGAAAGACTCACTTCCGAAAGTATTAAATTTTTGTACTGATTCAACACTTTCTGAAGTAATGCCATGAGCTCTTGGGAACGTCCGAAACAAGAAAGATATAAACGCAAAAAAACCGGCCTTGAACAGTAAATGCCTATTGAGGTTTCTAACGGTAACATCAATTGTAACAGCACAAAGCTCTCTGGTTGTTGTTATTGAAAGATTTGCGTAATGACGATAGCGTTATTAACTACTCAAAATATCACAATTCCACCACCTCCAGCATAACTTGAACAGCAATGTAGAAACCGAATAGGTAATGATTTTTAAAACGCCACAGGTATTCTGAGTTAAACGCATAAACTGAATCCATGTTTAGGTATCTTTCATTGGTGTTTTTTTATTTTGAATTTAAGTATCATCATATCCATAATTTTGCTCTTATTTAGTCTCGTACTTGAGACTTAAGAAGGGCAACCGAGTGCCTCGGAGAAACAAAAGTCCGTTGCGCCATTGTTTTGCTTAGCGCAGTAAGGGCTTCATACTGTGGAGGTTTTGATTTGGTAGTTTTGGGAGCTTTGTTTTGCTAAAGTTTTGCCCACCAATGTTTAAGAAAATTTAGAGCAGCTTTTTGTTGTGTGGCAAATGCCACTTTCGCCACCGTAGAAAACGGTGCTGCTCATCATGCAGCAGCGATAAAGTGCAAATGTTCTGCAACGTACCATCCCAACTAACATTTTCTGCTTTATAAGCCAAAGTGGCTTATAGCACAGCACTGGATATGACTGGTTCTATGCGATGATCACCGCACCTGAAGCTGCAATCAGTACCAGTATCCAACCTCAAAAATTCGGAGTTCTTCTTTCGATAAACTCCTGAAATTCAATTCCTCGTGGCCAAGATAAAGGATCCATAGCTTTCGACTTCGGTTTGGGACTGGCTACTAACTGGAATGAGACAAAATACAGTGACGACAGTGGCCGGTCTCTCGATATGATCGATTTCCAAACAACTTCATCTGCATGCAGACATTAGCGAGTTTTTCGATGTGTGCTTGATTTTTTTAGATACCCCATAAATTGCCTACAGGTCTATCCACAGGAGATTGTTAATTGAATATTTGAGTAGGGAAATCTCCAAGGTCTGTTTCTTTTCGTGTGTTTGGACTATATTAGAAAGGTTCATAATATCAATATCGAATAAAAATGTGGCCATTAAGGATTGATACCTCCTAAAAGTGCCACTAGCAATAAAGTATAGGAATTCAATTTCAATTCAGAGTCAGCTGAACTTGGTAACAGCATGAGCAAACATCATCTCGTCCACACTAGTCAGTCGACTTCCTTCCGGTTTTGCACTGAGTGTGTGTGTATGACTCATCCGTTTTCCGGGCAGCAGGCCACCCGTTAGTCGTAATCAATTTCCCAAAAGCATATAACTTGATGGAAGAGAGGCAGATACCAAAATTCCGGTCCTATTTTTTAGCAGACTCACACGGTCAACCTACAAAAAAAAATAGGAGGAGGTGAAAAATTTGCCAACTAAGCTTCATTAAACCGAAACTCACTCCCAGTGCAGCATCTGTCATGACCGGGTTGCATTTGGCGACACATGTGTTCCATTCATATGCTGCAAACAGGTGTAGATATACTCGTACTAGGACCCGCCAGGTTGCGCCATTCTGACGATAGATAACGTGGCGATGGTTTCATGCGGACATGGGGCAGTGGGTCCTGATGAAAAATGTGTGTGTTTGAAGCTAGTTCAATTTAGATATTTTATATAATCTCCAGAGTGCAGCGAGCGTACATGACAGCGGTGATGGTGGTGTGTCATCAATTGGATCAGTGAACTATATTTTTGTTTCATTCCAATTGCATTGGAAGGTATACGCTTGAAATAGATGCCTTGAATCTGATGATTAATTTGATGTAGTTTTGCTTTGTGTGTCACTTTGTAGAGCTTGAAATTCCAACATCAGTTGGAATAGTCTCATGAACACTCACCATCCCCATCATCACCCTTTCGCAAAGACAAACATACATAACCTCACACATTGTTGGTTATGTCCAAAGCCACCAGATAACAAGAAAACGACAACTAGACGACAACGGGCCCGTCCAATTCCAACCAATCTCACCTCAAATCCCACTCATGACACGTGTAAGCCAACCAGTAATCTTGCCTCAAGACTTTTCGGACGCATCGTCGCTGATATTCGAAATGGGAAACGGTAAAATCGAACAACAGTTGGTACGCTCTTTAAGAGCCAATGGATGCCTTCCGGGTGCTGGGTCTGACCAACATATTCGTTTCATGAAATGATAGCATCCTGCAGTAGCATTTCTGTGAGTTGAGGTTTTTTGGTCCCCCCTTTCCTCCCGACCTTTGTGGTTTTCGAAAGAATTGAGTCAAGAAAAATCAAATGAACTGGAAGGGACTGTAGATACGAAATGGGGTCGAGCTGTTTTCTTAACTGAAAGAGGATAGGCATGACAATGGAAAGTGCGTTGAATATGCCCATTGTTTGGGTTTAAATCCATAAGAATGGAGGCTTTAAGATGGAACCAGGAAAACTCAAGGAAAGCGATAAAATTATCAATTTATTGTCATTTGATGACGTCTCAACAAAGAGGATGGCCGATTATTGGTGAACCAGAAGGGAAAATCCTCCGGGCTCAATGACTGTTTTTTTTATAAAGGGTTTTGATTTTGCCACGGAACAAATTGTTTTGTCTCCAAATTAAGGAAGATAAGGAATTGGTTAGTCGAATGTCTAACGAAAATATCTGCCATCATGCCACCAGATTGTATTTTATCTAAAATAACAAGTCCTACTAAACCTACATTGTTCATCGAAAAACCTCACCAAACCTTCCATCCCACACAAACAGATTCCCTCCGAATCCGGATTTCGCACGTATCGCGGCCCTAAACCTCAAATCTCACGCACCATCTGGACCACGCAGAACGGTAAATCAACTTCCGGACCTGCACCCATTCACCAGTCAAACTAGGCCCGGACAAATCAACACTGTGAACTCCGCACTGTGTACGTCGACAACGAAATTGCGACCGGATTTCGCGCTCTGCCCTAAAATAACATCCCCAATAAAACCTCAGAACACCAACGACCACCAAACACTGTCTGTCCTGTCATCACGTGTTGTTTTGTGAGTGTCTCCCCCATTCGAGGGGTAAACAATGGCGGGCGTCACATTTTGGCCTTTGCGAAAATAAACAAATAGGAATTTTCTCGCACCTTAATCACAGTTGCGATTGGCGGCGGAGGTGACTGTCCCGCACAAATCAATTCCTTCGTCCGATCGCCAGCGTCAGCGATTCAATAGAATCGAATCGAACGTGATGCAGCATTTCCGGTCCGGCCAGCTCATCGCACAACTGGTCCTTTGTGATTACAATCGGTGACGTGCGACGACGATGGCGAGGATTTTGATGGTACGCATCACTGGATAAATATTGGTCTGTGAACGCACTAACACACACACACACACACACACGCACGTTTGGTGTACAAAATGTCTGCGGAGGTTTGTTGTTTTGCCAGCGAGAAATAACAGACACGTGGTTTTTGCGGAATGGGTAAAGACAAACGGACACAGTTTGTTGTGATCGAAGGAAGGTGAGCTTTGAATTGAAACTTAGATCGCTGCATAATGTTGGGGAAAGATTCTGCAGTTTAGTGCCTACACCTTCAAATTTCGGTGGAACATTTGTAGAAGAGATCATAAGAATAGAAACCGGAGAAATGGGAACCTAAGCCACTTTTAAAAGTTCGTGGGAGACATTTGAAAAAAAAAATGAAAGCATGAAGCCATCGCTGAATCCATCGAGTTGGGTAAAATATCGAGTTGTGGAGAGATGACTGTTACGTCATCCCAGATGCTTTTGGCTACCGCTATTGTTATCATTGAGGACAGTCAAGGATCACGCTATCCAGCTCGTGCCCTACTCGACTCTGGTTCGGAATGTAATTTCATTTCGTAAGATTTGAGTAGGTTGATGAAAGTACCCAGCTACAAGGTCAATTTTTCAATCCAAGGAGTTGGATTATACGCAAATACGAGTGTCACACGAAAGGTTCAAGCTACGGTCAAATCTCGGATTTCGTCATATTTGCGAACTATGGACTTCCTAGTACTGACAAGGGTTACTGCCTGTTTGCCTACTGCCTCGGTGCAGTCTAACAGATGGGAGATACCGGAAGGAATCAAACTTGCAGATCCAGAGTTCTTTCGATCAAAAAAGGTGGATTTGGTGTTAGGAATCCAGGCCTTCATCAACTTCTTCCAATCTGGACGAGAGATTCCACTAGGTGATGGACTGCCTACTCTCAATGAATCGGTGTTCGGATGGGTGATGTCCGGAGAAATCAATAGAGCAACTAAGGGTTCAAGATTCTCATGTAACCTCGCAGTCTCTGACAATTTGGAGGAACTATTGTCACGGTTTTGGTCCTGCGAGGAAGTGGGAGCCGTCAACAACTATTCCCCAGAGGAAACGCGCTGCGAGGAGCAGTTTGAGCGTACTGTACGAAGGGAAGCAGATGGTCGTTATACGGTGACTCTTCCTAAAAACGAGCGAATCTTGGAACAACTGGGGGAATCTAAGGAAATAGCGCTGAAACGTCTACAAGGTGTGGAAAGAAGACTGTCGAGGGATCCTAATCTCCAAAAACAATACAACAGCTTCATGGTAGAATATGCTGAGCTCGGTCATATGAGGGTAGTGAAGGATACGGACGAAGAGGTGGTGAAACGAGTCTTTCTACCTAATCATCCAGTTATCAAGGAGTCGAGTACCACAACCAAAGACAGGGTGGTGTTTGATGCATCCTGCAAAACATCAACGGGCGTTTCCCTAAACGATGCGCTATTTGCAGGACCAATTGTGCAGCAAGAGCTGAGGTCGATCATCCTACGAAGCAGGTTCCGCCAGGTTATGGTCGTTGCAGATGTGGAGAAAATGTTTCGGCAGATGTGGGTCATTCTGTTGGATACACCACTCCAATACATCCTTTGGTTTGGACCGGATAACGAAGTTGTTACGTACGAGCTGATTACGGTGACGTATGGTACGAAATCGGCACCATTCCTAGCTACTCGTACGCTCAAACAATTGGCAGATGATGAACGAGAGAGGTTTCCACTTGCTGCTCAAACCGTTTACGAGGATGTCTATATGGATGATGTGATCACCGGTGCGGATGATATTGAGTCAGATATCGAGCTGCGACACCAGATCGATGCAATGTTGATAAGCGGAGGATTCAGGTTGAGGAAATGGGCGTCAAATGCAAAGGGAAGTGTTGAAGAACATTCCTAAGGATGATTTGGCTCTACCCAGTGCACAAGGGATTTATTGGGACCTAGACGCAGAAGTCAAAACTTTGGGACTAACCTGGCATCCCAATACAGATTGCTTCAAATTTCAATTCACCGTTCCACCAGTCGCTGATAATCAACATTTCACCAAACGGAGTGTACTAAGCATCGTTGCAAGATTGTTCGATCCGTAAGGACTGCTGGGTGCAACAATTACGACAGCGAAGATATTTATGCAGCGGCTTTGGAGTCTGGAAGATGAGCAAAATCAAAAACTGAACTGGGACGATCGTTTACCGAAAACGGTGGGCGAGGAGTGGCGCAAATATCAACAGCAGCTGCCGTTGCTGAATTAGTTGAGGATTCCACGATGTGTCGTCGCCTTTGAAGCAATATCTTTCGAATTCCACTGCTTTTCAGAAGCATCGATGCTAGCCTACGGCGCTACTGTCTACGTACGCAGCGAAAGCCGAGATGGATCATTCATGGTGCACCTGTTGACATCAAAATCAAAGGTCGCACCAATTAAGGTGCAATCACTACCGCGCTTAGAGCTGTGTGGAGCACTCCTATCTGCTCAGCTTTGGGATATAATATCGAATGCCCTGTAGATTGATGTCAAGGCTTATTTTTGGACATATTCAACATGGAACGTGGACTACGTTTGTGGTGAATGGGGTGGCTAAAATCCAAGCGTTGACGGAGAATTACAGTTGGAGCCATGTGTCAGGGAGCACTAATCCAGCGGATTTAATATCTCGTGGTATTCTACCAAACGATATCTCAAATAATGAACTTTGGTGGAATGGACCACACTGGTTGAAGGAGCCTAAAGATCAATGGTTATCGGACCCTATTCCACAGCAACCTCCGCAAGAAGTGCGGAAGATAGCTGTATCATGCACCGCAGAGAAGGTCACGTCATTTATTTCGGACTATCTCGTCAAATTTTCGGATTACAATAAACTTCTTCGTTCCACTGCTTACTGGCTACGGCTGATCGGATTCCTAAAACGAAACAGCGAAGAAAGGAAAGGATTTCTAACTACAATTGAATTGCAAGAAGCAGAAAAATTGATTACCCGTCAGCTTCAGCAGGAACACTTCCCAAAGGAGATCAAGGCGTTGAAGGAAGGAAGCTCTGTAGCACGGAACTCCCCGTTACGATGGTTTAATCCAAGGATCACGGATGATGGTATCCTACGCGTGGGTGGAAGACTAGGTCATTCGAACGAGCCTCCGGCTGCAAAACACCCTATAGTACTTCCAGCAAATCACCATCTGACTGAGCTGATTCTACGCTGTTATCATCAAAAATTGCTTCACGCTGGGCCTCAACTTCTCTTGCTTCAGTAAGGCAACGTTTTTGGCCACTCGGTGGCAGAAATGTTGCTAGCAAAATTGTGCATCACTGCCAACGTTGCTTCCAAGCAAGGCCTTCGTACATAGAGCAGGAAATGGGCGAACTTCCAACGGCTAGAGTTACTATTGCAAGACCATTTTCGAAAGCAGGAGTGAACTATTTCGGTCCTGTTTACATCCGAGCTGGTAGACGTCAAGCAGCGATCAAAACGTGTGTCGTGATCTTCGTCTGCATGAACACCAAAGCCGTTCACATGGAACATGTATCGGATCTCTCCACGGAATGTTTCCTTCAAGCATTGCGACGATTCTTCGCCCGGCAAGGCAGATGCTCTAACATATATTCCGATAACGGAACCAACTTCGTTGGGGCTAAAAATAAAATGAATGAACTTGCCATACTACTGCGAGATCGTGATCATCGTGAGACTGTTACGAAGGAATGTACACAACAAGGAGTGCAGCGGCATTCCAACCCACCAAGTGCACCTCACTTCGGTGGCTTGTGGGAAGCTGCAGTACGTTCTGCAAAATATTACCTACTCCGAGTAATCAGAGATAATCCCGTCTCTGCAGAGGACTATCGCACTCTCCTAATCCAAGTTGAAGGTTGTCTTAATTCACGGCCACTAACAGTAATGTCGGATGATCCCACGGATTTGGAACCATTAACTCCTGCGCATTTCCTGATCGGAGGATCCATGCAAGCATTGCCAGAGCCCGACAATAGATCGGTACCGTTGAATCGACTTGATCGTTGGCAACTTGTACAACGTCAATTACAAGATTTTTGGAAACGTTGGAGGACCGAATACTTGTCGCAACTGCAGGGTGGAACAAAACATTGGAAACCAGCCGTGGAGATAACAATGGACAGCTTAGTAGTAATTGTTGCTACATAGAAACTTCAGGATGGGCAAGGATGTCTGTGAATGATGTGATCGATTCGTATGGATGCAGCCAGGTCGAGTGATCGCACTGTATCACTTGAGGAGCCATGTCGGATTAAGGCGAGAACCATACGGGCACTCATCGGTTAGAATGATTTCGCCTCAACCCATACTACTGCAAGGAAGAGAACCGAGAACCAACGACGATAAACAGAGAGGATCAGTCTGCTTCTACCACAGCTCACGAACGGTCAACGGAGGACGAACCTCCGCACGTATCAAATAAATGTTCGATGTGAAATAGCGTAAATATATGTCTTGTAGTTTTTCATTCAAATAAAGTGTAATTAATTGTAACCGGTGTTAATGTGCATTGTGCCCCGAAGAAGTCCCCGAATAGTGCCCCGTAGAGTGTAATCCGGAACTCCAGGGATTGTTCAGCCAATGCCAGCGAAGTACCACCAACAGCAAACGGCTGTTCTAGCGATGCGACTAGGACGACCATTGAAGGTATCCCAACAGTAACCATAGAACGAATGGGAATTGTTAAAAATTAAATTAAATATAATTACTGGTTCTAAACCATATATAACATACATAGAGTAGATGGCTCAATTTGCTTCAATTCAAAGCTGATTGTTCATCTCCCAAGCTGGTGTTAATGGAAAACCTGTTGTTTAACTCTTATTTGTTTCAAATTCAAATTCAAGTAAATTCCATCATATTTGCACCTAAGGGTATGAATGTAGAATTTGTTCCTCGCTGACCGTTGTTAACAGCAGAGGAATTTTTACCTAGCGTTAACTACCTGTCGCTTAGAACAAGATTGTAGGATCACTTTGCAAGGCTTACATTCCCAAAAAATTGGATTTGTGGTTTTTAACACAATTTAAACAATTAAATTTCTTAGGATTTTCCTTTACAGAGCAAGCGTCCTTTGCGTGAGAGAAATAACCACAATTCATGCATTTAGCTGGCAAGTAGCAATGTTTGGTTCCGTGACCCCATACCTAGCCTTTATGGCATTGGGTGAGGTTTTGGAAATTTCCTCCAGTCTTCCTGAAGTGTTCCCACTTCACTCGGACATGGAGCATAAGGGTAGTTTTTGTAAGGCCTTAAGGTTGTTTAGTTCACAAAATTTGAAGTGTTCTAAAAAAAATCATCAGAAATCCCGATGCGCAGATCGCCAGGGCGGGATTTCATTTTCATTTTGATTACTTGGACTGGCTCAACTGCAAGTAATTCAGTTTATTAATATTTGATCTGATCCAGGGATTCACCACGGGTAGACCTTTCAAGACTACCTTGAACAGACATTCAGATTTGGTGCCGTAAGTGAAACATTTGTTTTGCTTCTCAGTTAGATAATGAAGAAGACGTTAGAATCTGTCCATGGTTTCAGCCAATACACAGCATTCACCCCGACGGCCAATTTTAAGTGAAAATGTGAATTTAATTTAAATCAAAAGTTCCGTGCGAAGAGCATGGAAATCGGAAGTGGTTACCAGATTAGAGGAGACCTTTTCCTTTTTGGAATAAGGCCGATAATGTTTACTAGATTTTTTCCTGGATGATGGATCATTCTCATCATCCGTGAGCGAATCAAAATGATTGCTCAAATTAATTTCATCAAAAGGGGATTCAAGAGAATGCCCTATTGTTTTGCGCTTAGGCGCCATGGGGCAGAAAAACGTTTCTCCAAATCGACTTGCAAGCTGATTATTATAAGAGTCCTAAGGATCGAAGAGGAATTATCCACGTCGATGTCCAAGCAGGATTACCTTGGGTATGGTCCAAACAAGGAGAGTAGAGGAATAAGAGTCAAACAAGGCAGAACATTTGCAGATAGTATTTATCACTGAGAGATGCTGTTTAATATTGCTGTAGCTTTAGGTATCAGCACATAACATATAGTTACGTAATACATCCTGACCGACTCAGCAATATACCAACCCATCGACGGACTTTGTACCAAGCGTGGTTAGCAACGACGGAAGAGGACGACACCAAACTGCATCGATCAGCGACACACTTCTAGAATGCATGCTGAGCAGTTTTAGGAATTAAATATGAGTGAATCAAAGAGATAGGAGTCCAGTCTTAGTTTACAATTGAATAGGAGATCAGTTAGTGAGTGATTAAGTAATCAAATTATACAGTGAGTGCATGTAGTTAAAAGTAAAGTGAAATAAATTTATTTTTTTATGATTAAACGGTTGTAACACCCATAATTATATGTGGAACTCGATCATCAAAAATCGACCCCATTTCAGTGATTTAAAGTGGTATAAAAAGACATCGATCTGTAAAATTGATTATACCAGCGGTAAAATTAGAAAGGGAGTCAAGGGGGTGGTCATTTCTTTTAAAATAATAATAACCTGGTTCTGTTTCTCTGCAGTTATGACAAAAACGTAGGAAACTCCACGCAAATACTTGTTTAATTATTCTCATTCTAAATTTGAGGGGATATTTTTTTTCTATTTTATTTCTGTAAAATTAGAAGAAGAATGTATGCACCATTTTTTTCGTTAAACTTTTTCTAATTGTTTGGAACCAATTTCATCAACCTTTGAATTCATTTGGATTCGTAGGAGGAAAATTTTAACTGCGCAAATTAGTAGTTTACTGCATACCTTTTGAAGTCCAGAGAGAAGCAGCATAATTTTGCCACAAGTGGCTAGGTTTAAGCTAAAAATATACAGTGTTTTGAGGTGACCATCGTTCCATTCCATTCCATATGTTTCAACTGCGGCCAATTGTAGACTTTTGCTCAAACCCCAACACAAAGATCTACTCCAAATACTTTGTACTAAAAAACGTGGAAAGATTGATCTAAAAGGGAAAGGAAAGGCGAAACAGGATTCATACAAACTTTGTTCGACCACTATGGCTAAGGTCCCAGGCTAAGACTCCCAGCTAGCTATTTCAAAATTACCAGGAACGGCTATTTTTCCTAACTAGATCAAGCACTGTTTACACACGAAAGTAGTCGTTTGGATATATTTTACGTAGGGTTAGTTTACTAGTTTTGACAATAGCGGTCCATTTTTTTGTCCTAGGGCCTTAATCAAATTTGAAATATATTTTAAAATTTAACATATGTTCGAACCTTGTATCGTAAAAAAAAAATTGACAATAATATAAAAATGTGTTTTTTGATTTTACGGTTTAGCGACTTTGAAGTCAATTTAATTGTTTATAGGAAAGTTTGAACATACTGAGAGGTAAGCACATATCATCGGTAAGAGACATGTGTGTGAGAAAATTTGCGAAAAAATCTAAGGGCACCGGTGGGATTCGAACCCACAATTCCCATTCAGTACACGGGTGCATTGCCAATTATACAACGGTGGACCTATGGTCTACGGATGTATTTGGCTAATGACATTTGAGTTTCGAATCCGTTCCCCACCCTAGTCTATTGTGGGTTCGAATCCCACCGGTGCCCTTAGATTTTTTCGCAAATTTTCTCACACACATGTCTCTTACCGATGATATGTGCTTACCTCTCAGTATGTTCAAACTTTCCTATAAACAATTAAATTGACTTCAAAGTCGCTAAACCGTAAAATCAAAAAGTAAAAGTAATTGATATTCATCAACTACGGCCCGGTGGTCGGAGGTGAGGCCGGCAGCTCAAAATGTTAGAGTCATACTGTACTGGACATATTTCAGCATGTAAGATGAATAACAAAAAAATGAGCTGTGTTTGTTCACATCGACTGATACTGAGTGGTTGCGGTACAAGCACATATCGTCGATAATAGACGATTGTTGTGTATCAGAGAACGCTTGCGCAAAAAGACTAGGGTGGGGAACGGATTCGAAACTCAAATGTCATTAGCCAAATACATCCGTAGACCATAGGTCCACCGTTGTATAATTGGCAATGCACCCGTGTACTGAATGGGAATTGTGGGTTCGAATCCCACCGGTGCCCTTAGATTTTTTCGCAAATTTTCTCACACACATGTCTCTTACCGATGATATGTGCTTACCTCTCAGTATGTTCAAACTTTCCTATAAACTATAAAAATGTGTAATTTAAGCCTGGTGAATGTGGGAATTTAATTTAGGACCAATTCAAACACCACTACGACCTAAGACTGGCACACTCACCGTAGTTTTATTTCTTTCTTTTTCAGAAAAAAATCGACTTTTTTATGTAAAAGCTAAAATCCACCAACAGAATATTTCGTGCTGAAAACATAACATTCATAAGTTGACTTACTAAAAGCACAGTGAAAAATATTACTGGTTAATAACGCTTTTGATTCGCTTCTGACTGACTTGAAAATACTAGTTAAAAAATCCATTGATAAGCCCCTGTACAGCAAGTCGAAAAAAGAATGGCCGCATTACCTTGACAATATACAAATCGTCTTTTCAGCTACTCTCTAATACTCCGTTCACATTACAGCGTATATCACGTTATATACGCTGTCTTGCAATGCAATGAGCACTCATGCATAGAATTTCCAGTGAAAACTAGATGTATGAGGGCTCATTGCAAGACAGCGTATATCACGTGATTTACGCTGTAATGTGAACGGGGTATAACTCTTTACTCCTATGGTATTTTCCCTTCAGCAAACGTTAGTCTGTGCGTGAAACATGGTTGACATTTCCTTACCCTTTCACTCCCATGAAAATCCCATAAGATACTGTCAAGCTTTGCGTGAATATGAAGTGCTTCACTGGTACTATGATGGAGTGAAGAGATAATACGAAGTTCGCTAGATTCATGCACAGATTGACAGATGATTATGGGATTTTACCATAGGAATATAGAGTTGCAATGCACAGTCATCGAAAAACGTCAATGCTTACTGAGCATGCAACCATATATCTGCTTCTCTTTCATAAGAGCCAATGTCGCAAACGTCAACAATTACTTTTTCCGCGAATTTCTCGAGAAACCAAGTAAACCACCACGATAATTATGTAGAGGGAGAATCCCCCTATATGATAGAATTGGTGGCTTACATGGATTGACTTTGAACTACGAGAAATTTACGAAAGAAGCAATTTTTTACGTTTTCAACATTGGTCCTTATGAACGCTCAATGTCGATATCCTGAAAATTTAATTTTGACAGATCGATGGCCAACTGGTATACCATTGAGGTAATACAAAAAAGGGGCCAACTTTTAGTCAGTTATTTTGCATGAAGTTCCACATACGTTATGTGGTAGCAGTAACAATTCCTTCCAGAGGCATCGTGTGCCTCATTTTTACCTGTGCACCAAACTAAATTAGTTATAATTTTCCACTGATTATTAGATTTTGTTTTATTTTTAATTGCTCCATAAATTCAAGGGATATAGTCTAAATAACTATATTAATCACTACATAAAGAAACATTTGAAAGGCCAATCATCTTTTGTAAACAAATTTTGTAGGTTCCTTTTCGAACGAACCGAAGTACGCTCACACAAACGAAGAACGCTATCAGGAAGGAAATAATTTCAAAACTAACTAAATTTTCGTCTCGTTTATCACAAGGCTAACTCTTTCGGAACAAGCTTTAATTTTATATCTAATGATAAAAGATCTGGCAACCCCTGTCCTTTGGTTAAGTAAGGGTTAGGGCGCGTTCTGCCAGGTTGGTCGAGGCAGATTTCATGAGTGAATAAGTGATGACACTGGACATTGTTATTTGAAATTCACTTTAAAATGTGCGTTTCATATTTCACCACATGTAGTTCCAAAGAGCCTGAATGAAATGTGACGCTTGTGAAGATCACTTGAAGATACGATATGATGTAAAACTGATAGAAATTGTTTAAAACACCAGTAAATGCTTCCAGAAATGATCTGAGATAATGTATTATAAAATGTGTTAATTGTAAGTCAACAAATGCTGCATTAAACTACTTTAAATCGTGTTAATTTTAAAAGTTCACTCATTCCGCATCCATTGAACCTAGACGAGTGGCCAATAACGTTGTGGTTCTATCCCAGCATTGTTAATAATGTATATCTTTATCATTTCCGGTGCCATGGAGTCAACAAATAAAAGTAAAAGAAGAGCTGCAAAATGGAGCACATGCAATACGACAATGGAGTGTTACTCGTTAAGAGAATATTCGATATATTTTTTAGCGGCGCCGGTGGTGTAGTGGTAAGCGTGATCACCTATCACCCCAGTAGGCCTCGGTTCAATTCCTGTCGGCGCCACCAGGATGTTCTGAGGCATAACATCTCTGATCATGCCTTCCTTCGGATTCATACAAAGATAATGGACATCAAAATGTCGTAGATTCCAAGATAAATAACATGAGAAACTAGTAACGAATAGCAATGATGCAAAGAAGGACAACGAGTTCACAAATATTCACGAAAAGTGGACAGAAGGGTGAAGAAACAGCGACACTTGTTGAGCTTGAAATTTTTAATTTTTGTAAATTTGTCATACAGGGGAAATGGATGTAATGTCAGCCTAAATGCTCCTAATTTGGGCCCATAAAGTATGGAACGCGCAAAAATTGGTCAACTTCAGGTTGGTGTATTTCTGTTAAAAATGCATAACAAATAAACCTGAAATGCTGTATTTGGAAGTTGAGTGCATATACAATGGTTCCTATGATGAGTTTTCACCGTTTGCTTCAGTTTTCAAAATGACGTATAAGCTAGAGGAGCAGCGTGTAAAAATTTGGCTCGCGCAGCAAGAGAATCGGACGTTCTCACACGCCAAGTTGGAAAAATTGCTGGATGTTGCCAAATCGACCGTGACAAACGATTTAAAAGTGTTCGTGTAGGTGGCGAACCAAGATTACAAACAAAATACGCAGTGATGGGCAACTGAACCAACCGGTGCGCACCGTGTGCTGGTTCGTGTTCAAAAAATACTCCTGTGTTTAGGTAAGCGTGTACCCTGGTTCGGTTGAGTTTTAGTGTACCAGTGTGTTCTAAATCAAAACCGTGTGCCGGTTTTCGAGTTGATGTTCAGAACCGCTGCTTGAAAACCGAAAACCGGTGTGCTAGAATTTTCGTTTTGGTACACGAGATATAAACCGTGTGCAGGGTTCAATTATATGTTACCAAAACCGGGTATACCGTTCTTGGTTCGGAACATTGGCAAGAATTAAATAGCAGTGCTCCCAAAAAGGTGAGTAAAATATTTGTACCAAGCGACAGTTATTAATTCAATTGCCAAATATTTTGATAGACAATATTGGTAGCGAAGGAACTAGAAATCATTTTGAAGTCTGACAAATACCCTTCGATATGGGTATTTTTGGAGTCCGCGTGACGCCTATAGTCTGGAAATCGATAACCGATACCTTCTTGAAATCCAGAAGGCGGCATCCTGTTGCAGATAAACTGAGAAATCCTGTCAAATACCCTTCGATATGGATATTTCTGGAATCGGGGTGACGTATAAATACCGGAAATCAATGTCTGACGCCATTTTAAAATCCAAGATGGCGGCTTACGGTTGTAGGAAAACTGGGAAATACTAGCAAATACCCTTCAATATGGGTATTTTCGGAATCGGGATGACGTATATAGACCGGATATCAATGTCAGACACCATCTTGAAATCCAATATGGCGGCTTCTGGGTATAGAAAAACTGGGAAATAATGTCAAATACCCTTCAATATGGGTATTTTCGGAATCGGGGTGATGTCTAGAGACTGGAAATCAATTTCTGACGCCATTTTGAAATCCAAGATGGTGGCTTCTGGTTGTAGAAAAACTGGAAAATACTGTCAAATACCCTTCAATATGGGTATTTTTGGTATCGGGATGACGTATAAAGACCGGAAATCATTGCCAGACGCCATCTTGAAATCCAAGATGGCGGCTTCCGGTTGTAGGAACACTGTAAAATACTAGCAAATACGCTTCAATATGGGTATTTTCGGAATAGGGATGACCAATTTGGACCGGATATCAATGTCAGACACCATCTTGAAATCCAATATGGCAACTTCCGGTTATAGGAAAACTGAGAAATAGTAGCAAATACCCTTCAATATGGGTATTTTTGGAATCAGGATGAGGTTTATAGACCGGATATCAATGTCAGACACCATCTTGAAATCCAAGATGGCAGCTTCCGGTTATAGAAAAACTGGGAAATAATGTCAAATATCTTTCAATATGGGTATTTTTGGAATCGGGGTGATGTCTAGAGAGTGGAAATCAATGTCAGACGCCATTTTGAAATCCAATATGGCGGCTTCCAGTTTTAGAAAAACTGGGAAATAATGCCAAATATCCTTCACTATGGGTATTTTTGGAATCAGGATGACGTATACATACCCGAAATCAATGTCTGACGGCATATTGAAATCCAAGATGGCGGCTTCCGGTTATAGAAAAACTGGAAAATAATGACAAATATCCTTCAATATGGGTATTTTTGGAATCAGGATGACGTAAAAAGACCGGAAATCAATGTCTGACGCTATTTTGAAATCCAATATGGCAGCTTCCGGTTGTAGAAAAACTGGAAAATAATGTCAAATATCCTTCAATATGGGTAGTTTTGGTATCGAGATGACGTATAAAGACCGAAAATCAATGTCTGGTGCCATCTTGAAATTCAATATGGTGGCTTCCGGTTGTATAAAAACTGGAAAATAATGTCAAATATCCTTCAATATGAGTATTTTTGCTATCGAGATGACGTATAAAGACCGAAAATCAATGTCTGACGCCATCTTGAAATCCAATATGGCGGCTTCCGGTTATATAAAAACTGGGAAATAATGTCCTTTGGTTTTGTTTTTCCGTCGAGCACCAATGCTACCGACGTGCCAGGAAGGCAGCTCCCACACCTGGACTCTACCTATCGACCCATCAACTCATGAACCGGGGACCAACGGCTTTACTTCCCATCCGAAGGAAGGCGTGATCAGAGATGTTATGCCTCAGAACATCCCGGCGGCACCGACTGGGATTGAACCCAGACCTGCTGGGGTGAGAGGTAATCACGCTTACCACTACACCACCGGCGCCGTTAGGGAAATAATGTCAATATCCTTCAATATAGGTATTTTTGGAATCGGGATGACGTATAGAGACTGGAAATCAATGTCTGACGCCATCTTGAAATCCAAGATGGTGGCTTCTGGTTGTAGAAAAACTGGGAAATACTAGCAAATACCCTTCAATATGGGTGTTTTTGGAATCTGAATGACATATAAAGACCGGAAATCAATGTCTGACGGCATCTTGAAATCCAAGATGGCGGCTTCCGGTTATAGAAAAACTGGAAAATAATGTCAAATATCCTTCAATATGGGTATTTTTGGAATCGGGATGACATATTATCACCTCGGAAATGACACGTGTAGGCCGAATATCGATGTACAACGCCATTTTTGAATGCAAGATGGTGACCACCTGTTTTAGAATTGTGTAAAATATTATACGATATGGCATCGGGGATTCCATAATGGCTTCGGACATCAATTTTCGGCATCTACACGTCGTCCCTATTTCAAAAATACCCATATTGTAGGGTTTTTGCCACTTTTTTTTAACCCAATGGCCACCATATTAGATTCCAAAACGGCAACGGACATTCATTTTCGGCATTTACACGTCTTCTTGGTTCCTTGGTTGGTACCTAAATTGTAGGGTATTTGACCCATATTGAAGGGAATTTGCTAGTATTTCCCAGTTTTACTACAACCGGAAGCCGCCATCTTGAATTTCAAGATGGTGTCAGACATTGATTTCCGGTCTTTATACGTCATAACGATTCCAAAAATACCCATATTGAAGGGTATTTGCTAGTATTTCCCAGTTTTTCTACAACCAGAAGCCGCCATCTTGGATTTCAAAATGGCGTCAGACATTGATTTCTGGTATATATAAGTCATCCTGATTCCAAAAATACCCATATTGAATGATATTTGGCATTATTTTACAGTTTTTCTACAACCGGAAGCCGCCATCTTGGATTTTAAAATAGCGTCATACATTGATTTCCGGTATATATGCGTCATCCTGATTTCAAAAATACCCATATTGAAATATATTTGGCATTTTTGCACAGATTTCCTACAACCGGAAGCCGGCATCTTGGATTTCAAAATGGCGTCAGACTTTAATATCCGGTATATATACGTCATCCTGATTTCAAAAATACCCATAGTTAAGGATTTTTTCCATTATTTCCCAGTTTTAATCCAACCAGAAGCCGCCATCTTGGATTTCAAAATGGCGTCAGATATTGATTTCCGGTCTCAAGACGTCATCTTGATTACAAAAATAGACATATTGGAGGATATTTGGCTTTATATCCCAGCTTTCCTACAACCGGAAGCCGGCATCTTGGATTTCAAAATGGCGTCAGACTTTGATATCCGGTATATATACGTCATCCTGATTTCAAAAATACCCATAGTGAAGGATATTTGGCGTTATATCCTATTCAAAGTGTTTTTTATGTTACTTCATACGCGAAGTTAACGATTTTTCAGAGTTGGTTGGAAATGCTAACATGAAGCTTTAGTGTGATGATTTATTAGCTAGAGAATGATCTTTAGAATAGGGTAGGTGGATAGTTCCGTTAGAGTACGGCAGTATGAAAATTGAATAGAAGTTGAAAATGAGCGAAGGGCCATTAATGCGTCAGTTTTTCAAGATAGACGCACATTTTTGCCTAACCCGTACGATGTACGCGGGGACTTGAAGTATGTCTCCTGTGGACTAGGAGATTTCGCTACACGGTAGCCGCAAAATACCCAATAATGACTACAAAGTAAGCATTTTCGAGGAAAACTGGGACTGCCCATTAAATGAGTAAAATGTTACCCATTCATGAGTAATTACAACTACAAAAATAAATAGTAAGTATTCATTTTTGAGTAACAAAAACTCATAAATGGGTAATATTTTTATTCATTTAATAGGTAGTCCCAGTCTCCCTCGAAAATGCTTACTTTGTAGTCAATATCGAGTCTTTCATAGTCATTATTGGGTATTTTGCGGTTATCGTGTAGGGCTATGTCTGTTCAATACTGCAAACATTAGTTGAGCAATTTAAAATGCACACTAAATGTTTAGGCCTACAAATACGTTTAATCTTATTTAAGTTCCGAACACTTTACTACGACGGTTATTCAATGATTTTTGATTATTTCAACTGCATATTGATAAATCCCGGTAATTCACCTACAATGAATTACCAAACGTAGCAAATGGTTCACATTCTTCCTTAAACGGCACCGATCAAATCCCATCGTCCTGCCCTGACTGGCTGCAGCAATTCCATTAAAGTGTCTACCACAGCCGAAATAATAACATTACAAAAACAGCAAGATTTCAAATAAATCTCCATTCATTCTGCTGATTGCATGCTGAACCTCGCGCAGCTCAATGAAAATCCTCCCGTTCGCTAACGATGGCAGTATTCATATGGTTCGAGAGCGCGAGAAAAAAAAAGAAATGCGATTTCAATCCGCTTGCAGAAAAAGATTCCCACAGACAGCTTTTTGCTTCCACTTCCGTTCCATTCACTTTTCTCGATACTCAAAAGCAAAGAAGATCAGAAAAACTCCGCTTCGCTCATGCCTCAAAGTACAGGTGTTCGATAACCACTGCATCCCACCTCCGGATGGATCATCGTCGAGTTTTACGTCGTTGGAATTGGAATTGCTAAACTCGCCGATCCTGGATGCTGTATGGGTATGTCTTCGTCCTGAATCGATGAAAAGTCAGATGATCCTGACGAGCTCACGGAGCAAAAAAGAACATCGATAGTTTTTAAGCTGGAATTTGTTGTAATGTGTCCGGAGGTGATACCTCACCTTCCGGTGGGGTAAGAGTAGGACACGAATCCGCACTTCAAGCTGAACGGTTCGGTGACATCAATCCTGTGAATGTGTTGAAAGAGGTAGCGTTCCGAACAAGTGCCTTTCACCTGGCTCTGGCGAAAGCGCTACAAAGTGGGAATAAATCAATCGGTACAATTCGATGAGACGAAAGCCAGAATTTATCGCTCCTTCCGAAAGCTTCGGCACGGAAATTGCTTGTCTCGCTCGAGTTTGGCTTGAAAGGATTTTCGTTTTTTTTCGGCTTTCAATTGGTGAAATCGAATTCTGTGACAGGAAAATTTGAGCTTTCTTGGTGCGTTAAAACTATACCGATCATCCAAGCAGCTTTCTTGATTGGATTTCAGCCAGAAGTTCTTCAATAGTTGATTAAATTTTAATCAATCAAGATCAGAAGAAATTCCCTGTTAACATTTAACTTTGGAGCACAATACATCCCTTGAGTAGGCTCGATAAATTCACAACTAGCACATGACTGGATTTGTGAAATTTCTCACCTTTCTCCAAAGAAGCTTACAGCTTACCATTGAAGCGTGCTTTCCAAGTTTCAAGCAAATTGCCTCCCTTCCTTCGTTTCCATTTATTTAAGCCATAGCTAGCCGGCAGGCAACTAGTTTACCGGTGATGTTCTATAACCAGATTTTCAACAGCTTTTGTTTTCCCGCGCGCACGCCTGCCAATGGTTTCCCGTTAAATAATTCCATTACAGGTTAGTGGTGCTTAGAGACGCTTCCATTCGCGAACGCTGAACCGATTAGGCTTCACTGTTTCGAGCGGCTCTTGGCATCAGCTTTGATGGTGATGATGAACAGAGCGGGGGTGGAGGTGGAATGTTGGGTAGCAGCTGTGTAAGACTTGTGTTCAATACGTGAAAATAAGCAGGACGACACAACAACGACGACGATGTGGGAAATTATTAATCAAGTAACATGTGTGAAAACACGGCTATTCACGAAAGTGAAATCCACACTAATGAGGTGTCGGGGATGGAGAATGATATCGATAGGGAAATTTACTAATATTATCGAAAGTAGGTAAAAGGGTTATTGACGCCTCAGTTGACGCTTACAGTTTGGAAAAGTAGTGTAAATTTATTTTAATCATTGGATAAGCAAGATGTTTTTTTTTTCTAGGGGGTGCAGACATAAAGCTGAGATAGTATACCCCCTAGAAGAAAAAAAAAACATCTTTTTTATCCAGTCTTCAAGCTGCAGCATCGCGATTGTGAGCAAATAAGTTTTCGTACTCACAAGAACATTCATTCTGTGCGCACGCATGCACTCAGCCAAATGAACATGAGCCCGAGCCTATGTTTAAAGTTCATGCGCGCACTTCGTTTTCTCCAGCGATCGAACATTAATGTTCACACCCAAGCGCAGACGCTGGTTTCTTTTTCAATATTTTGTTTTCGGGTAGACGTGTGTGACGAACGCGAAAATATTTTAGAGGTGATTTAGTAGCGTTACCTATTCAGATATCTTTTATCACAAGAAGTAATCGTCGGTAAGTAAGACTGCAAAATAAAAAATATATATATATATTCCAGCCGAAGCATATTTAGCTGTAGTGTTGTCAGTGATCCGCGTACTACGTCGTATGGCAGCCATTTCCAACCAAAAATTGTGTGTTGAATTGTTTGCACAATGTCTTTATAGGGGTGATTTCTATACGAAAGCTTCTTTTTATAAAAAAGCTTTTTATGGGTTATATTGATATTTTGACTAAATTGGAATTTACTATATATTTCTTGTGTGAATGGATATATATATATATATTAATGACATATACAACCGTCGAAGTACGTAGGAACATCGATTTATGGAAGCAAACATATAACATTCTTAAGCGATACCAGTTATGACACAGTTACTGCAGGGGAATCAGATAGCCTAGTGTTATTCTAAATGTTTTCAGCACCTGCTTACTTGTTTACATAGTTATATTTTTACTTTACATTTATATACATTATGTTTATTTTTATGGAAACAACAGCATGTGATTTCAAGAAGGGAAAATTCTCAAAAAAATTAATTTATTACAAACGATGTAATGTTTTCTAGTGAATTTTCCCTTATTATGAATATTAGTTGTTTTTCAAGTATGTCATTCACTGATTTTTTATTTAATGTACAAGGATATATTGAAATTTTTCATAACCTCACTTAGTCTAGTGGTAAAGGCACGGTCTTTCAAACCAGAGGAGGCAGGTTCGATTCTCGGTCCAGTAGAGAGAATTTTCTCGATTTTCTTGGGGATAAGATATCATTGTGCTTGCCATACAATAAATAAATTCTTGCATAGGCACCCCAACAAACAATTTTAGCTGCAGACCAGCATATACAGGCAAAAATTAGCTGCATAAATCAAATTAAGACTAGATAAGCTGATCTGCAGCTGAAAATGTTAGTGGGACTGGCATCAAAATCTCAAATTAATTGAGTTCACAGTACTGTTCTGTCAAAACCTCAGTATCGTCATTGATCCTGTATATGCTATTAGGGTACTTTAGGGAAGGTAAATTAATTATGTCACTCAAAATATTAAATTTTCAGCCAAATGTCTTATTTGTTGTATGAATATTAAAACATTTTCTATGGATTGTCATCGTTTCCAAACCCATAATAATGAACTGAAACTATGCTCAATACAATACTTTTCAAAAATATTCAATACTAAAAAATATACAGTCCAATTTCGCTCGTTGGGCCACGTGATTCGTAGTCAAACGACATTTCTGACAGTGCTGATCCATTTTCGAAGGGCTCATGGATGAACAATTTGGCTAGTTGCTAAGCGATTTGGATAATAATAAACAATCGGTGTATCCCTCAACCAATTTTCAACTTGAAATCTTAGCCCAACTAACGAAAGCCTTTCACTAAGTGGGCTACGGTTCCGCATCAGCTACGCAGGTCTCAGTTGAGCGGTGCTTCTTGGCAATCAAGCTATTGCTGGAGGAACATCGGCTGCGAATGTTCGCACAAATGCTAAATGATTTGACGACTATTCGGTCGACTATTTCAGTCGTGATTTATTACCTGCTGCCATTAACGAATTCCAACAAACTTTATAAATATTTTATCTTTTCGTTATTTGTTATTTTGATTTTCAACTGATTGATTCCATTTGTTGTTTTATTGTTTATGTGGTTAAATAAATGGAAACTAAAAATTGAGTATATTACTGAGCAATAATAAAATAATAAAAACCCACCAACCATTTTCCAAATTTTTGTGCAGCTTTTGTCCGACATTCCTTTATTTCATAATACTGCATCCACTTCCTCTATCAATCCTTCATTATAACTAAATTAAAATTGAACTGCACTATAAACGTTGCGCAATGCTTGACTAACTTTAAGTATTTTAAAAGCAATTTTCAATTAATTTAATTACTGGCAACTACGCGCAGTCAGAAAGATATTGGTGTTGACCAAAGAATCAAAAATATCTCCAAATGACAAAATGACAAGCGATCAACGAACCGAATAATAACCCTATGTCAGAAGTGCAAAGCAATAATGATATAATCTTCTTCGTTCTTTTTCATGACAAGCAGCCCGTGCGACACAACTCACTCGGGGCGGTAAAAGGAAACGAACTAATTGTTGGCAAACTGCTTCACGAAGTAGAGCCGAAGATGATACACGTGTGTTAATGGGAATTTTTTTGTTATGTCTTTTCTCGATTCATATCAAGCTATGTCCTCATCCTCCCTTAGCTCAGTCGGTAAAGGCGCAGCTACAAAGCAAGACCATGCTGGAGGTGACTGGGTTCAATTCCCGGTCCGGTCTAGGAATCTTTCGGGTTGGAAAATTTCTCGACTTCCATGGGCATAGAAGTATGATTGGACTTGCCACACAATTATACCAATGCAAAAATGGTACAGGCATCGAAAGCTCTCAATTAGTAACTGTGGAAGTGCATCTAGAACACTAAGTTGAGAGCACGCTATAAGCTAATATGCGATATGCAATAAGCTTGAAAAGCGAAGAAGAAGAAGAAGAAGTATGTCCTCATCCGTGTATATTGCAACAAAGCAGGCAAGCAATATATCATTATCCTTTTACCACTCAGATCGAGCTATGTTATAGAGCGAGTTTGTCATGGTAGTCGTAGCAACCGTTTTGTCTGTATCGTTGGTTGTGTTACATATGTGTTTGGATTCGCTGGTGTTGACGATTGTTGCAAAACTGGACATAATCTCTTTTTAAATTACCCACGTTAAGATTCCATTTACTTTGATGCATTTTTGAAAAATTCAAGTGCATTTTTTTTCGACGCATAATTTCAGATTGCAAAAAGTTTGCGTCATTCTATTCTTTTTGCTTTGTTACACCAAATGACGCGAGCTGTTAGCAATCTGAAATGATGCGTCGAAAAAAACGGCATTTGAATTTTTCGAAAACAAATTAAAGTAAATTGAATCTTAAACCGCAATTTTAATAGTATTCACTCGTCAACAGCAACCATCGCGTAAAACCTCCGAGTGCAACCCCCATGTTCGAGCACAGGCGCAAGCACGAAACATCAAGCCTGAGTTCATTTACGCTGCGCTCATTCCCAGATGTTGTTCATTTCTCTCAAGTTCGATGTTCGTGTGTAAACATGAGTCTGAAATCTCTCCAAATGAACTAACCTGAACGTGGATACTGATGAACCCCCAAAGAAATGAGTCGAAAAAATGGAAATGACATCAAAGCAGATGAATGCGCATGATTGTCATTCTTTAGCCGGGATGGGATCCACCAGATTGTTTCGTGAACACTCACACGTTAATCGATTTTTTTGATGCGTATGAATGCACGATTGCATTCTTAATTCTGAGTTGGAGAGATTTTTGTAGCACTTTTTTTTCGAATGCATTCATGTTAGATATAATATTGTTTGAATCAGTTGAAGGAACTCATTTTAAAGAAGATTTTTCAGATTTAACCAAATAGTTCAAGATATCGTGAAACCTTACAGAAGATCCGTACTCGCCTCCAGGTGTCCGTAGTCGCCCCTTGTGCACCCAGACAAAGTTTGTATTTTAATACTTCATCAGCGACATTCCTCTTCCTTCTGAAGAAACGGAATCAAGATCTTAGGTATCATAGCTGTCTTCCATTCCTTCTCTCACCAAAGTAAATCTCTGTCATTCTTAACAGTGGATTTTCCTTCGTGGAACGGATCGAACGGAAACCCATGGAATTAATTCACCCTCAGCTTCATGTCAACTTTGTGGCACATGTATGTTGGAACGTGAACATATGCTTACGACCCGGGCATGAAGTAGTTCGCCTCCTCGTGGTGTGCCCTGGAAACGTTAATTATCGGACCCAAGGGAGAGATATTGCGGCTAAACGAACTACAGCAGAGTAAGGACGCTGGAACCCCATCCAGCTTGTCCCAGGAGGTCGATAAGCCCTGCACAAACCCTCGTTGTGCAAAGGCAGGAGTGACACCTTAGAGTGTAGACAACTCTGACCAAGTCACAGCACATGCAGCTGGTAATCGGTCACATGTGTCCTGTCCTGCCGTGGACAGTTGGCTGGCTATCACGTCTGCTCTAGAACTCAGGCGAACAATTAACAGCGAACGATAAGAGGAAGGCCCTGCACAGCTGCTGACTGTGCAGTAGCGAGTGTCACGTCTGTGACACACCACTAGTGTGATGCGCCATAGCGCAACCGGCCCCCTTCCGTGATGTAATGCTTTCGGGCGGTTCCAGGGAGAGTCATCTTCTCAGGTGTCTGTGAGCAGATTCCCCACTGTATAAAAAATGCTTACGACCCATAGATCTTGAGATGTGCATACGATGGTTTCCTCCCGAAGCACTACTCATATGGGGCATAGATCGCAGATGGTTATCAAGTTCAAGAAAAGCTGATTTATAAATGATGCAGATTTTCTCCTCAACTTCCAATTTTCTCTAGAGTGGGTAGACGAAGTAATCATCCATCAACGCAATGTAGAAATGATTATATCCTGGTGTTGCTACTTTCATCAGACCTCCCTGGACCAGGCGTTACAGTACAAAACGGCTGCACTTCATAAGAACCCATTTTCAACCCGTGTGCCAATTCCTCACGCACTACCTTCAGCAGCGCTGAAGATCTCTGTGTCTGTATCTACGACGCCTGAAATGCTGGCACAGTTCGCCGTGCACGTGATTTGGGTCTACTAAGAACTCCTATTCCGATAATTTTTTTCAGATGATATATACCATCGTTCCGTTTAGCCAATAACACAGCTTCTTCTCTTTTTAGCACAGATGCTTTGTGAAGCTTGTCAAATAACACATCAGTTATTTGGCTCACTGACAACAAGTTCCGTGCAAGCGATTCACAGAAACAGCCTACCCGGAACCAGCACCAGCGATTTACTATCATCCAGACAAAAGAATGTCAATTTAGACCCATCTTGCTCAGTTAAAATGTTGGTTTGGTGTTGTTCTTGATGTGAGAAGTTGCACATGAAGCCACACTGAATACCACACTTAATCTTCCCCAGCTACCTCAGCAGCAAAGCACAACTGTCCTCCAGACTCCAATTTTACAACAATTTTCACTTACTGTGGATTTTCATTTCGCAAAATGTCATTTTTTGCAGCATTGACAGTTTCTCTTTGCTATAGGCTTCTTCTTTAATGAGCAACGCGTTAGCGGTCTTCCTTAGTCCAGAAGGTATCCATTGGAAAAATTGACCGCCAAATTCACATCTGATCGACATTTGAGTGCCCTTATCAATCTGTGGTAGTGATTTTTGACGTAGTATCGACCGTTCAAATATTCCCCTGAGAACTCATGTTTGCTACTTAGAGCATAGTCGAGCAATTCAACGCGATCAGTGGTCTCTCGATCCCGAGAGTGGTGCATAAGCCACTGCGTTTAGACAGTCTCTCTTAGCGCATTCGACAGTCAACGTTCATAGTTATTCATACAGTATTTCCAGTCATGTCGTCGAAACAGGAAATTGACCGTGAAAAAATGCTTTGCACTTACATCCAGAGGCGCCCCACCGATGGATCGCTTAAAAGCTTGGAATTGCAAATACAACTGTGTCTCGTGTGATAAGAACCTTCAAGGAGCGTCTGAGTGCCGGAAAGAAGGAAGGGAGTGGTCGTAAGAGTGGTGTAATGGACAGTAAAATGGCCAGGAAAGTGGTGCAACAGTTCAATAACCGTCCAAACATGTCAATTCGAGATGTCGCTAAAAAGTCCAAGGTGTCGATTTTGTGCAAACAACTATGAAGCGTGCTGTTTACAAGGTGCAAAAAGTCCCAAACCGGAATGCAAAGCAAAACATCACTGCGAAAACCCGCACCCGGAAACTTTAGACGAAGTTGCTCACCAAACCGTGTTGCATCGTGCTGGATGACGAAACTTCCTGGGCAAGAATATTTAGTAGCCAAGTCTAGGTTCGATGTTCCGGAGGATATTTGAAAGAAGAAATTATCGAAATTAGCAAAGAAGTTCCTGATGTGGCAGGCGATTTGCGGATGTGGTGAAATAAGCGCTCCCTTCATCACTTCCGGAACAATCAACGGAGCGATTTACCCGGAAGAGTGCCTCAAGTGTTGAAGATGAAGCGACTGAAGACTCCAGCAAGCCATGAATTAGTTGCTAAGAGCGTGTTTAACTGGTTTCAATAAAATTTTCATTCTGTTCTTGACCGTCGATGAAACAAGTTCATTTCATTCTTCGGTCCCACCTACGGCATATTCCCATAGGTTATTCCCTTTGTGAAGAAAATTCAAGAAGCTGTTCAAGCGAAAGTTTTTTCCACTGTATAATCAAGATTTTTTTCACGTTCCCGGTATGGACGGAAGCAAGTTCGGTCTGGAAAAGCTGAAGAGTGGCGGATACGAATGTTGGCAATTCAAGGTGGAAATGCTGTTGGTAAGAGAAAATCTCTGGAAGCACGTTACGGAGGCCGCCCCTGAACCTCTAACTAACGCGTGGAAAGAAGGAGATGCCAAAGCACGGGCCACCATCGTTTTGCTCGTAGACGACAGATAGCACCCGCTGATCCGGAACTGCAAAAGACCGCCATGGAGACCTGGAACGAATTGAAGAAGCATCACCAGAACACGACGATGTCCACTCGCGTCTCGTACCTGAAAAAGCTGTGCAACGCTGAGTACAACGACGACGGGGACATGGAAGGCCATCTTTTCCGGATAGAACAACTGTTCGCAAGCCTCGCGAACGCGGGCCAGGATCTCGAATCCAGCCTGAAAGTGGCGATGATACACTGAAACCTCCATTTACGAACCAAAACGGGGGTTCGTAAATCGAATTAGTGCGTAAAAAAAAACCTCGTTATTTGGGATTTACTTCGTAAAAAGAAAACTCGTTATTTGGGATTTACTTCGTAAAAAGAGGTTTTTGAAAATATTGTCAAATACCCCCCAATATGGGTATTTTTGGAATCAGGGTGACGTGCAGGGACCGGAAATCGATGTGTGATGCCATTTTGAAATCCAAGATGGCGGCTTACGGTTACATAAAAACTTGGAAATTCTGTCAAATACCCCACAATATGGGTATTTTTGGAATCTGAGTGACGTGAAGAGACCGGAAATCGATATCTGACGCTATGGCGGTTTCCGGTAACTGAAAAACTTCGAAATTCTGTCAAATACCTCACAATATGGGTATTTTTGGAATCGGAGTGACGTGTAAGAACCGGAAATTGATGTCTGACGCCATTTTTAAATCCAAGATGGAGGCTTCCGGTTACATAAAAACAGAAAAATAATGTTAAATAACCCACAATGTGGGTATCTTAAGAATCAGGGTAACGTTTAGGGACCGGAAATCGATGTCTGACACCATTTTGAAATCCAATATGGTGGCTTCCGGTTACAGGAAAACAGAAAAATACCGTTAAATATAATACAATATGGATATTTTTGGAATTGGAGTGACCTGTGAGAACCGAGCATCCATGTCTGACGCCATTTAGAAATCCAAGATGTTGACATCCGGTTACAGAAAAACTGGGAAATACTGTCAAATACCCCACAATATGGATTTTTGGAATCGGGGTGACTTATTAGGACTGAAAACCCATGTCTGACGCCATTGTGAAATTCAATATGGCGACTTCCGTTCACATATAGACATAAAAATAATGTTAAATAACCTACAATGTGGGTATCTTAAAAATCGGGGTGACGTGGTGGTATTTGCTAATTTTTCTGTAACCGGAAGCCGCCATCTTGGATTTCAAAATGGTGTCAGACATCGATATCCGGTCCCTACACGTCACTCCGATTCCAAAAATACCCAGGTATGTGAGGTATTTGGCAGGATTTTGAAGCTATTATGTTTCCGGAAGCCACCAAATTGGATTTCAAAATGGCGTCAGATATTGATTTCCAGTCCCTACACGTCACCCTGATTCCAAAAATACCCATATTGTGGGGTATTTGACAGAATTTCCAAGTTTTTATGTAACCGGAAGCCACCATCTTGGATTTCAAAATGGCGTCAGATATCGATTTCTGGTCCCTGCACATCACCCTGATTCCAAAAATACCCATATTGTGGGGGTATTTGGCAGAATTTCCAAGTTTTTCTGTAACCGGAAGTCGTCATCTTGGATTTCAAAATGGTGTCAGACATTGATTTCCGGTCCCTACACGTCACTCCCTTTCCAAAAATACCCATATTGTGGGGTATTTGACAGAATTTCCAAGTTTTTATGCAACCGGAAGCCGTTATCTTGGATTTCAAAATGGCGACAGACATTGATTTCCGGACACGTCACTCCGATTCCAACAAAACCCATATTGTGGGGTATTTCGCAGTATATCCCAGATTCTCAAAATCACAAAAAAAAAGTAGAAGGGTCTGTGCCTAGGGGCACGAACGGAAGCTTGACGTAGGAACCCTAGTGGCCGGAATAAATGTGAAGAACATTTATTTAGTTATTTTAATTGATCAATTATCTATTATCTCAGCTCTTTCCGTTTTTGAATTGTAGGCGTACCAAATTTGTAGTAATCTTTTTCAAAGTGAAAGTTGATTAAGAGAATCAATTAAAATCACTTGCACCCCTGCTTCCAAGTTTGGTTACAAGATTACAATTCTGGAGAGCATTTTGTGTGGTCGTTGAGGGCTTGTGGTTCTGAATATGGACAAACAAGCACAGATCAATTCTATTCCAATTCTTTACTGATGTAAGCTTGATGGCCCTGAAAAGGACCGTTTTATTGAAGAGAACATCCATGGCCACTTACGCTTGGTGTGTTTAGTGTAGGTGACAGCATCACGAACCTCATTTTCCAGGAACACCTTCTGCACACCTCGTAGATCAGACCGGAGATACGTTTGACACCACCACGGCGAGCTTGGCGCCTCCTTTACCAGACCTTTTTCTCCTTTGCCACGACCAGTCAATTGTTGCTTGTTAGGTGTGAAGGACTGGACTAGCCACCACCTTCCTACTACTGCTATTTCTGTTCACCACGCCGTCCGAAGCGAAAATGAGCTAATGCCATACAGCAGCGCTCTTTTATATCTTTTCAGGTTAAAGCAGAATGAGGTGCAACCAAGTGGTATAAAAGCTACAAAGACTCCTCCCATTATGAGTAGTTTGCTATCAAGTAGCGAAACTGTCTATTTTCCTTTTGCGTACACGGCGAATGAGATCGACCCAAATTTGAGTTTAGTTATCTCAGAAATAAGAAATAAAGTGCAGGAACTCAGCGATGAGTAAATTTGTCTTATGGTTTCCTGTGGAAAACCTAAAAAATCTGCCAGAAAATCAGGAAATTAACGAAAATTTTATTCAGTCTCGGAGTAGTACCAATAGACTGAGTGAATCCAATCTTTACTTTTCTCAAATTCTGGAATTTTTCCCTGGAAAATCCTGGAAAAACCGAGGAAAACATGAGGCAAATTTACTCATCGCTGAGTTCCTGCACTTTATTTCTTATTTCTCAGATAACTAAACTCAAATTTGGGTCGATCTCATTCGCCGTGATATCACCTTGAAATATATCGGCGCCGGTGGTTAGCGTGATTACCTCCAGCGTTGCCAGGTTGCCAGATTTATCTGGCACAGCCAGAGAAATTTTTGCTCTGCCAGACAGATTTTTTGAGAAATCTGGCAGCTTCCTATGTTAATTTGCTGTGCCAGATTTTTGCCAGACATTTTTTTCGGGTTTTGCCAGATTTTTTCTAAATAAGCCTGGCATCTCTGATTACCTCTCACCCCAGCAGGCCTGGGTCCAATCTCAGTCGGCGCCACCGGTATGTTCTAAGGCATAACATCTCTGATCACACCTTCCTTCGGGAAGTAAAGCCGTTGGTCCCCGGTTGAGTTGATGGGTCGTTTGGTAGGGTTCAGATATGGGAGGCACCCTGGCGTCGGTAGCATTGGAGCTCAGTACGGAAAACAAATCTCGCGTCCCTTTTCAATAGGTCCTATCTACATTGATCGATTCTCTTCATCGACACTCTCTTTCGTAAATAACTCGGCTTCACAAATGTTTCCTGCCGTCTTCGTCGAATTAGATGCTAGATTGTTGCTTCTTCCATCGAAAATATCCGGCCGTGGCGATTCAAAGTTGATCAAGGTTGATCAAAATAATTTGTACCCCTGCTTCCAGTTTGATTACATGAGCATTTTGTGTGGTCGTTGGTTCCGAATACGGACAAACAGGCAGATGAATTCTTTTCCTACTCTTTACTGTAATAAGCTTGGTGGTCCTGAAAAGAGCCGTTTTGTTGCCAAAGTCACAAAACGTAGATGACATCGATGGCCGCTTACGCTTGGCGTGTTTAGTGTAGGTGACAGCATCACGGATCTCATTTTTCAGGAACACCTTCAGCACACCTCGTAAATCAGACCGGAGATACGTCAGACACAGAATTTGCGTTTGGTTCTGAATATGGCGATGAATGTGTAAAATATTACGCAATTCCATCCTCCCTATTTGCACGCGCCTGAGGATCGGAGGCGAATGCCACTTTGACTTGTTTCGTCTACTTACTACTCTCTGACGACTGTGCTGGGGAAGCAGCATATGCATGTAGGTAATTGGTGGATTTATTAGTTATCGTCGCTTTTGGACAATGCTGAACATTTACCAGTTTTTCAATAGTTTCTTGTTGAAAATCAACATTAGAAAGCATTGTTATCGATGCGTAGCCATATTTCTGATCGATTGGTGATAAAATTATTGAAATTGGACCAGGGGCAGCTGAGTTATTAACGTTTAAAATATTTCTTCACTTGTTACATATTCCATTTTCGATTTTCACAAAGTGTACCCCCATATAGAAATCAAAGACGTAGTCCTACGTCAAAAACTCGTTATTTGGAATTTACTTCGTAAAAAGAAAACTCGTTATTTGGGACTTATTTGGTATAAAAATAAAACCTCGTTATTTGGGATTTACTTCGTAAAAAGAGGGACGTAAATTGAATACTGCGTAAAAAAAGACTTCGTAAACGGAGGTTTCAGTGTATTGAAGATTATGCCTGAATCTTTCGATACCCTCACTACTGCGTTGGAAAGCCGTTCCGACGAAGAGCTCACCATGGAACTGGTGAAACGTAAATTCTAGACAGAGCTGGAATTAGGGCGTAACAGCCTTTGTAAACAATGACTTCTCTCGTTGATTTCTCGGAATTCAAGCAACGGGTACACAAACTGTCCATCATGTAGGAAAAGTCTTCCTCTACTCGATGGTGATGTCGATTTGCCAGGGAGAGCCATGACCACCGAGAAATCATCGAGAGAAGTCATTGTTTACAAAAGCTGTTACACCCTAATTCCAGTTCTATCTAGAAATGCTGGATGAAGCACAGAAGCGTGCTGAAAATTGTAATCTTGGGGAGTCCATTCTGCGTGCTGGTGGCGAGAAGAAGGTTGTGTACCACAACTGTTATAAACCCGGACACATGAAGCGAGAATGCCCAGCGGCAAGAGCTGGTGACGGAAGAGCAAGCAGGAATTCAAAGCCGAAAAAAGGCCGGCGCCGGTGGTGTAGTGGTAAGCGTGACTGCTTTCTCACCCTAATGGGTCTGGGTTCAATCCCACCCGAGGTCGGTGAGATTTTTTTTTTAGGCATACAAATCTCTGGTCACGTGTTCCTAGGGAAGCAAAGCCGTTGGTCCCGACCCATGTGTGTTTATTGAATGGGTGCCATATCCTACGCAGGTGTGGAAGCTGCCTTCCTGCACAATTGATTGCTGTCAATGAATGGCATTCGATGTCCGACGGTGATTGGCACTAGATTGCGGAACAGAGACCGACGTTAAATAAAGGAAAGAAGAAGAAGAAGAAGAAGAAGAAGAAGAAGAAACCTAAGAAAAGTCAAGGTTCAAAAGCGAAGATTGGCAAAGCGAACCTGTTTGCGTTTATGGCTACTACGACCGAAAATAAATCGAAGGTGTGGATCGTCGATTCTGTGCTGCAACCGGTCGTTTTTCGATGAGCTGAAGCCAAGCTCGGGGATTTCCATCACGCTGGCCGATGGAAACGAGACGTTGGTGAAAGGCATCGGATCTGGTCGCTTGTTTTGCCAAAACGAGGAAGGAGAACAGCAAGAAGTTATCCTGTCTGACGTGTACGTGTCTGACGTGGTTGCGTGATCCAGCGTAACGGAATCGTAGCAGCCGTAGCGAAGAAAATTGGTGGGCTGTACCAGTTGAAGTTTGAGGAAGAGCGCCGTATGAATGCGTCCAGAGTTGCGACCTATCACAATCACGATCATCAAACAGCTGATGGTAGTAACGCTTTGTACATTCCTATCAATTTGCTCGTCGAAGCTCTCTCCATGACCATCCATCAAGTAGACGAAAGAAGTAAAAAGCAACTGGTGAATGTCGTCTTCTGTTGTGATCCATCACCGATCTGGTCATTCCTGACAATCACGATACTCATCTGTGCTCGTTTTGAAGCAGTTGCTGCTTTGCTTGCTTATGTGAATGTGTTGGTGAGTGAGCCCAACAGCTTCCGTTTCATGTTGCCTGCTTTGTTTGTAACTCACACAGTCGCGCCTGCCGAGACAAACTTGAAATGCGTAGGCATTGTTTTCATTTTCTTCTGTCGTTTCGCTTTTTCTCATGATTGTACTGCAGAAGTCTTCACTGTTTTCGTTGTGCTTTTCATTATCAGCAGTGAGTGTAAAGTTTTGCTTGTGAGCAGCGACCATTACTGGTGATTGTTGTTTGCCATGGCTCTAACTCTCACTGCGTGACAAAACGATCTGTCAGCGATAGTCGGTTGATGCGAAGACGAGTGTCATGATATTTTGCATCACTGAATGCGTCACACCACAAAAAGGGTTGCATCCACCATTGGCATCGGAAGTTAGGTCATCGTGTTCCCGAAGCAATACAGCGAGCTTTGCGTGAGAATTAGGCAACAGGCGTGACTATCCACAAGTGTGAAGTGTTCAAAACATGTGAGTGCTGTGTCGAAGGCAAGCTAACTCGACTACCGTTCCCAAGAAAACTCGAACGAAAATCAGCAAGGATCCTCGATATAGTGCACACAGATATCTGCGGTCCAATTAACACGCTATCGCCTGGTGGTGCACGATATTTTCTTACGATGATCGACGATTTCAGTCGATACACCATGTTGTACTTCCTCAAGAGAATGTCGGAAGCTGCAGAAATAATAGAGGATTACGTGAGTATGGTGCACAATAGATTCGGAAGAAATCTAACGGTTATTCGCTCGAACCAGGGAGGTGAATATAAATCGAAGCGTTTGGGACGATTCAACAGGGAGAATGGAATAGCGCACGGCGAGGAAAAACCGGTCGATTGTCGAAATGGCTAGGTGCCTGCTGATCGTCGCAAAGATGGGCTACCATTTTTGGGCCGAAGCAGTCAACACGGCCGTACACCTGCAGAATATACTTCCATCACGGTCCATCGAGAAAACATCTTTCGAGCATTGGTTTGGGAAGAAATCGGATTACGGACGATTGCATATTTTTGGTTGCTGAGAAGCGAAGCAAGCTGGCACCGAAGGCGGAGAAGTTAACATTCGTCGGTTATTCCGAGTGTCACAAGGCGTTCCAGTTCATCAATAAAGCAACGAATAAGGTCGTAATCAGCCGTGATGTTCGATTCGTTGAAATGGAAGATGATATGGAAAACGAGGGTTCAACGTCACTGAGTATTGTGGTATATGAGTCTGAAGTATCGCAGGAAGAGGAAGAAGAATCCGATGATGACGAGTCGGTTCTGGAGGAGTGTGAGTCAGATACCTCGTCCTATGACTCAACATGCGACGGCATCAATGAGGGCAACGAATACGAAAGTGATACTACAACTGTGGAAACGCCACTCCGGCGTTCGACCAGAAATACGAGGGGACAGATACCGGATCGTTATCCAGAAACCACTGAAATAGCACGCAGGCTTGTAGCGGAACCAAGGACATTTGCTGAGGCAATGAACGGGCCAGATGCAGAACAGTGGCGTACGGCGATGAATGAAGAGATCAAATCGTTGAAGGAACATGGTATCTGGAAGCTAGCGAAACTGCCCGCAGACCGCAAAGCAGTGGGCAGTAAATGGATATTCAAGCGCAAACTCGATGAGGACGGCAACATTGTGCGGTACAAGGCGCGTCTGGTTGCGCAAGGATTTTCCCAGAAGTATGGAACGGACTTCGACGAAGTGTTCGCCCCGGTGGTGCGGCAGGTAACATTTAGAACACTGCTGACGATTGCCAGTGAACAGAACATGCTGGTGAAACATGCGGACGTGAAGACCGACTATCTCCACGGCGATCTGGACGAAACAATTTTCATGCGGCAACTGCCGGTCTACGAAGCTGTCCTGAATTAGTTGCTAAGGGCGTGTTTAATTGGTTTCAATCAAATTTTCATTCAAGTTCATGTCGTTCTTCGGTCCGACCTACGGCATATTCTAATATTAAGAAGTGCCTCTTGCCGTTTATAAGGAAGCACAAAGGATCAACGTTAAAACGTCTTGTTGTGGTACCAAGCCAACGGAGTCAATTTTGTGCCAAAATATATCTTTCCTTTATTTAACGTAGGTCTCTGTTCCGCAATCTAGTGCCAATCACCGACGGACATCGATTGCCATCCATTGACGGCAATCGAATGTGCAGGAAGGCAGCTTTCACACCTGCATAGGATATCGCACCCATTCAACACACATGGGCCGGGACCAACGGCTTTACTTCCCTTCCGAAGGAAGACGTGACCAGAAATTTTTATGCCTCAGAAAAATCCCACCGACCTCGGTTGGGATTGAACCCAGACCCATCGGGATGTTAGAAAGCAGTCACGCTTACCACTACACCACCGGCACCGGCTAATGCCAAAATATATGAACCTACCAAAATCACCAGAGCTTCGTCCACTTGAAAAATTCTAGCCAATTATGAAGACGAAACTTCACAAATATCCCAAAACTATTAAAATAGAGCTGGAGTTGAAGAAAATTTGGGTAAACACTACAAAAACACTGGAAAAATCAGATGTACAAAATTTGATGGGTGAAGTGAAGAAGACCGGGCATTCAGGATGGGAGACGAAATTGAATGAAATAAATTTTGTAAATCATAAGTCGATAGTAGTTTCTCAATCATTCACAAGACGCGACGCGAGACAAGACACAACACTTATCGTTCTTACAACTTTAAAATAAATTAAAATTTACCTTACTGTCGACCGGTTTCGGGCGTGATACTACCCATCTACGGGACAATGTCCGACTGATTACTTGGATGTTCATACGTTGTTCCGTACACGTAAAAAAAAAAGAGAAGAGAAGCTACTGGATTCTCAGATTTGTCAGGTTGAAAAGGCAGGATATAATGGGGGGGGGTTCATCTTCATTCATTAATGGTTCAGCAGCATTGGTGATAAATGATGATTCCCAGGCGTTTAGATGTGTAGTTTTTCTGACGGATTTAATGAGTTTTGCACCTTTCCAGTCAATGTTATGGTTTAAGCTTATTGTGTGTACTGCCACAGCTGATTCATTTGATTTTCTGTTGTCTACAGCATGTTTATGTTCCTTTAGGCGGACCTTTACTTTGCGGCGCGTTTGTCCAATATAGACTGAAGGACAATCCTTGCATGGAATTTGATAAATTCCAGACTGTTCATCCGGCGGAACTTTATCTTTCAAATTACACAACAGGTCACGCAAAGTGTTGTCGCTCTTGTGTACTACCTGTAGTTCTTGTCGCTTGAGTGTGGATTTGATTGGATTCGTAATTTTGGGATAGAACGGTAGACTGATTCTTTTTACTTCCTCTCCCATTGGTTCTAGTGTGGTTATATTTTGTCGGTGCTTCTTTCGTTTGTGTTTTCGGAGAATTTTGTCCACGAACTCCTTTTCGTACCCATTCACTTCAGCCGCTTTGTAGATACGAATTCTTTCCTCTGCAAACTCGTCATCCTCCATGGGTACATTGTAAACACGGTGTGCCATGGCGTGAAAAGCGGCTTGCTTTTGAGCTCCAAAGTGGTTGGAATCGGAAGTAATGTAGCGATTGGTGGACGTCGGTTTGCGATAAATACCAAATTTCAGGGTGTCGTCCTCCTTTCTGGTTATCATTAGATCCAGAAAGATCCAGATCCAGAAATTCGTTTTTTTTATTTGCTTGGCAGGGAAGACAAAAATATTGTACTTCTGGGAAAAATAAACCAAAAATGTTATTTATTTATTTCTTTTAACGATCCCAAGTATCTCAAAATATCTATTTTAAAAAAAAAAGCTTCTGAAAACTGCAAACGTTTGGAATGTTCAACACCAAAACCAAAACTAACAAAAATCGTAGAACAAGAACTATTGACCAAATCTTGGTTTTTTGTTTTCTTACTTTTATGTGTGTTTTTTGACGTAGACTACGTCTTATGGGAGGTATTGGGGGTAAATCGAAAATCTACGTCTTATGGGAAGGTATTGGGGGTAAATCAAAAATCTAAAATTGTGACCGTGACGGAAAGGTGTAAGGTTTTGAACGCTTATAACTTTGTCATTTATAGATGAAATTAAAATCCAAATTTACCAATCGATAGAAAATTCCGTTCATAAGCTGTTGCAATAAACGCATTTTCAATTTTTCATAAAAAAAAACTGTTTTAAAAATGGACAAATAAAAAGTGGTAATTTTATCACTATTTTCATGAAATAAACGTTCTCCCCAAACCCAGTCCTCATAGTCAAGTACAATTTGGTTGCACATCGTGCTGCTTGAATCTGAAAGGTTATAAAACTGCGCTGCTAATGTTCCTCAACTTATGAGCTCGTCATTCGCTGCCAGACTGTTGAGCAGTTCAGTCGATTTGAATTCTCTCTAGTTTCGTTCGTTCGTTCGCAAGTCGAATTAGCTCCGCGTTGTGTAGTGACGCTCTCGCTGACCCAGCCATGGGTAAGAAATCGCGCGGTAACGCGAGTGCCGGTTTACCGGGAAAACAGACTCTCCCAGGAGACGGCGCGACCACCGAGCCAGCCCAGAAGAAGCAGAAGAAAACCCCATTGCCCATCCCGACAGGCGTTGCGGACCCGCAGCCGGGGCCTCCCGGAACTAAACGACCCAGACCTGAAGACAGCAGCGCCACCGTATCAGCAGCAAAAAAGCTGCTGAGCAACAATCCGTTCTCCGCCCTGCAGAACGGAGCCCAGCCGCAGTCGGACCCTGAGACGGTGCGGAAAAAAGTTAAGTTGCCACCCTTCTATGTGAAGGGCTTCCCTCCCGGGCTATGGGAGCAGCTGGATTTCTACATTAAGCAGGGCCTTCGCTGCACCATTCAACGGTGCACGGAAGGCTACAAACTGATGGTCCCGGCCGAAAAACACTTCAACGCAGTTCAGGTCCTCTTGGACAGAATGAAGCTGGAGTACTTCTCCCACGACATCGAGGCCACCAAGCCGCTGAAAGTGGTGCTGCGCGGGCTCCACGACATGGACACCACCACCTTAATGGACGAGATTAAGGCGAACGGCCTCAAGCCGGTCGAAGTCCACAAGATGACCCGCAGCAAGGCCATCAAGTATCGTGACCAGCTCTACCTGGTCCATCTGGAGAAGAACTCCACAACCGTGAAGGATCTCCAGACGACACGCACACTGTTCCACATCGTAGTGAAGTGGGAGCGGTATAAACCCACCCACCGTGGCGTCACTCAGTGTTCGAACTGCCTATTGTTCGGGCACGGCACCAGGAATTGCCGCATGGCCAGCCGCTGCATCAAATGCGGCAAAAACCACAAGATCGACAACTGCGACAGCATCGAGGAAGCCACTACCACATGCGCCAACTGCGGTGCCGCCCACAAGGCCACGAGTAAGGCCTGTCCGAAGCGGGCCGAATACGCCGAGATCCGGAAGAAGGCCTCGTCCAACAGCCAGCCCGGTCGCAAGAAGGTTCCAGAAAACAACGCGCAGAACTTTCCTCCGTTATCACCGGTCCAATCACGGCCAATTCCAGTGTTGCCGCCGCTCCCGCTCAACCAACAGTTGGCTGCCGCTGCAGTACCCGGTCAAGCCTCCGGGCCATCGACGGATCCCCCTGCTCCGGGATTGGCCGGTACAACCGGTGAAGCTACAGACGATTCTCCGCTGTCAACGGATGAGATCGTCACACTGTTGGCCCAGGCCATCATCATCAAGCGCACCTGCGCAACAAGAACACAACAGCTCCAAGCTATCATCTCCTTCGTCGCCAATTATGGACCGTGAACCCATAAAGATCGCCAACTGGAACGCTCGCTCCGTAGGGGCGAAAAACATTGAGCTTGCAGACTTCCTCCGCAAGCACGACATCGACGTGGGCCTTCTCACCGAGACTCACCTCAAGACCGGTGACAGCTTCTGGCTGCCCGACCACAGCATTGTCCGGCTTGATCGCACCAGCTCCAGGGGGGGCGGTGTCGCAGTCATCATCAAGAAAGGCATCAAGTACTGCACCCTACCCCACTACCGCACTTCCATCATCGAGGCCGTTGGCATAGAGGTGGAAACATCGACCGGAAACGTCCGGTTCATCGCCGCCTACTGCCCCCGGCAATGTACCGTTAGCAATGGTACAGCACAGCAGTTCAAGAACGACCTTGCCATCATAACCCACACCAATGCCCGCTTTGTAATCGGAGGGGACCTGAACGCCCGGCACGAGGCCTGGCGGAACTACCAGCAGAACCAGAACGGCCGCCTGCTATTCGACCATTCCCAGCATGGTCTCTATTCCGTCTGGTTTCCGGACGAACCAACCTTCACATCACCGACGGGCAACCCATCGACGCTGGACCTGTTCTTGGCAAACACCAGATTAGCCAAGCCGGTTGCCGTCAACGACCTGAGTTCGGACCACCAACCGGTGCTGACCGAGCTGGGCTACAACGTGGCCCCTGCACCGTGCCAGCGGAAGGACTACCATCGAGTCAACTGGGTTCAGTTTCGACGCGTGGTCGACCGCCACATCGACGACAACCCACCGCTCGACACAGTGGAGGACATCGACCGGGCTCTGGAGGGTCTCCATCAAGCCATATCCGTGGCTGACGAAGAGTGCGTTCGACGAGTTCCTGTGAGGGGTAAGTTTCAAGCAATTGATTCCCACACCAAACTCTTGATTCGGCTCAGAAATGCTCGTAGACGCCAGTTTCAGCGGACTGGGGATCTGCAGCGTAAATACGAAATGGTCGATCTGAATCGGCAGATCGCTTCCAGAATGGTCTCAATCCGGAACGAGAGTTTCGGGCGGCTCGTTCAGAACCTGGACGACCGTTCCAGACCATTCTGGAAGGTTGCCAAGGTGCTGAAGTCTCACCCCAAGCCCATTCCACCACTTAGAGTCAATGACGAACGGCTTATCACCAACGAAGAGAAGGCCAATGCGATTGGGGAGTACATTGCCCAGTCGCATTTGCTTGGCTCTAAAATCCCAAGTCCACTCGAGAACCAGGTTGCGCAGTGCGTCCTGACGTTAGATGCCTCCCCTTGTGCCGTCCCTCCAGAAGAACGGATTACAGAGGAACAAATTTGCTCAGCGCTGAAATACAGTAAGAACATGAAGGCTCCCGGGTTTGACGGAATATTCAACCTAGCGTTGAAAAATCTCAGCCCGAGGGTGCACTCGCTGCTAGCTGCCACCTTCAACAGATGCTTGGAGCTGCACTACTTTCCAAGCATCTGGAAGGTGGCAAAAATCATCCCGATCCGCAAACCTGGGAAAGACCCTTCACTACCGTCAAGCTACAGACCGATTAGCCTGCTCTCAGCGCTGAGCAAGCTGTTCGAAAAATTGATCCTCAGCCGACTAAACAAGTTTGTGGAGGAACATGACATTCTTCTTCCGGAACAGTTCGGGTTCCGCAAGGGGCATTCCACCAATCATCAGCTAGTGCGGGTGATGAATAACATCCGAAGTAACAAAGCTGTATCCAAGTCCACAGCCATGGCCTTGTTAGACGTCGAAAAGGCGTTTGACAATGTCTGGCACGACGGACTTATATACAAGCTTTGTAACTCTAACTTTCCACCATACCTTGTGAAAATCACCCGTAACTATCTCCAGCAAAGGTCGTTCAGGGTGTCGTTGAATAGTTCCCTTTCGGGACAATTTCCGATCCCAGCAGGTGTTCCGCAAGGGAGTCTGCTGGGACCACTGATTTACAGCATCTACACGTCGGACATCCCTCCTCTAGGAGACGGTTGCGTGTTCTTTCTGTTTGCAGATGACACCGCGATAGCTGTCAAGGGTAGGATGCCTCGTGAAATTACGAACAAGCTCCAACGATGCCTTGACACCTTTACTGATTATGCCACCACGTGGAAAATCAAAATCAACGCCTCGAAAACCCAAGCGATCATGTTCCTTCACAGACAATCATTAAAACTTAAACCGTCTCCCTCCTGTACCGTAATAATGGATGGTACAAGGGTCGAGTGGTCCACTGATGTTACTTATCTCGGGATGTTGTTCGATGAGAAGCTCCTGTTCCGCTCGCACATAGAGAAAACCCTAGTTAAGTGCTCCGCCTTGGTTAGGTGTTTGTATCCGCTCATTTGCCGCAGATCCCGCCTCTCAAGGCAAAACAAACTGGCTGTTTACAAACAGATCATAGCCCCCGCGATCTTCTATGCCGCCCCGGTGTGGGAATCGTGCGCTCAGACCCACAGGAACAAAATCCAGGTTGCACAGAATAGAGTGTTGAGGATGATCCTAGATCGTCCATTCGACACAAGAATAGCAGACCTCCATCAAGAGGCAGAAATTCCCAAAGTAGATTCCAAAATTGATGATATGACAACCAAATTTATTCAAAAATGCAATCTTTCTGAACATGCTTTAATAAGCAATTTGTACATAGTAGGTTAAGTGTATATAGTAGAGTAGGTTAGTTTTAAGCTGTAAATAGTAGTATTAAGTAGTTTCTCTTCAAATTCTAAAAACAAAACAAACCAATCCCACCAAGGTGGTCGACCGTGTACTAAGTCTAGGACTAATTCTGTAAAACAAATTTTGAATTTTGCCCATACCTAAAGATGAAGAAAGCAATTAAATCACTTAGTAAAAATTTATATGGTAATCGTCCAAGTTAATCAAAAATAAAGATCATTTAAACTAACTTTAAACTTCCTCAACTTATTTTCGCTTCGGACGGCGGGTAAACAGGTAGCAGTAACAGCAGTAGGAAGGCGGTTCCTGTCAAGCGCGCAGCGTTCAAGTTTTGCACCTCGAACTTTGCGCGTCGTTCCCGTCAAGATCACTGGTTGCTGGTAGTGGCGTCGCCTTGATGGCGCAAGCGCTCCTTGCCTGAATGATAACTACAAATCTCGATTACTTTTCGAAAGGACATATCAGCTTTTGTAAACAACGCATTTTATCGTCGGTTTGGCATAGCTAATAGCTCGACCCACATACTAACACCACTATGGTATTGTTAGCACAGACAAACAGACATAACACATTGAATATTCATCACTGTAAAATATCGTCGCTAAAACATTACCGCCATCTGTTGAGTACACTGTGGTTGGTAGTACGCTGAACAGATGGCAGTAGTGTGTAAACGTCAAACGCAAGGCAATTGACTATGCGCGCCACAGGTGGCGGTACTACCAACTACGATACTTTTAAATTGACCGTTAAATGCTTGTTCTATGAACAACTTGCGAGTGTTATGTCTGTTTGTCTGTGGTGTTAGCATGCGTGGGTGAGCTACCAGTTACGCCAAATTGACGATCAAATGCGTTGTTAACAAAAGCTGATACATTCCTTCGAAAAAGTAATCGAGAAATACTTCTTGGGCTGTCTACCAATTGCCGAGTTTTTTATCGTGACATTTCGAAAGTTATTTTCAATGTTCGAAAATGCCGGAAATTGATCAGTTTTCAAACAGAACTCAACCACGGTTACCAAAATTTAACTTCTAGTCGGTCCGAAGTAACCACGCTCGTATAGCAGAGTCATTCGATAACTCATCTGTCACTTTTAACCACGAGATAAATTTAACTCACCCATTGCGACACAGCCTTGGAAGTAAAATTAGGGCCATCCATAAATTACGTGATAAGAACATTTTAGCTTGAAATCCCTCCATTTAGTTATCGATCCATTTAGTTACACACATGTATCGATATCGATACAAGATTTGTGTCCTAGAAATCTTGAAGTGATAGGGAATATCAGCCATCATGACGGTCATTTTTGAACGCTTCAATGAATCACCTGAAGAAAGCCTTACTCATATGTGATTGTAATTTAGGAACCAAATATAATAAAATATGTATTCGCATTTTTATGAGGTCCTGAATTTAACCAAGTATTACTAAGTAGGAAATACAAAATATGTATATAGGACCGAAAGCATAGGTTACTTCTATTGTATTTTAAATCAATATATAGAAAAATGCACGAGAATTTCACTACACAGCTTAACGTAGTCTACGTCAACCATGCGGTCGTTTTTTGTACACAACCACACCATTTTTTTTTATTGATCGCACTACTCAATAGAATCCCATTTACGATGTTGGTTGAACGGCCATGACAGCAGTTCCATCAGCACTCTGGTTGTGATAGGTCCGCAGCAGCTGGATCGGCCTCATCAGGCAGTAGTACAGCAGTTCGGCCAAACTGAGCAAACTAACCCCCATGCAGAGCCCCAACACTCCTCCGCAGTTGGCAATGAAGTCCGTCCAACCAAACAGTTCACTTCGCTTCAGGGCCAAGTACTGGACGTGCTTGAAGTAGATTCCCAACTTGGCAAAGTTGTTGCTGAAATTAAAGGAAGTTGTTTCGAGTGTTTCAAACCTCACCAAGATCTTACTTATTGACCCTCTCCAGAATATCGTCCGGAATTTGGGATTTGTATCGCAGCTGGAAAGACCTGGCATGATTGTACTTGGTCTGTGTCATTTCCGGATCGAAATCGACCGAGTTGCAAGCCGGTAAGCAGTAGCAGTGATCACTAGTTGCTGTTTTCTTCTGGATTCCCTCGGTTGCGATCAGCTGTTGAATTTCGTTCTCCGCTTGAATTGCACATTTCAGTTGGAAAGCTTCGCAGACTTTGGTACCCTTGGTATAAGGCATAGAAAAACGAACGCATCCGCAAAGATGTAGTGTGTGATTGGTGAGACATTCTAGTTCACAGTTAGCCTGATTGTAGATGGCGAAAAACTCCAGCTTGCGCTCATTACTGAAGAAGCACTGCCGTTTTTCGGGAGTATAACTACGGAGAGCATTGGAAATGGTTGTCACTTGGGGTTTGAGCGCCATGGTGACTTCGTGATTGTAGGTAAGACGAATGAACTTCCTGGATATGACCGGGTATTCAGCTGGAGAGTGGAGGAGGATTTTGAAACCTAACGCTTCTCGGCAGTGATACTCATCGTAGCTCTTGGGCATCTTTAGTTGCATGTAGAGCCCAGCTTCGAATCCGGAACCGAACACTCAACTCGGATAGGTTCGAAGTTCAGCGTTGGACTTGTAACCCTCATCCAACGACCAATTCGAATACGGATGTAGGCTACTGTAGTAATCGTAATTATCGTGCAAGTGGTCCTTGCGGAACATTTCTCGCTCTGGGATCAGGTTGAACGTGTAGCAGATGCCTTCGTCGGTTACGGTTTCTTTGAACGAATCCATGCAGGAGTAGATGCTCATACGGCATTGGATTAGCAAATCCTGGCTTCGTCCGGGACTGATTTCGTAGAGCTTATGAACGATGTCCTGCTTCAAGTGGTACTGTTTCAACAATTGCTGATAGCGATCATGCGAGTACATCCTATCACACACCTGCAGCAAACTCAGCATCGTTTGAATCCTAGAAGAATTTGTTCCAAATCAACATCACTTTCTCAAATGACAAACCATTCAATTTACACACTCCTCTTCACTGAGATCAACGGTTTCGTTCCCGAAAATCTGATCATACGCAGTGGTAAAATTTAAACACTCCGGACGAAACTTGCTCTCTGGGCAGATGGTGATGGCCGGGAACGGGATCTCCCAAACCGAGGTAGGTTCCTCGTTGAAGCTCAGGATGACCGGTTTGTGGTCCCACTTGTGGTAGATGTTCCCGATGAGACCCACACAGCCGTACAGCGACAGGACCAGCATCAAAATCCACCAGAACCGTTCCCAAAATGTTCGCTCGTGGGAACCGATGTATGATACTCCATGGATTGTGCTGCTGGAACAGTACTCGGCAAAGAGGTTCCGGATACCGGTGCGGATGTTGACTAATGGGTGTTTTCTTCGAAGCGGATTTGGATGCGTTGACGGGTACTTCGATGGTTGGACAGAGAAGTCCTGTGGGAGGGTATGAATGGATAAATTCAACAACACAGGGATATTGGATTTAACAAACCTTCAAATAAAACGGATACTGGTACGAGTGTATATCGTTGTACATCTTGTCCGTTCTAGTGTCAACAATGCAGTGACATCGATTTGGTTACTTTGTTACAAAGGCAATTGGTAGCATAATCTATCCGTTTGCTAATGAGATCTACTAATGGAACACGTGAGGATGGTTTTTGTTTCTGCTGCCTGCGCAGTTCATTACTTTGAATGGTGGCCTGCTAAGTATGTTGGGAAGTTTTTTAGCATCTAGATGATGTTATTCTTGATGCTTATTGGAATCGCTTGGTTGAAACTTTTCCGCAGAATTCCACAAATTTTATACCTTTCAAATAAGTCTTACCCATTCCACCGATCTTTCGTAGAATTTGATATTCTTTCAAATCATCTTCAAATGTCATTTCCAGCAGCTCACAAAAATGCTTTCCCAAGCCTGTGTACCTACTTATTCACCATCGTTGACTGGGGGAGGAAATTGATTTGACACGATCCGGTATTCTTATTATTTCCCCTTCAATCATTCGTCACTTTCGGGCTGTCTCTAAAAACGTCCTAACTGCGTCTATCATGGAGGTCCATAGAGTTCTATTTTTGCCGAGTGGAATCCAATCACCACTGTGGGAAATACCTTCTTCGGAAGCTGCAGTCAACAGTCGTCACCATCGTCAAGAGTACAGGAAATTAAATCGAACTGATTTATGGAAGCGAATGTCGTTCGTTTGTAAAAGCAGGCGAGAAATGGGTCATCCAAAATGAAATCATGATTTGTGACCGTCGTCGTCTGGGTTTTTCTCCGAAAGAGAACTGTGTGACTTTTGTGAAGGTAATTCCATCGGAAGGCTGTGTCGAATGGAGGAAGGTAATTTTGCATAAATGCTACCTGTGATTTGGAGACACACCGCATAAACACGATTTATTGGCAAGTGTCTATTTCATCATTCCGGTTGCTCCTCTTGGGACAGGGAAGGACCCAGCCCACCGAGATAATAGCTCGTTTTAAACATTTTTTTTTTCGTCCTCTTCTACCTGACGGATGCTTCTTAACGACTAGCATTAGTGAAATATTTCACAATTTTCCCAACGGGGGCATTTATCACACTTGCACAGCACAAACGTATGCGTGCAGCACACACACACACACACACAGACACACACCCACACTCACCAGCAGCTCTCCTTCCCAGGCAACGCGGCGAATGAACCACATCAATCCTCGTCTAAAGCCCATTAATTATGATTAACACATTCCGACCGCATAACTTTCCACCTTCCTCCACCGCAACAGCTTCTTCCAGACCGGGCAAAAAGAGCAGGAGTGGCGACAAATCGCGGATGAAAATGCGTGTGAAAATGGCCATATGTGGGGGAAAGTGTTGCGGTTTAGATTTGCGGCAGGCTGGAGGGCTGTGGTTGAAACTTTTCCTTTCTACATTCACTCGTAAAACGCAGCGGAGGAAGGCTGGATGGATAAAACCACAGAGCAGAAGGCCAGCAAGGTGGGAGGATTTTCACGGGAATTAAAATTAATAACCATCATAAATTGGCTTAAATTTCTTGCAAAACGGTTATACGGATCTAAATTGTTGCAATAAAGTGCTGGTGGATGGAAATAAAGACTGCTACAGGTGGAAACGTCAATAACGTACATGTTTTATAAGGGAGATTGTTTATCCTAATGGTTTCACTGGTGGTATTCGAAATTACTCTCGGATTAATCCTGACCGAGTTTTCTGGCAGGTGTCAATATCGAGTGTGATTCAATCTGAATCTGCACAAATACTAGGCCAGGCTGCCACTCAAGGTCGGTAAACAAGTTTATATAAGACAATGTTTGGACATCTATTGTTGTGAGTTTGCAACGTGTTTATTTGATATTACATCAAATTAAATTATAATATTTATTTATTACTCAAGCGTCAATTATCATGAAGACTAAAAGTGCATGACGCTCCACTCGTTTGGTATTGCAGTCACATTCAGAGCTGGTAAATTTCACGGTCGTCATATGACGATGAGAAAACAGGTCCTCTCACTACCACAAGACGAAAACAAGGGTCAGTGCTGTCGGTCACGTTGTTCCTCGTCGTGATGCAGCCAATCTTCAGAGCGGTGCCACATACTGTCACCGTGCTCTTATAAGCGGACGATATTTTGCTGGTGGTACGGAGCAATAAGGAACGACCGCTCTATCGCGATCTACAAGCCACGGTGAAAGCTGTCGATAAGTGGGCGAAGAGCGTTGGGTTCCAAATATCAGCTACGAAATCGAACATCTTCTACGGCAGTCCCAATGCCCGTCGAGAACCTAGCAGCAATATCAACATCGATCGTGTAGTTGTACCGAAGACGAATCGTTTGAAAGTCATCGGTGTCACTCTTGACCGGTCACTGACTTTCAAAGAGCATTGTAAGACTGTGAAAAATACATGCGACTCAAGGCTGCGAATTCATAAAATGATTGTGGCTAAACTTCCACGAGGGCAACGCGAATCTCTTCTGTGCATAGGATCGACAATTGTTACGCCACGCATTCTTTACGGCATCGGACTTGTCAGCAGAGCGAAGGATAAGGTTGTGCAAAATCTCGCACCCTTCTACAACCGGATGGTTCGTCTCAGGAGTGTACGTCACCAGCCCGATTCCTGCGATCATGGTTGAAGCGGGCACATTACCGTTCGATCTCCCTAGGTTTTTCAAGCTACAGCTCGAGTTGCCATTCGCTTTCTGAACCTTCCAGTCTTCCAACGTGTATCCGATCGTCTGGCGGCGGTTGATATAAATTTTCCGACCATCGCTGTAAGGACACGTTTCGCCAATCGAGTGTGGCATGCTCCCAAGCCACGCATTGTTTGGGACGTGAAACGACAGGTGAAAGCGGGAGATCCCCCAGATACAGTGCGTCCCAACCAGTGCTGTAAATTCTCAAAATCATTTGAACATTTTTGATGAAAATGAGAAAAGTAGCTATTCGCTATCAAAGGGGACCTCATCCGAATGGGTGATATCAGTTGTTTAGTCATTTGACGAAGGCATGGATCATTCTCATTTGAGAAACGCTATATATCATTCGATTGAGTGTAACCTACACACAAACGGAGCTCTGGTCGACATTCCGGCGAAAAAGCTAAGCCAACCCGACACCAACCTGACTTCTATCAAACCCCAACCCGATGTTGACCCGACATTGACCCGACATAAACCCAAAATTGACCCGACATTAACACGACATTGGGTCGACATCGACCTTAAATTAGCCTTACATTGATCCGACATCGGGTCGACTTGTCTGTTCGGGACCATTTTCCTGGATTTCTTCCATACTCCACTGTCGTATATCAAATGATACTGAGTGACTGAATTGACAGTGACAATGAGCTTCGAATGAGAAAAGGGCTCTTCAAATTATGGTCATGTGAGAATTCGTTTACACAGAATTGATTGAATGGTTGTAGTGGTTCATCTTCAATCGAATGATATGAAAATTTACAGCACTGGTCCCAACATTCAGGAGTTGCTGGCAACCGGTTTCACCGTGCTACGGCTATCTATACCGACGGTTCTAAGTGTGAAGACAGAGTAGGAGCAGAAGTATTGAGCGGCAGCGTGCAGAGAGCAACAGGCCTTCCGTCACAATGTAGCGTTTTTTCGGCAGAGGCCTATGCGATTAAATCGGCTGTCAACGAGGCGAGTACAATAATTGACGCGATCATTCTGTCCGATTCGGCTAGCTGTCTTTCAGCCATAGATAGTGGCAAATCGCAGCATCCCTGGATCCAAGAAATTGAATGTCTGCTTCGAAACCGTCCGATTCACTTGTGTTGGGTTGCGAAGCGGTCCGACTCGCCGGAGAAGCACGAAATAATCCGCCAATCAATATCGGTATTCCAGGAAAAGATGCCTTAAGGCAATGAACCCCGTCAACAGTGGGCGCAACATACATAAGTCAAGCTGAAGGAGATAAAACGTGACACGAAAAAGTGGATCGATCAGAAAACTTCTGCCGACCAGCGAGAACTCACTCGTTTGCGCATCGGCCATACCAGGCTGACACACGAATTTCTATTAAAGAAATCATCGCCACCGACATGCGAATGCTGTGGAACGGTTATGGATGTCCGGCACGTAATACTACACTGCAGGAAATTTGAAGCAGTCAGGACGAAACATGAGATCGATCCAACTAGTCTTTATAACGGCACTATGCAACGATGATGACAGTGAAAAGCGGTTACTGAAGTTCCTGCATGAAGCTAACATCTATCAAATATTGTGAAAACGAGGAAAAGAGAGACTTGGATTCAGAGGACGTTAAGGACAACAGAAGAAAACAGCAGAAGAAGACATGAATGGAGAACAAGATGAAGAAAGCGGGGCAGAAGATCAAGCGAAGAACAAAGGAAAATCAAGAAGACGAAGGAGAAGAGTTGCCGCTACCTAAGGGCAGAAATGGAAGCCGATGAAGATGACAGAAGATGATGCGAAGAAAGCAGAAGAAGATGAAGAAGATGATGGTTATGCAGAGGATGAAGTAGAGCGCGAAGCAAAACGAAAAGGGGTGAAAGAAGACAGAAAGGTGAATACAGGCACAAACACGGATGAAGAAGATGGCGATAAAGAAGGTGAAACCGGGTATCAAAAGAAGATTGAAGCGGATGGAAAACCAAGAAGAATATGATAGATGAATATGTAGTGGAACGAAGCAAGGAAAAAAAGGAACAGCAGTATCTGAAGCGATGAAATCTGGACCGGAGCAGTAAAGAAGCTAAGTGTGAACTTAACAACTAACACTAACACCACACAAAACACACTGTACACTAACATTTTTTTAAAGACACGAATGCATCAGCAGATGTAAAGTGTCGGTAATAAACAACAGCAACAACAACAACAACATATCATGAGCTTTCTTGTCGTTTTCCAATGGTCAAGCACTCATGAGAATAATTTTCATACGGTTTTTACATCAACAATTCTAACTGATCTAGATAAATGTTTTTCCTTGATTTGTTTTCCGTCAATCTTGTTTTCGTACTGAATACTAATGCTACCAACGCCAGGAAGACAGCTTCCACACCTGGATCCTACCTACCAGAATGGTGCTTGACGTTTTGGGGCTGCATGAGAGGAATATTTTCTGGATGTGCGACGGTTTTCTTTTTTTTTTCCTTTGGTTTGTTTTTTCCGTCGATCTTGTTTTCCGTGCTGAGCACCAATGCTACCGACATGCCAGGAAAGCAGCTCCCACACCTGGACCCTACCTATCGACCCATCAACTCATGAACCGGGGACCAACGGCTTTATTTCCCATCCGAAGGAAGGCGTGATCAGAGATGTTATGCCTTAGAACATCCCGGCGGTGCCGTCTGGGATTGAACCCAGGCCTGCTGGGGTGAGAGGTAATCACGCTTACCACTACACCACCGGCGCCGTTGTATCGACGGTTGTGCGGATTTATTCTCCAATGGACATTTCCATTGCATGACCGCTCGCTGCAATGATAGCCCCACGAGTCCAGTCGATTCAGAAACAATCAACTCGTTAAAGGACGACATCTCCAAGCTAAGTGATGCTGTCGCTACGCTCTCAGCCAAAGTTGAGTCTCAGCCAAAATCGCAAATTGCACCGGGTGAATTTCGTTTTAACGATTTGTCGAACAAACCGAGCACACCAAAACGTAGGCGTACTTCTGACGAAACTGCTTCTCGTAGTACTCCTAAGTTGGCTAAGAATCGTGGTACTAACAAGGCTATGGGTGAAGCCATAAAAACCGTTCAACTGAATGAAGACCTGTTTTGGATTTATCTCTCGGCGTTTGATCCGATGACTACCGAGCAGGAAATTATGGACTTTGTTCGAAAATGCTTGAACATGAACGATGACCAGCCGAAGCCGAATGTGGTGGAGCTAGTTCCCAAAGGCAAGGATATTTCAACAATGAGATTCGTGTCTTTCAAAGTCGGTATTAGTAAGGAGATGAAAGGTATTGCGCTCTGTACTGATTCCTGGCCAGAAAATATCTACTTCAGTGAATTTGATTACCGCACAAAAAACGTAGCGCAGATTGTGAACCGGAGCAAGGATCAAGTAACAGATGGAGGTACAACAGAAATTACGGACACACCGATGGAATAATGGAAAAATCAGCGCTTCGCAAGTAACAATTTTGGTTTTATGTGGGTTCTGTAGACCATGATTTAGACATATCGAATGCTATAAAACCTCTATAAAGCTTCCAATGTTACTTGGGTAACCTCCAGAAGCACATCCACCAACATAGCCGTTCGTATATACTCCCCAGGACGCATTGCCCACAGTTCTATGGGAGCCCCGGATCCACCCGACCCAGTCGTGTTTGCTGATTCCTCCTGCCAACGTAGTCATCCTGGACCTGTGGTTGTGGCTGGTGGTGAGGTCTCCCAGCAACACCTATCAGGACAGTATACGTATTTTAGATAGGCTATCTTGCCTAATTGCTTTACGAGTTCCAGTAACCCTCGGAGTGCCATTTATGTCAGCTCCAATGCTTCTGATTTTCCTACTGAGCTTGTAATTCGTGGCCGGGATTCCAATTTACTGCAGTAATGGCAGATAACTCCTTTACGCTGTCAACCCGACCGGTGTCACGTGACAACATCCTCTGTTATCCGAATTCGGACAAAGTACACCCTCAAATTCATTTGATATCACCAGGACGCACTGTATACAGCACTTTGGAAGCCCCTGAGCCACTCGACCCAGTCGTGTTTGATGCTGTTTACAGCCATCGGAGCCGTCCTGGTCCTGCGGTTGAGATCGGTGAAGGGGTCTTCCAGCCTGTGTTGCCAGGCAAGTATTCTACACATCAAAACATTTCTCTGCCTGACATACATTCACGTTGCAGTTTACCTGAGCGGAATGGTGCATCTTCTGGTCTCACCGCACCCAACGTCGCCGAAATATCATCTGAGCTACACCTGTACTACCAACATGTTCGTGGTCTCAGGACTAAAATTGATCAAGCTTTTCTTGCAACCGCCGAATTGGATTACGACGTGTACGTGTTCACATACATAGATTTGGCTGGACGATCGTATACAATCTTGCCAGCTATTCAACAACGACTACTGCGTCTATCGCGTTGACCGTTGCGCCTCCAACAGCTTGCGTCGACGTGGCGGAGGCGTACTAATAGCCGTGAAGCGATAGTACGCTTCTTCAGTTGTCCAGCTTACAAGCAACATTGAGCAGCTGTGGGTGAAAGTCGCTGTCGAACCACTACCTCTGTTAGTTGATGCACTGTACATGCCGCCAGATAAAAGTCAGGACCAGAATTTTGTTCAGCTTCATGTAGATGCCATCTTTGAAGCAAACAGACGGCATATCGATATGGGTGAGCTCGTTTTGTTCGGTGATTTCAATCAACCTCGTCTGTACTGGAAAAGTTCGAGCAGTGGATACGCCTTCGCTGATCCGATACTGTCACAGACTTCAATGGCCAGTCAAATTATTCTTGATAGTATGGCATTTCTTGGATTGAGGCAGCGTAATTTAATTCGAAACTGTTCTGACCGAGTACTAGATCTAATATTTTCAAACTATTCAATTATGACTAACGGTACCGTAACATTAGCAGCTGAAGAAGTTGTGCCAATTGATCGTTATCATCCAGCTCTCTCTTTCTCTGTGGTTTGTGTGCCTCCTGTATCATTTCATGAAGATGTTGACCTTTCTGAGCGTAACTTTCGTCGAGGGGATTATGATAACTTGAATGAACTGCTGTCGCAAGTTGATTGGTCTGAAGTATACCAAAGCCATGACGTCGATAGCACCGTCAGCTCCTTCAATCGTATTTTGCATTATTGCATCATTCAAACTGTACCGCTTAAAAGACCCCCAAGGAATCCTGCTTGGTCCAATGCGCATCTTCGCACCCTGCGTCGACGGCGCGCCAAGTTACTGCAGCTATATTGTTGTCAACGATGTTTGTATCTAAAGCACCACTTTGACGAAGCTAGTCGAATCTATCGTGGATACAATCGTTTTTTGTACAAAATGTACGTTAGACGGAGACAAGATGATCTTCGGCGAAACCCGAAACGGTTTTGTAGCTTTGTAAATTCAAAACGCAAGGAGAGCGGATTGCCGACTACGATGCACTTAGAAGATGTTCATGGTCTTTCTGCAGAAGCAAAGTGCGAGCATTTCTCTCAAAAATTTGCTAGCGTGTTTGAGAATCGTATGCCAACTGTGGAGGAGATAGTTGTAGCTGTTAAGCTGGTACCAAGAGACGCGGTGGATCTTGATGTATTCAACATCAACACAGCGACGGTTGAATCAGCTCTACAGAAACTCAAGCAGTCTTATCAACCTGGCCCGGATGGCATTCCTTCGTGTGTATTCAAAAAGTGTAGTGCACTTTTGGTTGCTCCTCTTCAAGTAATTTTCAACCAATCATTGCTACATATTGCCATATGCTTCCAGTGCACAAGAAAGGTGATAAGTCAGATATTTTTTAACTACCGTGCGATAACTTCGTTGTCAGCTGGATCTAAGTGCCTCGAAATCATCGTCAATGAAGTACTGTTCAGCTCTTGCAGGAACTACATCAGTGCCTCTCAACACGGATTCTACCCCAAACGATCAGTGGACAGCAATCTGTGTGAATTTACCTCTTTTTGCATCGGCCCAATGGACGATGGAGCTCAGGTTGATGCTGTATACACCGACATAAAGGCTGCTTTTGACACCGTGAACCACGATATTCTTCTTGCCAAGCTACTTCGACTAGGCGTTTCCAGCAGAGTATGTAATTGGCTTCGTTCGTACTTAAGCAACAGGCAACTCGTTGTTAAAATTGGATCAACAGTGTCTGATCCGTTTACTCCGTGCTCTGGTGTGCCTCAAGGTAGCAACCTTGGTCCATTGTTATTCGTATTATTTTTCAATGACGTGACGATCCTTCTAGCAAATGGGGGACTGCTGATTTATGCAGACGATTTGAAAATTTATCTCGTAGTACGAAATGAAGCCGATTGCAGGCAACTTCAAGAGTTACTGGATCGATTCGCTCATTGGTGCAACTCCAGCTTCCTCAAAGTGAGTGTATCTAAGTGTTGCATCATCTCGTATCGGCGGTGCAAAAAACCTATTCTGTACAACTACACGATCGATGGACAGGAACTTGAGCGCGTTGATAAAGTGAAGGATCTTGGAGTGTTGCTGGATCACCAACTCACATTCAAGATGCATTATTCAGCTGTTGTTGACAAAGCCAACCGTCAAGTAGGATTCATTCTAAAAATCGCGCAGGACTTCAATGATCCACTTTGCTTGCGTGCTCTTTATTGATCTCTAGTTAGATCAATACTATATTTTGCAGCGGTTGTTTGGTCACCGTTGTGTGGATCTCCAGGATCGAATCTGTGCAACGTAAATTTGTCCGGGCTGCACTACGAAGTCTACATTGGCGTGACCCAGTAAACCTACCGCCTTATGAGCATCGTTGTGCCTTGCTGAACATCGAACCGCTGGCAAATCGTCGTAAGATGGATCAAGCTGTATTTGGAGCTAAGATACTTCGCGCAGAGATTGATAGTTCAGCCTTACTGAATCGTATGAGGATTTATGCCCCAGAGCAAGTGTTGCGGTCACGACAACTAATCCAACCAACTCCGAGGAATACTTTATATAGCTCCAATGAACCTTTAAACTCTATATAAGCAGACGGTTTCAAGAAGGGTATCATGTGTTTGATTTTAATATGTCTTCAAACACTTTTAAACAACGTTTACGATCTCTGCATATATTTAATTAAACTAGGATTAAGAATTTTTCATTAAGAGGGGGAGGTAGCTCATCGATTCTTCCGGTTCGCCTCCTAGCATCGTGTTATAAGGAACCAGGCGATAACCAGGGTAGTTGATCGATGGCTCGATGACGTCATTTCGTTGGCGTCTGCAATGGGAAATTCTCATAGCAGGCGTTGACGATGGGACGTTGTCGAGTTGTTGAATAGCAACTATCGTGGTAACTCACCGATTACCTGTCGATCTGCCAAATTTGGAAAGACGTCTGCATTGAATTGTCTCATATAATAATATTCCGCCCACTATATCACAAGAAATTGCGAGTAGCTGAGTGGAAAGGAGATAAGTTAAGCATTGGGTACAGGACCAAGTCTCCCCTGGGTGGTGCAAGAAGATGAGCGCAATAGAATCATCAAGTTGCCATAAGGCACGGAATGAGACTATTGCATGATTGGGTAGTCAAAGTCTTCCATTCGTTAGTCATTTCAGGTGGATTAGAACAGGTTTAGGTTTAGGGTGGGCGTTGGACAGATTTGGGTTTTTCAGATATAATCCTAAATAGGACCTAGATTATTTAATACACTAGTAACCTCAACTTCTGTCACAATGTTTCATTGTGACTAATCAACACTCAATGGGTAAAATATCAAATTTGCGGTAAATTTGAAAAAAAAGGGAACTTGGAGTGTAGAGTGGGCAGTGCACTGGACGATTCTGAAGCCTGACCAAGTGAGTGGGTTACGGGTTTATTTGATTGTACGTCATTTCCAAGTTATATATAGATACATTCATACCATTGGCATTTTGTATTTGAGATAAGAAAGAAACAGGATGCGGAGGGCCCGCTTAGGGGGAGCGTAACCCATGTTATGGCTTCCATTTATTAAATAGTTCAGATAGGCTGGAAATGATAGGTTCATGGTGAGAAAATGTACGATATGGTGCCCGTTCACTGATCAAAATTAGATTCAAATCGACAGGCCCTGCCCTAGAATAAGGGGATTGACGATGATTTGTCAAGTTTCATTTTGCATTTGCATATAATTGTAAGTTTAGGTTTGCTTTTGTAATTGTAAGAAAGATAGTTTGCCTCAATTGAAACATTGACTTGTATAAACTTGACGAATCATACCTCTAAAATAGTAGTAGTTACAGTGCCGCATGATCTAACAACCTCTGCCTGCAACTAATGTTGGAGGGGTCGGCAAGGCTGATTACGGATCAAAACTAACATAACTCTAACACTGATATGATCCCGAAACTAACGCTCATTCATTGCACTTTGAGTCATAAAGTAGTTTTATTTATTTTCCTACTAATCTATCTACACACTTAGTTTTTTCTACTGAGCTCGGCTGTGCGGGTCTCGGCGGGGAGGGTTTCGCTGAGATCTCGGTGGGAGTGACATTTGATTGAGGTCTCGGATAATGCCTTTTCTAATAATCTGCCTACGTTTCTTTTCTTTGTTATCTACTTTATCCCCTTTATATTTTTCTGCTCTTCTTTCCTCTTCTCTTCTTTTGTTTTGTTTGTTTACATATAACTAATACTAATACCTCCTTGTTTTCTCTCTAATTTGTCTACACAGCAAAAAAATAATTTTGATATCACGTCAAAGTGGATGCACTACAATCATGTCGAAAATATGGTGTAATATTACTTGCTAAAAAGAACAAAATTATCATTAATACAATGCATGAACTGACATTACGCTGCTTTTACTGCATTTGTTTATTTATGTGGTCACAAAAATTACATGAAATTTTTGACATGATTGTAGTGCATCCACTTTGATGTGATATCAAAATTATTTTTTTGCTGTGTACTATGTCCCACCATCATGATGAGAGATGAGCTACCGTACATGGTACACGCTCATATACACTCCCAAAATAGTATGCCGCAAGTAAGTATATCACAGAGGCAACTAAAGATCCAGAAACAAAAACCGATGACGCTGAACGGCAGATTGGTTTACAGTGGTCAACCAGGGTGTATGCTGATAAATTACAAAATTACAATTACATCATTATTTCATACATCAGCTTGAATTACGTTGATCGATATTACATTTTTTTTTGCTGTGCACTACACCACCGGAGCCAGTAAACTTCAACAATCCATCGTTGCTTGTTGATTATGCCTTTGTTGTCGTTTGGAACCAGTTTTGCGAGGTAGGCGACGATTGTGCGTATTTCTCGCGCAACTTTTGAAAAGGGCCTAGCCTGAACAATACGTAAAGAGCAAATTGAAACATTGTACGTCGCGTGAAAGTGGAACTTAATGAACACAGCAAAAAAATTATTTTGATATCACGTCAAAGTGGATGCACTACAATCATGTCGAAAATATGGTGTAATATTACTTGCTAAAAAGGACAAAATTATCATTAATACAAGGCATGAACTGACATTACGCTGCTTTTACTGCATTTGTTTATTTATGTGGTCATAAAAATTACATGAAATTTTCGACATGATTGTAGTGCATCCACTTTGATGTGATATCAAAATTATTTTTTTGCTGTGAAGGCCTAAGTACTTTTTCGAAGTTTTTAGTTTTCGGATTTGAAAGATCGTCAGTTACAGTGGCCTGCTTACTGAGCAGAAAAACGTGGTCCCAGGTCCTTACATATCAAAGAGATTTATGGTAAAATCGCTTGTGTATCGTGTATTTTGCGAAACTCGTTGTTGTCGTTGGTTCGGGGTTTGAATTGATACAAAAATTTGAGCAACGGTATGATAGGATATGAGGGGCTCGGTGGCCTTAGAGCAACCGTTTTTGCTTACTGAGCAGAACATCATGAGTCTAATCTCAGGCCCATCCACATTCAAGATTCGTCAATCGTTTTATTTGTTAATATGACTACATGGTAATAACAGCAACTCGGTGATTAAAAAGGTGCTCGTCTGCCTAGTGGCAAACGTTTTTGCTTACTGAGCAGAAGACCGTGGGTTTAGTCCCAAGCTCCTTCGCGTTATATGATCGTTAGGACATCAATTCAGCTTATCGTTTATCAAAACGAACCCTGCTGCAAACCCAACCCTCTTATCCAACATCCCAGTGATTCCTCGTGGAAGTGCAGAGGTGTTCTCGGCTTCCATCAAAGCGAGTGTCATGTCAACACAATCCTTCCCATTCCTTTCTTGACCTGTGTTCGGGCGCGGCCGGTGCTGGTATTGCTTAATTTAAGATCACCAGTTTTTACACATTGAGGATGATTGCTAGTCCCAAGCATCGTCTATTGGTTCTCTGTGTAATTACAGCTGATCTGGCAATAACAGAGTAGCAACCGTGGGCGGTCAATCAAGCTCAAGCTCAAGCTCAAGCTCAAGATTAAGAATTTTTCATTAAGACCACGATGTCAGATGATAGATAAAATGTATAAATAAATAAATAAACTAAGTGTATGAATTCATATATAATATGAATTCACATATCATGCAATATGTAATGTAAATATAGTATGTGATGAGATTTTATATATGTTAAATAAATAATTATATAAGTTATAAAATATAATAAAATACAAACAACCTCGATTTTAGTCTCTCAATTTCTTTAAATTCAAGCTATACATTAGTATTTTAACTGTATGGTATGACTGACTTTGCCTATTTATTGAATCCATATGTTAAGTCAAGAATCAATTTTCTAAATAATCGAGTTATAAAAACAACAATCCATGAATAATTCTTGAAATAGGAAAACTCTGTAAAGGTAAAACAATCAAAAAACATTGACCTAATGTATGATGATATGAGTGTACGGTTCGGATTTCTTGCGCTGTCAATCTATTGCATGAAGCTCAAACGAACATTTTCCTTTTGGCCGGTGTTAAAAGTGTGATCTGTGAAAAAACATCGTTAGGATGACAAATTCCTTGATGGGTCAAAATGTTTTTTTTTGGTTCAAATGAGAAGAGGTGGTTGAACTACAGTTAGTGGTGATTGGCAAACACGGTAAGAAGAAAACAAAAAAGAACGAAGATCCGTGTCCGGCGTTCGTTGCAAGCTGTGTGATGAAGACGAAGCGTTTGCCGGAGGACAACAGACAGCAGCTAAAGGGTTACTGAAGAAAATCGTGGAAGAGAGAAGTCCGAAAAATCTGGTGATCACAGTTTTATCTTTAAATTAGAAATTGTAGGAAGAGGATTTGGTGAGATCCTTCAACTATATTATTTTATGTAGGCAATTCATTACATCGAATATAATTGTTAAATTCACTCTTACATAACTCGGAGCGTTTGGTACGATATGTCCACCCATCCTTCCACCCATGAGATTCACGAAATGCATAGCTGTTCAAATGTATTTATTTAAACTCAAATCATTTCACAGAATCATCTTTGCGGCAAATGCAACGCAGTAGGCCTGGCCGTTTTTATATTTGTGTTATATCTCAGATATGCTGCAAACATCAATGTTGACAAGAAAAATGATAGGGCGTTATCTTATTACATCCGGAAAAAATTACCATAAAATTACAATAAAATATAAATAAAATACAAAAGATTCTTTTGTTAAAAATTAATCTTATTGTTATGCTTGGTCAAATAATCAAAAAGTAGATCATTAACTTTTAGGAAATATTTTTTTTTTTCGTCCCGAAATCGTTTCCTGTGCACTAATTAAAGTCTGGAAAGCGCAAAAATTGGTTAACTTCAAATTGGTGTATTTCTGTTAAAAATGCATAAAAAACCTGAAATGCTGCGTTTGGAAGTTGAGTGGATATACAATGGTTGCTATTATGAGTTTTCACCGTTTGCTCTCCATTTTTCAAAATGACGTCCAAGCAAGAGGAGCAGCGTGTCAAAATTTTGCTCGTACAGCAAGAGAATCCGGCGTTCTCACACGCTAAGCTGGCAAATTTGCTGGATGTGGCCAAATCGATCGTAACAAACGTTTTAAAAGTGTACGGAGAGCGTCTGTCGACCACCAGGAAGCCTGGAAGCGGCAGCAATCGTAATCCGGACGTGGCAGCGACGACGTAGAAGGTGGCGGTGAAATATAAGTGGAATCCTAACCTCTCCATCCAAGACGTCACTGGCAAGGTCAATGTCTCCCATACTACTGTGCAGTGGGCCAAGAAACGAGTCGGGTTGTCGATGTTTAAGAAGGTAAAGGTGGCGAACCGAGATTACAAACAAACCACGTTGCCCAAGCAGCACACTTCGATCGGAATAAGCTGCTGCAACTTGATTGTGACTGGAATAAGTGGCACACAAGTAACCACAATTGTTCAGTGACATGTGTGCTGCTAGGGTGGCAAAGCAACGGTTTCGAAAGCTGTATACGAATCTGCTTACAAAGTTCGACAGTGTCATCATGGACGATGAAACTTATGTGAAGGCAGATTTCAAGCAGCTTCCGGGACAGGAGTTTTATACCGCATCAGCAAAAAGGGAAGGTGGCTGAAACTTTCAAAACCATCAAACTATCGAAGTTCCCGAAAAAATATCTCGTATGACAGGCCATATGCACGTGTGGTTTAAAAGCAGCATTTTCATAACTACAGGAACCATCAATCAAGAGATCTACGTCCAGGAGTGCCTAGAAAAGCGGCTGCCACCATTCCTTAAGCAACATAATATACCTGTGCTGTTCTGGTCAGAATTCGCGAGCTGCCCCTATGGGAAAAAGGCAATCGAGTGGTACAATGCGAACAACGTGGTTGTGGTACCCAAAGGCCACAACCCTTCCAACAGCCCAGAACTCCGCCCTATCGAACGGTATTGGGTCTTGGTCAAACGGAATCTCAAAAAAACTAATATGTCCATGGAAAACAAGCAGCAGTTTAAATCTAACTGGCGTTCGCCGGAGATGAACCAGCGTCTGGCTGAAAATCTCATTAATAAAGACAACCAACCAACCAACCTAACTGGCGTTCGGCGGCGAATAATGCCGATGAGACCACTGTGCAAAATATAATGAAAGGGGTTAAGCGAAAGGCACGGCAGTTTGGATTTGGCAAACCAAAAGAATATAGGAACATTTTTTCCTTTCAATATATGAATTGAACTACCAAAGAAAAATAAGAAGATTTTTGTGATATGAATTTTGACTGAAAGAACGATTTTTTTGACACCAATTTTTGCGCGTTCCAGTCTTTACACAAATATTGCCTGAAAAAACATGTTTATGTTTCCTGAGATGAATGTTCTATACAACTTTGTCTCAGACGTCATTCGACCAGTAGTGATATTTTCGTGCTACAATTTATTGAAAAATAACAAAGACGCCATTTTGAAAAAAAGGTAAGAGATCCAAAATGACCGATCTTTTGTATGAATGTGAATGATTACCCATAACACACAATTATTCAAAGTCTTATGCAAATCGGGGAAGGTCAAGTTTTTCCGATTTTTCATTTAGCGCAGAACTGCTCTTTTGAAGTTTTAAACAGTTCGTTGCATTTTAACAAAAGTTTGTGATTTTTATGTTGGTGTATTTTTTTTTGAAAAGAATGCTAGTTTCCTTCATTTGTGTCAGACGTCACTGAGCCGTTTTCGTGCTATGATTTATTTAAAAATATCGATCCGCAATTTTGAAAAATTAGGCGGGAATCAAAATGGCCAAATTCAAGCACAATCTTGGTTCAATCAACAATTCAATAATTGTGCGAAGCTAACTTCGGATAGGGTAAAGTACAATCGATTCGTCGGTCGGCGTGGATTTGCTCACATTCAATAAATCAACTCAATTGAATTTACGAAATTGAATTAATCATTAACTAACCTTAAATTCCTCGGTTCAAACGACCAAAACCAAAAATCAACCAGTTGTGTAGCTTATAATGCCAGCAACACACTAAATGCTACTGAAATTTCCATAAACTAAATTGACCAGCAAAGCTTACGGCAGCTTAAATGCGGGTGGGTGAGTGTGTGCGCTCGGTTTCTGCTTCCCAATCACCTAATCGCCCGATGCCAGTAACTCGCAAAACCATGCACAATTTATCAAATCAATCCTCGCCCCGTCCCTCCTCTCGCTTCCCAAAGCAAAACGAGCACAAAAATTCCAAAACAACCAGCATGAAAATTTTATGACACCACCAAAATTTATAACCTGCAATCCGCGGAGGCCAACCTCAGAAAACAGACAAAAAACTAAAAATGGGTCAACCACTCGGCTTTTGGCTTTTCTAAATCCAGTCACCAGGTCATCCACCCACACTTCTTCCCAACCCGCTTCCGCTTTTCATCAGCTGACTGATGATGCTACTCCTGCTGCTGCTGTCACCCATTTCGGAGCCAGTGCGAGCTCTGCTCTGGAATATTGGAATACGCCAAGTTGTCGCTGCTGCTGCCGCCGCCAGCAGTTCCTGATAGAGAAAAATGAATTGTCACAAAATTTTGCTGTCTCCGAAACTAAATGCCATTTCCGCTCCTACACACGTGCTCCCATCCCAGGAGGAGAGGTTATTTTTACGAGTGCACGGAAGTGCATCAACCACGTCGCACACCCCACAGCTGCATGGAGGTGAGGTGGATTGCCAATTGTTGGGATGCCAACGAATGCATGTGCTGTTGATTTATGCTCTCCGTGGTTGGCTAACCCCCCAGATCGTAACGCAGCCTCAAGGGATGATCCTTCCCCCTTGTCACAACCCTTGCTACTTGGTTATCACATTTCAGTGGTGCTGTTTGTCGGAGGCATTCGCGTTATATCTGCCACCTTCTGCTTTAGAAGATAACCTAAGAAAAATTAAGAACTCAACATGCCCCCCAAAATTACGCCACTGCATTTCGCACAGCTGAGGAAAATCTCGTTACTGTGTTTGCATGCACCAGAGAAAGAGAGGGCGGCCCCAAGGTTGGGATTACTTTCCCAGGAGCATGTTGTTTTGATTCATGATGGTTTCGCCTCGTAGAGCGAAAAGTGACTTTTGTCAAGCCGCCGCAAAATGCTCCCGAAAGGAAACTCACTCTCCCTCGCTCTCATCCGCGAAAGCGGACCCATTGCCAGAGATTTATGATCATTCAAGGGCCTCCCAACTGCTACTGCTGTTACCTACTACTGTGGCGTGGATGTCTCGCAAGCTTTCGCCATGATTCATGAATAAAAACCATAAAATGTATGAATAATTCCGAGCCGGGAAGGCAAACACACAAACAAAAGGCACACCACCTTCCAAATACACCAGTAAATTTAGTGAAATATTTACCATTGTGAACGAATCGGTTAAAGGAAAACAGCCGAAAATCGGAAATCAGAAACAAGAGACAAACAACAATGGTGACGATCGGGGCGGGATGCAAAAATCCGTTTTGTGATTTATTTGAATATTTGATCCCGTACAAATCCACTTGCCACACTACGGGGACACGTCGGTGGAGAAAAAACAGAACCCGATCACATCGAACTGCAGCTGCTGCACAGACAATGATGGCGGTTGATTTCGATAGGTTTCGAAGAGATTTGAATTTTGAATAACAATTTCCAGACCGGAGCAAAAAGTGTCGTCTTTTTTTTCTTTTCTTATTATAATATTGGATTTCCCATAACTGCATTTTGCTGGGTTGAATTTCACCTATTGCCATCGTCGTCGTCGTCGTTGTTAATGCATTTTTCTCGTTTTTCACGTATGTTGTAACGTTTTACGTTTTTTGTTTATAGTTTTTCGATTAAATCTAATTTAATTAACAATTAAATCATTTTTTATTTTCAAGTTTGCTTAGAAATGAAATATTTCAACCGTGGAAATAAAATCAGACCATTGCTGTGTCGATTTTACAACTTTGCTATATTTACTGTGTCTAGGCTACAACTTCGCCATAAAAGCTCAACTTATAGTGAGCTGTATTATATTGTGCATGCTTTCTGGAGGCGCCATGAAGTCCGTCGCCATTCGAAAGATTTGGCGCAACTCTCGAATAAAGAGGGAGTTTTTAAAAGATGACCTATTTGAATAGGAAAAGGTCGTTAGGAATTTTCCTGCTCGCAAAATTATTCTGACTCGTCCATTTCGTTTTCGAATCGGCTGGTGAACAGAAGTGCGCGAATTACTTTACGTTCTCGAGTTAAATTTAATCAAATTGATTTTGTGCGTTAAGTTTCTAAAAAGGTATTAAATAGTAGTGAGTGAGTTTTTATCATCCAGTGGTTTTTTAAACGTTTTCCTTTCTTTTTGTACAGTGGACATAAGTCCGAATTAAGTTCCGCGTAGTCTGTTCAGTGCGTTTATTAGTGAAATTGTACAAAAAAGGTAATTTTATTCAATTTTGTTCAAATTTAGAATTGTATAATTAATGTGAGTTCGCGTTGGATTTCTAGCGCGTTGCGCTTTTTTTGTACGGGCTGGAAACACGTTACGTTCCGTTCGGCTATCGTCAACGCCGGATCGGGGGTTCCATCTGTGGCATCGCCATCATCGTTCGTAGAAGACGGACGTTTCCTCCGACTCGTACGCCCTGCTAAGGCCCGCCTTTTCGAAGGTAGCTAAACGGAGGTGGGTGAAGTTCGCTAACCTTCGAAGCGAAATATCTTCCGACGGTCGCCAATCATCCGTCGACGAGGTCCCTTCCACTACAACCCCTGTGGACCATTGTTGCGAGAGCTCGGACCGTGTGAGTGCGTCGCCAAAAGCGTGCCGCGGTCCGGATTCAAACCAACGGGAGAGGGGGTTCATTCCATCGCGGGCGGTCATAGCGGAAACAAAGTACGCGAAGCCGTCCGAAGGTACGTTGGCCTCTTATCTCTGCGGAGCGAATCTCCCGGGACAGCACGACTTCTCGTCGTAGCTCAGCTCTCGATTTCCAAATCGGAAGTCTTCCGTCCAGCCGCCACTCCCTCCGCAACTCTAATTCGGCCATACCGCGTACGAGTCACCCTCCGTTGCTGCGCGCCATACTGCAGCACGTGAGCGGCACCATCACGTTTTCGCCGCCATCGCCACACCGTCTGGAAGGTCGTCTATCGCCGCCATCTTCGAGTCGTCGAGCCCTCATCGGTCAGCAGTCATCGTTTCATCGCTTCGTCCAGTAAAACCTGCGCAGGTATGTCAGAGCATGTTTAATTCATGGCCATGATTTGCTCTTTTCCGTACACCCCTCCCAGAAATCCAATGCGAATGAATGCTAAAATATAGTTTAAAGAAAAAGTTGAAGATTAGTTTTAGAACGTTTTGAATGCTACTCCCTGAATAAAACACACTTACTACGTTACGTTCTGTTTTCTTTCGTTTCCGCTCAGTTGAGTAAGCATTCCTTCGTTCTCTTTCCGTTTCGTTTCGTGGGTGAGTCAGAGTAATATCTTTGGTTTATTTATTTGGTCCATGCGCTCCATTCCCGTACTACTGAAGGACTTGGCATTTCCAGAAAGTTAGTAGTTTTTTACCGTTAGTAACCAACGACCGTTCAAGAGGTCCTCTGAGAGAAAAGTCTCAATTGTCGGGCAAAGTTTCAACACGACCAGTGGTCTCTCCTAATCGAGAGTGGCGCTTAAGCCACTGAGTTTGAACAAAACCTCAGCGAAATTTCTCGAACGGTTACAATGTAAATCCCTTGGAAAGTGAGCATCAACATCACGTCTTGCCTCGTCACTGGCTGACGACGAAAGAGGACACAATGACTGACGTATGTGTAGTTGGTACCCATGTTCCAATGGAGATTGGTGGTGGCTTTTCCAGCCGTTTTCGGTTTCTATTTTCTGATATCAATGTGCTACATGAGCTGTTTTTGAACTCATTTTTAAACGGGGTTCAAAGAATTACCTGAGAGCAATGTTGGATTTTGTAATGTGATGCAGATATAACGCAACTGTCACTTTTGATTTCGATCGTCGATTTCTCGCAAACGATCAATCAAGCAAAGTATCAACCCCATCGGACAGATGCGATAATCTTTCATCTATTGTTAATGTTGATTTGTATGATTGAATTTGTTATTTGCGAAACATCCACGATTGAAGTCAAAAGTGACAGTTACGTTATATCGAGGTATACCTGTATATGGATCTAGCGTTGAAGTACCTGTAAATAGAAGAGAAGTTGAATAACTTGTTAGTGATGGTCGCATGCGGGAAATTTTCAATCTTATCTTATGTTCTCTCAAAAAATATCTTGACATGCTTGCAGAAATGCTATGGACATCTCCTTAACACTTTTTTGGCACTCTGTTCAGAATTCCCTTGAACGAATATACTAGAAATTATTCTTAACATTTGATTCCTTTGTAATTCTGAAAATTATGAATTCACGTCAAACTCAGAATTTTTACGATAATCTTTTTGATTATCCTTTCATTTTCTTCAGAATGATTTTGAGAAGCTTCCTGTAGTTCCTTGAATTTTGCTCATAATTGTGTTTCATTGTTAATTCTTAGAATTTCTTATCAGATTTCCATTCGAATGAACCTCAAAATATGACTTGAAATTCTTTTCATAATTCCTAAGATATTAAAAAACAAAGATCCAAGTTAACTCTACTCTGAACTCTCTATTCCCAAGTAATAATTCTAGAGCTGCTTGGCTATTTTCAAAATTTATAAAGGTTTTATTGCAGCTGCAACCATTACCTACAGCTTTATGACGGTCATATACCATGCAAGTCATGAATCATTCTTATAACTATCTACAAAACCCCTATAAAGCTAATTAAAAAAACAACTGATGCTTATGGTATTTTCACTTATGAAAGGTTTTATGATTGCTTTGAAATATTTAAAAAAAAGTAATATGAATTGCCCTTATAAAACCCAAAAATAAATCCTTTTGTTGCATTATAAGTAAGCTCAATAAAACTAGTTGGCCATGAAACGGTTATTTTAAAACAATTATAAGCATTCAGTTGCAACTTGTCAGAAATGTAAATAGGCGGTTTATTTTTACAACATAGGAAATAATCAAAACTTTCCGGTACTTCCAAGCGGAGCGCAAAGAAAATCAACAAATTTGTTAGCATGAGCATGCAAACATTTCGTGTATACGTATACGCGACGTAGTGTGCGTAAGAAAAACGTCAGCAATCTCTATAATTCTTTCGTTCTCGCCCGCATATACATGGGGTGACACTGTCGAATCTTGGTCGAAATACATGGAATGGTGACAGTTCTAGGACAACAAAGTTGAAATCATGCATAACTTTTCATAAAGTTTAATGTACCATTCAAAACTTTTCCAAATGTTTGTAAAATTCATTCGTTGCACCCGTAGAATAGGGTTATACATTTGCCCTCAAATAAAAAAAATTAATTCAAGCTGAACATTGCATTAGGTCCTAAGTCACATTGACAGATTCTCTTCGTCGACTTTCTCTTTGCATCCCCATGGTCATGTAAAGACATTGCCAGGTATTTTCAGCACATACATCGATAAAAGAAGCTTTTATCTAGCATCCAATACGACAAACACATCAAGAACAGGTTCTGTGAATAAGTTATTAACGAAAGAGAAAGTCGACGAAGAGAATCGATCAATGTTACTTAGGACCTAATGCAAAGTTCAGCTTGAATTGCTCTTGTAAACAGAAAATATTTCTCGTAATAAAATCATGCATTAAGCTTTTCTGTTCTGCTTTCATCCTATACACACTGGGCCAGGAATTCAACCTAGCGGAACAAAATTAATAACTCCGAAACGAAGCATTTCCGCGACTTGGTGTCTTCGGCAAAATTTCGCATCATAATAAGGACCATCTATTGACATAAACAAATAGTTCAAAACTCTTCCGCAAAGATGGTGCTCAAACTAACTTCTTTCTCTGACGTTTTGGAGACTTGATGTCTTGGGCAAAGTTGTTTATCTTGACAAAATGAACAGCTCTTTCAAAGACGTAAAATTTCCACTGTCTACTGGTTCCAAGTTATATAGAGTTAAAGAAAAAAATGTCGGAAATGTGGTTTTCTCTTTCTGTTTCGGTTTTTTTTTGCTTACAACCATATAATGTTATATTTTTCTCTTATGCAAATGCATTAAATAAATGTGAAGATTTGTGAAGAAACATACTGGGTTAAGCTGGGTCATATAACTCGAAAACAGTAGGCTGTGAAGTTTTAACGTATTAAGCAGAGTTGTTTATTTTATCAAGATAAACAACTTTGCCAAAGTCGTGAAGTCTTCGAAACACAAGTTCAATGCATTAAAAAAAGTTATAGAAAAAAAAATCATGTTCCACTAAAATGAAGAAATCTAAAAAAAAAAAACACCAAAATATACCTCTCTCAAATTTTGATATTTTGTTTATCAAGTATTGCGCTTTGGGAGATATTAAAGTTCAAAAATTGTGTTTTTTTTTCGTTTTTTCAACAATATCTTTGAAATTTGGAGCTTAATCCAGTATGTTTCTTCAAAAAAGTTATTTATTTAATGTATTTGCATAAGAGAAAAATATAACATTATAAAGCTGTAAGCAAAAAAACCGAAACAGAAAAAACCATATTTTCGACATTTTTTCTTTAACTCCATATAACTTGGAACCAGTAGACAGTGGAAATTTAACGTCTTTGAAAGAGCTGTTCATTTTGTCAAGATAAACAACTTTGCCTAAGACATAAAGTCTCCAAAACGACAGAGAAAGAAGTAAGATTGTGGCACTATCTTTGCGGAAGAGTTTTGAACTATTTGTTTATGTCAATAGATGGTCCTTATTATGACGAGAAATTTTGCCGAAGACACCAAGTCGCGGAAATGCTCCGTTTCGGAGTTATTAATTTTGCTCCGCTAGGTTGCATTCCTGACCCAGTGTGCAATGTAAGCATTAGACATTTTAAGAAATTGCGCTTGGTGTTTTTCTTGCCTACTGTCCTCTGTCGCCATATTGTCATTATGAAAATGCCATTAGCCTTGGAATAAAATCCAAGAAATTTCAATAAAATAATGGCTAAATAAGAGATCCGAAATGATTTCCAGTATGCATTGGTATGAATTTCTGTATTGAGATCTATTTTCTGTAAAATTAAGGTGATTCCATCAAATTCATTTGATTTCTGAAACAATCTTTTTTGTTAACTTGAATAATTTTTAAGGCGCATTTATTTAACGCTCATATTATCCCAATATACTCGATAACATTTCAAGCGTATATGTTTTGGAACTTCTAAAGAGTCATATATATTTTTTTAAGATTTTCACTAATGTCGCCATAAAACAAAATTGTTTACATGGTGTGATCTTGACACCAACACTCAAACCTATTTTTACCGATAAAGATTTCCATATGGAAAATTTTTTTTTTCAGCAGATCAGAACAACAACAAGCTTATTTATGGCGGTTGTTTTGAAGCCAATAAAAATTAAATTGGCTTTATAACTGATTTTCACCGAAGCGTAATAAAACTGCTTGGATACAATATTACTCTTATAGAGGCTATGAGAACCTTTTGTAGAGTATGGGGCTTTCTGATAAAAGGTTTTAAGACAGCTTTATTGTGATTCTCAAACATGCTTTATAAACCTTATCAAGAGTGGTCCACTAAGCTGGAAGACGATCTTATAGCGGTTATCAAGAGGTTGTGCTGGAGCTATTAATTTTATTGACGGTTTTATAAAATTGATCTCAATAACCACAAATAGAGTGCAATAGAACAAGAAATGCTACTTGGGAATTATTATTATTATTATTATTATTATTTATTCAATACTAATCTGTAACATAAGACATTCGTCTTTTTATAATTGTTACATATGTTTTTCCACGTATAATTGGCGTCAAGATTACTAATTCAAATTAATATTAATCCATACTGATTTTGTTAAATTATTGACTCATTCATTAATTGACCAAACATTTTTGTTTAGTTAAAGTACTCAATACATCTCCTCCTAAATGCTAAGAATGATTTTTCTTATGTTAAATCGTTGGGAAGTAAATTCCATTGAATCACGCCTCTAACGAAAAAGGATTTTCCATACCTTGATGTGTTGAAGCGCGGCAGTTTGTACTTCCTCGATCAATTGCTCCTGAGAGACTTCAATTTATTGAACAAATAGCCGGGTTGTTTTGTGGCAGCAAGACTGAACAGAAACAAGCAGCTTCTCATGTGACCGAATTTATCAAAGGGACAACCAATGAGTTGATGTTGTAGGTGTGAAACACTTGAGAATCTATTTAAGTTAAAAACATAGCGTACGCAAGAATTAAGTGCAACTCGTAGTCTAGACAGAGCGAAAGACGAAACTTCGAACAAAAGAAAATCGCATGCAATGAAGTGAGGAAAAAGCAAGCTTTTAAACAATTTAATCTTGGTGTCCACACTAAGGAATGAGCAGGCTAGGTTTAGTGTTTTCAAACCAGCAAATATTTTGCCACACTGTTTTAAGATAAATTTGTCATATGAGAAATTTTCTCGAATTGTCACTCCAAGGCTAGTAGCATGCTCTTTAAATTCAATATTTTGGTTGTTAAATACCAAAGTGGGTTTCAAAACAATATTTCCTCTACTGTTACTGATAAAAATAGCATGTGTTTTCTTAATATTAATAGACAACATGTTGTTAGAAGACCATTCGTAAACTCTGGCTAGATCTGCATTGATTTTTTCCGAGATATCAGAAGCAGAGATTCCTGAACAATCAAAGTACAATTGGACATCATCGGCAAAAAGATGAATTTTGCAATACTTTAGTACACCGGGCAAGTCATTTATGTATAAGGAAAACAAAATTGGGCCAAGAATAGAACCCTGAGGTACTCCCGAAGAAATAGGAATGAAGGCTGAAAGTATTCCATTATTGCAAACGGCTTGCATTTGACCCTTCAAATAAGACTGAATTAAAGTTGTCGCATGATTAGAGAAATTGAAATTTTGACGAAGTTTTCTGCACATTATTTTATGGGAAATAGTATCAAATGCTTTTGAATAGTCCAGGAGTATCAAAACTACCGGCTTGTTATTATCCAAGACAATACCAATATCGTCAAAAACTTTTAACATCGCAGTTTTCGCACTGTGTTTTGGACGATATCCTGATTGATGGGTATTGAGAAGATTATTGTGATCGACGTATTGACAAATTTGCAGCTTCAACAAACGTTCAAAAACTTTGGATAAAGCGCTTAGAATACTAATCGGACGTAGGTTGTCTATGGCATCACTGGAAGATTTCTTTTTTATGGGAATAATTTTTGACTTTTTCCATCCATCGGGAAATCGGCTGGATAAGATGATGGAATTAAATATGTGAGTAATTGGTTTTATAACTAAAGGGCAAATAGTTTTCAAAAATTTCAATGGAAGCAAATCTAAAGGGTGATACGGTCAAAATTTGGTCAAGGGAAAACGCGTGTAAATCGGTGAAATCGTTTATTTAAAAAATCAAATTAAATTTCTTTTTCAAGTTCAATTAGTATAAAATTCAGGAAAAATATTCAGTTAGGCTTCCGCTTTTCTAAATCCGAATTGCCGGGCCTTACGCTTGACCTCTGCCATCAGATTTTGTACAGCCACCTTGTCCACCTTCTTCGCCGCAGAAAGCCAGTTTGCCTTGAACTGCTGCTCGCCCTTAGCAGTTTTTTTGGTCTTCTTTAGGTTCCGCTTGACAATAGCCCAGTATTTCTCAATTGGGCGGAGCTCTGGCGTGTTGGGAGGGTTCTTGTCCTTGGGAACCACCTGCACGTTGTTGGTGGCGTACCACTCCATGGCCTTTTTACCGTAATGGCAAGATGCCAAATCCGGCCAAAACAGTACGGAACAACCGTGTTTCTTCAGGAAAGGCAGCAGACGTTTATTCAAACACTCTTTCACGTAAATTTCTTGGTTGACAGTCCCGGAAGCTATGAAAATGCTGCTTTTCAAGCCACAGGTACAGATGGCTTGCCAAACCAGATATTTCTTTGCGAACTTTGACAGTTTCATGTGCTTGAAAACATCTGCTACCTTTCCCCTTCCTTTTGCTGTATAAAACTCCTGTCCCGGAAGCTGCTTGTAGTTGGCTTTGACGTAGGTTTCGTCGTCCATTACCACGCAGTCAAACTTCGTCAGCATCGTTGTGTACAGCCTCCGGGATCGCGCTTTGACCGTCGTATTTTGTTTATCATCGCGATTTGGAGTCACTACCTTCTTGTAAGTCGATAGTCCGGCTCGTTTTTTGGCTCGATGCACGGTTGTAGACGATACACCCAGCTTATTTGCGGCATCTCGGAGAGAGAGGTTAGGGTTTCGCTTGAAACTACCGGCAACTCTCTTTATCGTCTCAGCGGCTTCCTTTTCGATTTCCCCCCGATCCAGACTTCCTGGCTGTCGACAAACGTTCCCCAAACACTTTAATTACATTTGTAACGGTTGATTTGGTAACTTTTAGCGATTTTGCCAACTTTGCGTGCGAGTAGCTCGGATTTTCGCGATGCGCGAGCAAAATTTTGATACGCTGCTCTTCTTGCTTGGACGGCATTTTGACAACTGAAGAGTGAATTCCAAAATCAAAATAGGAGCAACATTCTACACACACACACCTTCAAAATGAGGGGTGTTCAGGTTTTTTAAATGCAAAATTGAAAGAAATACGTCAAGTTGATATTGACCAAATTTTGACCGTATCACCCTTTAGTCCAACTGCGTTTGATTTTACATGGTACATTGCATTAATTACATCGACCTCACTGACGATATCAAAGTAGAATTCATTCTCAGGAATGTGTTCTTCATTTTGACTTTGGAAATTATATTCATTCGAATCACTAGAACAGCTAAAGTTCTTGGCGAAACTTACATTAATTTCATCGGAATTTAATCCGTTGATCGGACAAGAGTTGGTTTTACCAACACCCATTGATTTTAATCTTTTCCATAATTCTTGGGCGGGTAATTTGGGATCTAGATGCACTGTAAAATAGTTTTTTTTTCGCATTATGAATGAGCTGGTTGACTTTATTGCGTAGTCGTTTGAATAAATTGTGATCATCAATGAGCTTTGAATTTTTCCACGCTTTGTACGTCAAGTCACGATCAACCATAGCTTTGCTTATTGAACTGTTAAACCAGGAGTTTTCTTTTTTATCTGAATTGAGAACACGAGTAGGAACGAAATCATCGTACAGATTTGTCATAGCAGTGTTGAAAAACTCTAAAAGAGTGTGTGAATCGGCAGTTTGATAGAAACTCAACCACTCGAGTTCATTATAAGCATCCAACAGCCCATCAACATCCATGGAATTGTAATCCCGAAAAGAAGTTATGTTATCGCACTGTTCCATGTCAAAATCAAACGAAGCAAATATAAGATCATGATTGGAAAACATCGGGACATCTATTTGATTAAATCTTAAAACTTTGGACTCATCATTAAAAAGCATTAAATCTAACTGAGAAGACCCATTCGTATGGAAAAATGTTGGTTGATTTCCTAGAGTAGAAAGATTGAACGATGAAAAAACTGACATTAATCTAGAGGTTCTGGTAGCATTAATATTAAGTAGGTTTGTATTGAAGTATCCAAGTAAAAGTGTATGGCCGTAATTAGTTCCAAAGTTCAGTAAAATGTTGTCAATATCGTCAGTGCAATCAACTTCAGGAGGATTATAGAAACAAGCAAGGAGGATTTTATCATTTCGTATTGAAATTTCCAGCGCTAAGTAGTCGGTCTGCGATACATTAGCTCGATTTTCCGATTTCCCGACAACATTGAATTTGATTCCTTTTTTTTATATAAATCAGAACTCCCCCTCCTAGTCGTCCCACTCTGTCATGTCTAACGAGATTATAACCTTGCATTGATAAAATGGTGCTATCTATTCTCTCATTGAGCCAGGACTCAGTCAAACAAACAACATCAACTCTTGCTATAGAAAGTATTTGGCGTAATTCGTCGAGTTTACTAAGCTTGAGAGCACAAATACTCTGGCTGTTGATGCAACACACTGACCCTTGAACCAATGCCGATTTCAGTACTACTCCGGGTAAACACACGTTCGTTGAGACGTGATAGATGGAATTATCAGCCATAAGCATGAGAAAACGCGGAAGCAATTAGGAGGAAACGATAATTGAGTACTAAACTAAAATCTACGTTATCAAACATGTGACGCAAATAATTATTAATAGCATTATTCACCAATACAGCAACGCTCCATTCCATCTCTCGTACCGCCCAGTCCTCGGGCCCAACAGCAGCAACAGCAACAGCAACAACATCAGCACTATAGTTCAACTAAAAACTTTAACTTTTAGGAGGGGAGACACGGGATAAAAAGGAGCGGAGGCAAGGATGTAAACAATAGCAAGAAAGGATAGGTCAACGTTGCATTATATCTTCCAGTTCATTCTCGGACATTACAGCAACCGCACGATCACTTCCATTCGTTTTGACGAAGACGATCCCATCTCTAGTGAAGACTCCCGAAAGTTGTCCGTTTTTCTTCATCGCCAGTGCTTTGGATCGTAATCCCCTCGTAGCGAGCCCAAGGTTCTCGTTGATGAAGATCCGCTGATTCACCGAAAATCCAATCTCCAAAAGCGATAGGTTGCGAGAGCGTAGATAGCGTGCGAAAAAATCGTTCCTCTGCACCGTTATGGCAAACTGGATTAACAGCAAACTGGCGGCTCCTGCCTTTGGAGTTCCTTTCGTAAGTCGCCTGATATCTACCATGAAAAATATGCAGATAGATCCTATCTCGGTGTAAACGGCACACCGCTGACAATTAGGTCGTTCATACGCACATTCCGATCCACTGCAGACACAGCATCCGACTTGGTCCTTTCAATGGAAACATTCAGTTTACGAAAGGTGTTGTTGTTTTCCTCACGTAGCTGCTCGATGTCAACAAAAAATATCGGCTTTCAACTTGTTCATTTGAGCCGAAAGAGAGGCATCCATTTGTTTTAGTTCTTCTTTGGTGGTTTTTTGACACAAAGCGAAATCACTCATTCTCTTGAGTTCTTCCTTCGTACTTTGTTGATACGATGCAAACTGCAATTTCATTAGATTCGCAAGATCATACACACTCATGTCGGAGTCCGATCTTGTTTTTGCAGCTGTTGAACCACTTCGAAGCTGCTTGGGTGCAAGTTGATCTTCCCTAGTAGCACGCTTGTCACAAATCAATTGTAGAAATTTATATACGACTTATTTCAGTCATAAACAAGTTGCTGTAACTTATTGTGATGAAAGTGTGCTACTCGGGTTGTGACATCTTTGGTTGAAGGTGGAATACAGATGAGCACCAACACAAAGCACACTGCTCGAATCACGTCTTTTATTGTCTTCGATTGTAAAAATGACTTCCAGGCACCAAAAAGTGTGAACTTTGTTTATTGGTTTATTTGATTCTCCGCACAGTATTTTCTTAAACCGCCAACGGAAAACGATGGAATGACACTTTATCCTCGCGAGAAATAACAGATGGTGATTTATACTTGGATTTTAACTTAGCAATTTCTTATTTGCGCCAGCTCAAAATGATTACGTGTTCACCATTTCTACAACGCTATATTGATTTATACTGTTTTCAGCTCAAATCTCTTTTTATTAATATTTTCTCTTATTTCATGATTTTATTTTTTAAGATGTGTCTCTTGAATCATCCTTTGAATTATTTTAGAATGTTCTCTATTTTTTTTTAATTCCTGTCAGATTTTCTTTTCTGATTTTTAACCGGATTAATTTGGGACTATTCTCGGAATTAATCTCCCTAATCTTTTAGCAGGGCAAACAAAACTATTAGTTCAGAAATTTGCCACATGCCACAAAGCTGTAATATTGATATAATAAAAATACACATCAAAATACAATACATTATAGTACTTACAACTTCGGCGTTTTGACGCATTGGAATAGCCAACAGAGCGATTTGCCCCCGTGACGTCGCTTGTTTTCACTGATCTATTGTAAATGTGCACACTAAGATTTTGTTTTCGTGTTCGGTAAATTTTACCGAAATCAGAACAGCTGAAAGTTCGGTAAAACTTTGACCTTCATTTTAAAGGCTATTGAACTTGAAAATAATTTAAAAACATGTTCAAGCTTGCTTAAATGGTCAAATTTTCTCATTTTAGCATGGGCGTGTTCGAGAAAACCTCGAAGAACGACAAACAAACACATAACAATATCACATATTTTTTCAAGGGGTTCGTCGAGCGGTTGCAAATGTAACACTTGGTATGATTCTAAAAATTCTCTTCGTACCCTTATTAGAATTGCTGTGAAATTAAGCTCCAAATTCTCTTTGGACACTTCTTTGAGTTCACCTAGGCAGAACTATTTTGAAATGTTTCCACTCCCTCTTCGAAGTCCAGTTATAATATTTTTAATGATCTAGAATATTGTGCTTGTATTTTCGGGGAATTCTTAATAATGAAAAATATGCATTGTCTTCGAAAGGAATTTGGTTACATTTTTGGAAAAAATGTAGAATTTTCAAAATGGCGTCAAATCCTAAATATCTAACAACTTCTTTGACCGTTTTTTTTTTTTTTTGGGAGCATGCTTGTGAAGGTTTGTATTTACCTTTAAAGTGTTTAAAATTATAGGCACTTAACAATTACCGTAGAACAAGAACTTTTTGTCAAGTTTTTCAACTTTTTGTTAATGCACAGGTCGTCCGAGGTCAGCTCGGGTTCCGAGGGTTATCGCTGCTATCAAAAGGAAGATTCGGGTGAATCCAGTGCGTTCAACAGGGTTGCTTCCACTCACTTGCTATAAAAACATATTTTTCGGAATTATGCAATCATTAGATGATATAATGATACGCTGTACTTGTTAGCAACGATAAGAGGACGTGAAGTATGTGTTTGACTCATAAAACCTATCAATTTTGCTTTCCGAGCGTCACAATAAGCGATCTTATGATTCGTGAGCGTTCACTCAGAGTGAGCACTCACGAGTCGTAAAATTGCTGATTGCGATGCACTGAAAGCAATATTGACAAATTTTATGTGTCAAACACATACTTCACGTTCTCATCTTGTAACTTACAAGTACTAATTATCACTATACCATCTCATGATTTCATAATTCTGAAAAACATTTTTTTATACATAGTTGAAGATGCTAATTTCAAATATTAGACTGTAGTGGTAATTTTTTTACGATAGATGGAGTAGATGAAAACATAGAGTTGATAGTTCCGTTAGAGTACGGCAGTATGAAGATTGTATATAGATATTAGACAAGCGAGCTAGGACAACTTTTAAGGAAGGTACAAATCGGTTTTTTCATCTCTCTTTACCAAACTCCCCCTTTCGAGAGGGATGGTGAGGGGTGTCCCCCCCCCCCCCCGCCACCACTGGCAAAAAGAGATGAAAACCGACCCGCTCAAGTACCAACTGTGTGTTTGAAACAGTTCTACCGATTTTTTACCGCACTTCAGTTGTTATTTGAAGGAAGGCATCCAGTCGTAGGTTTGGAAATTGCAATATGTGCTCCTGTCAACGTCGACTTGACGATCTCGAGGGGACACGGTAATTCACAAAATTCAGGGAGGCCAATAAATGCAATAAATGCAAATTGCAGTTTCTGGGAAGTTTCCGAAATTTTTATTAAGTTCACTTAATTGACGCTGATAAAAAAAAGACAAACATTCCTTGTATGAGCCACAAAATATGATATACTAACATGCTAATAGACCGCCTAAGAGGCTGTTCATAAGCTACGTAGACAGTATGTTAGTGATTTAAGATCCTTCCCTGCCCCTGCGTAGACAGTCAATCATACAACAAAACATAAAAATATGTATGGATCAAAGACACTTGCCAACCCTCCTCCCTCCAAACGGTATACGGTGTTTATAGACAATCCCCAACCACGTGAATGGAAAGCTTGTAAGAATCTCATCTCAACACAGGCCTACATCATCGTTGCCGTGATTCTGTTAGTATCACTTTGACGAGTAAATGTCGAAGTTTGTCCTAGGCATCCTACAAGAAAAACATAGCTAGAGCAACATGTGGTAAGTGCTCATATGCCAGATGTGAACATTTGCTTTAAACATTGAATTCGCGAGGATTCTGGCTGTGTTCCATTTAGAAATTTTTTGCTTAAATTTGACACTTCAAAAATCCCTCTGTCGTTGATCGGCCGATTTTCGATAAAGCGTCTGTCAAAGTTGATTCCTTGTATATCAGAAAAAGGTCTGCTGGAATAGCAGGTTTATTTGAAAATTTTCCATCTGTCAAATTTAAGTGAAAATTCACCAAATGAAACACAGCCTAAGACTCATTCAAGTAATTTAATAGCATCATCTGGAAGAGGTTATTTGCTCTATCAGATGGTGTATTATTTGCGAGGAATCGACATTTAAAGTAATTTGGTACATTTGGCTCATTTCACATATTGCTCAGGTGTGTGTGTGTGTATGTTTTTTTTTTCTGTTCATTCGATGATACACAGACGAGGAGAGATGAGAATTATTTTTATGCGTGATACGTTAAAAGCAGATGTCTGAATCGACAACGACTGCAACGGCGGCGGAGGCTCAAACTCGTAAAATAAAATGAAATTGAATTCGTGTTTTGCTCACGGGTGTTTTTTTTCACAAACGCAAACGTGGGTTAGCAGCACCGGTGGTGTAGTGGTAAGCAGGATTGCCTCTCACCCCAAAAGGCCTGGGTTCAATCCCAGTTGGCACCGCCGGGATTTTCTGAGGCATAAAATCTCTGAAGGGAAGTAAAATCGTTGGTCCCAGATCCATGAGTTTGATGGGTCGATAGGTAGGGTTCTGGTGTGGAAGTTGCCTCCCTGGCGTTGCTTGCATTGGTACTCAGTACGGAAAACAAGAGCGACGAAAAACAAACGAGAAAAAAAAAACATACGTGGGTGCAAAGGAATATGCTTTCAAATTTCTTTTACTTGCAGCATACAGGGAGGAAATTGATTTTATTCCCCCGATGAAAATGATGTGAAATGGAAAGCTTTTTCCTGAGAATAATATTTGTTGTAAAAGGTTGTGATAGACGTTCGTCATTTTTTTTACGTTTGCCATCGAAGGTGAGCGATAAGGTAATCAAACTGCTGATTACGTTTTGTGAAAGGGTAGAGGAAGTTCGAGTTCCAGCGATGAATTTTCAGTTGGCCGTGATCCAAACTCCAAACTCTCCCAATTTTTGAACTGTGCGGTCACTACTCATATCGTTAAATTATCAAAAACGTTCCACAAAACAGAAATGAAAATCTCTTCGATACTGGCATGCAGACAATCAGGGAAAATTTATTCTGTAGCATAAATTACCCCATTCTGCTAGAGTTTTGCTCGGCTCTATTTGATCAGGAAAATCCGATGATCTCAATCTCTGCCAATCCCCGAAACCAGCGAGAATACTCAAATTGCAACACATTGATACGGGAAAAGACAAGTATGATAAAAATATACATCCTCGGTCATCGCAGCCATCATCCTTCGTTGTTCAGGTGAAAAGTATCGAATACAAATAGAAAAAGGAAAATTTCCCGTCCAATTTATGATATAACTGTCAGCTGCAATTCTAAGAATTTCAAGCATATTTTGATTTGATATATGAGTTGTATTTCAGCCATTTGCTAGGAGAAAATTTTGAACTTAATTTTAGATCGGATTAGAAACGAATGTTGAATTTTAAAAATGAATCTTCATTATTGGACATTAGCTCGAACTTTGTAAGCATGGAAATGAAATGCTACAAATACAATAATCACAATTCAAGTAGGTATAGCCTCGCAAAAATACCTGCACGCTGCTGGTAGTTTAGAAATATAACCATATTTCTAAAATGTACCTGGCAAGTTCATTCTGTTCGGAACCCACCGCACTTCCAATAATCGAAGATTAAACAGCGCATCGTATCGTTCCCTGTTCCATAGAAAATAAAAACAGTGTTATCTTCTCATCCATGATGCCACCTGCAGCAATTTTCCAATGCTTCTGTACCACTAGCATCAAGTGGACTGTTCCGTTTTTGCCACCAGTCCTAGCCGCCACCACCACCCGTACGTAATCATCTGCACGAGCATGCATGCATCTACAACGAGTCCGAACACCCATATGCTAGCCGCCATGTAATATATGGATGCCATAAAATACCAAAGCCGACAGCTAAAGACCCACTTTGAGTGTTCCGTTCCCAGCAGAACACACTACTGGTCGAGAATGAACGAGTATCTGCCCCCGAGGGCCCAGTCAGTGTGCACTACTGGGAGTATGCATGCGACCAACGAGCCAACGAACGCTGGGTAGAGGAGACTGCAAGCCAGAAAAAGTGACTGAATCGAAGCTGAATCTATCTAAATATCATTAATATAGAGTAGCACACAGGACCATATCCGGACCATCTGCAGCCCTGGGTTAGTCATTTTCCTAGTTCCCGGAATACCACAAAGACGGTGTTGCCAGGTTAGGAATTGGAGATGAAAAATTAGAATCCAGTGTTGCACGTTTGAGTTCCACCAAATATCGAATGCCAATATATTTATGGCCGAGCAAAAACCTTAATTGCGCTCGACAAGGGAAGCAATAATATTCACTTCTTAATGCAGCATCCAAGCAACGAGCGTTCTTCATAAAAAGCTCGAAGGGGAAGTGATATTGCCAATGAATGCCGCTGCACTACCCCGAAAGCGCCGTTGCACTTCATTCGTTCATTGGCAGGCACCCGGCTTCTGGAGCAGTTTTAGGTTTTTGCCATCGTCCCAAATTGTGTTCAACATGTTGTACTGGATCCAATGGTGGACCAGGGTAGCCATGTTCAAATAAAACCCGCCCGTATGGAACTCGCTTCTATGCAACAGTCAGCGATGGGAATCTCACCCAATTCCAACTCCACTGGATAGCACTGGTGCAACATCAAAAACAACAAGAACAACACCGGGGCAGCAGTAAAAATTGAGCCCACCAGAAATTGGAATCGCTGCTGCAATCGCAAATGTGCAGGCTTGTCTGGAATCCAGAGAAGGTACCCGCTAATATCGGTTCACTGCAGCATGCAGAGTCAGTTTGTGTAGGGATCGATGCTCCTTCCTGGAAAAAGCCCAACTGGGAACGAACCAACTACGGATTCATAAATTTAGTCCCGATACAGGAAACTCTCCGGGTCTGGACCAACAAAAAAAAAAGCGTTTCATCTTCAGAGGACCTGCAGGCAGCAACAAATGGACATGGTCGGAGACCAACCGGTGATAGCGTTGGAAAATAGGAATATTGAAATTAAATATTAACTTTTATGGTTCCATTTCAGTTATTAAAGCCGGTAACGAGTTGGGTCGGTGGTGGCCCGTTGATGGTTGGTAGCCTTGTTGGCCATGGGTTATGATTACTGTGAAGGTTACATGCCTTTTTAGTCTCCGCTAAGAAGTTCGTTCGTAAGTAACTCCAGTTTCATCGGTTGGTGTTTGTGGGGATTTTCGGGAGAAGGCAAAAGTCGTGTGGTATACGATTGAGAAATTAATACGAAGTGTCTGTCTATTTGGTTTGGAAAAGGGTTTTTATAAACTTAAGAAATAATGGCTAGTGAGAGTGAGTATGTAAATCTAAACAGAGAATTCTGGAGCATTATTCATTGTTCAGCATTTTTGGTAGAAGGCATGGGATATTTACAAATTTTCATCGGTATAAAACAATCATTGAATTTAAAGCGAGTGACGAGGTTCAAGTGTTTGTGAACTACTTACATTGATGGTACGTTACATCGGTGCGCACGCAGCAATAACGATGGAACGTAGCAGCAATGTTTAGTTGGATATGTTTCCTAGTTTTCGGTTAGTAAATGGAAAATAAATCAAGGCATTGTTCTACTTTTACCAAGATGTTGATTAAAGCAGAAGAATGTTGAGTCATCGGTATTAAGGTTTTATGGGTTTAAGGAAATGGTATCGATAGTTGTATGTTACGCGTTTCTGAAGTGTTTGGTAAATATTTTAATTGACATACTTGAGTTTTGTCAGTTAAGCAGGATTTGAAATAAGGTTTGTTGAAAATGAAAACATCATGCAACAATGTTGCATGGGAGAAATAAAGATGGTCGATTGAATAATTCAACGTAATTATGCCACATGTTACTAAAGAATCAATCCTGATTAATGTGGATGTCTTAGTGGAATACCTGTAGAAAGAAAGAGGCAAGGATTAGTAATTTCAATTTAGTTCCACTACCTTAATTGCTTATCCTTAACAGATACGCGTTTTTCGTCTACAAAGTGCAGACTTCTTAAGAGTCTTGTACTAAAAGTCGAGCATTAGTAGAAGGCACTTAAGAAGTCTTCACATTGTTGACGAAATACACGAATCTGTCAAGGATAAGCAATTAAGGTAGCAGAATTAAATGGAAATTACAAATGCCTTACTTCTCTATTGCATGACAAAGATTCAACGATTTAAAGGGTGAAACGTTCAAAAAGTAGTCAGCTCAAAGTTAGTGCATCTCTGTTTAGCGTGCACTATTAAAATTACAAACGTTTCTAGGAAATCTCTTGCCATTTTTGGTTTTGGAATTTTGAATTTAGTTTATAAGATGGCTGCCAAAGTATCCTTTTTTGTTAAAGCTTATTTTAAACAGCTTTCTGGTCAAGATTTTCATACTGAAACTGGAAGACAATAGTTCAGGACGACTTGAGCAAACAGAAATTTGTCGAAATTTTTAAGAAAACCATTTGGTCGGACAGGTAATTTGCACTGGTGATCTGAAGAACAATTCTAGATAGAGCTGAAATTAGGGCGTAACAGCCCTAACAGCCCTGTCGATTTGTCAGGGAGAGCCATGATTTTTGAGAAATCATCGAGAGAAGTCATTGTTTACAAAAGCTGTTACGCCCTAATTCCAGCTCTATCTAGAATTATTTTTGGGACAGCTGGCATCATAATCCAGACTATAAAGGGTGTCCACGATGAAATTGCCACACTATGAAATTGCTCTAACTTTTTAACCGTTGGGTAGAATTTAATGAAAATTTGGGTGGATTTAGTTCATAGTGCATTATTTACATCCTGCAAGTTTTAAAGTCCTGTGATCAAAACTCGCGGAAATGGAGTCGAAAGAACAGCTCGTGCGTGATAAAATCTTGCGCATTCATCACGAGAACAAGGATCTCTCGCATCGTTCCATCGCTAAAACGTTGGGAATTGCGAATTCCACGGTGTCGCGAGTGATTAAGCGGTTCGAGGAACGGTTGACCACCGATCGGAAGCCCAGAAGTGAAGGAAAAAGTATTCTGTACAACACCAAAAATCACAACCGCGTAGTTGGGGCCTTCAACCGAAATCCGAACGCCTCCGTTAGGGATGTGGCTAAGAAGCTGCACCTAAGCCGAAGTTTTGTCCAGAAGGCCAAAACTAAGGCTGGGCTTCGAACGTTCAAGGTACAAAAGGCCCCTAATCGCGACGAGAAGCAGAACAAGTCCGCCGAAACCCGTGCCAGGAAGTTGTACCTCAACATGCTGACGAAAGTTGAATGCTGCATCATGGACGACGAAACATATGTGAAGGCCGGCAACCTGTTTTTCACGGCCAAGGATAAGTTCAGCGTTCCGGAGCATGTCCGCACTCAGAAGATGTCCAAATTTGCGAAGAAATTCCTGGTTTGGCAAGCCATCTGCACGTGCGGGAAGCGGAGTGCACCTTTCGTGACCCAGGACACGATGAACGGACAGGTGTACATAAAAGAGTGCCTCCAGAAGCGGCTGCTTCCTCTCCTGAAGGCCCACAACGTCCCAACAATCTTCTGGCCGGATTTGGCCTCATGCCACTACTCCAAGGACGTGCTGAAGTGGTATGCGGACAATAAGGTCAATTTCGTGCCGAAAATGTTCAACCCTCCCAACACTCCGGAGCTCCGCCCCATCGAGAAGTACTGGGCGACTATGAAGCAGCACCTTCTTAAACGACCTAAGGTAGTGAAGACAGTCGAGGAACTGAAGAAAGTATGGGTTTACATGCAAAAAACGGTTGATTCACAGGTTGTGCAGAATCTTATGGCCGGGGTTAAGGCCAAGGTGCGGGCATTTGCGTATGGACTGTAAATAAAATACGAGTAAAATGGTAAAATGAAGTTTAATAGTTATTTCTCAATCCCTGAAAATTTGATGGCAATCGGATGAAAACTCGAATTTTGCGAATCAATTTTGTGTGTGGCAATTTCATCGTGGACACCCTTTATACGTGAGCTAGTGATGGAACAAATGTGTATTACCTTTTATTAGAAGCCACTCATTAGCTGTATTGGCCTGATCTCGCGTCTTGTAAAAATACGTGAAAATTGTGTATGTATGTATGTATGCATGGAAAGGATATCACTCATTGTTGCAGGGGACAGCTATTAGACAGTGAACGGTCAACCTCGCATAACTTGATCAAGTACGATACCTGTTTATATTAAATTTACCACTGTTTAAAGGGCCAATAACGAAGGGTGAACCCATAAGCAGAGACACTTGCTCGTGATCCACGGGAGTAAGAAGAATCTCCTTTCAATGATAAAAATGTTCCAACCCGATACCGAACAACCCATCATGAGTGGGGAGAAGAGCCCACCTTCAATTCACAAAATGTTAACAACAGGGAGGTGGCAATTCCACTCTCCTAATCCCTACCCAATGAATTTATATGATAATATGAGAATATATATATGTATATGAAGTTTATATGATAATATAAAATAATTCGTATAGTTTCTACGGTTGATGGTAAATTTTAAACAAACAAATGGAACAGAGACGAGTTGTGTTTGTTCACATCGACCGATACTGAGTGGTTGCGGTACAAGCACATATCGTCGGTAATAGACGATTGTTGTGTATTGAGAACGCTTGCGCAAAAAGACTAAGGGAGGGAAACGGATTCGAAACTCATATGTCATTAGCCAAATACATCCGTAGACCATAGGTCCACCGTTGTATAATTGGCAATGCACCCGTGTACTGAATGGGAATTGTGGGTTCGAATCCCACCGGTGCCCTTAGATTTTTTCGCAAATTTTCTCACACGCACGTCTCTTGCCGATGATATGTGCTAACCTCTCAGTATCTTCTAACTGTCGCATATAACACAAATGGTACTGCTAACGGCAACTACGACGATGACAACAGCGAACTTGGAACTTACCATTTGTCTAGGATATAACACCTTTGCCCAATAACACAAATTTTCTTGCATTGTGAAGGTCATCTGGTAGTCGATGGTCCACCAAGCACTCAGAATGAGCGGTCCGTACGTCAAATTCATTATACTTCGGCTATTTTGCACCATCATCAAGATAAATTCTCAAGAAGTGTCCAGAGTAAGTTGCTAATACGAAAAATAATCAATCCAAAACGACATATATTGTAAATTTTCGCGCAACACGAGAAATGGGCCTATCATTGTTGATCGATTCTCTTCATAGATTTTCTCTTTCGCGAAATGAAATGAATGTTACATTGAGTGTGTTGTTTAAGGCGCAAGCTAACATCATCTTCTGTCGAACTGTGCTGCGAGCTTAGTGAGAAATTCTTTTATATAGCCGTAGTAAACCAAAGAGAAAGTCGAAATGTTTCGCAAGAATTACTTAACTTAAAAATACAATAAGGTTGTGCAAAACTTAATAGCAGAGGTGAACCACAAATTCCGTGAATTCGTATTTGGCAAAGCATAGCGTGAACTCAAAATTATCAGACATTTAAGTGAGAGTAAGCTGCCAGAATGACATAAAACAGATAAATAATGTATAAACATTATTTTTGGGTGACTACTTTTTGCTCGTTCCACCCTTTATTAAGTAACTTTTTTTTTTCCTTGATTTGACGTGGACGGAAACGTGGATCTTTTTTTCCGTACTGAGTATCAATGCTAGCGACGCCAGGGAGGCAGTTTCCACACCTGAACCCTGCCTATCGACCTATCCACTGAACATGGACCGGGAACCAACGGCTTTAGATTTTGCTTTAGGCTTAAGAGAGTGACTCAGTTTTACCAACAATCAATACGAAACTAACGATTCTAAATTGGCTCACCACTTTAGTAGCCTATTGGTCCCAAGCAAACGATTAACGTACCCTATTCTAGTTGAAATTCTATTACTACACTATGTTTGTTTTGATTCGCTATGAAAGTTTGACAGATAACATCAGGGGTGTGTGGATTCATGCAGAACATGCAGGGGTGAGTGAAATAGCTTGGGACTGCTTGGGACCGTTGTTCTGGTACTGAGTGAGCCAAAAATAATAATGATTTTCTTCGGAACCCAGTGGTCTTAGAGTTACCTCTATGGTTTTACTCATTCGTATGGAGACATTTCTAAAAGCGTAGGTTGCTCATGCAATTCGTGCCCTAAGCTTCTATATATTTCTCCATACGAATAAGTAAAAGTGAATCCCTCTCTGAGCTAATTTCGTTTTCTGTGTTTCAAATAGATAGGAGGTTGTTGTCATTCAGATCTATAGGCTTCTTCAATGCACCACCAATGTAGAGAGCGCCACGTGATTTCGAGAGGAAACGTCAACTAAACCGATAGTTTTTATCAGAATAAGGTAGCGGCGCCAGTGATGTAGTTGTGAAGCATGATTGCCTCTCACCTCAAAAGGCCTGGGTTCAATCCCAGTCGGCACCGCCGGGATTTTCTGAGGGATAAAATCTCTGATCACGCCTTCCGTCGGAAGTAAAGTAAAGCCGTTGGTGACCAGTCCATGAGTTGATGGGTCGATAGGTAGGGTCCAGGTGTGGGAGCTACCTCCCTGGCGGCGGTAGCATTGGTACTCAATACGGAAAACAAGATCGACGGAAAACAAATCAAGGAAAAAAAATCAGAATAAAGATTTTTTACAACGCAAATTAAAGAATTTATAATTGAATTTCATGCCAATTTCAATCGGTAATTGTCTTATTAAACGATTATCAGCAGATCTGAAATAATTTGTACTTCAACTATTCACACACAAGAAATCCGAAAGATCATAATAACTATGGCACTATTTTCCGTAATTTTCCGTTTTCACAACAAAAATATTGCTGAACACTAACAGGATCAATGCAAAAACAATACAGAATTATTTTTTATTACTGTAAATCAAGTTTCTGAGTATCTAAGATGAATCAATTTATCAGGAAAAGCGAAAAAGTGGTCCGTTTCTTATGTCTCACGGCGAATATTTCTGCTCACAAAACTCTTTTTGACGTTCTCCTATTCACCACCAGAGGTTGAATCGATCGCTTAGTTTTTATTAAAAAGATGTCTTGGAAATTCAAAGTTGGCTCCCGAGAAAAATAGGAGAACTATGAAAGTGATGATGAATTTTAAATATATGTGTACAACTAAAAATCAGATAAGAATTTGTTTATATATTATATGCCTATCGAGCATCTCTTGGGTTTTATATTTACGTAGCAAAAACCAGAATATTCTTAAATAATTTGTTCGCAAAATAAATGCTGTTAAAGATTGCACTCGTTTGTCTCCCCATGGAAAATTTTGAAAACATCATCACTATCATACACAGAAAAAAATCGGAATTTTAAAGGGTGATACGGTCAAAATTTGGTCAAGGGAAAACGCGTGTAAATCGGTGAAATCGTTTATTTAAAAAGTCAAATTAAATTTCTTTTTCAAGTTCAATTAGTATAAAATTCAGGAAAAATATTCAGTTAGGCTTCCGCTTTTCCAAATCCGAATTGCCGGGCCTTACGCTTGACCCCTGCAATCAGATTTTGTACAGCCACCTTGTCCACCTTCTTCGCCGCAGAAAGCCAGTTTGCCTTGAACTGCTGCTCGCCCTTAGCAGTTTTTTTGGTCTTCTTTAGGTTCCGCTTGACAATAGCCCAGTATTTCTCAATTGGGCGGAGCTCTGGCGTGTTGGGAGGGTTCTTGTCCTTGGGAACCACCTGCACGTTGTTGGCGGCGTACCACTCCATGGCCTTTTTACCGTAATGGCAAGATGCCAAATCCGGCCAAAACAGTACGGAACAACCGTGTTTCTTCAGGAAAGGCAGCAGACGTTTATTCAAACACTCTTTCACGTAAATTTCTTGGTTGACAGTCCCGGAAGCTATGAAAATGCTGCTTTTCAAGCCACGGGTACAGATGGCTTGCCAAACCAGATATTTCTTTGCGAACTTTGACAGTTTCATGTGCTTGAAAACATCTGCTACCTTTCCCCTTCCTTTTGCCGTATAAAACTCCTGTCCCGGAAGCTGCTTGTAGTCGGCTTTGACGTAGGTTTCGTCGTCCATTACCACGCAGTCAAACTTCGTCAGCATCGTCGTGTACAGCCTCCGGGATCGCGCTTTGGCCGTCGTATTTTGTTTATCATCGCGATTTGGAGTCACTACCTTCTTGTAAGTCGATAGTGCGGCTCGTTTTTTGGCTCGATGCACGGTTGTAGACGATACACCCAGCTTATTTGCGGCATCTCGGAGAGAGAGGTTAGGGTTTCGCTTGAAACTACCGGCAACTCTCTTTGTCGTCTCAGCGGCTTCCGGTTTTCGATTTCCCCCCGATCCAGACTTCCTGGCTGTCGACAAACGTTCCCCAAACACTTTAATTACATTTGTAACGGTTGATTTGGCAACTTTTAGCGATTTTGCCAACTTTGCGTGCGAGTAGCTCGGATTTTCGCGATGCGCGAGCAAAATTTTGATACGCTGCTCTTCTTGCTTGGACGGCATTTTGACAACTGAAGAGTGAATTCCAAAATCAAAATAGGAGCAACATTCTACACACACACACCTTCAAAATGAGGGGTGTTCAGGTTTTTTAAATGCAAAATTGAAAGAAATACGTCAAGTTGATATTGACCAAATTTTGACCGTATAACCAACAATCAATACGAAACTAACGATTTTAAATTGGCTCACTACTTGACTAGCCTATTGGTCCCAAGCAAACGATTAACGTATCCCATTCTAGTCGAAATTCTACTACTACGCAATGTTTGTTTTGATTCGCTATGAAAGTTTGACAGATAAAATGAGGGGTTATTGGTTTTTCCTATGTTTCGAGGGGTGAATCGATTAGCTTGGGACCGAAGAGAGTACCAGAGCTGAGCCAAAAAGTTGAGCACGTTATTTCGGGACCTTCTAGTCTTAGAGTTACCTCTATGGTATAACCCTTTACTGGTGATGTAAATATCCATGCATGCAAACATTCATGCATGTAAAATTCCTTTTCACGTAAACTAGCAGCTTGTTAGAAATGTTGCTTACAAATCCGGATGGTTGCATACAATATTTGGATTATTTCATAAAATGTATCATAACTTCACACGATCTAAAATGTAAACTTAAATGATGTATGACGCTCCATCGATGTGCATCATAGTAACATAAATTTACACAACTTTCCCGAAGTGTGTAGTTCTTCTATTCTCCACGGGGGCTAGCTTTGATTGGCCAATTGTGTACTGGACAGCTCAGATCAGAATTCTAATCAGTCGGCGCTTATGTACCATTTGACTTCTAATTGCTTGCTTTATCTTGACTGCTCTGCTACAAAGAAGGCTGCTGTCTTTGGAAAAGTTATTCAGACGAATACAACAAATTCCAGATTTTTTGGTTACCTTCCCACTGGAAGTATGCGTCTGTCATCATCTTTCATTTTATGTGCCGTTACTTGGGAAATGGTGACTACACAAAGCACAAATAATTTTGTATTGTCAATCACCTAATCAAAGTGTGTATGGTTTGAACGAAAACAAGAATATGTATGAATTTCTCACAATATATGCAATTCAATCGAAAGAAAAGAGGACAAAGAATAATGAAAGTTATGAAAATAATAACTATAACAAGAACAATATATTGTACATATGGGGTTACAGCCATTCTATACGCCTTTTTTAATGGAAACTAGGCGATCGATTCAACCTCTGGTGGTGAATAGTAGAACGTCAAAAAGAGTTTTGTGAGCAGAAATATTCGCCGTTAGACATAGGAAGCGGATCACTTTTTCACATTTCCTGATAAATTGATTCATCTGAGATGCTCCAAAACTTGATCTACAGTTGAAAAATTTAATTCTGTATCGTTTTTGCAAGAATCCTGCTAGTGTTCAGGAATATTTTTGTTGAGAAAAATGAGAAATTATGATAGTGCCGGATTTCCGTTATGATCTTCCGGATTTCTTGTGCGTGAGTAGTTTAGGTGCAAATCAGTTCAGTTTTGTGGAAAATCGTAAAACAAGACAATTACCGATGGAAATTGGCAAGATGTTCAATGAAAAATGCTTATTCTGATGTAAATCAACAGTTTGGTTGACGTTTCGTCTCGAACTCGCCTGGCGCACTCTATATTGGTGGTGCATTAAAAAGGCCAATTATGAGTTAAAATAATCAAATTGACATTCCATTTATTCAATTAGAACGTTTTCTATTTTATAGACTTTTTTTTATTGAGCACTGGTAAAGATAAAGTTAATTTAAGTTAACTTAAAACTCATTTGATTGTCATAGTTTATTTATTTATTTATTTGTTTATTTATTTTATCAACCAACGTAGACTAGTACAACTAATACAGTTTTGTTTTCTTAAATATATATTTATATAAAAAAGTAGTGTCAGCTTTCTTGTCTTTTCTTTTATGAGTTGTTATTTCTTATGGAATAAAAATATTGCTTTAGATTATGCCGAGACATTGTAAAGTCAATGGTTTCGCAGTGTTTATTGTAAGAGGCCATCATGCGGTTTAATGGCCCATATTTTGCATAATTTGTGCGATGATGTTTTATGGCAAATAAATTTCGATTTCGGAGTTGCCGAGTGGGTGCATGGAAATTTAATTTTGATAAAAGTTCTGTTGAGTCAATTCGCTGCGAAACGATATCATTTACAAATGAAACCATTGCATATTCACGACGCTCTTTTAATGTTTGTATGTTTATAAGCATGCAGCGTGCTTCATATGATGGAAGAGGAAATGAAGTCCAACCTAGTTTACGAAGAGCGTATAATAGAAATTGTTTTTGTACTGATTCTAATCTTTCTTCGTGCGTGATTGAAAATGGAGACCATACAATGCTGCAATATTCCAGTATTGACCTCACATAGGCAATATATAGTGTTTTAATTGTGTAAGGGTCCTGAAAGTTATAGCAAAAGCGCTTGATAGAGCCTAGCATGTTACTGCAACATATACATTTGTGATGTCAGGTGCACTTTGATTTTTAAAGTTGTTTTGACATGACTAACATTAGTAAACTTCCGAACATGTGTAGAACCTACACACTTAAAAAAAAATCATGTAAATTTATGTGCTCTGAGACTGACCTATACGAGCGTCAATTTTGATATAAAATTGAGTCATAACAGACGCGAAATTTAACTCAATCAAACGTACTTTTCGTCGAGTAACGAACTTTTCAGTGTCGGAGCACTAATTTTACAAGAAATATTTTTTTACGTTTTATCCTTTATGTCAAAGATGGATTCCGTCACGTGTTAAATTAGAAATCTCTAAGTGTGCAAATATGAACAATAAAAAAAAACGTGCCACCCTTTGCTCAGGCGGTAAAGGCGTAGCTACAAACAAAGATGGAAATGGTAATTCACTCACATTACTCTTGGTAACTCAGTTCAATGATGACTGACAACTGATGAAATCTCTCCAAATGAACTAACCTTAACGTGGATAAAGATGAACCCCCAAGGGAATGAGTCGTGAAAAAGAATGACATCAAAGCAGATGAATGCGCATGATTGTCATTCTTTAACCGGGATGGGATCCACCAGATTGTTTCGTGAACGCTCACATGTGAATCGATTTTTGTTGATACGTATGAATGCACGATTGCATTCTTGAGTCTGAGTTGGAGAGATTTTTGAAGCACCTTTTTTTCGAATGCATTCATCGCTGCATACGGACGAAAGCTCATTTCTTTTAGACCGACCATTCAGCCGCTGATTCCTAACCCTGGCTAGGGATGGGAGTACAGATGGATCATTGTTATGTTTCGATCAATCTAGCTGAAATGTGTTTTACACCTCTGTACTCTCTACTCGTGTTTATAAGAAAATATTTTAAATTTATTGATGAACTTTTCAGAATGTAAGATACAATATTGTTTGAATCAGTTGAAGGAACTCATTTTAAAGAAGATTTTTCGGATTCAACAAAATAGTTCAAGATATCGTGAAAACTTACAGAAGGTCCGTAGTCGCCTCCAGGTGTCCGTAGTCGCCCCTTATGTCACCAGACGAACTTTGTATTTTATCACTTCATCAGCGACATTCCTCATCCTTCTGAAGAACCAACGGCATAAAGATCTTAGGTATCATAGCTATCTTCATGCCAAGCTTGTGCCTCGTGTCCGTCAGAACGTGAACATATGCTTACGACACATAGACCCTTAGATGTGCATACGATGGTTTCCTACCAAAGCACTACTCATACGGGGCATAGATCGTGGAAGCTTATTTATAAATGATGCAGATTTTCTCCTCAGCTTCAAATTTTCTCTAGAGTGGGTAGACGAAGTAATCATCCATCAATGCAATGTAGAAATGATTATATCCTAGTGTTGCTACTTTCATCAGTCCTCAGACGTTACAGTACAAATCGGCTGCACTTTACAAGAACCCATTTTCAACCCGTGTGCCAAGTCCTCACGCACTACCTTCAGCAGCGCTGGCAGATATCTGTGTCCATATCTACGTCACCAGAAATGCTGGCAAAGTTTGCCGTGCACATGTTTTGGGTCTACCAAGAACTCCGATAATTGTTTCAGCTTATATAGACCATCGTTCCGTTTACCCAATACCTCAGCGTCTTCTCTTTTTAGCAGATGCTTTGTGAAGCTTGTCAAATAACACTTGAAACACCAAATCAGTTATTAGACTCACCAACAGCAAGTTTCGTGCAAGCGATTCATAGAAACAGCCTACCCGGACCAGCACCAGCGATACTATCAGCCAGACAACTGAATGTCAATTTTGACCCATCTTGCTCTTTTAGAATGCTGGTGTTGTTCTTGATGTGAGAAGTTGCACATGAAGCAAGATTTCACTTTGCTCTAGGCTTCTTCTTGCCGGCGCCGGTGGTGTAGTGGTAAGCGTGACTGCTTTCTAACACCCCAATGGGTCTGGGTTCAATCCCAGCCGAGGTCGGTGGGATTTTTCTGAGGCATAAAAATCTCTGGTCACGTCTTCCTTCGGAAGGGAAGTAAAGCCGTTGGTCCCGGCCCATGTGTGTTGAATGGGTGCGATATCCTACGCAGGTGTGGAAGCTGCCTTCCTGCACATTCGATTGCCGTCAATGGATGGCAATCGATGTCCGTTGGTGATTGGCACTAGATTGCGGAACAGAGACCGACGTTAAATAAAGGAATGAAGGCTTCTTCTTCAAGGAACCGGTCGTTAGAACTTACTTTATTACAGTGATTTTTAGCCGAGGGCTAGTTCATCACATGGAGCTAAATGACAGGAACTATGGACTAATTCAGAGGTAAACTGCTTATTACTATCACATTACTGTTTGAACTGATTGCCAATCATTTAATATGAATTTATAAAATATTTATAATCGTCTGATCCGATGAAGATCTTAAATTAATACTTGGAGTGATAACATCATTTACCACAAATTGAAAATATAGCATTGATCTATCGAAAATACTTCACACACACAAACACACACATGTACTCAACTCTTCATTTTCATCACTCAACGCCTTTCAATCCAGCCCACAATTCCGATCTCATCTACGGAAAAGCTTTTGTTTTCCGGCGCAAACTAATAACGTCCAGCTTCGGACAAACAAAGCGGGATCTCACCTTGGTAACCATAAATCCAGAATCTCGAAAAGCATGACAAGCACAATACACTTTATCCTGCCTCTCTCGAGCAGGTCACTTCGGTAACAAACGCCGAAGATCTGCGGGGGAGGGGCTGAAGTGAAAACAATTTTCAGTTTATGTGATATTTAATTAGAGATAGCATTTATCTTTGTTGGATCTTCTTTCAGCAACTCTAGCTCGTCTCGCAAGAACAAGTGTGTCCGTCGCTCATATTGCAGTCACAATGACACAAGCAAAGTTTATTGAAAAATTCCTCCATGTTGTAGCAAAGCATTCAGGTGTAGAGATTAGTTTTCCGGACAAGCGTGCTTTCTTTAAGTAGCGCATTCAACATCAAAGTGATTTTGAGGAATTCAGTTCAATGTTTTACAGTTGCAAAATTCATTTGATGTAATTCCCTTATGCTGTGATTATGCATCTGAAGCACGACTTCAAATAATCGAATGTGTTATTGTGGGTGTGTGTCCTATTTGCAGGTCACAATCGATAGATTCTGGAATGAAATTCCAGATCCCGAGAATCATCAGTAACCGACTATCCAGTGGCTATGCAGAATTTATTGTATTGCGTTTTCAACTTCAATAACATGACCTTTTCTGCTCGCTCGTTCGTACACAGTCGATGAGACTAACCCAGAGAGAGAAAGTAACTTCTACTCAGATGAAAGAGGCATTTCTAAAAAGCAGGTTACCCAGCGCTGAGTGACCGGCGTTATTAGAAATTAGTCTTTCATCTGAGTAGAAGTGACTCTCTCTGTGAGTTAGTCTCATCGGCCGTGTAGAATCCAATTGCAATTTTCCCACAGCTTCCCTCCGTGGACGTGTTTATGTGTGCCACATTCATCCACGAGAACTGACTTGTTGGTTTGTCCGAGACAGGTAGAGCTCAGATCTCAGGTTGGCCTATCCCGTACCGCAAAAAGGGTTTCAGTAGGTAGTAGCAATATCTGTCCCATTACCTGATAGAAGCAAATAAACTTTCATCAGCGACGATGGTACGGGTAACAACAGCAAGCGAGGACCTTTCTGAGTCCCCTTCCATCCGATACCAGGATCATTGACATCGACATCCCTTGGCGAGTGAGGGACAAAACTTGCATGTTCTATCGTTGGTGCGGTTGTAGTAGGAAAACTCACCTCATAATGTACTTTATAATCAACGATTATTGCACGCCCCCTCGTTCGTATTCTGGACCTGAACGTGGCCAGTTGTGTCATAGTTGCCGATGGTGCGGTGGAACGGACTTGCCACGGAAATCCGCATCATGTTCACCGAGAGGCGAAGGTTTACATTTCATCGGAATAGAAGCGAATGTTTGTAAATTGTCTGCGGGATTGGGAGCCCGGAAGTGTCCGACAACAACAACGGTGGTTCCGTAAGCAAAGCAATAACAGTGCAAATGTGGACGATGCGTGATGTGTGTTTGCATCCTGATGGGAATCATAGATCATCTGTAATTTGTGGTTGAAGACAATTTCGGTTAGGTGATTATGGTTTATGGCGATCCGTTGGGGAGTTGGTATGAAAGTATGGTTTTCATCAAAGAGAGTTGTTCCTGCAGATTGTTGCTAGATGTGAGCTCTTTGTGCTTAATTTATTCGATTGTGCTTTCGAATGTCGTTTAATCTTTCAAATACGTTAAGACAAAAATTACATAGTGTTTCCAGTGCAAAAATAACCTCAATGCACTGTAAAGGTTAAGAAATACAGTAGAGTTTGCTTCTTCGGCAGCATTTAAATAAGCCTGCTAAGATAGTCCGTAGAAATTTGAGGCATGCTTCCGGTGGAGACTAACAATTCCCTGTTTTTTAATTAAAAAAAACATATCAGTGATTTCCTCGGAAAATTTATGATGCATAGACAAAACTGACAGACTTCTTAAATATTAAAACTTGGTCATTGAATATTAAAACTTGGTAAATTATATTAAGTAGGGTAGAGCGCTACTTCGTTGAATTCGCCTATTTCCGTTCTATCGATCAGAAAAGATCAATAATATCCTAGAGGTATTCAACTTTGCACACAATAATTCCTGTCGAGTAATTGAGTTGTACCGAAAGCTGTGCCAAGCGCTGTTCCGAAGGTGCCTGTCCAGGTCAATCCACGTATGCCTATCAAGGTGTCAATATTCCATGAGTTTGGCAAGTCTCAAAGTTATGACTTTTGTGATTGTGTTTACATTCTCAATTTATCTGATGGATGGATGGCAAGCATTCAGCTTCAATCTCATTAGAGCATTAGTGGGTCAAGAGGTAGAAGAGGAACTGGAAACCATCAAACCAATATGGTGTTCAAATAAATTCCACAAGATTCTGGCTCGATGTCATTTTGAATTGTTGATTCCTTGCAGGTGTACATAAACAAAGGAGAAACCCGATCGATGAAGAATTCAATTCCTCCTCGACTAAAGTAAACCCAGAACTGGAACGAGCAATAGTTCAATCCCACGCTAGGAGCAACATCGTCGAACAAGTTTCAAATCAACTTCCGAGTCGAAGTGCAGGTCTACAAGCCGTGTTTTAAAGGGTTGAACATGAGCCGTGACTTTATACGTGCCATGTCGAGGCTCGTGTCCAATCACTGCTCGTTAGACTCACATTGCTTTCGAATCAGGCTCGCAGGAAACTATTTGTGTGCTTGTGGTAAATATTATCACGAGATCGACCACGTGCTTTGGTCTTGCACCATCCAATGTGTTGCTAGATCCGAGTTATCTGCATCCTGAGAGCCCGATGAGAACAACCTTTGCGTCCTGTTAGCCATAGAGTTGGGCCAGCTCGTGGTTCATCCTTCGCCTCCATACACCGTTCTCACATACCCCGCCAAAGATGGTCCTAAGCACTCGTCGTTCGAAAACACCCAACGTTTGAAGGTCCTTCTTGAGCATCGTCCACGTCTCGTGCCCGTAGATAACTACCGGTCTTATCAGCGTCTTGTACATGGTACATGTAGTACGGAGATGAAATTTTCCCGACCTCAGGGTCTTGTGGAGTCCGTAGTAAGCATGACTTCCGGCAATAATACGCCGACGAATTTCTCTGCTGCAGTTGTTATCCGACGTCACTAATGATCCGAGGTACACAAATTCATCCACCACCTCGAACTCATCTCTGTCGATTGTCACGCTGCTGCCTATGCGAGCCCTATCCCGTTCGGTTCCTCCAGCTAACAGATGCTTTGTTTTCGACGTATTCACCTTTAATCCAACCTTCTCTGCTTCACGTTTCAGTCTGCTGTACTGCTCCGCCTGAAACGTTCTTCCGACAATGTCCGGGTCGTCAGCGAAGTAGATGAACTGGCTGGACTTATCGTGCCCCGCATGTTAAAGCCCGCACGTTTCATAACACCTTCAAGCGCAATGTTGAACTGGAGGCAGGTCCTTTGCGATTTTCAAACGGGTCCGATAACGCACCCGATATCTTCACGCAGCACTGTACACCATTCATCGTAGCCCTGATCAGTTTGGTCAGCTTCCCGGGAGAATCATTCTCGTCATAAGCGGCTTTGAAATCGAAGAATAGGTAGTGCTTAGGGACTTGATATTCACGACAGTTTTGGAGGATCTACCGCAACGCAAAGATTTGGTCCGTTGTCGATCGCTTGTCCACAAAACCGGCTTGATAACTTCCCACAAATCTGCTTGCTAGCGGCGATAAACGGCGTAAGATCATCTGGGAAAGCACTTTGTAGGCCGCGTTAAGAATAAAAGATCGCTCGATAGCTCTCACATTCTAGTTTGTCGCCTTTTATTTACTGGGCATATTACTCCCTCTTTCCACTCCTCCGGTAGCTGTTCTGTATCCCAGATCCTGACTATCAGTCGGTGCAGACAAGTGGCCAACTTATCCGGGCCCATTTTGATAAGTTCCGCTCCGATACCATCTTTCCCAGCTGCTTTGTTGTTCTTAAGCTGTGGGATAGCATCCTTAACTTCACCTATCGTGGGAGCTGGCATGTCCCCCTCATCCGCTATACCGACGAAGCCATTCCTCCTGCTGCCTTGGTCCTCTGCCTCTGCGCCGTTCAGATGTTCATCGTAGTGCTGCTTCCACCGTTCAATCACCTCACGTTCGTCCGTTAAGATACCCCCTTCCATATCCCGATACACTTCGGCTCGCGGCACAAAGCCTTGGCGGGATGCGTTGAGTTTCTTGTAGAACTTGCGTGTTTCTTGAGAACGATACAGCTGCTCCTTTTCTTCGCACTCCAGTTCTTCCAGGCGGCACTTCTTATCCCGGAAAAGATGGGTTTGCTGTCATCGCTTCTGTTTATATCGCTCCATATTATGACGGGTTCCTTGCTGCAGCATCGCCTCCCGCGCTGCGTTCTTCTCGTCCAAAACCGTCTGACACTCTTCGTCGAACCAATCGTTCCTCGATTCCACTCCACCTACCCAACGGTGCCTTCAGCAGCGCTGTTAATGGCTGCTTTCACGTTGCTCCAGCAGTCCTCAAGAGGGGCTTCGGAGAGCTCTCCCTCATCCGGCAACGCTGCGTCGAGGCATTGCACGTACTCAGTTGCGACTTTGGGCAGCTTCAGTCGCTCCGTCGGTACCGAATGTTGTTGGCAACGGAAAGTTTTTGGCGCACCTTGACCATTAGAAGGTAGTGGTCCGAATCGATATTTGCAACGCGATAGGTCCTGACGTCGATAATGTCCGAGAAGTGCCTTCCGTCGATCAAAACGTGGTCGATTTGCGATTCTGTCTGCTACGGTGATCTCCCGGTGTACCGATATGGGAGGCTATGCTGGAAATAGGTAATATGTATGGCCATGTTCTTAGAGGTGGTGAAATTGATGAGTCTAAGGCCGTTGGCGTTCGTTAGCTGGTGAGCGCTGAACTTGCCTATAACCAGTCTGAATTCCTCTTCCTGGCCGACCTGAGCGTTAAGATCTCCGATGACGATTTTGACGTCATGCTTTAGGAAGCTGTCGTATTCCCGTTCCAGCTGCACGTAACAAGCGTCTTTATCGTCATCGTCTCTTGCAGGGACCTCCCTTAGCTCAGTCGGTAAAGGCGCGGCTACAAAGCAAGACCATGCTGGAGGTGGCTGGGTTCGATTCCCGGTCCGGTCTAGGAATTTTTCGGGTTGGAAAATGTCTCGGCTTCCCTGGGCATAGAAGTATGATTGGACTTGCCACACAATTATACCAATGCAAAAATGGTACAGGCATCGAAAGCTTTTAATTAATAACTGTGGAAGTGCATCTAGAAAACTAAGTTGAGAGCACGCAATAAGCTAAAATGCGATATGCAATAAGCTTGAAATGCGAAGAAGAAGAAGAAGAAGTCTTGCTAAGTACTGTGCACGTTGATTATACTGACATGGAAGAAAAGGCCTTTGATCCTCAACATGCACATTCTGCTATCGATTGGCCACCACCCAATCACGCGCTTCAGCATTTCGCCCATCACGATGAAAGCTGTACCCAGCTCATGTGTCTTGCAGCAGCTCTGGTAGATGGTATAACCATCCCTATACGTATGTACCGATGATCCCTTCCAGCAAACCTCCTGCAGCGCTACGATGTACAACTGGCGGAACCTGAATAAATCGGAAAAAAATGCGGGTACTTCGCAAGTCTTACAGTTCCATGTTCCGAGTTTCCAATCGTTAGTCCGTTTCCGTTGCTTGTATCTATGCCGATTGTTCCGGTCCGTATTTACATTGCTTGCTTCCTGTACTTTTGTTTATTTTACGGCTGGCTTGTAGGGCCTGCACCAAGCCCCATTGTCTCGCCGGGGGACCATCGTGCACAGCACTGTTAAGAGTCCCTCGCTGGCACCAGGACGTTGATCAGCCGCTCCTAACATGGAGAACATACGCCATTTTGAGCCGCACCTCCATGGTGAACAGACTCTCGAAGACTGCACTCTCCGGAGAGAGGAGTCCCCTCCCTTCCCCGGGGAGGTAGGGATATGAGTTACTGGACAAGAGGCTAAGGACCGCTAGTGGGGTCTATTTTTTACCTGCAGATACGCGAAGTATCAATGGTACGCATTGTCCAGCCGTTTACCAGCCATCTTTGCAAGTCGAGATCTCGACTATTGGAATTTAATTTATGTGTTTTTAAAACGAATAGATCTGAGGATTTAGTAGTTAGTGTATCTTATGTTATCCCAAGTTGTTAGCTGCCCATCGATGAACCCCCATGTCTGTATTTTTCATCTGTCGCTTAGTTCGAGATCAAGAGCCCATTGATCTGCAAACCTTGTGTTCTCAATCCCTACCCTGCCATCCATTTGTTACAAATTGTTACCTCTAACCTCGAGATAGCCGCGAGTAATAGGTCCCTGCTTTACTAACGTTAGTTTTGAGTAATTTTGTAATCTAAGCAATCAATATCGGCTCCACAAAGCTACGGCAAATGAGCCTGGAACATTATACATTATTAAAAAAAAAGCCTGTTGTAGCAACAGTTATATGACAAATAATATCCCTCATGATAATGTCACTTTATTTGTTTCCCCGAAAAATTCACAGGCAGTATGTATGTAAACATAGTTACGTACAACTTTTTCATTAAGCTAGAGCATGTTTTTAAACAAAATATTGAATCACGATCTTGAACCCAGATGTTACGATCTCATGAAAAATATCGAAGCGAATCACTGACTGCCACGATTTAAAAAATAAAATGATCAAAGATTCATTCAGTTTAGATTGAAGGAGAAAAGCAATCTAGAGCTAAAAGGTATGATTTTTATATTGTATTTTTCAAATCAAAAATATTGTTTATATTAATAGAGTATATATAATCCTCTTCCTTTGTCGTTCTCCAATTTCTTTCCTTTTCCTTTTCCTATTTTCTTTTTAGAAAGTGAGTAATGGCGCCATAGCCATATGCCAAAAAAAATGGCTAGGACAATAATTAGTGCTCAGGTCACAACCGTCAGAGGAAAATGGAACATCACTTTACCATTTTTTATGATGCTTCCAAAGACCAACCAATCATATAATTACCAAAAACGAAACGTACGATACGAGATGTCCACGTTTCATCCATTTATTAGATTCTGAAGCATCGCCCGATGTTTTTTGAATCATCTTGCCCCTTAAACGCTGCACAGTAGGCCAGGCCATTTAGGCATGTGTGACGCATTGTCGATGTGAATAATAATAAATAGACAAGAAAAATGATGGAGGCATATCAATCATTTTCCAGGATGCTTCCATGAACTGGCTGTGTTGGTGTTAAATTTATTTATTTATGTCGTCAATCAACCGTAGACCAATTACAATGAGTGCTTATTAATTATGTCTGACATCCCTAATAGCACGCTTGTCACAAATCGGTTGTGGCAACTTCTATACAACTAATATCAGTCATAAACAAGTAGCTGCAACTTATTGTGACAGGAATGTGCTACTCGGGATATTATTGCCTGTCTTACCTTGAAAAGAATGCTTTTTTAGTGTCATTTTATTCATTGTTGCATCCATTGATTGGGAATATGCGTTACAGTAGGACATAATTCTATTCAAAGGCCCATTTTAGCATAGTATGTTCTTTGATTGTTAATGTAAAACAAATTCCTAATCCTCAGAGAACGAGTGGGAGCATAAAAATTTATATTTTCTAAAATTTCCGGAACATTAACTCTTTGAGCAATAACATAATTTATAAATGTTACCATGGCAAAGTCTCTTCGTTTTTCCAGTCCATCTAAATTTACTAACAAACATCGTGATTCATAAGATGGAAGTGGTAATCTCGTCCAACCTAATTTTCGAAAGGCAAACAACAAAAACTGTTTTTGAACAGACTCAATGCGGTTTATAAATGTATCCTGATATGAAGCCCACACTACGCTAAAGTTTTAAAGGAGAGATCTCACATAGGCCACATAGAATATTTTAATAGTGTAAGAATCATTGAAGTTCACACTAAATCTTTTGATAAACCCTAGCATGTTACTTGCTTTATATATAATGTTATTGTAGTGAAATGACAACTTAGAGTCGAGAATAATGCCTAAGTCCCTTACTTGATTACACCTTTCAACTGTTTTCTCACCAAGGGAAATTGTGTCATTTACTGTGGCATGCTTTCTTGTAAACGATATAGAATTACATTTACTAGCATTAAGCTCTACCAAAATCTTCTAACACCGCAAGTCGATGGCTGTCTGATCATGAAATGTATTTGATTGATGATGCATAAGCACTTATTTTTTTATTTGTTTAAATGTGTTAAATATAATGTAAAACTATTTTTCTTAAAAAAAAAAATAAAAGAATTTCGAACTTGAAATATATTGAAACATAATTTTTGAAATAACAATACTTCCCTCAGGACTTCCCTCCTCGTTTACTGTTGATGACGTCATGCTCGTTTGGACACACGTTTTGACATTTCTTTTGGATACGTCTTCGCTCATCTATGTTTACTCTACTATCTATAGATGTAAACATTCATATACAGTTATGACCCGATTTTTTCAGTCCCCATTTTGGATATCTCTTTTAATGTTCAACGAAACCGATGCGCTTTTTCAATGTTCTTGTTGCACCAAAGTATACCTTAAACATCCATCTTGAAGATAAGTGAGCAAGATATTTAATTAAGGTTATGTGAAATTATTGAAAGATAAACATCAGATGCGTAGAGGGACTGACAAAATCGGGTCATACCTGTAATGGGTTCTTAAAGGCTTCTTTTGGTATCTGTTGAACTAAACTATCGTATGAATTATTCGTGCTCGTTGAAATCATTGATAGATTAGATGATTCTGACGAAAATGGGCGCTTGTACCGAATTAAATCTTTATTCTACACTACCGATCATAAGTTTAAGGACACCCCAAAAAACCATGCAAATATGTTTTGTTCAATTTTCGATCTCCAAAGGTTATTTGAATGGTATGAATGGTATAGCATGAAGGTCCATTAATTATGTCACGCAAACTTGGCCCATTTTCAACCACCCCTCCCCCCTTTGTCACATATTTTATATGGACCTTAATTGTGTTTTTGTAAGACTCGTCACAGTCTCCATAACCACCCCCCTAAAAGTGTGACATTATTAATGGACGATCCCTAAGTGTTCTACTACTACTTTTATTTCAAAATTTGGCTAACAATTTGGTCACGATTCTTCAGAGTAAATTTTGAAAAAATATTGTAACTTTGGGTGAACTTTTAGAACACCAAATTTGAAAATTATTTTGAACAATTTGCCTACGAGGAAAGATCCATTTAATACCTTTCAAATGATTTAAAGAGAACGAAAATTGGACGTCATCTCACTGCGTCCTAGCAAGAAGTACGGTCGACTTGTTTCGCGCTCCGTTGTTTTGGAAGTTTTCTCGGTATTCGCTTGATATAAATTATCAGTTTTTTTTTCTCACTAAGTGACTCCTGGCATAGTTCCCGGCAAATTGATCGAAAAGTGAGTTTTTTTAGTAGAAAGTGTCATTTTCGGAAAGAGTAATCCGTGCTATTGGAAATTCGCGAACCAATTTGGGCATCATCGTTGCGTGGTCACGCATACGCGCTTACGCATACCCGCGCACGTATCATCATCATCGAGTGTGAGCACCCGTTTCTACATCTTCATCGTTCATCAATCATCGTGCGCCTGTGTGCGCTGAGTGCCGCGCCTCGATCAAGTGCACCACAGCGAAGGTCATCCACGCTGCGCGTCGCTTCCCAGTCATCTGTGTAAACGCCTACACATATAACGCTCGGTGGTAGTAGTATAGGATTATCAGATAAGTTTTTGTTTTTTTTTGTTTCTTTTCCTCCCCCATTAGTTAAATTTTCATTTTGTATTTCTGTGTTTGTAGTGTTTTCTGTGTATTGTGTCTGTGCGTTCAGTGGGAGAGCGTTTTGCGCTCCCACTAGTTGAACAAAATGGATGTTTTGTCAGAAGACGACATGGATGACCATTCATCTAAGAAAAATGATGATGTCATCCATGGTTCGTCGTCTCAGTCTGACAATGGGCAGGCTGAGAAAAGCTCCAGATTGCGGGCCTACCCGAATGACTCGACTGGCCCATGGGTTGTCTATTTTCAGCCCAAAAACAAACCCTTGAATGTTGTTCAGATATCTGATGATCTGACAAAGCGATTCTCTGCCGTGACCGAAATAACGAAGGTTAGGCACAACAAACTTCGTGTGACCGTCGCTAACCTGAAACAGGCCAATGAAATTGCTGTTTCCCAGTTTTTCACACTGGAATATAGGGTGTACATTCCAGCCTCTGATGTGGAGATCGAAGGCGTGGTCACTGAGGCGAGCCTGAACCCCGAGATACTGGAGAAGCAAGCGGTTGGCCGATTCAAGAACCCCTTGCTTCCTCCGGTAAAGATACTGGCCGTTCATAGAATGAAGTCAGTATCGCTCAGCGAGGGTAAAAAGAGTTTTACCCCCACAGACTCGTTTCGGGTGACCTTTTCTGGATCTGCCCTTCCTCAATACATCGAGCTGGGAAAACTTCGTCTTCCTGTGCGGTTGTTTGTACCTCGGGTCATGAACTGCCAGAATTGTAAGCGGTTGGGACATACGGCCTCCCACTGCGGCAACAAGGCACGCTGCTCCACATGCGGGGAGAAGCATGAGGATGGCGCCTGCGCAGCTACTGCACCAAAATGCGTGTACTGCAATGGAACTCCTCCTCATACTCTCTCGTCGTGCCCGGCGTACAAACAGCTCGGGGACAAAATGAAACGCTCCCTTAAGGAACGTTCCAGGCGGTCTTTTGCAGAAATGCTTAAGACAGCCAAGCCATCGACCAACGAAACAAATCCCTTCGCTCTTTTGTCAGATGACGAGTCTGGCTCTGACTTGGCTGAGGAGGGAGTTTCTTTCAGTTTTCCGGAAGGTTCTGCCCGGAAACGAAAACGCATCCGTTCGCGGAAAGTTGCAGATCAAGAACCCCAAATCAGCTTGCCCAAATCAAGGAGTGGTGGAAAAAAGGAGACTTCTACTCCTCCTGGATTCCGCAGAACTGATTATACCCAGGATTTTCCACCTCTTCCGGGGACATCCAAAACCCCTGATGCCCCAATTTTAAGAACAGAAACCCCTTCTTCATCTGGGTTGTTCTCATTTGATGACATTGTGGACGGTATTCTCAAATACCTCAACATTTCTGATCCTCTGAAAAGCATTGTCCTCACATTGCTTCCGACTGTGAAATCCTTCTTGAAGCAATTGACTTCAAAATGGCCCCTTCTTGCAGCTATCATCTCCTTCGATGGATAATTTTCCAAACGAGGTCGGGGATTTGATCACTGTTCTACAGTGGAATTGTCGAAGTCTTATTCCGAAATTAGATTCGTTCAAGTATTTAGTCCATAACAATAATTGCGATGCATTTGCCCTCTGTGAAACATGGCTCTCTTCAGAAATTGATCTCCCTTTTTATGATTTTAACATTATTCGATTGGATCGTGAGGATTCACGTGGAGGAGGGGTACTTTTGGGGATCAAAAAGTGCCATTCCTTCTATAGAGTGAATCTTCCCGAATTCCCCGGTATTGAAGTTGTCGCATGTCAGGCTACCATTAAAGGTAAGAGCCTTTGTATTGCTTCTGTATATATTGCTCCTAGAGTCTCTGTTAATCGCAAACAACTTTTCGACATATGTATGTGCGGTACTTCCCGCTCCATGGTTGATCATGGGAGATTTTAACTCCCACGGTACAGGCTGGGGGGAGCTGTACGATGATAACCGTTCTACTTTGATTTATGATCTCTGCGACAACTTCAACATGACAATACTTAACAATGGAGAAGTAACACGTTTGGCTGGTCCATCCTCGAATGGTAGCAGATTAGACCTCACCTTTTGCTCTAATTCACTATCGTTGGATTGCACTTGGCATGTAATCCAGGATCCACACGGTAGTGATCATCTGCCGATCAAAATTTCGATTGCCAGTGGGTTCAACTCGTCAGAATCCGTTAACGTCGCGTATGATCTAACCCGTAACATCGATTGGACTAAGTTCCAATCCGCGATAGACGATACAGTATCGTCAGTGGAAGAGCTTCCGCCGTTGGAGGAATATAATTTCCTCTCTAATCTCATCGTCGACAGCGCCCTTCAAGCTCAAACACGACCGGTGCCGCGATCGTCAATCCGTAAGAAAACACCATCGCTCTGGTGGGATCAACAATGCACGGAGGTTTACCGTAAAAAGTCCGACGCGTTTAAACTTTTTCGGAAACGCGGAACACGCGAGCATTTCGACGCATACACATCTCTTGAACGCGAACTCAAGAGCCTCATCAAGGCCAAAAAACGGGGTTACTGGCGGCAGTTTGTAGACGGATTGTCGCGCGAAACGTCTATGAATACGCTTTGGAGTACGGCGCGAAGAATGCGTAACCGGTCTACTAACAACGAAAGCGAGGAATGCTCGGATCAATGGATTCTTAAATTCGCGCGAAAAGTGTGTCCGGATTCCGTGCCGTCGCAGTTGATTCCTCGCGAAACCGCGAATTCGGTAGACGAAATCAGTCACCCTTTTTCAATGGTCGAACTTTCACTCGCTCTCCTTTCGTGTGGCAATTCTGCCCCGGGATCTGATAGAATCAAGTTCAACTTGCTGAAAAACCTCCCAGACGTCGCTAAGAGGCGCATGTTGAACTTGTACAATCAGTTCTTGGAGCTCAATATTGTCCCCGACGATTGGAGACGAGTAAGGGTGATAGCCATTAAAAAGCCTGATAAACCCGCGTCGGATCACAATTCGTATCGGCCCATCGTGATGCTGTCGTGTATTCGGAAATTGATGGAGAAAATGATCCTTTTTCGCCTCGACAAATGGGTTGAGACGAACCACCTTCTTTCAGATACTCAATTTGGTTTCCGTAGGGGTAAGGGAACGAACGACTGTCTCGCGTTGCTTTCCTCGGAAATTCAGTTGGCTTTTGCTAAGAAAGAGCAAATGGCTTCTGTGTTCTTGGATATCAAGGGGGCTTTTGATTCAGTATCCGTTGAAGTTCTTTCAGAGAAACTCCACGCTTGTGGATTGTCTCCATTAATGAATAATTTTTTGTACAATTTGCTGTCAGAAAAACATATGAGCTTTTCTCATGGAAACTCTACAGCTTTTCGATTTAGCTACATGGGTCTTCCCCAAGGCTCATGTTTAAGCCCCCTTTTGTACAATTTCTACGTTAGAGAAATTGATGTCTGTCTTAGTGACAATTGCACGTTGAGACAACTTGCAGATGACGGCGTAGTGTCTATCACAGGGCCAAAAGAGGTTGACCTGCAAGGACCCTTACAGGATACCTTGGACAATTTGTCTACTTGGGCTATTCAGCTAGGTATCGAATTCTCCACGGAGAAAACTGAGTTGGTCGTTTTTTCTAGGAAGCATAGCCCAGCACAACCGAAGCTTCAACTTTTGGGTAAACCGATCACTCATTCCATGTCTTTTAAATATCTCGGGGTCTGGTTCGATTCCAAATGCACCTGGAGATCCCACATTGAGTATCTGAGACGAAAATGCCAACCAAGGATCAATTTCCTTCGATCAATTACCGGAACGTGGTGGGGAGCCCATCCACAAGATCTTCTGACGTTGTACCGGACAACGATTTTATCGGTTCTAGAATATGGTAGTTTTTGTTTTCAGTCGGCAGCTAAAACTCACATCATCAAGCTGGAACGGATCCAGTATCGTTGTCTTCGTATCGCGTTAGGATGCATGCACTCGACTCATACTATGAGTCTCGAAGTGCTGGCGGGCATGTTGCCACTATCCGTCCGTTTTTCAGAGTTATCTCTGAGGCTCCTCACCCGTTGCGAAGTAATGAACCCACTGGTGATCGAAAATTTTGAGAAGCTTCTGGAGCTAAATCCTCAAACATGTTTTATGACTTTGTACTATCTATATTTAACACAGGATGTCAGCCCTTCAAGAAATATTCCCAATCGTGTAGTCTTCTCCGATTTCGGCAATTCAGTGAATTTTGATTTATCTATGACGCAGGAAATCCACGGAATTCCAGAGCATCATCGTCCTATGATTGCTCCGTCATTATACGCTGCAAAGTTTGGCCATGTTGATTCTGCAAGAACGTTTTTCACAGATGGATCTCTAATAGAGGAGTCCGCTGGTTTTGGTGTATTTAATGTATTTCATAGCGCCTCTCGAAAACTTGAAGCTCCTTGTTCTGTGTATGTGGCTGAACTGGCAGCAATTCACTACACTTTGGAAACTATTGCTTCACTTCTTCCACACCACTACTTTATTTTTACGGATAGTCTCAGTTCTGTCGAGGCTATCCGTTCCATTAGGCCGGTAAAGCACTTCTCGTATTTTCTCTTGAAAATACGAGAACGGCTTAGTGCTTTATCCGTGCGCTCTTTCATCATCACCTTCGCGTGGGTCCCTTCGCATTGCTCAATTTTGGGCAATGAGAAGGCGGATTCACTTGCGAAGGTGGGCGCTATGGAAGGCGACATTTATGATCGACAGATCGCCTATAGTGAATTTTTCTCTATTTATCGTCAGCAGTCACTCGTTAGCTGGCAACATCAATGGAGTGAAGGGAGCTTGGGACGATGGCTACATTCAATTATCCCTAAGGTGTCGAAGTTTGCATGGTTCAAAGGGTTGGACTTGAGTCGAGACTTCATACGCGTGATGTCTCGTCTCATGTCCAATCACTATTGTCTAAACGCTCACTTGTTCCGTGTGGGGTTGGGAGACAGCAATCTCTGTGAATGTGGACAAGGTTACCAGGACGCTGATCACATCCTTTGGTCTTGTGTGGAGTATCGTGGAGTCAGATCACATTTTTATGATTCCCTTCGGGCTCGAGGTAGACAACCTAACGTTCCAGTTCGGGATATTTTGGCTAGACGCGATCTGGAGTTTATGAAACTCATATATGTTTACTTTAAGGATATTAACCTTAGATTGTAAGTTTGATTAACCTTGTGTTTAGTTTGTATTTTGTAAATGTGGGGTTTTTTTTTCAATGTTTGTTTTCAAGATGAATAGAAATAATTTCATGCTTTAGGATTAAGTAAATAGTTGTATCGTAAACCACATTTCAAACCTTCTTCTTCCCTTTTCCCATCCAAAAAAATGTAAATCTCCACTAACCTCGAGACAACCGCGAGTACTCGGTCCAGTTCCTTTAACTTTAAATTTAAGACAGCAATAATGTATAACGCAAAGGATAACTCGGCTCTGTAAAGTTTATTCGATTGAGCCTGTACAAATAAAGTTAATATAAAAAAAAAAAAAAAAAAAAATTGGACGTAACATGACAGAGATATGAACATATCAAATTTGTCAAGTTTTTTTTGGGGGTGTCCTTAAACTTATGCTCGGGAGTGTACATGTTCATCATCAACTGATATCGGAACAGTTTGAAAAGCTTATAAAGGGCCACTATTCAGAAACCAAAAGCACATGGAATCGATTATCTCTTCTAGGAACTTTTCAAGGGTTCATTCCTAAAATCCCTAGGGCTCTTTTCAACCCATTCAAGAGAAACTATCTGAAATATTATCCAATAGACATAATGACAATCACATCCATCATCAATCGTAGCCCAATCGATTCAGTTTCTAAAATGTAACTGATCCGCAACCACAGACAGCCGTCTATTTGAACAAACGCTCGAATGTATTTACAAATTAGCATACGAACTCAACCAACAAACTGTGCAAAAAGCTTTCGCAACCTGAAACCCAAACAACCTTCTCCCCCATCTCTTCCCCTTTTATTCCGACCACCCCTTTCAATGAGTATATTTGTCAATTCAAAGTACCCACTCCGGACACCGATTGAAACGTGAGTCAGGAGTTGAACATGTTTCGCTTTTCCCATTTCAGCACCGAAACAGACGGGATAGTGGGTGTAGGTATCTACCATTAACATACTGATTTCAATCCCGCAGCAGCAGCAGCAGCAGCACAAAATGTTCGAACGTAAATTTGTAAAACCACACAAACACAAACCACACCGGCACAAACAAAGTCGGCATTTTTCCAACGAATTGACTCCGACGACGTAGGTTTGTCACATGGAACCCCGTCGGTTGACGGTTCAGTTCCATCGAAGGATCGGAAAAACCAGAAAGCTTTTAAATAATTCCTCTTCACCGCACCTCGGTCCGGAGTGAGCAGATGCGTAGGGGGCGGGTGTTTGTGTGTTTTTGTAAGTCCCTTTTCCAATTGTGGTTACGGCGTGGAAGAATACTTGGAGCGATTGAAACCGGTTAGAAAATTCCAGGTCAGTCAGTGTGACATGGTGTGGCACATTCAACTAAACAACATTGATTTTTTGTTTTAATTAAGTAAAAGAGTGCTGATTGGCTGCTTTTATCCCACGAGAGTGAAAGGGACAAGAGTGCGCCTTTTACTAAATGTTTTACAAACGTCTATTTTAATTGAATAAATTCATTCTAAATCAATAAAAAACTCAAATAGGACCTTAGTTGGTCGTTTTTACTCACATATTATGTGTGCACTCACCTGTTTTCTTTGTTCAAGTGTTTTTTTCTTCCTTGATTTATTTTCCGTCGATCTTTTTTTCCGTGCTGAGCACCAATGCAACCGACGTCAGGGAGGTAGCTTCCACATCTGGACCCTACCTATCGACTCCTCAACTCATGAAACGGGGACCAAAGGCTTTACTTCCCCGGTTCAGGAAGGCGTGATCAGAGATGTTATGCCTCTGAACATCCCGGCGGCGCCGACTGAAATTGAACCCAGGCCTGCTGGGGTGAGAGGTTTTCACGCTTACTACTACACCACCGGCGAAAGTTGAGATTTTTTAAGCGGTGGAAATTTGTATGTACAGGAAAACAGTCAACAGTGAGACAGGTATTGTTCAACAATGTTTCATATGTTTTCGATGAACGCTAAGAAAAATCTCTTCATTAGAATGGTATAGATATCTACTTCTACTTCTTCTTCTTCTTCTTCTTCTTCTTCTTATTCTTCTTCTTCTTCTTCTTCCCTACTAAGCACAACGCGCACTTTACCTCTCTTTCCTGAACGAATTTAAACTAAAAATGGAATTTTTCTGTCAAAGATGACTTCTAAATTAATTCACCTTTCCAGGCGTACCGTTGGATTTGATAAAAGCCACAAATTGTTGAGATATTGTTTAAAATCTAATACTGCTTCTTGATTCTAAATTCGTTCTACGAGTGTCAATTCCGTCCTAACGCATTGAAACGCCATTAGAAAAAGGGGATTCGCAGGGAGCGCTTTATTTGTTTTGAGAACAATGAGCGTAAATATTCATACAATGCGCTCTAACCGGGTTTATGTTGTAGCTAATGAACTAACACATCAGAACAAACATATTATTGATTTGTGCACGGTGAAATCATTGATATTATTGATCTTTTCTGATCTATAGAACGGAAATGGGCGGTTACGACGAAGTAGCGCTCTACCCTATATGATTTACACATTTTTCAGATGTAAAAAATCCAAACTTTAAAACGCTTTGAGCCAAAAAAATGTAATTTTATATCAAAATGCAAACAGTGAAACACGTTCATGTTGTGATAATTGTATAGGGGAAATGGCTCTAATTTATTTATTTACTTATTTATTTATTTATTTTTCCAATGATTCATCTGACATATGGTTGTCTTAATGAATTAAAGTATAATTAAAACAAAAACAGGACACGTTCTAATTCAGGACAGTCTTCTAGTAGAAACAGTTAACGGCACATTAAAGTCAAACAATGCATAGACGTCATTAAACGCATTAGCGATGGCTCGGATAGGTCCATATTGCCGATTACGAGCTGCCAGATGTTCAAAATTACGCTGTCTAATCACTCTCTCAGGTGCGTAAAAGAAAAGCTGCCGAAGTAATTCGGGGGAATCAATGATCTTAGCAGCAAACACAGCTTGAGCGTTCCGTCTTCTATGTTCCACGGTGTCAATTGCAAGCAGACCACAGCGATCCACGTAAGACGGTAAGTTAGCCGTGTCATGCCAAGGCAGATGACGAAGCGCGAAGCGAACAAACTTCTCTGTACACTCTGGCTATCCAGCATGCTTGGTATGGGCCCCAGATGACAGCACTATACTCTAAGATTGAACGTATTAACGAACAATACAGCGCCCGCAGGCAAAGTTGATCGCGAAAGTCTTTAGATATTTTGAACATAAAGCCAAGCTGCCTGTTGCACTTGTTTATGCTGAGCGTCAAGAACAGGCCTTGGCCTTCATGACGCGCCATATTAAGTAATCCAGCGGATTAAGATCGGGGCTGGATGGCGGCCACATATCCTTCGCCCAGAACGGAAGATGTTCCTGCAACCACTTCTGAGTGCGGATCGAGGTGTGACACGGAGCCCCATCTTGTTGAAATACAACATTTGGCTTCGAACCGTACTGTTCTTTGATCCACGGAAGAACATACTTCCTTAAAATTCCGATGTAGACCTCCGTGTTGACCTTGTCGCCTTCTGGAATGAACATCGGGTCCATTTTTCGCCATCGGAAGCCACCAATCCTAACACCATAACGCTAGCAGGATGCTTGGTCATATACACGTTCTTGTGCTTGTCGGCCACGTCTTTTACCGGAAGAGAACTAATATACCGGTCGGTTCTGGAATTTGATACGGGATCGACGGTAAACATGCTCATCTTGTCGGTGAAGAGGATTTTTTTTTTTTTTTTTTTTATAATTCGTTTATTTTTCCAGGCTCATTTGCTGTAGCTTTGCGGAGCCGATATTCATTGTTTAAATAACAAAATTACTTAAAACTAACGTTAGTAAAGCGGAGGCCGATTACTCGCGGCTATCTCGAGGTTAGGGGTAACAAATTGTAACAAATGGATGGCAGGGTAGGGATTGTGAACACAAGGTTTGGAGAGCAATGTGCTCTTGATCTCGAACTAGGCGACACTCTGATGAAAAAGACAAACATGGGGGTACACCGATGGGCAACTAACAACTTGGGAGAACACCAGATGACACTAACTACTAAATCCTCAAATCTATCCGTTTTAAAAACACATAAATTAAATTCAAATAGTCGAGGTCTCGGCTCGCCAAGACATCTCTAACGGGTATCGCGGGTTGTTTTCCTCGGGCCCTGAGGGATATGGATAACTCAGATCTGGCAACACGGTGTAAGGTACATGACCAAACAACGTGCTCGATATCGTGATAACCACTGCCACACGCACATAAATTGCTGCCTGAGAGCCCAATTCGATAGAAATGCGAGTCTAACGAGCAGTGATTGGACATAAGCCTTGATATAACGCGTATAAAGTCGCGGCTCATGTCCAACCCTTTGAACCATGGCTTGTTCGACACCTGAGGGAGAATAGAATGTAACCATCTTCCCAATTCACCATCATTCCATTTTTGTTGCCAACTGATGAGGACTTGCTGACGAGCAATGGAGAAAAATTCGTTGAAGGCGATTTGTCGCTCAAAAATATCGCCTTCCATAGCGCCCACCTTAGCCAATGAGTCCGCTTTCTCATTGCCCGGAATTGAGCAATGAGATGGGACCCAAGCTAAGGTGATAGTATAGGAGCAGTTAGATAAAGCACTCAGTTTAGATCGTATTTCAGGCAGGAAATACGAGGAGTGCTTCATCGGCCTCATTGAACGAATAGCCTCCAATGAGCTAAGACTATCCGTAAAAATAAAATAATGGTCAGACGGTAGTGAGGCGATTCGCTCTACTGCGTAAAATATAGCTGCGAGTTCCGCAACGTATACTGAGCATGGTTTCTGCAGTTTATAAGAGGCGCTATGAAATTGATTAAATACACCAAATCCAGTGGAAGCATTTATGGTTGACCCATCTGTGAAAAATCTTTTATCGTTACTTACATGGTGGTACTTGATTGCGAAAATTGAGGGAACAACCATCGACCGATGGTGATCTGGTATTCCATGGATTTCTTGCATCATGGTCAGATCAAAATTTACAGAGGAACTATAGAAGGCTTGAAAGCAATCACGATTGGAGATTAATGAAGAAGGACCAACCTCCAGCGTCATGTACTCATAGTACAAACTCATGAATCTTGTTTGAGGATTTCTGTCGAGTAGCTTCTCAAAATTTTCTATTACCAATGGGTTCATTACTTCACAACGGATAAGAAACCGGAAGGACAGTTCCGCGAAACGATCTGTCAGTGGGAGAACACCCGCGAGTACTTCGAGGCTCATCGTATGCGTCGAGTGCATACAGCCAAGCGCGATTCGGAGGCAACGGTATTGAACCCGTTGCAGCTTGAGGATATGTGTTTTCGCCGCGGATTGAAAGCAGAAGCTTCCGTACTCTAGAACCGACAAGATGGTTGTTCGGTACAACCTGATCAGATCTTCCGGGTGTGCTCCCCACCAAGTTCCAGTAATTGTACGAAGAAAATTAATTCTTTGCTGGCATTTTTGTTTCAGATACGCAATATGTTTTCCCCATGTGCATTTGGAATCGAACCAGACACCTAAATACTTAAAAGAAATACTTTGAGTGATTGTTTTACCCATTAGCTGAAGCTGTAACTGTGCAGGATGGTGCTTCCTAGAAAAAACAACCAACTCAGTTTTCTCCGGAGAGAATTCGATACCCAGCTTCAAAGCCCAAGTAGACAAGTTGTCTAAGGTATCTTGCAATGGTCCTTGCAGGTCCGGTGCACTTGGCCCTATAACAGACACAACGCCGTCATCTGCAAGCTGCCTTAGCGAGCAATTTTCATCAAGACAACCATCAATGTCTTTGACATAAAAATTATAAAGAAGGGGGCTTAAACATGAGCCCTGGGGGAGACCCATGTAACTAATTCGTGAAGTTGTCGAGTTTCCATGAGAAAAGCTCATATATTTCTCAGACAACAAGTGGCTCAAATAGTTGTTCATAATTGGTGAAAGCCCACTATCGTGGAGTTTATCCGAAAGGACATCGATACAAACAGAATCAAAAGCCCCCTTAATGTCCAAGAAAACTGAACCCATTTGCTGTTTTTGCGCATAGGCCAGTTGAATTTCAGTTGAAAGCAACGCAAGACAGTCGCTCGTTCCTTTGCCTCTCCGAAATCCAAATTGCGTATCTGAAAGTAAACCATTCGACTCGACCCATTTGTCTAGACGAAAAAGAATCATTTTCTCCAACAATTTCCGTATACAGGACAGCATCGCGATGGGACGGTACGAGTTATAATCCGACGCGGGTTTACCGGGTTTTCGAATGGCGATAACTCTTACTTGCCTCCAATCATCCGGAACAATGTTGTGCTCCAGAAATTGATTGAATAAGTTCAACAAGCGTCTCTTCGCGACGTCTGGGAGATTTTTGAGCAAGTTAAACTTGATTCTATCCATTCCTGGAGCTGAGTTGTTACATGAGAGGAGAGCAAGTGAGAATTCCACCATCGAAAACGGAGAATCTATTTCGTTATTACCCGACGGACGATCACGAATGTTGGTTTGAACCGGCACCGAATCCGGGCAAACTTTCCGCGCGAAGCTGAATATCCAACTGTCTGAGTACTCCTTGTCTTCGTTGACCGGTGATGACGCGTTTCGCATTCTCCTGCCGACATTCCAGAGTGTTCTCATGGAAGTCTCTCGCGACAAACCATCGACGAACCGACGCCAGTAACCGCGTTTCTTGGCTTTAATCAAGCCCTTGAAAGTTTTCTCGAGGTCGGTGTACCGCTCGAAATCCCCGACCTTACCGTGTTTGCGGAAGCGTTTAAACGCGGCGGACTTCTCGCTGTTCGCGTTGGTGCAATCCTTATCCCACCACGGAGTGAGAGGTCGTCTGCGAATGGAAACACCCGGAACGCGTTTCGTCTGTGCTTGAAGAGCGCAGTCAACGATAAGTCGCGATAAAAAGGAGTACTCATCCAGCGGAGGGAGTATCTCAACCGATTCAATACCACCGAGAACCGTGGCCGCAAATTTTTTCCAGTCGATGTTTTTCGTGAGGTCGTACGCGATGTCAACCGAGCGAGTGGAAGATGAACCATTGGTAATAGAAATTTTGATTGGCAAATGATCACTACCGTAGGGATCTTGGATTACTTTCCACGAGCAATCCAACGCTAGTGAACTCGAACAAAGTGAGAGGTCTAATCTGCTTACTCTTGCTGGAGGTTTGGCTACTCGTGTTGCTTCCCCGGTGTTCAGAATTGTCATTTTGAAGATGTCGCACATGTCGTATATCAAGGTTGAGCGGTTGTCGTCGTACAGTTCCCCCCAGCCTGTACCGTGAGAGTTAAAATCTCCTAAGATCAACCGAGGCTCAGATAAAACTGAGCAGATATCTGAGAGACCTTGGCGAGAAATCGCAGTTCTCGGAGGAAAATATACTGAGGCAATACTGAGGCTTTTACCTCGAATATTTACCTGACACGCGACAACTTCAATGCCTGTCACGGAAGGCAGATCGATTCTATAAAAGGAATGGAGCTTATTAATCCCTAGAAGCACCCCTCCATACGAATCTGCTCGATCAAGGCGAATAATGTTAAAATCGTGGAAAGGGAGATCGGTGTCTGAAGAAAGCCATGTTTCACAAAGAGCAAATGCGTCACAAAGTGAGTTGTGAACTAAAAATTTGAATGCGTCAAGTTTCGGTATAAGACTTCTGCAGTTCCACTGAAGAAGAGAGATCATATCTCCGACCTCATTCGGAAAATTATCCATCAAAAGATATGATCGATGCAAGGAAGGACCACCTAGAAGCTAGTTGCTTCAAAAGAGTTTTCACAAGTGGAAGCACTAAATTAATAATGTTCCTAGTTGAGTCAGAGACGTTGAATATATTGAAGATGCTCTCCACAATTCCAGAAAACGTGAACATGGCATCATGTTCTTGCTGGTTATTTAGCTGATTTTCTGGCTGAAAAACTGGGATATCTGGGGTTTTAGATGATCCCGGAAGTGGCGGAAAGTCTTTGTTAAAATTACAAACTTGAAATCCCGGTGGTGGGGGTTTTGCTACATTTCCGCTACCTCTTAAATTTGTCAAGGTAGGTTGAGAGTCCGTACGAGAGGCCTTACGAGGTTTTTGGGTGACGTTTGTTTTGGACCGCTTCCTCGTGTTGCCGTTAAAGACAAAAGGACTACTCTCACCAACCTCTGAGTCAGAGCCCTGATCATCATCTGGCAGGAGGTGGAATGTGTTGTTGCTTTTTGGGGTGGTTTGGGAAGATGAAGCGGTCGTTTTCAAAATTTCTGCTAACGAGCGCTTAGAGCGAGCTTGCAAGGACCGCTTTAGTTTTTCTCCCTGCTGTTTGTACTTCGGGCAATCACTCAGAGCATGCGGAGCATCCTTACAGTAAACGCATATTGGTGTAGCATGACAAGGACCCTCCGTATGCTCCTCCCCACATTGATCGCACCGCGGTTTGTTGGAACAAAAGTCCGCGGTGTGACCTAGTTGTTTGCATTTCAAGCAATTCATTACCCTCGGTACAAACAAGCGTACAGGTAGTCGAACCTTCCCAATTGTGACGTAGTCAGGTAATGCCGATCCTGAAAAGGTCACACGAAACGAATCTGAGAGGGTATACTTTTTGTTTGTGCCTATGTGCGACACTGACTGCAGTTGAATGCAGTCCAGTATCTTGACTTTCGGAAGGGCACGGTTTTTGAAAATGCCGAAAGATTCGACTTGCAGGAAATCCTCACAAGTCAGACTCGAATCGGTGACCACTCCTTCAATTTCTACGTCACAACTGGGGACGTAGACTCGATATTCGATCGAAAAAAGCTCACAGGCAACAATTCGGTTTGCCTGTTTCAGGTTATCAACGGTAACGCGCAGTTTGTTTGGCGTCACCTTAAAGATATCGGTTACGGCCGAAAAATGTTTTGTCAGATCCTTCGAAATCCGAGAAATATTCAAAGGTTTTTGTTTGGGCCGGAAGAAAACAACCCACGGACCTTTCGAGTCATCAGGGTAAGCCTTGTGGCGGGGGGTCGCTGATATTTTCGGGGGAAGGAGTGGAGTAGGGGGCACATAAGGACAAGGCGGCGATGGTGGACAAGGCGGCGATGGAGGAGAAGGGGGCTGTGGTAGAGATTTCACTTTTGGATAGGCTCCAGTGTTCTTGCTGGTGGTTTGGTCAAGGTGCTCTTCGAGGGTATCCATTTCCTCAGAGCTATCAAGCTTTTCAAATGAGGGAGACTTTATTGACTCATCATCAGAGATGTCAAGCGACAGACCCCCGCCTTTATTTGTATCATCCATTGCGGTGACTTAAGATACCACCGCAACGGAATTGGTTGCAATCTTAGTTATTAAATGTTTATATTTTCCACAAATTTCAAATATATGGATTGAAATTGGAAAGGAAACAACAAGAAAAGGAAGTCAACACTGTGAGTGAATTGCTCAGTGTTAAAAAAAAATAAAAATAAAATAAAATATGTGCAAAAAAAAAACTAAATAAGATAATGAATAATAATAAAAATAATAATTTGTAAGAAAGGAAATTCAACGCTGCAGGGGGATTACTTAATATTAGCAAATCAAAAACCAAACAAAAAAAAAATATTTACAAAAAAAAAAAAAAAAAAAAGAATTAGGCTGAGAAAAAAAAATTAACTTATCTCTATATGCCGGGATGGCGCGTTTACAAACTCCACTGTGCGATGAAGCAGAGATGATCGCTCTATTGTTGCAGCACGTGGCTTAGCACAAAGGGCACCGTCTGGTCTGTATAGACCGTATCTGCAGTTCTGCTGCTTCGTTGTACGGTGTATACGGGTGATGACCTTTTGATGCCGTATGATGCGATGTCTAGGTGGTGGTTGATAGTTTTACCGTTGGACAATCCAATCTTCAGACTCGGCTGAGATGGTTGCTTCCTCCGGGGAACGTTTATGTCCGCCTGTGGCACTGCACACCTGAAGGTGTAAAAAAAAACTCCGATCGGGGAGAGAAAAAAAATCCACTTTTTTCCGAAAAACACTTTTGCGGCGGCGGGAGAGTAGCGTAAGCAAACTTGCTCTGTCGAACGTTCGACGAGGAATGGTGAAGAGGATTACCGGATTTTTTCGCTTAAGGAAGTTCAAGATTTACTTGCATCGTTCGACTCGTAGCTCCAGGATGCGGTTGGTAATCATGTGAGTTTTTTTCCGTGCCCTCAACTTCGCCCCGCAATCTTCCTTTAGGATCTCCCGTGCCGTAAAATCACTGATCCCGTGTTCCTTTGCCATTTTCCTTATTGAACGTACTGGATTCACCCGAATCTTCCTTTTGATAGCAGCGATAACCATCGGAACCCGAGCTGACCTCGGACGACCTGTGGCCACCTTCGCGGATAGTTGTCCTTTCTTTTCTCGGTCTAAAACCCTTTTGACGGTCTACCGGGACACTCCCACGGTGATTGAAATGTCTTTTTGCGACATTTGCGCGTGGGACAAATCACGAATACGCTGCCACTTCGTCACGGTGCAACTGTCAAACTAAGTAAATCATTTTCTTTTATACATAGCCTACTACGGTATGAGCTATACGTTACGTGCATGCAAAGAAAACCAAGGCATTGTATGCTCAGGTGAAACGGGAGCCTTATGTGTACGATGGTGCAAACATTATCACGCATACGGTATTTTGACACCGTCAGCGTAGAATAGTCGGCATCCAGGTGGCAGTAGACACGAAAGCTCGTTGACGAAAAGCGAAAACAGAAGATTACTTCTTTGGGGAACACCGGAAACGTTCGTGAACACTTCAGAACGAGAAGCTCCAATCTTAACGGAAAGCGAGCGGTTCGTAAGGTAAGATATGAACCACGAGATGAAGGATCCAGACACTCCGAGTTTCTAAAGCTTGCTCAAAAGAATGTTGAGGTCTTTTAGGTCACATGCGGCCTTGAGATCAGTGTTAACCGTGTCGATTTATCCGCCAGAGCCCATTTTCTGAACGCAGAGCGACACGAATTCGGTCAAATTGGTTGTAACTGACCGTTTTGGGTAGAATCCATGCTGAGCCGTGGAGATGTAATTTTTACAAGCGCTGAAGAGCGTCTCATTGATGATGATCTCGAATACTTTGGAGCAGCGGCATAGTGATGTGATTCCTCTGTAATTCTGGACATACCTTTTATCACCTTTCTTGTGGACGGGGAACATATACGAAAATTTCCACGCCTCAGGAAATTTACTCTCCTACACAGCTTCAGAACGGACGCAGGAATGCCGTCTGGCCCGGTAGCAAACGAGAGTTTCAACCTTTGAAGAGCTAGATTGACGGTATGTTCACTGATGTGAAACGGACGGAGCTCAAATGCATCTGTTGGAGAATCGCTTATAGCAATCGTGACTTGATTTGGTGAGGCCGAAGATTCATTGAACGAACTCATGAAATGTTGAGCAAAAAGGTGTTCAGATTCAGCCGTTTGCTCACCGAGATGAATTGACAATGGCAAACCGACATCGTTCTTTTTAGAGTTTACAAACGATCAGAAACGTTTTGGATTTCTGCGAAGAGATGATTGCGTACGGATGACATATCGTCGATACAGGAATCTGTTGCATTTCCTATAGTCGTTACTTGTGCGGTTGTATTCCCGCTTCGTACTGTACGAACGATTTTGGCAGTATCTTCGTAGCGATTTAGCCCTATACCGTTTCAGTCGACGCAAGTGACCGTTAGACCACGGTGGCTTTGGTGCGGGACGGGCAATAGGTACAAATTCAGCCATGATATCCCAAATCATTTGACTGAAATATTCAACGGCATTGTCAACACATCCAGCTAATTCTAATGGTCGCCAATAGATACCGGAAATAGCAGCACTAATCGCAATATAATCGGCTCGACGGAAATCCAGTGTACGATTATTTTCGGAACAATCCTCAAAAACGATTGGCGCTGGGAGGTTCATCAGGACGTCTAAAGCAGGGTGGTCTGCATCAGGAAAGATCAGAGGTTCTATGGCTTCCGAAACGGTGCATGCCAGAGTTACAGCTTCGTTAGACAGAACAAGGTCTAGAAAGCGAGCGTTCCTATTCAATACACCATTGATCTGCGTGAGGCCATGTAAAGCGAAACCGTAGATAAGCTTTGAACTAGCAGCCGATAGAACCGATTGAGGCTCGTCCTGGAAAGACCCATCGTACGACTGTAATGTTGGCCTAAGGCTCAAAGATTGGGCCCATCGCTAAAAATCTGCTATTTATCAATTGTTTCTAGATGAACGAGTCATTGAGACGGTACGAATGGATATTTTTGGTCGCTATTGAAAATTTAGTCGATTGCTGAATTTATGTATGGGCCCAAATTAGGAGCATTTAGGCCGACATTACATCCATTTCTCCTTTATGGAATATTCAGAATACACAATATTTTTCTAGGAAGCTTGTATTCAGTATAGGTTTCTTTCCTTTTCATAATCATTGTTCCATCATCATCAAACTCACCTGCCTTAGGGACCAGTGCGTACTCTTGCCCCACTTCACATTATGACAGCTGTCGATTGAATCGATCGAACAGAATAATTGATAAGGGCTTCGTCGACCTTTAAATAGATACATTTTCAAATGCCACGATTGGTAATATTCGCATGCCTTCGAGACATAACCGACAGACGATTCAAGTATAACTGTTAGGAATTACCTCCTTGACGTTCTACAGCAAAAACAATTCAAAACAACTAGCAAGCAACTTTCCCCCAACAATAACGCAGTCAGGCAGAATCACAAAACTCATAATTATGACCGCCAACTGCCTCGCTTGAAAGTAGTACTTTTATTGAACCACTCTCGCTTGAACCGCTTCTTTGAGGCGGAGGAAATTCACCCATAATTACGAAATTGACGTTTGAAAAGTTTTCCACTGCTGCCGCTGCCTAAGGGTATTCCCAGGAAAAGGGCTTTCCCCATAGTATAACAACTACCACGCGTCGACCCCACTACGGCCATCAGTCAATGCTGTTGCTAACTGAAGGTGTACTTCGCAAAAAGTTCTTCAAAGCAGTTCTCCCAGTTCGGTTGCTTGGAAGGGGTGAGGGGGACTGGACTTTGCTTGAAGGCTATGGTTAGAGTCATAATGAAAGGAACACCTCTGTACCGGTAGTCAGTTGGATGAAGCATTGCAGGTTAGTCCTTCGTATGGATACCACCATACGATTTCACAGATAATTATTACCTCCTATTAGCCTGTCATAGGCGGTGTCCAACTCTTGGCGGTATTTTAATCCACCGTTATTGTGGTGGATGAAATGTTTTGATGATCTTTTCCATACCTTGCAGATGCGCGTTTGAGTTGATTAGTATTGTCGCATTAATAGCCCTTCGCTTAACTTCAACTTCTGTTCAAATTTCACACTGCCGTACTCTACTCAGAATTTTTATCTGTGTATAGTTTAAATTTACTTGTGTGCAATTCGTACGGAATTCTACCCAAAATTAAGTTAGTTGTACCCAAAAGTAGGTAATCGTGATTATACTCAACGTTCTGTTCCCACATTTTGGGTGGTTTGCACCTCCGTTTTCGACAACACATAAGGAGTAAAGGCGACAAAAAAGTCAAAAGTAAGTAAAAGCCGTGTATTTGATTAAAGTTTCGATTCAGGAACCAACAACAAACGAACCGAATGGTGCACAAAGAGCATTATCTGAACAAAACAAATCTCAACACAATGCAAAAAAACTTTCCATTTGCCGACCGCTAAAGTACTCAAGGACTCCGATCAATGGCATACTTCACCTGTTCGCCTATCGCTGTGGGTCGCCCAATTACATCACTGCTGACTCTATCTGCAACACCATGGCTTACTGTTTGAACCTGACCTGCTGCAATGCAACCATCAAACGGACCACACTACTAGAACCGGACCTGACCTAGCTGCCAGCCGGAGCGTGCCTCAATGAGAAACTACTCTCATAATTTCCGTCAATTTTGCATTTTCAATTACAGTAAGGACTTAATTTCCGATGGTGAAGTTTTGTGACACAAAAAAAATCTAATAAAGAGGAACTTTCGCCTCGTTTCACCATAAAGCAGTAGCGACGGCAACAATATGAGAGATGCACGTCAGTCGTTCCCATTTCCCAGGAAGGTCCAGCGTCGTTCGTAAATCACCACCTTCGTCGAAATTGCTGCTGCTGGTGGTAGCAAAGTGGAGCCACGAAGCGGTTTTCATGGTTTGCAATTTTCCTTCCAAAGTATCCATTAACGTTAATTGAAACACGAAAGTATCCGTTGGGTGGTGGTATGAGCGCTGCTAGTGGTAGGTGCCATCGAAATTGCGAGAAGGCGATTGAGTGCTCGTTTCGGTTATTCTTCAAAGGACAACGGCAGCGCATAGTAGTATGCGTGAGGTGGTGAGGGTAATTTAGAGGCGAAAAAAGTGGCACCAGCCGGCACGTTCCGAAAATTGAGGACTTCAAGCATAACTTTTCAAAAGGACGTAAGTCGCAAAAAATAAACAAATCGATATTTTGCATCTAAACGAATATAAAATACATGCTTTTCCTACGAGTTGATGAAAAACAAGGTTTGGAATTGTAATGCATTATGAAAAATATATTTAATGAACGCCCTATGTGACCTGCTTTCATTGTTTTTAAAATGATGTTGATACACCCTTTTATTGTCAACATGACTTAACTGTTAAAATTTGATGATAACACCAAAACTGCAGATACGCTCACAGTGAAGCGTCGTATGTGAAAAAACAAAGCAACCACTATCAATCAGCAGATGCGTCAAGTTATTTCTAAGTAGATACAAAATGGGTTTTAATGGGATTCAGCTACTGCTAGGTATGTTTTATTAAATATTCTTGACTAAAACATAAATATTATAATTTTTTTTAGATGTAGCCACCCAGCTTGATGAGTAATAACAGTTTTCATCTGCACATATTCCTAGCGTGGGATATTTCGAAGAAGTGGAAACAGTTCCGCAAGAAGGATTGCCTCCAGGCCTAGATCTAAACGTTCACGATGATGCTTCTCCTCGTCAGAATAATAACAACGCTTTACGACAATTGGTTGATGATATCCGAGCTGCTTTACATCCGGTTACGATGAAGTCTTTGTTTGAATCCTGCAAAAAACGCTGTGATATGTTTGTTTTTGTATTTCCAGGAGCAACATGTTTATTATTTCAAAAGTATTCTAATAAAATTGCACTTTAATCTTGACTTTATTATTGAACTTCACATACCATTCTGACCAGGGCTTTCCTTATACGAAAAACACAAATCTGACAGCAGATAATGCGATGACCCTCTCATCTCCCCTTTAAACATCAATTAATTCACAACTCTGGCTAGTTATGTAAATAAACCAACCATCCGTATCTTCACTGCAAAGCAAAAACCGGTGTATCTGATTTGACGTATGTGAAAACCCTTCTGTCAAATTGACGAATCATACAGGGTGTATGTAACAATCAGGGTGTGATACCGACGAATCAATCAGGGTGTATGTGAGTAGTACACAAGTAAAAGGTGTATGATTTTGTTTTATCAAAAGTCTTGTCCGTGTTTGCAAAACTCAACATTTTTCACAATTCTCTTAAACGCAATCCCTTTATCCAACTAATAGCCCAAACAGATTTAAAAAAATAGCATTAACTTTTAAATAGGATTTAATAATCTCATATAGACATTGCTATCCAATGTTTCTAATTTCATATCAAATGTTACATACGTCCTTTTGAAAAGTTATGCTTGACTTGATTGAAAATGAAATAAGGCACTCGGCGCTGCCACCAGTTTGCGTACGAGGTGTGTAGTTCAAAGTGGAAAAAAGGGTCGGGGGGGGGGCGAGGTAAAATTGAGCCATCCCTGTTGCTTTGATTCGGAAGCATCTTCGGAAGACTCTGACATTATTTAATGGAACTTATTGGCTCGTGATATTATTGAGATTTCTTCCGTTCGTCCATTCTTCTTCGAAGTCCTTTTGCGATCGTTCACAGTCTGTGTCTGTGCAGACACAGTCGTGGCCAGGACTCCATGTCGGTTTTGAAGTGGGAAAAACGGTATCATTTCAACAGGAAATCGCTTGAAGAGTTCAGCATTCAATGGCATAGAAAAAATATGTTGAATAGAGAATGAAGGTGCATCGGAAATCAATCAATAGATTCATTCATTGCAATTGTGCACGAAGCATGTGATGCACATTGCCAGTTATATGATCGGGAAACGATGTATGCAATGGGGTACGAGTTATTTTTCATTCATCGTAACAATGATCGATCAATTAGATTCGGTGAGTTGGATTTGCAAATGGCTTAATTTTGCGTAACTTATTGTTTACACACTTAGAAAAATAGATATCAATTTTGAAAAGATCGAGGTAGGCCGTGCATTGAAACTGACGTGTTTTGAATTTGCTGCTGCTTTATTATCCGAGATGTTTATTGAAAATTTAGTGCAATAAGTCCTTTAGCTGGTGCATTTTGGACACCTGAAAACCTTTTCAATAATTTCGCGTGTGTTTATTAGTGCTGTTTGGTTATTTAAAAAAAATAGTTTTGAAAGAGTTTTTAAGATTACCGCGAGTGAGCAAACCGGGTTTTTTTATTCCTTTGCCGCCGCCAAGAAACGTTGCGAAAAAGCAGATTTCCGTTGAATTTTCTAATGTACGCTGTTGAATCGTGTCCGTTTGGGTTTAGCTACAAGTGCATAACGATCCGGAAGCCGGAAGTTACAAAATAAATTCAGGAGGTAACGGTGATATCCAGTGGAAGTAGTTTAAATCAAACGTGCAAATTTTCTCCTGCTAAGTGCTGCTGCCTGCAAGCCAAAATGGGCGCGTATCTATCGGAACCACTCACAACGAAGGATTCGAGCGAGGAGGCAATTGATTTGCTTGCTTGCGGTTCCAGCTCGATGCAAGGCTGGCGGATCAGCCAGGAGTAGTAGTTTCTAGTGAAAGAACTGATGTCCATCACATCACTAAACATAACCACGAGCAATGACGAGGAACTGCTTCCCAAACCCCATGATAAACAAGGAGCGGATGCATCCAACGAAACTTTTAAGCGCAAAAGAATCATTACCAACATAGGAAAAATTCGGTAAGATCCATCCATTGCATTATTTTATTTTATGATTCTTCAATAATGTACAAATATTTACACATCACACACAACTACACATAGTAACTCGGAGCGTTTGGTACGGTATGTCCACGCATCCTTCCACCCCTGTAGATTCAAGAAATGTTCCCCTTCATTTCCAAGAATCATCTTTGCGGCAAATACAACGCAGTAAGCCTGGCCGTATTGATGTTTATATCATATCTCAGATATGCTGTAAACATCAATTAGACAAACAAAATGATTAGACCTCATCTAACCTAATCATTTTCCAGGATGCTTTCTCGTACTGGCTGCGTTTGTATTAGATTAGATTAGATTAGATTAGATTAGAAAAATAGATGTCAATTTAGGTGCTCTGAGACTGACATATACGGGTGTCAATTTTGACATAAAATTGAGTTATAATAGACGCTAAATTCAGCTCAATCCAACCGTAGTTTCGAACTGTTCAGTCTCGGAGCATTTAATTTTACATGACATGTTTGTTTACGTCCCATCCTTTATGTCAAAGATGGATTTCATCACGTGTAAAAATAGGTATTTCTAAGTGTGTAGATTATCTGTCTTATCTTGAGTATGATTTCACTCAATCGTTTGTCATCAGAGTAATGCCACTGATACACTTGTATGATAAACTATGAGCATTAACCTTATTTGTGCAATAAAACTCATGCTCATCCATGGTCACACTTGTGAGTCTATCCCACTAGGCATAACAATAGACTAAATGGAATATAGACATAATTTACGATATGGCGATATGGATGGCCCACATTTATATGGGGGAGATTTTTATCATTTTTTTTTCCAACCCTAGATTTGCGTCATTAGGTGAGAAAACGACTCTTTGAACATTTCAGCTCATTCGGATGTAATACGAGCTGGCGCTTTTGATTTAAAATTCATATGGGGATATTGGTTGTAATGTAATGAGACATATTATTCCTTCACTCTTTCGTGCATAGAACAGGTTCATCAAACTCGATTAAGCTAATAATAAAATATTGCAACAAAATACAGGCAGCTTATGCAACGTATCAACTAGATTACCACTAAAAGTAAAAGTTCAAATTTTCCACAGGCCAACATGCAGTCTCGTGTTTTTTGGTGCGATAACCAATCTCTGAATGTTTCAGCTCTTTTTGACGTAACACAGGTTGGCTCTTTATGTTTAATGTTCATTTATGTTGGAGATTTGGTTGGAAATTTCATATTCAAAATGCTCAAATACATTCAAAAGCGAATATCTCAATAAAACAAACTAGATTCATGATGCAATCTTGAGAAAAAACTGTTACTCATTGACTGAACTACAAGTTTTGAAAATCTTAATCAAATCGAGAATAAGGAAACATTTTTATGATCGATAGAGTGTAGGTTATACCCTGGACAGACTATGGCTTATATCATGTAATATAGGCTGTCTTGCAATGAGCACTCATACATAGGATTTCCAGTGAAAACTAGATGTATGAGTGCTCATTGCAAGACAGCCTATATTACATGATATAAGCCATAGTCTGTCCAGGGTATTAGAGTGATGCAAAATTTGAAATTTTCGCTCCACAATACTTAAACGATTCCAAATTGGATTCTGACTAACCTCTCAAAATTTGAACACATTTGGTGAGAAACTGAGATGGCACAAGCCATTTGAAGTTTGTATGGGAATTACTATGGTAAAATCAAAAGTTTTGTTCATGTCTATTTAATATTTCACCATATCGGTCTGCTTCAAAAACTTTCAACTGTACTTGTAGGAAATTTTCCCAGCTACAGCTTTGCTGAAGAGCACTTTTTGATTAAATGAAAGGATCAAAAGTTATCAATGGTTCAACGCGCTGATGTCTTATCATCATGCTCAATCAACTGCTCAGCAGGCAACATTGGTGTTTCTGGGGCGTTGAATAGGACACAAAAATCATGGCTACTATGTCACACTGCAAAATACAGTGTTGCCTACAGAGCAGCTGGTTGATCTTGTCATAAGTTTACCAATCTCTTAAATAATTAATAACTTTTTCCTGTCTCGTTTTACATAGAAACGGTCTTGAGCAAAGTTGTACCTGAGAAAATTTTCTATAAGAATGGTTATCGAACTGTTTCGCAGCTCAATATGGAAAAAGACTAGAAGGCAATGAACAAAAAGTTGAGATTTCCCATAGTAATTTACATGTAAACTTCAAATGGCTTGTGCGAAGTCTGTTTCTAACCCAATGAGTTGTAACTTTGGGAGGCTAATCAGGTCCCGATTTGAAACCATTTAAGCACTGTGGAGCGAAAAAGTCAAATTTTGCATCAGTCTAGTGTAGGTGCGTCATTTTTCATGTATTTTATCCAAATTCCCCATACAAAATTCAAACTAAAAGCACCAGCTCATCTTATGAGTTGAAACTTTCAGAGAATGGTTTTCTCACCTAAAGGCACAAATCTAGGGGTTGGCCCGTGGAAAATTAGAACTTTTATTTTTGTGGGCCAGTCGATAGACAAAATGGACGTTAGACATAAAAGTAAATATGTTTCTCATTTACGTTCTGCAACTTCTAGCTTGGATCTGGAAATTTAGCTTGCATTGTGATTATCAGAGCCTTCTCGAGCATCTAGCTTATGATATACAGTCAACTCTTCACAACTCGATATTCTATAACTCGATATTTTCTATAACTGTATAACTTTATTTTTCCATGTATCGTACTCTCCATAAGTTGATATTTCTACAAGTCGATACCTCCTTTCGTTAAGGTTTCACGTAATGTTTCAAACACACATGGGCCGGGACCAACGGCTGTACTTCCCTTCCGAAGGAAGACGTGACCAGAGATTGTTATGCCTCAGAAAAATCCCACCGACCTCGGCTGTGATTGAACCCAGACTCATTGGGGTGAGAATACAGTCACGCTTACCACTACACCACCGGCGCCAGCTATGTTAAAATCAAAGAGACTTTGAAAATATGATAACTGGTGGACATATTGAACACCCAGAATGTTTCTGATATTCTTGGAAAATGGTCCTTATCATTAATTGTTACCTACATATATCATAAGGCAAATCAGAAATTTGTACTCAGGGCAGGGGTGCCTGGTGATTAGAGAAAAAGTCTTCAACGAGATCTAATAACAGTCTTCACCGCTTCTGTTCAAGTTGGAGAGTGGGAGGAGTTGATGTCATTATTCATAGTCATAATATCATAAAATGGAGATACAGGGAGAATGCTGCGCCTAATTCAGCAGCTAATTAAATTTTCAGATTTTTTGCGTAGGACTACGTCTGTGATTTTTATATGAAGGTACGCTTTGAAAAAACCGAAAGCGGAACATGTAACAAAATTATGAAAGATTTTGAACGTTAAAAGCCTCAGCTGCCCCTGGATCGATTTCAACAATTTTTGCACAAATCGATCAGAAATATTTCTACGCATCTGTTAAATTTCAGACTTTACAATTTTTCAAAATTTCACTTTTGAAAATTGCACGATCGTGCGACTGATACTATGATAACTAAAATTATCACCAATTACCTGCGAAAAGTGATTTCCCTAACACAGATTTCAATGATGAATTCCATCCGGTCTCACCAAACGATGTTTATTCAAACACCGCGTGGTGAGTGGTTGTGTTTTCCAGTACACAACGAAAGGCTGCATGCAAGCAGTGAGCTTCAGCCCACACGAGCATCCATAGAAGAAGGAAGAAGCCGCACCGCTACTGATCGGAATCAGTAGCTCTTCGTGAATCGCTGTTGGCCATCTATGTCAAGTGCGTCATACTAAAGAGTATAAACAGAGAGAACCCCGCTCAAGTTCCTATTTCTACACAAAACATAAGCTCTTGCTGCAGTTTACAAATAAGTTTTATTATATAAGACCACGTAGTCCTACGTCACCATTACAAACAACCCCATAGAGCTGTCCCTTATAGTTTTTTGTTAATTTCCAAAGTTCAAGAATCTTGTAACAGTTTGTAACTTTACGTACCTACTATAATTTACATTTTTTATGTGCATAATCTCCAAAGCTTTTCCTCTAGCTTCTCAAAGTCTCCGGTGTTTTAAATATCAAAGAAATTTTTCGATGTCTGTTAACGCTGCTGGGAATCATAAACATTTTCTTCAATTCCATGCATCTTAAAAGAATTCTGAGATCCATCAAATTGAAATTTATTTTCAAATCTGGGATCTTTGAAAAAATTTCATGGTCCGAAACCTGAATCTTCATTTCAGAATCTTGAACATTTCTTCAAGCTTGAATTATTCTTATTTAATGTCCAGGAATTTGATCACTTGCTTCAGCCTTTTAAAATCTTTTTTTTTTAGACTGTGAAAAATCTGACTCTTAATATTGAAATTTGGATTAAAAATGACAGCGGCGATTTTCTTCTTATTTCGATGACATCTCAATAACCACAGAACCGATTGTTATGAAATTTTGCACATGTTAACAATTCACTCCAAACTAGTTATATCCAGATTTTCATCAATTTTTACCCACGGATAAAAAAGTTACACACGGATAAAAATGGTCCATTTTTTCGAGTACAAGCCTTACACTGCTTCCCCAGTCCACAGCCCAAGCATTGAAATCTCCTCCAATGACGATTGGTCTCCGTCCGATGAGCTCCCCGGTGAGTCCATCTAGCATCTGGTGAAACTGCTCCATTGTCCATCTCGGGGGTGCGTAGCAACTACAAACGAAGGTTCCATTAATTTTGGCGATTACAAAACCTTCGTAAGACCTCGTCACTCCTTCTTGTATGGGATACCTGCCCATAAATTGTATTGCCGCCATCCTTGCTCTATCGGCCACCCAGTTATCGTTATCGGCAGGGACTCGATACGGCTCCGCAATCATTGCAACATCGCACTTTGTTTCCGTTGTCGACTGCCACAACAGTTGCTGTGCTGTGTCACAATGATTGAGATTTATTTGAGTTATCTCCATTACTATTGGCCCGCTATCGCCTTTTTGTAAGCTGGGCACCTGAAACTTCCCGTCATATGGCCGTTTCCGTCCTCCTTTCTGCAGAGCATGCACCTCACTTGTGTGTGTGTGTTTTTTGGTATATTTGTTTCTGTAATAATTGTATAATTACAAATCTTATATAACGTTGAGTACATGTTTTAGAAATAGTGAAATTTTTGAACAATAAATCATAGTTTAAACCCCCTTCTCCCTCTTCCCTTCAAAACAATTGTCATCTACTAACTTCGAGAAGACCGCGTGTAATCGGTTCAAATCCTTTAATTTTATATTTAAGACAATAATAATGTACTTCGCAAATGATAACGTGGCCCTATAAAGCTTATTCGATTGAGCCTGTACACATAAAGTAATTAAAAAAAAAGTCGGTCATTTTCACAGGAACACACGAACTCAACGTACGATGCAAACCAATGCCAATCTCTTATGGTTTTGAGCAGACTCGCTTTTGTTACGTCACCTATCAAACAAAATATTGTTTTCACCTGTACCACCAATCCAAACCAATGAAAAAAATCACAAAGCACAACCCCTCACAGCCCTATCAGGTGAGTTCATACCACGTTTTGTTTTCGTGCAATTCAAACGAAAAATTCAATTTGACATTTATATACTCGCAGCAATGCTCGGGACCGGTGCAGGCCATTCATTTTCCAAGCAGCAGCAGCAGCAGCAGCAGGTTTCTGAAATGTTTATGCGCCGCAGGCATTCCCGGCTAGATTTAAGCCGGTTCGTTGGCATCCCGCCGTATGTTGTTGGTGGTGTCGGTTCGAGAAATGCGAACAAGTGGAAAAAGTTAAACCCCTCCAGCGAGAAAGGGTAAGTCGCACAAATTTCCGAGGCCAAAATCACACAACACTACAAAGCTCTAGGACCGACTGACTGTATGTGTGTGTGAGAGGAGCAAGTGGGGGAGATGAAAAGTTTGTACTGAGCTGCCCCACCGGGAGGACACATATGAAGATACACAAACACACATTTCCAACAAGGACATGGATTTGCCGCGCACTGATTGCAAGCCGTAAGAGGATTCGCGAAACGATCGGTGGACTGAAATAAAATAACCCAACTCGACAGGTGGAATTCCGAGCGATTTGAAATTGCAATGCGTGTGCTGTGTGCGAACAACATTCTTCTGTCGTCCGTGTGGGAGTGGGATAAGTTATTGGAAAATGAAAATTATGAGTCCCCGCTGAGCAGTTTTCCGAATAACAGAGAGGCAATTTTCATTCTGCTTTTTGACTCAAAACCGAGAGAAGAATTATTGTGTGTACAATGTGGATGGAAATTCCATCAGTAATCTTATTACTGCCAGGAAAAAAATAACTATCTGGAAAAGAGATTACAGTCGAAAATATTGATTTAGGACGCATAGCTACCTAAAATGATAACACATAATCATATTTCCCCCTCGCTGTCAAACCTCAAGCATCCAAAACCGGAAGGAATTCTTTTAATTCGCAATCTAGAACCAATAAGCTGCTTATTCGTCTAAACTTCCAGCCGAGCATGGAAATAAATTCTGCACAACAGCAAATATCCTTCCGCTTATCGATAGGAATTTCATTCTCATTCCTCTTTTCATGGATGGATGAGGAAAAAATAAGCTTTGCTTTAGATTTTTCTGGAATACCGATAATATGCTTCCATCTTCAACCTCCGCAAAGCTCAATCGGATTCCTTTCTCCTGAGCAGCTGCAAAGATGATTTATTCAAACCTTGAAAAGGGATCAACAACTCACCCACGTACCTTCTCATGGGTGTGTAAGACAATTCCAAAATATAAATTCAAGATTAAGCAAGTTCAGAGCTTGAATTCCATGAAATAAAAAAAAAAATCTTTTACAATAAGCGAAGAACAGCTAGGATCGGATAAATTCAATTGCTGAATAAGGTTTTCCATTAAACACCGTGTTTTGAATTCGGTCCTTTTTGCAACGACAATGGCACTGGAGAGTTTATTTTTTCCCTCTTTGTTGGTAGAGCATTAAAATTATTGCCGATGTTTTTCGATTTATCCGCATTCCTTTTATGGGTCAGTGGTTCTTTTTATCGGTACGAGAAGCGAGGCGGAGAAGATGGTCTTACGAATGAAAATGGGTCGCGGTTCAGGGATGAGAGTCGTAAAGCTTGAAAGTCCTTATTTTGGCTTTATTATGTGATTGAATGCGATGACTTGAGTGGAGCAGAAGAGAGAATAAACAAATAGGGCATTTATTTTCAGGAAGTATAATTTAAAAGTATGTACAGAAACAGACTTGAGTTTACTTTGACATTGTTTGAATTCGTGGCAATTCGTATCAATTAGACATTTTCATAGAAGACGACGTTTTCAGTCAAATAAGAGCTTTGCTGATCGTAGAAAAATCCGATTATGAAAATTAAGAGTTGAGGAAGCAAGATTTCCATGCCAAATCTAGCTGCCCAAGTAACAATTTCAGTTTTATCACGGTTTTGAAGCGGTTTATATGGATTAAAATGGGCTTGAAGACCATAATAGTATCAGAATTATAACTTGAATAATGTTGACTATTCCTAATGTTTCAAATGTTTCTCATAAGGTATTTAAAGGCAGTCTTCCTTTATAAGCAATGTGCTTTAAATAAGGGATTTCACAAATCTACACACGCTAGTGGAATAGGCTATGGCACAGAATGATCAAAATTATGATTAAAACTGGCTGCTGGTGGACTGGTGTTTCACAACCGATCTCAGCCACCGAGGTCACCACGTTAATTAATTCCATACCTTCCTCAAGCACCTCCTCCATCTCCTGACCGTTGACATTTTCCAATGATGCATCTCCGCCCAAGTAGCATTGTAAGTTTTATCGTGCTTTTTAAGCATTCTTCAAGTCTAAATAATGGTATTCATAACCCTCATAAAACCGAAATTGTTACTTGGGTGGTCACCATCCCAGCATACTTCGCTCTGTTGTAGCCTTTCTTCCTCTTGGGGTAGTAATCAATCCGGTGCATCAGAAGCTTGCTCCCCGAGCAGGAACGAATTTCTCGATACCTCAATTAGGTATGAATGAGCGTGACATAAGAGGTAAATACCAAAATATAATACCAAAAAAATGTTCCCACAATAACATTCCAATACCAAATTTTGCAAATGCAGAACCAAAATAATACCACACAGGTATTTTTTGGTGTCTAAATATCATTTTATGTTATTTACAAAATATTTTTCATGCATTTTTTTGGTATTTTACCTTTTATGTCATGTTGATCAACTCCAAATTTTCAGAATCAGAATGAGGTATTCATTAATTATTTTCTCCTGCTCTCCCCACTTACATTTTGTGGGAGATCCTGGTGTAACCGTTTCGCAATCTGGTCTTTCAAGCTCAACACAACCTCCCAATTGCCCCTTAATGCATCTCTGAATGGAGCTCCTGTTCTATTGCCATAAAGCTTAATTACCATCCGGAGCAGGAGAAAATAACTTATGAATACAAAATTCAGGTATGATTCCAAAATTTGGTGTTGATTTTCTGGTATTCTACCTCTTATGTCACGCTCATCCATATCAATTTAACGTATCGAGATATTTGCTCCTGCTCGGGATGTACCGTATGCGTGATAATGTTTGCACCATCCTACAAATAAGGTTCCCGTTTCACCTGTGCATACAATGCCTTGGTTTTCTTTGCATGCACGTAACTTATAGCTCATACCGTAGTAGGCTGTGCATAAATGAAAATGATTTACTTAGTTTGACAGTTGCACCATGACGAAGTGGCAGCGTATTCGTGATTTGTCCCATGCGCAAATGTCGCAAAAAAGACATTTCAATCGCCGTGGGAGTGTCTCGGTGGACCGTCAAAAGGGTTTTAGACCGATAAAAGAAAGGACAACTATCCGCGAAGGTGGCCACAGGTCGTCCGAGGTCAGCTCGGCTTCCGAGGGTTATCAAAAGGTAAATTCGGGTGAATCCAGTGCGTTCAATAAGGAAAATGGCAAAGGAACACGGGATCAGTGACTTTAAGGCACGGAAGATCGTAAAGGAAGATTGCGGGGCAAAGTCGAGGGCACGGAAAAAAAAACTCACATGATTACCAACCGCATCCGGGAGCTACGAGTTGAACGATGCAAGTGAATCTTGAACTTTCTTAAGCGAAAAAATCCGGTAATCCTGCTCGCCGACGAGAGCATGTTTACCGTCGATCCCCTGGTATCAAATTCCAGAACCGACCGGTATACTAGTTCTCTTCCGGTAAAAAACGTGGCCTTCGAGCACAAGAACGTGTATCCTGCTAGCGTTAAGGTGTTTGGATTGGTAGCTTCCGATGGCAAAAAATGGACCCGGTGTTCATTCCAGAAGGCGACAAGGTCAACACGGAGGTCTACATCGGGATTTTAAGTAAGTATGTTCTTCCGTGTATCAAATAACAGAACGGTCCGAAGCCAAATGGTGTATTTCAAAAAGATGGGGCCCCGTGCCACACGTCGAACCGCACTCAGAAGTGGTTGCAGGAACATCTTACGTTCTGGGCGAAGGGTATGTGGCCGCCATCCAGCCCGATCTTAATCCGCTGGATTACTCAATATGGCGCGTCATGAAGGCCAAGGCCTGTTCTAAACGCCACCCGAGTACAGCAAGCCTCAGACAAACATTGACCCTTACCTGGAGAGAAATGGATCCAGACTACATCATTAGAACCTGCCGTGCATTCCGGAAGCGTGTCGAGGCCGTAATTGCAGCAAGTGGCAACTCAATCGATGAGTAACATAGTTAAGACTCTGAAAAACATCTCCCCTTTGAATAAATAAAAAAAAAAACTCAAAAACGAAATGTTTGAGAATTTTTTTAATTTTGACATTGCTCAATGGTGCAAACAGTACCGCGCTTACGGTAACGACACCCCTGACCCATGCCTTGATATCAGCTGCAGGGATCTTCCATGTTACGAAGAAAGATTCTCTGTCACTAGCCGCCAGTCTATCCGCCTGCCCGTTTCCTCTTATTAAAAGTGACCAACAGAGATTTACAGTCAAAGCTGTGTATTTACAGACATTTTTTCCTTATAGGCATTTACAAACTTTTTAGTTTTTTTCACAGATATTTACAGACTTTTTTAATCAAGAGAATTTTTTAAATTTATTTGGTTACACTGGGATGCATTTTGCAACATGCATTAGAAATTCGCGCATTTTCTGGAACTCATTCCACTCAAATTGGTCCAGCCATCTCTGCAAAAATTGAGTCAGTTACACACATACGAACTTACATGTATACATACATACATACATATATACACACATACAGAAACATTGTCCAATCCCGTGGAGATCAGTCTATTGGTCTCTCCGAGTCTGGGAACGAAATTGTGTTTTTCAAGTGATAGCATAGCCTTTTGGTGTACGAGCAAATTGTGTTATGTTTAGCCAAGTTTTTTTACATGGCATATATGATCGACTCAAATTTAAGTTTAAATTAGTCAAACTCCAGAAAACGTAGTTTACTCACCGACACACCGACATGAAACTTACACTTAACTCTTGATCAAGAATCCATAACTGCCGATTCAAATGTGCAACGATCCTATCTTTCAAAACCGTAATTTTTTTTTATCTAGATAAAAACTAATTTGTCCGAAATAGATTAGACACGAACCAACTCATAAAATTGGTACGCGTGTTCGTGGCAAGGAAAATTTTTTTCCGCACATGCCTGTTTTCTGCATTGATCGGAAATTCAATTGTAATTTGTATGGTCATTCATGTCGGTTTGTCGGTGGTTTACTTGTAGACTGAGTAAAATTTTCCGATCTTCATAAATCTGTTCGAATATGTCAAAAATCGACGAAAAATTTACTCATTCTAGAAATTTATACTCAAAGAATAAATCACATATCTAATGGAATTATTCATAAGAAGTTCACATAACTTTCATGTGATATCATAAGTGGAAACTGCACAACATAATTCAGATAGATATCATTGGTTTTGTTAATAGAATAACATTATATGCATTCCCAATGGAAACTACATGAAAACTTTTGTCCGTGTACTAACATAATATGTACATCGAGATGTTACTCATATTAGACAACAAATTCCTGTAAAAGCTCGGAAAGTTTTACTCGGTCTATGAGAGAACTACGTTTTCAAGGATATGAGTGAACTAGTCTCAACTTTGAGTCTACCTCATTTGTCGTGTTATCGTCTTCGATGAAGGCACAATTAAGGTCCTGAAACTCCGAAACCAACTTTAACTCCATATTAGGTCCATCCATGAAAATGAGTTGATGACCGATAAATTTATTTGCTACTAACTTGTTAAAAAATTGGACTGCCTTTTATGCGTTGGAGTTACTTCCCAGGATATGCTACAGTGACCGAAAGGAGTCCCACCCTTCGGCTTCTACGTGGTTCATCCGGAGGGAGTTCCTTGTGAACTGGATCATTGAGGCGTTTGTTGGCCTCCCTCATCATCTAGGAAGATTATGGTCTTGGTGTAACTGCTCGATACAGGTTGAAGCCACTGGTTTGCACGGGAGCAGACTAAAAATGATATAGATTCTGCGGTTGTGACCGATCCACGGCTCAATTATTATTTTAGAACCGGATCATCGGTTCATCAGAGTTCAATATATTTTTCTCTGTTCTCAAACACAAAACATTGAGGATTCCACCCGAGCATTGTTGATTAAATTAAATATGCGCATTCAATGTTAACATATGCATGAATACCCGAGCAAAGTCTAAGATCAAACTGAAAACTAAATTTGATGTTGTAATGTCGCTGCTAGTGATTACTCAGGTTGCTGCCGTTTTGGTCATTTGAAAGTTTTCCGCCCCACAATTTTCTTTTTTCGGCTCGTTTTCATTTTCCTAAAAATTTTGGGATCATTTAAAAAAATCCAAGAAAATCAGTTTTTTTCTTAAATTTTTCAGAAAATTTACATGTAAAAATATTATTTCTCTCTCATCATGAAGAAAAGTAAGAGGTTGTATCCAAGACACGACCGTAGGTTTGACGTAGGATCAATGCTCGGTAACAATATTTGGCGACTGTGTTAGAGAAACCACTTTTTTCCATCAGGGAAACGCCTCGTTTTCTGATGACAAAATTAAGCATTTTCGTGTACAAAACGTACGGAGTTTTTGGTTCATTCAATAGATAATGAAAAAAACCAAAAATCTATTGAAGGAATTTCTTGCAATCGCGATCAATGATATAAATTCTATATATTTTTACATTTTATTTCTTGCGTCATGGAGAAATCCTTACTTCAATCCGAAGTGTTTCTGGTTAATTGGCAAGGTCATTCGGTCATTGCGAGAATTTGTATATGGGTCATTATAGGCAATTACTCAAATAAGGGTATTATTCAAGTAGCAGCTGTCATCCATAACTGAAATTATATATATGTACCTGCTAATCTATCTGATTTTATCGTACTTCTAAAGCACGTTTTGGTTGTATCCCATAGTCACTTTTAGGACCATAGTTAAATTATGGGCAGAAGTAGAGAAAAGCTCAAAACTACCACTCACTCATACCAAATATTAAGAAATAAAAAATTCCGCCCATGGTGAAAAAAGGCCATTTTTGAACATTTGGATACCTGCCGGTAATCAGCCTGTTTACTGTAGTTACTATAACAAAAACAAAATGTGGGTTCATCTATAAGAATTAAAATTAAAAAACCTTCAAATTGACGTTCTAAGATTACGAATAACTTATGTGGTTGTGGAGTAATCTCGTCTGAAAGATATTTTTTTTTTTATTTCGGAAATACAGGGTTGTAGCCCAGAAGGATCTAGGCACTTCAGATCAAAATCAAAAAAGGCGTTTGTTCAGAATTCCAAAATAAGCGTTTTGGCCAAGTTTGGCTCAAATCGGTAACATCGACCACAGATAGTGTACCCACTTGAGCTGGAATGACCCATATACCACGTCAATACTGTTACGCATTTGACCACAAATGTTCGGTTGCTGGGTACATTATCAAAGAGCTTTGGAGGTGATGTAACTGGCAGTAAGGCGAGCGAACGTTCAATGAAAATTATCTCTTAAACAACAATAATTTATGGTGCTTCTGAAAACGACCGCTTTGTCGTGATGCTGAGCTACAAAGGTGTTCAACACAGATGAGGATGACGAGCTGAGTGTTGCTTTGAACGAGGGTGACGCGCTTGGCATAGATGGTCCACAACAGCTCACGACGAGCAACTGAATCCGATCAGTAGCGGTGCGGCTTCTGCCTCCTTCTTCGGTAAATTGAGGGCTAGCCGAGGGTAGCCTTGATAGCCAGCTGCATGTGGGGAGCGTTTTGTTGTGTACTGGAGAAAAATGTACAATTCCTCGCGCCGAAAGCACTACTGCTGCTGATGATGACGGCCGACCGGACACCATCACACACGGTGATTGAATAAGCACCGTTCGGCGAGACCGGATGGAATACGATTTTGAAATTTGTGTTAGGGAAAGCACTTTTTGCCGGCAATCGATGATCATTTAGATTGACAGTTGGACATTTGTGTTGATCAATGTTCATGTTAGCAGATTTGTAGAAGCATTTTCAATCAATTGGCTTGTTCAGATTTTAAATCCATCCGCTATTGACAGAGTTATAAGTAAAAAAACCCGAATTTATCCACCTATGGTGTGATCAGACCCTTCTTACTTATTCAAGTTTATTTATTTTATTGTCATTATCAGTGACCAAGCCCCCCACCCTCGTGTCATCCAGTGACGCTACGCCACTGCCTGGGGGTACCCGGAATATATCCGGGTGTAGTCTATTTGGTGAGGCTACCAATCACCTTATCATCGTATTTTAATGTGATTTAATGGGTTTTAATTCAATTCATATTCAAGCAACTTCCCCGGGGTACCCGGAACATGTCCAAGTGTGTCCAATGTGGTCTGGAACACTTAACACGACTTGCATTGATCTTATTTTTTAATTCTGTAGTAATTTGATGTGTCGCATGATGGTTTTGATACGTTTTCCGTTAAATCCAGCGTGAAGGCCCATATTCACCGGATCTTATTCCAGCCATATCTCCGGAACCGGTTCACCGATTCCAAAACCGTTCAATAGCGCTCAATGCGACCCCAAGACCTATCATTTGGCGCCAAGTTTGTCCAAATCGGTTGAGCGGTTGCTGAGAAACGTGAGCGCATTCATTTCGTTACATACACACACACATACACACATACACACATACACACACACACAGACATGTTCCGATCTCGTCGAGCTGAGTCGAATGGTATATGACACTCGGCCCTCCGGGCCTCAGATCGATAGTCGGTTTTTCAAGCGATATCTATACCCTTCTTTGTAAGAATGGTAAAAAACCTGACCACTTTTCGTAACGCGGTCAATTTTGGTTTTTAGAAATTATACTCCTTAAAAAATTGATCTCTCAGCAAAACCGAAAAGTCGATGATTTGTGGTTTTTGATTCCAACTTTATGCCATGAGAACTACCTTGGCATATCAATTTTGAGCTGCTTGCCAAAGATTTTTGAAAGCCTCGTCTTCGATTCGTTTTATCCACACGTTCATCATATTATTTCCGAATTCCAGCACGAATTCGTGAAAAAACGCTCTACCACTACCAACTTGATGGCATATGTTTCCTCGTTGGTCAACGCACTGGAAATGAGACAACAAATCGATGCCATCTATATCGACTTCTCAAAAGCGTTCGATAGAGAGATGCAATGATTCGGTTCGATTACCACCCTTCAGGCATAGCTGCGCCTTGATACATCTACCGACCTTGGCAAGTAGGAGGATCCTGTTGCAGCGGCTTTTTATATTCGACATCCTGAAGAGCAACGTAGACTGCTCAGTACTGCTAAGCAATATAAATGTTAACATTCTGGCCAGAACGATCCGGCGTGCAGATTTTCTCCGCCTTCCTGTGCACCGCACAATTTATGGACAGAACCACCCGTTTGATGTTTGTTGTCGTCGTTTTAATTAATTTATTGTCCTTTTTGATTTTAATATATCTAAGACAATGTTTAGAAATAGGATTAGTGAATAGAAATATCTGTCTGTACGATCATTTCTAAGACTAGTAAAATAAAATTAAAATAAAATGATGAGTTACAAAAAATATTTTTGCACTTAAATTTTCTTTGAAAAATAAGAAAAAAAAATATTTTTTAGATTTTTGATATCTTTTTCAAGTATGTTTAGAAAAATCGAAGCATATTTTTTTTTGGATCGATGTACTTCCCCTTAATGGCAAAAATAATAAATTTGAGAGCAAAAAAGTCTGCTTGTGACACCACATTTAAAATCTAATTCTGCTATTAATGAACTGAAAACTGCTCACAATAAAACAAGTATTCAATTCAATGTTCTGCTAAGGCAATGCCCCGTAACGTGGATGGATCGCCATTTTGTGGAATGTTATTAGATGTAAAATCTACCACATCGAACTCTGGCCCGAAGCTCTTCTTGTTGACAGTTATGAACCTCGGTTTTGAGATTGGATACAATTAAAGGTATCATCACTTGTTTTTTTTATCACTAAGAAAACATATTTTGATTGCTGAGAAGAGAATCCCAGAATTTTTCAAATGATGCCGAACATCACAATTGAATGAGGATTCATGTAAGATCCATTTTGATTGACGAGAGGACGCGTCTTTGAAAAGGTCTTAGAACGCTTCGAATATTGCAAAATATCACAATTGTAGTAGGCTTCTTGTGAGCAGAGCAAGTATGTATGATTAGAATGTATCGAACGAATACCTCATTTCTTTTCAATAGTAATGAGGTACCGTAAAATGGGGTATCTTTGTTAATCCGGGTAACTTTGATAGCATAATGTAAAGATCAAATTTACTCACTGCGCTTTTTCCAAATTAGAAACATTGGTTCCATATTGTAGCTTAGGGTATTTCCGTTGATATCTTAGGGGAAATGGGTGTAATGTCAGCCCAAATCGCCTCTAATTTGGGCCCATACATAAATTCAGTAATCGACTAAATTTTCAATAGCGACCAAAAATATCCATAAGTACCACCCCAATGACGCGTCTCGGAGAGTCTCGTCGTGCCCATCCCGAAGGCAAACGAAAAAGACAGGGGCATATCTAAGTTCCGGCCGATCGCTCTCACATCCTGCATGGCCAAGGTATTCGAACGGATGGTGAACCGTCGACTCAAGATGTTCCTTGAGACCAACAGCTTGCTCGACCACCGACAACATGCCTGACAAGGTTTCGGTACGTCCACGTACTTTTCGACTCTGGGGGACGTCCTCAAGGAACCTTACGACCAGGAGCACCACGTAGAAATCATCTCATTGGGCATCTCCAAGGCCATCAACTGGACGTGGACGCCAGCCATCCTGGAAAAGCTTACACACTGGGGATTGAAGGGGCTTATGATGTATTTCATACGTAACTTCTTGACCGACCGGACATTCCGTGTATTGGTGGGGAACACGTGGTCGAAAAGTTTCAGCGATAAGACCGGAGTCCCTCAAGGCTTCGTTATCGCAGTCACGTTGTTTATGGTGGCAATGAACGGGGTATTTGGCCGGCTACCTGGACACATTTACATATTTGTTTACGCTGACGATGTGCTGAATGTGACCACCGGTCCCACACAGATCCGAACCCTACGGCAAGCGCAAGCGGCAGTCTCTGCCGTCGTCAAATGGACCAACTCGGTGGGTTTCCAGCTGTCCGCCAGGAAGAGCATCCTATGCCACGTATGTCCGTCTAATCACCGAGTCAATAGAACCCCAATTACGATCCACGACTAAGCCATTCCAACCAGGAAAACAGTTCGCGTCCTCTACTAGCCTTAGGCTAAAAATCTCTCTAATAAAGGAAAAAAAAAAAAAAAAAAAGTTCGCGTCCTCGGCGTACTGATTGACCGAACGCTCTCCTTCGACCAGCATTTCCAACAGGGCAAAAAGGACTGCCGCAGTAGTCTCAACCTCGTTAAAACGATCTCTCGGCCTCATCGATAAAACAACCGCGATGTTCGGTTCCGGGTGGCGCGAGCCATCATCGACAGTAGGTTGCTTTCTTTCTTCTTCTTCTTATTCGCATTTCAAGCTTATTGCTTAGCGCATATTAGCTTATTGCGTGCTCTCAACTTAGTGTTCTAAATGCACTTCCACAGTTATTAATTGAGAGCTTTTGATGCCAATACCAATGAATGAATTTGTATATTGTGTGGCAAGCACAATGATACTCTATGCCCAGGGAAGTCGAGAAAATTTCCAACCCGAAAGATTCCCTCGACCGGACCGGGAATCGAACCCGCCGCCTCCGGCTTGGTAATACCGTGCCTTTACTGACTAGGCTATGAAAGGTTGCTTTACGGGACGGAAATTACTTGTATCGCCTCCGAGAAGCTGGTTAGAACCCTAGCACCGGTCTACAACAGCTACATCCGCATCATATCTGGTCTCCTGCCATCCACTCCAGCAGACGGCGCATGCATCGAAGCGGGTCTTCTTCTTTTCCGGTTCTGCTTAAACGCAAACATTGGCACAAAAGCCGCCGCCTTTTCCGCCAAGACCTCCGGAAACAATAGGATCTTTCTCCTTGACGAAGGGAACAGAGTCCTCCGCACGGCCACCGACATCGACCTCCCCCAGTGGCCAAAGTCCATTGGCATGGAGAAAAAAGTTGACACTCTTCACGATCCAATTGGACAATCGGATCAAGAATCGCTTCAAAGCAGGGGATGCATCCGTGATTTTGCGCAGATCGGTCGCCGAGTTACTTGGGTCCAACTATGCCGACCACGTACACCGGTACACCGACGGCTTCCGATAGATAAACGGAGTCCATGTATTTAGAGGTTGCTCACTCTGAGGCCTCTTCTTTTCCGAAGATGAACTAGCCATAGGCTAAAAATCTCCATAATAAAGAATATAAAAAAAAATCCGACATAATATTCATTTGCGCTACTCATTCAAAGTTTCATATTTAAAGAACTAAATTGTTTGAGTTTTACCCATTCTTTTCTACATTCATCGAGAATTATCAAAGTAACCCCAAATCAATAAACTTAAGTTCGGTCACAAAACTAAAAAAATAGTGCAAATGCTTTAATTTCCGTTAAACATATTACTAACGAACTGACTCTTGGATCATCAGTACTTGTTTTAAAAATATAAAATTTGAAAAACATTCATTGCTGTAACAATTATTAAGAATATAACTAAAAAAAACTATCAATGTTACCCCGTTTTACGGTACTATGACATACACTAAACAAAGGGCATTTATATGTAACAAAAGATCAATGTTTTGGTCGCAGTGATTATCACCAGGGGTAGAAGAAAAAGGCAATGAAAACGAAACTGCAACAACACATTCTTGAAGAGCAAAGGTACATCAAAACGAAAACAAAATTTGTTATTAAATTTGTCAATTGCGTAAACTGAAATAAAATTATGATTTTAGTATGCTGTCGACAGTGCTGCACAATTTCGACAATACACGGTGATACTCAAAATTCTGCTTTGGTCACTCGTTTGAGCTAACAGTCATCGTCAAGGCAAACCATGTCAATTGTCAGTGGCATTTTTGTCAGTGACGAACATGTGGTGATTTGTTTATTAGCTAAATTTAAAATGAAATTATATGGCTTGAGGAAAACAATTACATGGAGCCATTAAAGTGAACAAGCATCTACGTCCTGAACAGCTTGGATAACAATAATGTGACTCAGAATGCAAGAAATTACCCTTTCTGTTACCAGGTGAATCTTTGTCATTGACGAAAAAATGAATGAGATTTTGACAAAGATTTTTTTGAGGATCAAGTCTATCATTGACTATGTGAAAAACAATTTTGTCAATATCGCGCAAAAGTCTGTCAATGACAATGACAAATCTCAGCACTGGCTGTCGATACCAAAATTGATTATGAAAATCATTTTGATGCTTAAAGCAGATGTCATGCAGATATTAAAAACAATATTGTACATCATAACCAGATTTAGATACTCACAGGAGATGTTCTGACATTGTTAATTTGTCTTCTCTTTAATTCTAACACAGTTCGTAGCGAGTGTATCATCAAACTTCCATTTAGAATTGAGCGAATGTTAAAGAATTAATAATTTCACATTGTCAGAGCTCTAATCTTTAACATAACGTATTAGTATGTGATTACAAAGAGTTTCTGATGCAATCATTCAGAGAACTTTCACAAACTTCTGTATTGTACTAAGTTCAAATGATCCAGTGCATTGTTGCAATGATTCGAATCACCTATATGAATAAAGTGGTTTAGAGCCATTCACCTAAGTGATCGGTATAGCCCAAATTTATTATTGGTGTTCATCCATCATATTAAACAAATACACCTTCTTTAAATTCAAGCCCCCAACCTCTTCACAGCACCTTTTTCACGACAGATATCATTAATTCGATCAAATTCAGTTAGTTTTATATATCCTCCACAGCAACCACCGTGCACTTTGCTTTAATTTATTCTCGCCAGAAGTCACCCCGGTATGCATCCGGAAAAAGCATCCTCCGGGCAAATAAGAAACCTATCTTTTCCACAACCCAGAACTTTATCCAGCAACCGGAGGCAAAATGACACCGGCAGCCGAGTGCTGCAGTTGCTGCAGCTGCCCTCCGTTATGCAGCAGCCCAAAAATGGTATGCAACAAATGCGCGGAGATCGCTTTCTTGACAGCCAGCGAGCGTAAAAACTGGGCCGCCTTCGCCTTCATCAAAGAATGAGAGCGAGATGTTTAATTCAACACAAAGTAGCTGCAATGCGCGCGGTCGGCATATCGCTGAGATTTCCAGCAGCTCGCTTCCGCGATCCAGGAGGAACAAACCAGCTTTGCCGTGATGGCGGTGTTGGTGGTATTGTGGAACGCTGAATAATGCACTGTCGTTTCTCGTTTCTGCTTTATTTTCGGTAAATCTTGGATAACAAAGTGTTGTGTGGGGCTGAATGGGAAAAGAGGTGTTGCTGTGTGTTCCTGGCCATCTGGTCACCGGAACATGGACGATGAATTATTCATCGTGATGAAAGTGCTTTCGCGGATACTGGATAAATTCTCTGGTCGTCCGTCGTCCGTGGGCAACTGGTTTGTGTTAGTCAAAGTTTCGGTTGACAACAAAATGATTACTTTTCAGCTTGAAAACCTACAAACATTAAAGCAGTCTGCCCTGTGGATGACGTTTTCGCCCGCTTCAAAAGACCACAATCATAAAAAGCACTCTCACAATATGTTATTTAAATGTAATCATCATTAGTAGATCATTGTTCGAACTTGCACTCCACGTGAGAGACGTGACGCAAAAAAAAAGCATCGAGGTAAAGGAAAGAAGCTCAACCCACTCCCGTTTCCACTTCAATGGATTCTCCGAACAGAAACAAAGCATACTTCAAGTGTCGAACTTTTTCTATGTTGTATTTGTCGCTCCACACCACCCAACCCCTTTTCAACCATTCAGGAAAACTTTTCAAAACTGCAGGCAAACTTTCGTTTTATGCTAATGGTGTTTTTTTTTCACCCTCGCTTTCTACACGGTTGATCAGACCGACTCAAAATTGAGTCGAGTCGACTCAATTTCATCAAAGGTGGATTTACTCACACGTGAGTTGAATTTTCTGGGCTTTTCCTGGAAAAACTACTCGAAAAGGTTGTATTCGCGACATGAACAGATTCTGTAATGTAGTAGCCGGAAGGATTTTAAAATCATTTTATAATTTTTATGCAAGCTAATTTTTCGAACAAAGTATGTTTCCCCTAATGCATTGTGTCTATTAAACCATATCGTGAAGATTTTAGACAAAAACATGCATTCTAGAAAATCTTGCTTGTATGTTGCAGTCCATTGCAAGAATTGCCATTTCATTTGTTGTATGAGGTACAATGATACTGATTGACTTTAGGTCGAAGATAAGTGCTCTGAAAATGAGAAACAAGTAATTATTCAACATTCTAACTAAGAACTGCGTTAGAATTAAATACAAGACCAATTGACAATGCCAGAATTTCTCTTATGAATATCTACATCTGATAATGAAGTACGATATTTTTCAAATATCTACATGGTACAATGAGAATGCGGATGTAAATACCCGAGCAAAGTCCAGCATCATAATGACAGCAAATCAAAAAAATATTTTGATATCCACATCAAAATAAAATCATAATTTGATTTCAGTTACCGTAAGTGACCAATTTGATAACAAATTTTGTTTTAATGTACGTTTGCTCTTAAAAAATATATTTCGGCAGATTTGTTTCCATTGCCCTAGCAGCACATCAAATTGAATACTCGTTTTATTTTGAACAGTAAAAATTGACAACAAATTGAGTTTTCAGTTCACTGATAACAAAATTTGTGTTTAATTTGGTGTCACAAGCAGCAAATGCAGAGGATATAATAAATCCAATCCAACCATTGGATGTAAGAGATATTTTACTTGGGTGTAGACTGAGTAAATTTTCATAGATTTTCAACATATTGGAGAAGTTTTTCCTGGTTTTTCACGGCCCGGAAGGTTCAACTCTCTTTTGAGAAAATCCACTTTTTACGAGTTTACGAGTCGGACTGATCGACCGTGTACGGGTTATTCACTCACATTCAGGTAGGTAAAATGCTCTCGACGCGAATAAGTGCTTTGCGGATAAAAGAAACACCTGCCAACCAGCCGGTAGCACCGACCCATTGCATTGCATTGCATTGAATTGGTGATTGTTAGCGTGGTGTCAAACGACGACGACGAAGGTAAAGGCGATGTTGATTGGCTCACTTGGAGCTTTGTAATATTAGAACTATTTACACTGAGAGTGGTACCTTAGTTTGCTTTGGATTAGCATTTGTTGAATGTGTAACCCGGCCGATCGGTGGTTGGTGCTTTGAAACGTTAACCACCTGCGTTCCTACGTTGAATGGAGTATTTCGAAGGAGACGCGTGGTGTTTTTTTTTTCTGTTTAACTTGGGTAGGGTCTGGTGGGTCAAGAGTGCCACCTTAACAATTGCACGTTCTATGTACCTATGCTAAATAGTGGATATTTATTGGAGTTTCTACACCGTATCGCAAACTCATATTATTGCCTTCATACATAATGCAAATTAAATTCCGTAAAAAGTTGTTTACGATTTTTTCAAAATGTACTTTTTTTTTTATTAACTGAAATAGGGCAAGAGTGCCAACCCCTATGGGGCAAAAGGGTCATGCGTCTTAAATTTTGAGTAAAATCGATAAGTGCTTGTTTATAAACATAACCTTTTGATTAGTAATCTTGCTGTTATTGTTTACTCAATTTAACTATTGAATTTTACAATAGTATTCAAAATATAACAAATGAACTATGTATACCAGTGGCTTAACCCTTCGTCTGTGCAAAAACAAACTTACGTTGTCTGTATCTTGGGGTCAATTTGACCCCAAAATATCTCATCGAAGGTTCAACGGATTATCGAAATTTCGAAATTTAGTTTAAATTATCAAAATTCATTTTAGTGGGTGGATCTGCTATAGGGAGGGGTCATAGTAAAAATATTTCCATGGAGTGGCATATTTTTATGTTAGAAATGTTTATATCACAAGATCTCAACCAAATAGGATGTTGCTTCTTTCTGTAAAGATGTTCAAAAATACTTAACTTTGTTCGCAATATTACCATGGATAACTTCTTTACTTCTGTTCCACTAGCTGAACAGTTATTGCAACAGATAACAGCTCTCCTTGGGACAATTCGAAAAAAACAAGCCTGACCTTCCTCGAGAGATGTTGAATGTCAAAGAGAGGGAAAAAGAATCGAGTCTTTTTTGTTTCGATAGACAACTAACGCTGATAAGTTACGTTCCGAAGAAAGGTAAAAACGTGATTTTACTTTCCACAATGCATCACACAAACGAAACGGATGTGAAACAGAGAAACAAGCCGACAATAATATTGAACTACAACAAGACAATATGGACAAACTTGTTTCAACGTACACCTGTCGGAGATAGTCAAATAGATGGCCTTTACTTTTTTAAATTTCCGAATACTGATGATTCTTCTACAAAACGTAAGAAATTTTTGCTGAAATTGGGAAAGGAGTTGGTTCATCCTTTAATTGAAGAGCGTATTGCGAAGTCTTCAAAGATTGTCGGTGATTTAGCAGATGCTATTCGTCAAATGGGATATACCCTAGTGAGTGTATCACCAACAGCAGAAGAAGAGAGTACCTGTAAACGTTCCCGATGTTGGTCCAGCGACAAGAGAGTTTCCAGTAATGATCATATGTATTCGATTTGCCAAGCCTGCATTGAAGATAGTGATGATTAGTTGATGAACAATAGTGACTGATATGTACCGTGTCTTATTTTTAAGAATATTGATCGCGCACGGGCGGGATCCCTACGTTGTGTTTATGATCGTTGTGATAGGTACGGAGATGAAATTAATAAAACACACAGTTTGCTTGACCGTCCTGCCATGGCGGAGGTATTCGAGATATTGATAGGGGAAATGCAGGTAATGTCGGCCTAAGTGTCCCTAATTTGAGACCATACATAAATTCAGCAATCGACTAATTTTTCAATAGCAACCAAAAATATCCATTAGTAACGTCCCAATAACGCGTTCATCTAGATAAAATTGATAAATAGCAGACTTTTAGCGATGGGCCCAATCTTAGATCCATAGGCCAACATAAGAGACATTTCCCCTTTATTGTTTATTTGCATTCGTTTGTATAGTAACTACAGTGGGTAGGGAAGTTGTACATGTAGATGACGTTGCACAAACAAATATATTTTCAAATAAACAAAAGCTTAAATTGAATTGCGTATTTATTTCTAAACTTTGATGTCAGGAGTCTTCTGTATAGAGTTGGCAACTAATAGATTTTTTTTTTCATCCGACCAAAATTCTTGAAGAGAGCGATATTCTTATTATTTTTTTTCCTTTGGTTTGTTTTTTCCGTCGATCTTGTTTTCCGTGCTGAGAACCAATACTACCGACGTGCCAGGAAGGCAGCTCCCACACCTGGACCCTACCTATCGACCCATCAACTCATGAACCGGGGACCAATGGCTTTACTTCCCATCCGAAGGAAGGCGTGATCAGAGATGTTATGCCTCAGAACATCCTGGCGGCGCCGACTGGGATTGAACCCAGACCTGCTGGGGTGAGAGGTAATCACGCTTACCACTACACCACCGGTGCCGTTGTGATATTCTTATTAGTTACAATATAAAATTAATGCAAAAAATCTAAACAAAATGACGCTTTAGTCATCCCTGGGAAATCAATTCTAAACTATGAGGATAACCATTGTTTTAGTACATCTTAAAAACTTGGTCGAAATAAAAAAACTTCCATCTAAGCAAGCTGTCCACTGAATCCAAAAAACTCGAAACAATGTGAAGCAACAGTGCAAACTGATGAGTAAATTCTTAGCTAAACTGTTTACCATAGAATAGGTCTAGTCTATCTGAACAACTTTGCTTAAGTTGGGCACCCCTATTCTGTATTTCGTTTCGAACGAAATTCTCATACAAAAAAATATTTTTTTGTATGAGAATTTCGTTCGAAACGAAATACAGAATAGGGGTGCGGAGCTTTCAATCTAGTTAAGTTAGGGCAAAACATTCTAAATTAATGTCACACGAACACCAACTGGTGAGTGAATCCTGTGCCGAACTTTTTACCACAAAATAGGTCTAGTCCATCTGAACAAATTTGCTGAATACGGAAACCTTCTGTTTGGTCCATGTGTTAGGTAAGCAAATAAGTTAAAAATTAATATCACACTGGTGCATCTTGGTTAGTGTTTTCTGAACTAAACTCTAATTCTGAAGATAGGTCCAGCTGGGGCCTCACTTAGCTCAGTCGGTAAAGGCGCAGCTACAAAGCAAGGCCATGCTGGAGGTGACTGGGTTCGATTCCCGGTCCGGTCTATGAACTTTTCGGGTTGGAAAATTTCTCGACTTCCCTGGGCATAGAAGTATGATCGTACTTGCCACACAATTATACTAATGCAAAAATGGTAGCAGGCATCGAAAACTCTCAATTAATAACTGTGGAAGTGCATCTAGAACACTAAGTTGTGAGCACGCAATAAGCTAATATGCCATAAGCAATAAGCTTGAAATGCGAAGCAGAAGAAGAGGTGCAGTTCATCTGAACAACTTTGACGAAGACGGGAACCTTCTATCTAATCCATATGTTAAATTAGGGCAAACAATGAAAAAATAATGCCACAATAGCGCCGCCTGGTGAGTTAACTTTGATCTGAATTCTTTACCATAGGAAAGGTCTCGTCCATGTGAACAACTTTGCCGAAGACGGGAACATTCTATCTTGTCTAAACGTTAAGTTAGGGCAAACAATTTAAAACTAATGTCACACTAGCGCTGCCTGGTGAGTGCATTTTGAACTAAGCTTTTGACCTTAGGAGAAATATTTTCCATCTGCATAACTTTACCGAACACGGAAACTTTCTATCTAGTCCGTGTGTTAAGTTAAGGCAAACAATTCATAATTGAGTTCACACTAACGCTGCCTGGTGAGTGAATTCTGAAAAAAGCTTTAGTCCTGAAGATAGGTCTAGTCCATCAGAACAACTTTACCTGAGACGGAAGCCTTCTATCTAATCCATAAGTTAAGTTAAGGCAATCAATGCAAAATGAGTGTCACTCTAGTGGTGCCTAGTGAGTGAATTCTGGACTAAACTCTTTTCTTGAAGATAAGTCTTGTCCATCTGGACAACTTTGATCAAGAATGGAACCATCTGTATGTGCAGGATCTATAGATAACGTTATAAAATGTTTATTTAAGATGGCGCAACTTGATCATTTTCATTTTAGCGCCATCTAGTGAGTGAATTCTGTCATAGCCTATCTATAGTTTTGAAAACTTTGTATTTTTGAACATCTTTACAGAAAGAAGCAACATACTATATGGTTGGGATCTCGTGATACAAACATTTCTAACATCAAAATATGCCATACCCATGAAATATGTTTGCAATGACCCTTCCCTCCGAGATATGCACCCCTAAAAAAAGTCTGATAATTGTAAAAGGAATTCCACTAAATTACCTATGCAAAACATTTGAAATATAAGAAATCCATTGAAAATTCGTTAAGATACGGCAATTTGAATATGGGGTCCAATCAACCCGAAGATACAATGCAAGTACTTCAAAAAATGTTTTCCAATAAATATTTTTTCAAGTTTTTTAAATAAATTTTATCAAGTATTAAAGAGCTCCGGTGGACGCTAGAGGTGGATAAAACAGCTCATCTGACTGAGCGGATCAACCAGTCCAGCTCACTAAGGGGAAGCGATTATTTTGAACAGTTCTTCAGCTCACAATTTTGACACAAATTTAAAGCCTGAAAAGAAATAAGTGGTTTTGGTGACCCTAATAGAGCTATATAAGCTTAAAACTACATATAATCGTAAAAGTAGCCTAAATCAATAAACGCCACTAGCGCAACAATTGAACAACCACCGCGTAAACCAAAATGCACTCAAAAATGCCAAAAACATATCAGTAAAAGGATAAATATGTATTCGGAAGAGATATACCGATATCACACGTGATGATATGATTGACATCATGTCACACGATTTTACCCCCTTTCTCATGCTAGGCAATCCAGTCTACATACAGATTTAGTTGTTGATGTAAATTCTCCAGCAGAATTGCTCTCACTGTTCTCGGCTTCAGCTCCAGATCATCAGCTCCAGATCATCAGCTCAGATCCAGATCCGGAGCTGAATCGTGAAGAATCGAGAGAAAAAAAAGAACCGAAGAGTTGGACGGGTCAGAGATCTGCCATCCTACACAGCTCCCAGTGGATGATTCGGATCCGGAGCTGAGCGGAATTTCGCTTTTCGGTTATTTACTTTTGTGTGGATTTTCCGCTCCCGTACAGAATGATGGGAGGAGAGGTGAGAGCAAATATGCAGGAAGAATAACATCAGCAGTCACAGCCGGATACGTAAATATATTGGATAATACCAGTAGCGCATGTTGGTTTACGCGGTTCAATGCGAAAGTGAAGTAATGAGTCCTTTTTTGAAAAGTTCCGCTTTAAGTAACGGATTGAATGGTTGAGACTGGTGATATCAGTGAGCTGATGAGTTGTGGTTCCTAAAAAATAAACCACGGGTCATCAACTCACTTTAGTGAATCGGGTCTTTAGAACAGCTCAGGAGCGGATCACACATTTCTAGTGGACGCACCTAGTTGTGAAAGAATAAGAAAAATCCATGGACAAATAAAAAAGTTACAGCCTATCAAAGTGGCCTGGGGTCAAATTGGCCCCAAGGTACAGACAAAGGGTTAAATGCACAATGAGAGTATTCCTAAATCATGTTGGACACGCGTGTATTTGTGAAATAATAATCACAATTCAAGTGTGTACATGCGTTAGCGTTGATTTCGAAGTCAAGCAACAGTGAAAACGCATCGTTCGAGAAAAAAAATTCAAGAAGTAATAAAATAATTCGATTATCGACTGGTGGATGAAAATAAATTTAAAATCGGATCACAAAGCTGCACGCTCAGATTTTTTGCCAAAATGGGCACCACCGACCAGCTCGGCATTTTATTTTATTTTTGATGCAATTTAACGCGAGATGCATGATAGATTTTGGCACAATACATAATTTGACCACTTCCCTGGAGGCATCTGGAACAATTTTGTATGTGACCAATGTCCAGGACACACAATACGCGTATGGGTGTTGATTCTATTTTAAAAAGAATGAACGATGTCATCCCTACAAAGCTGTGTGTATACTCTTTGAAAGAAAGGTAAAACGTGGATACATCCTGGTAGAATTTTTCATTTGTTAAATATTCTTTCAGATTGTGCCTTCCAATAGAGACACTTGGTTGATAGTATTAAAGACTTCTGTTGTTGATTCTCAACAACAGCAAAATCATAACACTTGAACCCAGCGGATACTTTTAACTTTTTCATCCGCATTTGCAAGTCAAACTCTGAACACTCGGTTTGAATTTATCAGTAGACACCATTTCACGCTGCAGAAATAAATCTCCAAGACGAGCTTGCCCCGGCCACGTCAGCGATAAGAAAAATGATTATAATGTCCATGATAGAGCAGCCTATATATAGCTACCTCTTCAACTCGGTGATGGTTTCCACTTGAATTCAGCCGACCAGCATCCAATAAAAACTATCACGTACCTTTCCTCGAATCCACCGCCCTTTCTGGAAGCATCAGTCTCCGGAACCATCAAGCTATACTGTTAAAAGAAATTTAATAAATTGAAGTGTATAAATCAGCACCAATGCTCTCTTTTGCCCACTCCACTGCCAAGACCTCCTTGTGCAATGAATTGGATGAATTTTCTGTTCATGTTGCTTCCTACTACTTTTTACTCGGCTTTGGAATTTTCCACCGAGAGCTTTCCCACGAAATGAGAAAAACGGCAGCAAACGAGAAAAAACTCATTTTGATTATTGCTGATGGCCCGGGAAGTCGTCATCTTCGTTGCCACTACCCAACACCCCCACCATCCGAATCATCGGGATTTGAAAGAACGTAAAATATACCCCTTTTAAGTGTTTGAAATGCTGGTTCACTCTAATTTTTTTCTTCTTCTACCATAGGAAAATGATCTAAGAAAGCACACGCTAGCGCGAGGAAAGTCGTTCATACACACATTTAGGAATTTCATCAGAGGAGAAAAAAAAAGTTCAAAAAGAAATGCTTTACGTTTCCCTTTTGAGAGAAGTGCGAATGGAATGAAATTTGATTGAAAATGGATTGCTGCAAATTCTTGGAAATTTCCCTTCTCGTTTTTGTACGGTTGGTGCTTTCTCCTTTTTAATCATGCGATGAGTGCTTCATTTTAATCAGGATTCATTAAAGTGAAAGCGACTAAAGTCAAGTTAAACGCGAGAGATTACTTTCCTTGCTTGATCGGAGTTTATTGCATTTTTTTTCTATGAAGTCAACACCAAGCATTCATTGATGGATGCACTTATTACTCAAAAAGTTCGTATACAATTTACTCAAAGCAAACTATCCGATTCACCCACCTGTCAATATTATTTGTCACTTTTACTCCGTACACCCGGTCCCATCAAACGGCTTGTTAAACATTCTAGCAAGTGTACTCAGTAAATGATATGTTTACAAACCCTGGAAGCAAAATTATCCATCACTCACTCGAACCGGTCGGTTGGTCGGTCGGTCGGTCATATCGTTTTTGCTGCCCTCGTAGCAGGGGTAAAGTATCATGACTAAATCACAACGAGCAAACCCCAAAACCGCCACCCCCGAAGCAATCCTACGCAAACACAAAGGCGTGTAATCACAAAATAACACTTTTACCACCCATCCCCCTCCCCTTCCCGCCGTTTGCTGCATCACAGCTCGGCGCACAATCTACATGTTGGGATCTGTGTTCCGATCGGAAAACCACAGAGAGACACTAGCTCCGCTCCTTCTCCCTCCCATCGGTGCGGTTATCGGAAAGCGATAGTGACAACGACATTGAATTTAGCTGTTATCGATTCTCTTTTGGCTAGCTCTCCAGCTCTCTATCTATTTGACACACTCCTTCACGTGTCTCGGTTTATGCACTGCACACCTCACCCACGCCAAACCAATCCGTTTGATCCCCACACTTTGGCTGAACACCGATTGCCGGTCCAATCGAGCATGTAAATCAGCAGAGCAGCGGAGGCAAATAGGACTGTTTACTGTTTTTCGGCTTTCACTTTGCACATTCGATCCTTTTCCAGTGGCGATGACACATTCGTCGTGTGGAGAAAGTGACGGGAGGAAGGATAGGACGAACTGTTTATTGTGAAAAACCTCAGAAACCTGTTCGTCGTCAATCCGGTATATCATTAAGCGGAGCCTGTTACCGTTTTGGTTCCTGTAGCCTATTGATTCACTTCGAGCGAGAAAAATCAGGAGATAGCGAGAGCGAGGAATAGGGTATGTGGGTATTCAGAATGAATTCGATCAATGCTCATGGGAGCTATGCTTTGTTTGTCAGTTTCTTGTATACAATATTTTATTGTTTTTGAATGTAAATATATAAGGAAAACCCACTTCCACATCAACGGACAAATTAAATAATTGTAATCCAGTCACACCAACAACACATAACGCAGAACTCGTAACGGGAAGGAGAAAGGATGAAGGTGGGCGTTGGTAACAGGTGAAGGATATGGACAAGGGGTGGTGGAAAAGTGGGAGGGATATGGAAAAGAGCTTAGGTCAAGGAGGAAGCTACTGGGTCAAACTGAAGAGAAGGTTCTCTTCTACTTCAGCCATTGCGCAAGATAGTTCCTATAAATTATCAGTGAGTTTCATAGTGAAGAGCTACTTACAAATACCAGCTTATACCACCGAATACAAAGTCAGGTAGGACCCAATTAAAAACCCGGTAGCGAAATTCCCAGCCCTAAGACCACCACTCATATTCCCATCAGGACCCATTAGATACGGGCTAAAAAGGCATTGCGATCCGGCCACAGAAAAACGTTGGTCTAAAAGTGCGAGGGTGAACGCTATACCGCCAGCACCACCCGTTTAGCAAGCGTTGATCGGCAATTGATCGACGACCGCTGTAAACTAGCAACAGGTGAACAGCAAGTCCACCGTTGATCAGTCCATCGAGCCCCGGCACGACATCCGTTGTGCCATACTGCGACAACCATCGAGCACCGTCATCCTCCGGGAACGTACTCTGCATCCACCGCTGAGAAACCCCACGCGCTGCAGAATTCCGTCATCGCTGGCCAGCACTACACGCACACACAATCTACAGACACCGAAACTCTAAATAATAAAAGAGTTGAAAATATCGAATAGGTGTTTTGTACTTCGGATCAGTGTCGACAAGCCAGGAGCCGACCTTGAAGCTCTAGGGTTTCAAGCTCGAGCTAGCCAACAAAAGAGGCGAGTGCAGACGATCTTCGTGGCTAGACCAGAGGTTAGGGGAATCCCTTTAAACTAGCCCATTTGGCTAGCAATTAACAAGCCGGACGGGCTTCAGTGGAGTGAGCCGAGTCGGGGATTTTTCTTTTAGAAGAGTTTGTTTATTACACGGATAGAATTCCCTTCATACTTTTTGGCAATTTTTTTTTCTGATTATTCATAAAATGTATAAGTCAACTTATAAGCAGATGCCTTGCAAAAAAAAATTAATGAAGATTATGTGTCCAGGCCTGAACACACTCATTACAGCTAAAACACTACTTTTCGAAATTATGAAACTATGAGATATTATATAATAATAACACTAGTTTACAGCATTTTTGAACTCGGAAAGGTGATGTTCATTTCCAATGCAATATCCTACGCTGAATTCAATGCCGTGGTCAGAAAAAATTAAAGTAGAGCCATTTTTGAGATAAACAAAAATTTTGATTTTTTGAATTTTGGACAAAAGTACGATTACTAAAATGTCAATATCTTTGAAACTAGTGCACCAATTTTGAATCTTTTTTTTTATGAAAATGAAGCTAAATAAATTTGCTATCGTTTATCAGCATATTATGCCTTAATTAAAAATTTAATTTTGAAGTCATTTAAAAATTTACAGCATTTTTTTTTATTTTTCCTGTGAATTTTCCATTAAAATCTTGTTTTAATCAACATTTTTAATGGGATAAAAAGATTCAAAAAATCATTCCATAATTTATTCTTAAAGTCCATTCAAAACCGGAGAAAATGAGCCTTTAATGGATGAAATCGGTTGGAAATTGTCGAAGCTATGAGCATTTTTGTAAAACACTTAAAAATGTTGCTGAAATACAACAGCTTTAGAGTTCCTTTTCTAGGTGTCGTTGTAAGCATCCAAATCGCATGTAAAGTTTTCATGGGAGATTCTTTTCTCTACATATCTATTTGATTAAGGCATATCAGGATTTAAAACCGAGTTGATACAAAAGAAATTTATTTAGGTTTTATTAAAAATGATTGAGAATCGAATGACTTTGTCTTCGATGTTTTGAACTTGTTTCTCGAATCAGAAACCAACAATAGTCACCCATCATTGCTTCATCCCAAAACTCTTGATAACGACGTTCCATCATCTTCATTTGTTGGTGAAAACGTTCGCCGTGCTCATCACTCTCGTCACCAAGATTTTCCGGGAAAAAATTCATGTGAGAATGTAGGAAATGTATCTTCAAAGACATATTCACACCTGTGTTCAGTGAAATAAAAGGATTTGAAATTAATTATATGTAACAAACACAATATTTTTGATTTATACCTATTTTCTCATAATTTTTGAGCAATTCATCGACAGCTTCCTCATAATCCGGGCTTCTGAAATTTCCTAAAAAGGTTGTGACAACACGCTGGAACGATTTCCACGCTTCTTCCTCATCTGGTGTCAAAACTGTATTGAATGCGGAATCATTGAGCAGTTTTTTGATCTGTGGGCCAGCAAATACACCTTCCTTTATCTTTGCGTCAGATAAATTTGGAAATACTGATTTCAAGTACTGGAATGCCTGCCCTTCTTTTTGCAACGCTTTGACGAAATTTTTGAATAGCCCAAGTTTTATATGTAGTGGTGGAAGTATTATGCGTTCTTTTACCACAAGAGGATCATTTTTAACGTTGTCTTTACCAATTGTGAAATTATCCCGTTTTGGCCAATCTTTTCGGACGTAGTGTTCCTTACGAGCTCGACTGTCCCATTTACACAAAAAACACATATATTTTGTGTATCCCTGTTGCAATCCAGTCAACATGGCAACCACTTTAAGATCGGAACAAATTTTCCAATTGTGTTGATTGTAATTTATCAAATTGAGCAATAGAGCCATTGATTCATACGTTTCCTTCATATTAACGGCATGAGCTAATGGAATAGAAGGTTTCTCATTCCCTTAATGCAGTAAAACGGCTTTCAAGCTCAACTTGCTGCTATCGATGAATAAACCACCAAACTCTTCAAACAAGCCGTTTACGTCATGGCAAAAACATGCCTTGTCCTTTGTAGAATAATATTTGTCAAATTTCTTGTGACGATTCCTGTGACAAGAAATTTTGACCTTCTTGCTCAGCATGTTGTGTTCTTTCAAGCGTGATGCCAGCAATTCGGATTTCTCCTTCGATAAGTCGAGATCTCGCACCAAATCATTAAATTCGGATTGTGTATTTAAACAGTTTTGGGTTTCTTTCCAATTCCACCTCGAAGTCTTCCTCGCATTCCTCCTTGAATTCCTCCTCACTTTTTGTAACGGTCGATTCAACAGAGGGCACTCGTTTCCGCTTTGGATAAACAGGATACGGGACCGAACTTGAATGTGGAACAGGTTTTGTCATAGAAGCCACTTGTGGATACTCAACTGTTTTGTGACGTCCTTGTTGCTTAACTTTTGTCAAACAGAAATAACAATCCGTTGCATGACAAAACGGTCGACGCCATATGGTGGGCATGTCAAAGGACAAATAGCGACTGACAGATAACAAATAAGTGAGTTAGTAAGTAAGACATTAACACTTATCAAAAATAGATGAAGTAAGATAATGTCGATCAGGAAAGAACAAAGCACTACCATGCTGTACATAAATTGTTTATATGAAAGTTATTCAAAAAATCAATTTACCTTGCGCCTGACATCCACCTAGCCAAGCACGTTTTGCACGAACTACATAATACTTTTGGAATCCACGGTTCGTCAAAGTCTCCAGGATCAATTTTAAAATAAAGCCTGTATGCAGTTTGCAACGAAGCAGTGAAATTGACCGATTTTGTAAATATATAGTTGCCACACGCGTAACAAAACTTTTGAGGATCATTTTTACACTTGAATTCACGTTTTGTCGTATACATCGTTAAGCAATGTTAAAGAAAGAAAGCTGTCAAATTGAGTTGGTTGCGTTAGGTTCTCGCCGAGCGGTCTCACAAACACTAGCGTAAATTATATTGTTGAAAATATCCCATTTAATTTTGCGTGACAGCTGGTAGTGTTAGTGAAATGCACCGTATGCGTACACGTCCGCAGAAAGGCTTACTGGAAGTGGTGCATGAACCTAGGAGCGGGACAACGGCCAATCTTGGAACATTCAATTTCCATGATTTTACAAAAAAATTCATTACTTCGACAATTTCCAACCGATTTCATCCATTAAAGGCTCATTTTCTCCAGTTTTTAATGGACTTTAAGAATAAATTATAAAATGATTTTTTTAATTCTTTTTATCCCATTAAAAATGTTGATTAAAACAAGATTTTTATGAAAAATTCGCAGGAACAATAAAAAAAAATGCTGTAAATTTTTAAAGACTTCAAAATTGAATTTTTAATTTAGGCATAATATTCAAATGAACGATAGCAAATTTATTTAGCTTCCCTTTCATAAAAAAAGATTTAAAATTGGTGCGCTAGTTCCAAAGATATTGACATTTTAGTAATCGTACTTTTGTCCAAAATTCAAAAAATCAAAATTTTTGAATATCTCAAAAATGGCTCTACTTTAATTTTTTCTGACCACGGCATTGAATTCAGCGTAGGATTTTGCATTAGAAACGTTGGTCAACCACTAAAGTTCACACTTTTTATGTTGTTTTGTAAACTAGTGTAATTTGAATATGTAAGATGCAAGAAGAAGGGGTAAAGTTTGTGTATGTGTGGGTCGTAAAATGAGAAAATATGAAGAGGAAGGTCACCTCTATGCGGCCTGAGGTTCCAAAGGAGGAAAATATGAGGGGTTTTTATGAGTCAATTGAAAAGGAATGGTTTTGGCTCAACACTCATTTATAGGGAGGATATTAAAGGGTGTCCACGATGAAATTGCCACACTATGAAATTGCTCTAACTTTTTAACCGTTGGGTAGAATTTAATGAAAATTTGGGTGGATTTAGTTCATAGTGCATTATTTACATCCTGCAAGTTTTAAAGTCCTGTGATCAAAACTCGCGGAAATGGAGTCGAAAGAACAGCTCGTGCGTGATAAAATCTTGCGCATTCATCACGAGAACAAGGATCTCTCGCATCGTTCCATCGCTAAAACGTTGGGAATCGCAAATTCCACGGTGTCGCGAGTGATTAAGCGGTTCGAGGAACGGTTGACCACCGATCGGAAGCCCAGAAGTGAAGGAAAAAGTATTCCGTACAACACCAAAAATCACAACCGCGTAGTTGGGGCCTTCAACCGAAATCCGAACGCCTCCGTTAGGGATGTGGCTAAGAAGCTGCATCTAAGCCGAAGTTTTGTCCAGAAGGCCAATACTAAGGCTGGGCTTCGAACGTTCAAGGTACAAAAGGCCCCTAATCGCGACGAGAAGCAGAACAAGTCCGCCAAAACCCGTGCCAGGAAGTTGTACCTCAACATGCTGACGAAAGTTGAATGCTGCATCATGGACGACGAAACATATGTGAAGGCCGACTTCAAACAGATCCCCGGCAATCTGTTTTTCACGGCCAAGGATAAGTTCAGCGTTCCGGAGCATGTCCGCACTCAGAAGATGTCCAAATTTGCGAAGAAATTCCTGGTTTGGCAAGCCATCTGCACGTGCGGGAAGCGGAGTGCACCTTTCGTGACCCAGGACACGATGAACGGACAGGTGTACATAAAAGAGTGCCTAAAGAAGCGGCTGCTTCCTCTCCTGAAGGCCCACAACGTCCCAACAATCTTCTGGCCGGATTTAGCCTCATGCCACTACTCCAAGGACGTGCTGAAGTGGTATGCGGACAATAAGGTCAATTTCGTGCCGAAAATGTTCAACCCTCCCAACACTCCGGAGCTCCGCCCCATCGAGAAGTACTGGGCGATTATGAAGCAGCACCTTCTTAAACGACCTAAGGTAGTGAAGACAGTCGAGGAACTGAAGAAAGTATGGGTTTACATGCAAGAAACGGTTGATTCACAGGTTGTGCAGAATCTTATGGCCGGGGTTAAGGCCAAGGTGCGGGCATTTGCGTATGGACTGTAAATAAAATACTAGTAAAATGGTAAAATGAAGTTTAATAGTTATTTCTCAATCCCTGAAAATTTGATGGCAATCGGATGAAAACTCGAATTTTGCGAATCAATTTTGTGTATCACCCTTTAGAGTTCTGATGACTTGCCACCGACGTATACATGAGCCATGCATAAGAGCAGCGAGCTTGCTACGTAGTGGTCGAGTAACTATCATGCGTATGCTGCTATCGAGTGGTCGACAGAGAAGTATATTTAAGAATTTTGTTTCGAGCATACTGAAAATGCTTAACCAGAAGGTCATGCAGTTCAAAGTGGAGGAGGTAATCTCCCCGTTAATCATGGAAAGAGAGAGAATGAAGCCCAACAGATGTTCCAGTAAAGTCAAAGAAACTATCCGAGAAGTCCTATGAACGCCTCCAAGCCCGTTTTGTTTGCATCAAATAAATCCTTTTCTCCACTCTATTTGTTCCGAAACAGATTTCTGGGGAACCTTTAATAAAATAAAAATTTGTGTGAAGTAATATGCCGTATCGCGTCAATTGTTCCCTCTACTCGACTCGATCCAGCACTAATTCTGATGGAACTTGTCCGGAACATAAAAAATCCATATGTATTGATGTGTCACGTCACATAAATCGTCTACTTCAGTGGTCAAGTACGATCACAGCAAGCCACGATTATTTGATAATGTTTGCTACTCAAGAATTTCAAGAGTATCAAAATAAACATGTTTGGCAAATATAAAAAGGCCCATCATTCTAAATTGCCAAATAAATGGAATGGCAAATACAAATCAAATATTTGCCATAGCAATATTTGGACATAACACCTTGATCAAATATATTTGTCAAAATTTGCCAATAATTTGACGTTATGTCAGCTTAATTTTTCAGTGTTGGAAAATATCGACCCTTGACGACGATATTGAACAAAAACAACATTCGATTTTCAAAGGATGCCATGTAGTGAATATGTCAGTAACGATGCAGTCACTCACGAACCAGGGCATGTTCTGGTTCTAGCAAGGGGTTGGTTACTATACACAGTGTGCCAAAATCAAACTTGGGCACACCCGGGCGCTGTTTGGCACCCATGGTTGCAATTTTGTGATCTATTAAGTTACTGGCAACACTGAGCTTTTCTGCGCCTGCGCAGTGTGCATGTATCAAAATTTGTCATTGATGTTGCCACAATATTATCAAACTATTTTCAAAACAACCGTGAATCTCCAAGTCTCGCGATGGATTCTCAAAATCGTTACACCCGTGACGGAAGTCGCATCCACATTTCCTCCCAGACGAAGAACAACTGACAGCGGTATCTTGACCTGACCGAGGTTTCCGGCCATGGCTACACGAACTAGCGATGCAGCTCTCACGGCTGCTGCTGCTGCTTCCAATGCTGCTGTTGGTCCGTCTTTTTTTACGAATTTTAGAGGAGACGGACCAGCAGAAAGAACAGCAGCAGCAGCAACTAAAGCAGCAGAATTGGAAGAAGCCGCAGCCGTGGGAGCTGCATCGCAAATTCATGTAGCCGTGGCCGATGCTGGAAATCTCGGGCCGATCACGACAAGCGGTGCTTGAGTTTTAATCGGAAAGTCAACAACAAAGCAAAAACTATACCATCCGACCATTCGAACTGTTCGAATACATCCATGGCGGTAGCTGCTACACCAACCATTCCATCGTCCAACATATAATGATGGAGGACCGTCTTGACAAAATCTCAAATAGTTCAACAAATTATTTTTACTCTCCTGCCTTTTTGCACTTCTAACTAACACAATAAAAAATTATAATTACGAATCATAACATTAACAACACACAAAAAGGAAAATCCTTTCTTTTCTCAGAAAAAAAAGAAGCTACCACTCTTTCAAAGCTAACGTGTTTTCGATGTTCTCGTTGCTCCACGCACCGTTCATCTTCTTGGAGGAGGAGAAGCACAGCTTCACGATGAACGGGAATTTTGTGCATTTGTGATCGATTGCGCTGTGATTGCACTTCATGATGGCATTCACCACCAGGGTAATGCTCGGGAACTCGACCAATGCGGAGGAGGAACTTTCCTAATTCAGCGGGCACATTCGCACATGCAACGGGTGGCAGTCCTTGGTGGTACAGTCAGTAGCAGATCCTCGGACGGCATACGGGTGGGGTATTGAAGAAGTGGAGAATGCGATTTTTGCTGGACTGTATAATTAATGTAAGAACTCAACACTCACCAACTACCTACTCGGAGATCAAACATACATCATCGGGTCGACTCAGGCGACAAGAGCAAGCTCCGGAACACCCAGGGTCGGCTAGCTACCGGATAATCAGAGGGTTTCGCGATACAAAAACGAAGAACTTTTGCTTTTCTTTAAAAAAAAATCATTCTCTGCTTGAACGTCAAGCAGTACAGTTCGGTCTTTGCTCGCTCTGTCGAGTTGTTCGAAAGTTCCTAGTTTGTTCCAAACATTCGCAGTTTAATCGCGTAGTGTCGGTCGCTTCGTGTGATGGGAAGACAGCGCTCCCGGAGCAGGCTCCGTGAGAAAGCGGAAAAGAAGAACAGTGATGAGTGTAGCTTGAGTGTACCTTTTCCGAATAGGTACGCTACTCTTCCCACCGATGTTGGGAATACCAACCTAGTCCCGGTGAAGTGGACGAAAAAGAGGAAGAAGAATCAAGGACAGTCCGATGGTGTGAGCGGACGCGACGATGTTATTTACCGCGACGAACGCCAGCGACATTGGTGATTTCGGCGACGCCGTCGAAACCGAGAATTCTGCCGGCCCGAGTGCGGCGAAAGTCAAGCTTCCTCCACTGGTGGTGAAGGTAGTGCCTCTCAAGACGCTTATTGGCGATTTCGCATCGCTGGGCGTTGCAACTGAGTTTAAGCTCGGCAGGATCGGCACCAAGGTGATGCTCCGTACGAAAGTGGAGTACGAGGTAGCCGTGAAATATCTGAAGGATTCCAAGGCGGAATTCTTCACGCACGACATCCCCGGTGAGAAGCCCTTCAAGGTAGTCATCAGGGGTCTACCCAATGTTGATCCCAAGGCGATCGAAGAAGAACTCAAGGACCGGTACAAGCTGGCCCCAACCGCTGTCTTTCGGATGACGAGGAGAGACGAAAACGTGAAGACGTACCCGGATTGTCTTTTCCTGGTGCACTTCCAGAAGGGATCGGTGACGCTGAATGCGCTGCAGGCTATTCGCTCAATGTACTCCATCATCGTACGATGGGAGCCGTACCATGGAGGCCATCGCGATGTGACCCAGTGCCAACGATGTCTGAACTTTGGACACGGCACTCGTAACTGCAACATCAAGCCACGCTGCAGCAACTGCGCTCACGAACACGCCACTTCTGACTGCCCTGCGGATGGAGCTGTGGCGTTAAAATGCGCCAACTGTGGTGGTGCACATCAAGGTTCTGACAGACATTGCTCCAAACGCGAGGACTTCAAACGCATCCGAAAACAGGCGGCAACTAATAACCAACCAGGACGCAAGAAGGACAAAGTCCCGGCATTTCGGACGGAGGATTTCCCGCCTCTTCGTGCTCCTCAGCAAAGGCAAGCGAATTTGCGGGTGCATCCCACTCAAGCAACTTCCAGTGATTCTGCTGGCCAAAGCTCTCCATCCCCCCCCCCCCCCCTGGATTCTGGAGACAACCAACAGCGCAAAACAACAACCCCGATCTGTTCTCAGCGGATGAACTGATGGAAATTTTCGTCAACATGTCCGGTGCTCTTCGTAAGTGCCGCAATAAGCCCGAACAGATCCAAGTGCTCGGTAAGTTCACCATCCAGTATGGCATCTAAACCGCTAACTATCGTCACCTGGAATGCTTGCTCTGTAAGAGCAAAAAAGATTGAGCTTGCCGACTTCCTCCGCAAGCACAGCATCGACGTGGGTCTTCTAACCGAGACCCATCTAAAGTCTAACGACAGCTTATGGTTGCCTGACCACAACATTATCCGGCTTGATCGTACCAGCTCCAGGGGGGGGTGGTGTTGCGGTCGTCGTCAAGAAAGGAATAAAATACCACACTCTGTCCCATATCCGCACCTCTATCATCGAGGCCCTTGGTGTGGAGGTGGAGTCGTCGACTGGATACGTCCAGTTCATCGCCGTCTACTGCCCTCGACAGTGTGCCGCCAGCAGTGGACTAGCGGCTAAATTCAAGAAGGACCTAGCCACCATCACCCGTGCCGGTTCCTGCTTCGTAATCGGAGGAGATCTAAATGCTCGCCATGAGGCCTGGCGGAACTACCAACAGAACCAGAACGGTCGTCTGCTGTTCGACCACTCGCAGCATGGGCTGTACTCCGTTTGGTTTTCGAATGAGCCAACATTCATCTCTCCGGCGGGCAACCCATCGACGCTAGACCTGTTCCTGTCAAATACCAGCTTGTCCAACCCGGTAGCCTTGAACGAACTCAGCTCCGACCACCAACCGGTGATGGCTGAAATGGGCTTCAACGTGGCCCCTGCTCCAAGTCTGCACAAGGACTACCACCGCGTAAACTGGGCCCAGTTTGGACGCGTGGTAGACAGACACATCATCGACAACCCGCCGCTTAACACCGTGGAGGATATCAACAGAGCGTTGGAGGGACTCCACCAAGCCATAACCGTAGCTGACGAGGCGTGCGTCCGACGAGTTCCTGTGAGGGGTAAGTTTATTGCTATTGATTCCCACACCCAACTTTTGATTCGCCTGAGAAATGTTCGTAGACGCCAGTTTCAGAGGACTGGAGATCTGGGCAAAAAACGTGAAATGGCCGATCTGAACAGGCAGATTGCTTCCAGAATGGACTCACTCCGAAATGAAAGTTTCGGGCGTGTTGTCCAGAATCTGGACGACCGCTCCAGACCATTCTGGAAGGTAGCCAAGGTCTTGAAAAATCATCCCAAACCCATTCCATCTCTCAAAGTCGAAAATGGTGACGATCGGCTTTTAATCACCCCACAGGAGAAAGCAAATGCGATCGGCAAGCATGTCGCTTCATCGCATTTTCTTGGCTCGACTATCCAAACTTCGCTCGATGATCAGGTTGCGCAATGCGTTCAAAACCTAGATGCCTCCCCTTGGGTCGTGCCTCCGGCGGATATGATTACAGTACAACAAATTTGCTCAGCGCTGAAATGCACCAAGAACATGAAGGCTCCCAGGTTTGACGGTATATTCAACTTGATCTTGAAGAGACTCAGCATGAAAGTGCAGTCTCTTCTAACCGCTATCTTCAACAGATGTTTGGCAGTGTTCACTCGGCTGTCGACAAAAGCAGACCACTCTCGATGTGTGCTACGCGATCGTATGTTTTCTCGGCAGCAACCATTGTGTGGTCCTCCTCATTGTTCTTCGTCAGCAGTTCTTTCGGTCGATGCGTCGTCGACTTTGGAAAGCAACCGTTTCGTGATGAGTGTATGAGTGCTGACCACGTTTTGCGTCCATTGTTGCAATGGACGCGCTCTGACCCTCGTTGGCGTACAACAATTTGCCATACAATGAAACTACTGGAAGCGGCTCCAGTTCTGATGGAGGAGGCTTTTTGGATAGCGGAAGATAAAGTGTTTATTGTGTTGTACCTTTTGACTATATTTTTAAGATGTATTGTATAGTGACCAATAATCCTCGGCTCTGTAAAGTTAATTCGGTTGAGCCTTATCAAATAAATTAATAAACAAAACAAAAAAAACAGATGTTTGGAACTGCACTACTTTCCAAGCATCTGGAAAGTAGCTAAAATCATACCAATCAGCAAACCCGGAAAGGATCCAACATTGCCTTCAAGCTACAGACCCATCAGCCTCCTTTCATCGCTGAGCAAATTGTTCGAGAAACTCATTCTCAATCGTTTGCTCAAGTTTGTCGAGGAAAATAACATTCTCCTTCCGGAACAGTTTGGGTTCAGAAAGGGGCAGCTAGTACGGGAGATGAATAACATCCGAAGTAACAAAGCTGTATCCAAGTCCACAGCCATGGCCTTGTTAGACGTTGAAAAGGCGTTTGACAATGTCTGGCATGACGGACTTGTGTACAAGCTTTGTAACTTCAACTTCCCTTTACATCTGGTTAAAATCACCCGTAGCTACTTTCAACAAAGGTCGTTTAAGGTATCGTTGAATGGTTGTCTTTCAGACACGTTGTCCATCCCAGCAGGAGTCCCGCAAGGCAGTCTGTTGGGCCCGTTGCTTTACAGCATCTACACTTCCGACATTCCTCCCCTCGGAGACGGTTGCGTGTTCTTCCTGTTCGCAGATGATACCGCAATAGCCGTCAAAGGAAGGATGCCTCGCGAAATAACTAACAAACTTCAACGATGCCTTAACGCCTTTGCTGATTATGCCACCACGTGGAAAATTAAAATCAATCCCTCGAAAACACAAGCTATCATGTTCCTCCATCGGCAATCGCCGAAACTAAAACCGGCTCCATCTTGTACTGTAATCATGGATGGCACAAGGGTTGAGTGGTCTTCCGAAGTTACCTCTCTCGGGATATTGTTCGATGAAAAGCTCCTCTTCCGTTCGCATGTAGAGAAAACTGTAATCAAGTGTTCTGCCTTGGTTAGATGTCTGTATCCGCTGATTTGCCGCAGATCCCGCCTCTCAAGGGTGCTGTCTACAAACAAATCATAGCACCTGCGATCCTCTACGCAGCTCCGGTGTGGGAATCATGTGCACAGACTCACAGGAACAAAATTCAGGTCGCTCAGAATAGAGTGCTGAGGATGGTTCTTGATCGTCCTTTCGACACTAGAATAACAAATTTACATGAAGAGGCAGGCATTGCCAAAATAGATTAAAAAATTAACGAAATTAAGACTAAATTTGCACAAAAATGTAATTTATCAGAACATGCTTTGATAAGCAATTTGTATATAGTAGGTTAGGTGTAAATAGTAGTTGTAGTTGTAAATAGTAGTTATAAGTAGTTTCCTTTATCAATTTAAAACAAACCAATCCCACCAAGGTGGTCATTCTCTAAAACAGGCCTGATAGGACTAGGAACTGTAATTATTAATTAAAATGTCAAATGTACTAAAGTTGAAAAGACGCATCTGTGTCACTTGAAAGTTCATACATGTAAACCACACAAACACAAGAAATAAAGATCATTTAAAGTAAAAAAAGTCTTTTCTTTATTTGCATTTGTTCGCCACTTTCTGTATTATGTGCGTGTTGTTCTGTGTTCATAATTTCATATATGTCGTGTAGCCTAATCGCGTTGTTCACTGTACCGGTACATACCGCTGCTGCCGTTGATGGTGAATCGGGATGGCCGACACAGTGACTTCTGTCCTACTGTGCGACCGGAACTCTCGCCAGATTGGTGAAGCGAGCGAATGACGGGCCAGCGGGCGTTGGTGTACGGTGGGATGGCAGCCGTCGTCCTTCGTTGGCACGATCGGCCGACCGTGGCAAGGCCACCTCCTTTGAGATTATGGCCTGCGTTTGGCCAGATATTAGTATTTGGTCCTTGACAATTAGGCTCGGAAACTGTTTCCAATTTCACAAGCACACGGACGCCTGATATTAAAAGAGGTCGATTTTGGGCAATGGTCGTTCTTTCTCCCAATTTTCCTTCATCCCGTCATCCTAGTTTTGTATGGTTGTTTGTAGTACTATGGTGGACATAACGTAACGGCACAACATTTTCACAGCGGTACAGAACTCTATATGTGGTATACTGCTGTTCTTGCACAATAAACGTGAAGGTTCTGAATAAATAACATAAATGACAAACACCTATGAACTTGTGACCAAACGGTTACAACTGAGAAGCGACTGTTCTTAGAGGCACTGTAGACTTTGAAGCTGATCGAATTGTCCGGCAGGGTGTACGTGTTGGTGGACTCTGACAAGAAGTTCTGCTTGGAAAATGCAATTTGAATTTTGCTACCATCATTTCCATTCATTCAATGTTGTTCAAGTGCTGGATTTTGCGTTCGACTGGTTCGACTACGATGGCGTCTCCCACCTGGACCATGGCGGTAGCCTCTTTGGTCTTCAGCAACTTAATCTTGACAACATTGGCTGTGTTGTTATCGAGCCATGGACCATCATCACTGCGCCTTGTTGCTGTGCCGGTTGAATGAAGTTGGCTGGTCCGTTTCGGGTCAACGGTGCGTCCTTCATCAGTCCGACGTGTGTTCCGGCCGGTGTTGGTTTCCATTTTTTTTTTGACGTAGGACTACGTCTTTGATTTGTATATGAAGGTACACTTTGTGAAAACCGAAAATGGAACATGTAACAAATTAAGAAAGATTTTGAACGTTAATAACTCATCTGCCCCTGGTCCAATTTCAATTATTGTATCACCAATCGATCAGATATATGGCTACGCATCGATAACAACCCTTCCGAATGTTGATTTTTAGCAAGAAACTATTGAAAAACTGGTAAATCTCCAGCATTATCCACAAGCATCGAATCAACTAACAAATCCACCAATTACCTACGTGCATATGTTGCTTCCCCAGCACAGTCGTCAGAGTGTAGTAAGTAGATGAAACAAGTCGAAGTGGCATTCGCCTTCGATCCTCGGGCGCGTGTGAATAGGGAGGATGGAATTGCGTAATATTTTGCACACTCATCGCCATATTCAGAACCAAACGCAAATTCTTCGAGATAACCACCATTCGTCGTCTGGCTCGCCATGGCGGTGTCTGACGTATTTCCAGTCTGATTTACGAGGTGTGCTGAAGGTGTTCCTGAAAAATGAGATCCATGATGCTGTCACCTACACTAAACACGCCAAGCGTAAGCGGCCATGGATGCCATCTACGTTTTGAAGTGACAGAGACGCACTCTGTTTGGTTTCGGAGGTTAAATCATCACCAACTTTGGCAACAAAACTGCTCTTTTCAGGGCCACCAAGCTTATTACAGTACAGAGTAAGAATAGAATTCATCTGCCTGTTTTTCCATATTCAGAACCAACGATCACACAAAATGCTCATGTAATCAAACTGGAAGCAGGGGTACAAATTATGTTGATCAACCTTGATCAACTTTGAATCGCCACGGCCGGATATTTTCGATGGAAGAAGCAACAATCTTTCATCTAATTCGACGAAGACGGCAGGAAACATTTGTGAAGCCGAATTATTTACGAAAGAGAGTGTCGATGAAGAGAATCGATCAATGAGGATAGGACCTATTGAAAAGTTACGCGAGATTTGTTTTCCGTACTGAGCTCCAATTAATACTACCGACACCAGGAAGGCAGCTCCCACACCTGAACCCTACCAATCGACCCATCAACTCAACCGGGGACCAACGGCTTTACTTCCCGAAGGAAGGCGTGATCAGAGATGTTATGCCTTAGAACATGCCGGTGGCGCCGACTGAGATTGGACCCAGGCCTGCTGGGGTGAGAGGTAACCACTACACCACCGGCGCCGATATCTTTCAAGGTGATATCACGGCAAATAGAACGACCCAAATTTGAGTTTAGTCAACTCATAAATCACGTAAAGTGCAGGAACTCAGCGATGAGTAAATTTGCCTCAATTCCCGAATTTCAGAAAAGTAAAGATTGGATTCACTCAGTCTATTGGTACTACTCCGAAACTGAATAAAATTTTCGTCAATTTCCTTATTTTCTGGCAATTTTTTTAGGTTTTCCACAGGAAACCATTAGACAAGTTTACTCATCGCTGAGTTCCTGCACTTTTGGTGACTACACAGCAAAAAAATAATTTTGATATCACATCAAAGTAGATGCACTTCAATCGTGTCCAATATATGGTGTAATATTACTTTCCAAAAAGGACAAAATCATCATAAATACAGTGCATAAACTGACATTACGTTGCTTTTACTGCATTTGTTTATTTTTGTGGCCATAAAAATTACATGAGATTTCGACATGATTGTAGTGAATCCTCTTGGATGTAATATTAAAATTTATTTTTTGCTGTGTATGAGTGAACTAAACTCAAATTTGGGTCGTTCACATTCGCCGTGTACGCAAAAAGAAAAGAACCAGTGTCGCTACTTCATAGCAAACTACTCATAATGGGAGGAGTCTTTGTAGCTTTTATACCACTTGGTTGCACATCATTCTGCTTTAACCTGAAAAGATATAAAAAAGCGCTGCTGTATGGCATTAGCTCATTTTCGCTTAGGACGGCGTGGAGAACAGCAATAGCAGCAGTAAGAAGGTGGTGGCTAGTCCACTCTTTCACACCTAACAAGCAACAATTGACTGGTCGTGGCAAAGGAGGAAAAGGTCTGGTAAAGGAAGCGCCAAGCGTCATCGCAAAGTTCTTCGAGATAACCGCCATCGGTCGTCTGGCTCGCCGTGGTGGTGTCAAACGTATCTCCGGTCTGATCTACGAGGTGTGCTGAAGGTGTTCCTGGAAAATGAGGTCCGTGATGCTGTCACCTACAATAAACACGCCAAGCGTAAGTGGCCATGGATGTCCTCTTCAATAAAACGGCCCTTTTCAGGGCCATCAAGCTTACATCAGTAAAGAGTTGGAATAGAATTGATCTGTGCCTGTTTAACCATATTCAGAACCACAAGCCCCCAACGACCACACAAAATGCGCTCCAGAGTTGTAATCTTGTAACCAAACTTGGAAGCAGGGGTGCAAGTGATTTTGATTGATTCTCTTAATCAACTTTCTCTTTGAAAAAAATACTACAAATTTGGTACGCCTACAATCCAACAACGGAAAGAGTAGTTGAGATAATTGATAATTGATCAATTAAAAGAACTAAATGCTCTTCACATTTATTCCGTCCACTAGCGGTCCTACGTCAAGCTTCCGTTCGTGCCCCTAGACACAGACCCTTCTACTTTTTTTCCTTGATTTGTTTTCTGTCGATCTTGTTTTCCGTACTGAGCACCAATGCCACCGACGCCAGGGAGGCAGCTCCCGCACCTGGACCCTACCTATCGACTCATCAACTCATGAACCGGGGACCAGTACGTCAGAACATCCCGGCGGCGCCGACTGGGATTGAACCCAGGCCTGCTGGGGTGAGAGGCAATCACGCTTACCACTACACCACCGGCCCCGCTAGTTTCCAGTTTTCCGACGGATGATACTCGGCGGTGAAAAATTCGGTTGACTAATGATTGACGTTCATTGTGCGGGGTCGGCCTTCCGCCGAAGATGGAAGGATCGTGTAGCAACGGAGCTCGTTCGTTGCAGCCCAAGTAACAATTTTGGTTTTATAAGGGTTCTGTAGACCATGATTTTGACTTGCAGAATGCTATAAAACCGCGATAAAACTTGCAATGTTACTTGGGAGGCATCCTTGGAGACGGATGCATCCAGTGTGTAGTCCTAAGTGGAGTTCGTGTCGTTTTTGAAAACATTCAAAAACAAATCAAAAACAAGACCTGTTCAAATACCGGGTTGCCAAACAAGGCATTATTCACAAGCAAACAAAAGTCAGTTCAATGACTTATTGGCACTGCCGGTACAGCTGCGGCTCACTGAGGTACACTGAGAAAAATGTTGGCGCAAAATAAATGTGTTGAGTGACCACCCCTTGGTTTTTAGTTAAATTTGTAATGAAATGAAATAAATCAAGCAAAATTAATCCATCAAAGTAGACAGGTGTGGCTAATTCGATAATATGTGAAACATTTTGTACGAAATAAACTTTTTGTTAGCAAGTGACGTCTTTGACGATAAAATAAATGGGATTTTGAGAAAGAGATATGTGAGAGTCAATTGATTCGATGATTAATTAAAAAAACTTTTATGAATTCTGTGATTTTGTTGTCACATTCGATCATGTTCTCAATGTCCTCAGCAAAATTATTCTTTCCTGTAAATCACACTACAGCCTATCATTACACAAATCAACCAGTTTTATAGAGAGCTCAGGGCGATTCAGAAATGTTCCAGATGTGCCAATATAATTCATAAATACCAGACTAATAGTCACACCCGTTTTGTGAAAGTGTAAATCTCATGAGCTATAATTTCATCATTAGCGATTATATTGAACGTCTATCACGCCTACACGCAAATCCAGCATTCTGCGAGATGTCTTAGGAGAAAATGGTCAAAACCAGACAAAACCTATCATGAATCAGAACGTTTCATGTGCCACATTCATTATTGCGGCGTTGCATATTCCGAATTAATTACATACTCAGATCTTCAGGAAAAAAATTTATAAAAAATAAACTAATTAATACTACGTAAAAAATGGTGTAGTTGGAATATTTTTCGATTATTCTTAAAATTATGGCAGAACATATTTTTTTGTATTCTATAAGTCGTTAATTATATAACTCGATACTCCCTTCAAAATAGAGTTATGGAGAGTTGACTGCATATTAAAACCTCTTTATTTAAGGTTTGAGAACTTTCAAAGGTCATCAACTTTATCTGGAATTTATGGCGAATTGGAAGCGTTAAAACTAATGATTATCAGTTCGTGATACATTCCGCATAAAGTTGAACAATTCTACAAAACCATACAATCACCTTAGTGAGTACCAAAACAGTTACTTTTATGGTTATCAAACCAGCGGCACGGGTGGTGTAGTGGTAAGCGTGATTACCTCTCACCCCGGCAGGTCTTGGTTTAATCCCAGTTGGCGTCGCCCAGTTCTGAGGGAAGTAAAGCCGTTGTTCCCCGGTTCATGAGTTGATGGCTCTATAGTTAGGGTCCAGGTGTGGAAGCTTGCCTCCCTGGCGTCGGTAGCATTAATGCTCAGCACGGAAAACAAGATCGACGGAAAACAAAATCAAGGCGTCACACATCGATTTCCGGTCCCTAAACGTCACTCCGATTCCAAAAATACCCATATTGTGGGGTATTTGACAATATTTTCAAAAACCTCTCTTAACGAAGTAAATCCCAAAAAGCGAGTTTTCATTTTACGAAATAAATCCCAAATAACGAGGTTTTTTATACGCACTAATTCGATTTACGAACCCCCATTTTGGTTCATAAATGGAGGTTCCAATGTATCATAACATTATTCTTTGGCATAAAAGTATTCGTAATGGTCATGCGAATAGTGAAGTTACCCGTAGTTTAGGTAAACTGTGTGTGAATTCCACAATGTTAGGCTTTGATTCCTCTTCAGCCCAGTGAATTTTGCTTCAAAATAAAATTGCCTTCTGGTCTGCTGGGTGTTGTGTGTTTTATGATGTCAAGAATTAAATTGTAAATCTGATCAACCTCCGAGTAATATTAGAATTATTTAGAACTAATAAAATCTTTAAATTCTGGTACTGCATAAAATAGTAAGGACTACATCGACTATTAGTTCAAAAAATCCATTTCATTGATTCTTTGCTTTTCATTCTTTTTAAAAAAGTTACAGTTTAAAAAACAATTCTAATCATATTTCCTGCTGTTTTTTGCCCACATTTAACTCAATTTTTGCGTAATGGATATTTGAACTTTTTGAGCACACCGTGTCAATACTTTTCATCTTTTGGATGATTTTAGCAATGCTAACAAGTTATTTGCTTTGTATAATTTATTTAAGCATGTAATTTATAACCATTCTAGTACTTTGAATAAATTCCAGATGATCATACTGACCTATTTTTACGGGAGATTGGCACATCACTTTGACTTCAATAACATTATGTTAAAAAGAGGATTTTTCGGAGCATTCCACATTTTTCCAGATTTTATATTTTACCTGGTCCAGATTTTTCTGCAAATGACCTGGCAACGCTGGATGTAGGAAAGCTGGTCAGACTGTCTGGCCCCTTGGTTGAAAATGATGACGGGCCTTTCAATTTTTTTAAAACTACCCTCTGGAATGGTAGTTTTGGGGGTCAGAAACACCCTGCCAAAATTTGAAGTCATTTGGTTCACGGGAACCCCTCGCTCAAACGGCTTGAAGTTTGTATGGGGAAAATCGACAAAATGTATGGGGGAGCGAGCCACTTTCACATTCGCGGCTCAAGGTGGCGCTGTAGTGGGTCGATTTTCTTCGTGTACAAATTGTAGCACCTTTGAAGTATTGGGAACATCTTGGCTGAAGACCGGATGTGAATCCGAGTTACTTCCGAAAAGTTATTAGCGTTTCAAACGAACACCACCTGCTTCACTTCTGGGGAGGGCCTAACGCGCTTGTGCAGTTTTTATTTTTACGAACAGGTATACGAATAGCAATGTTTGCATAGGTATAACTTTTTTGTTTAACCATGAAATTGGTTGAAATTTTCACAGTGAGTAGAAAAATGTTCGAAATGTTGATCTACTAAAAATTGGAACAGATTGGCCAAGTGGTTCCGGTTTTATTCCGGGTTTCCGAGAGGCCATCGGGGGGAGAAAAGGTACCAGTCGTCTAGAACAAGGTGGTGCTGGAAATCCACAGCAACAGTCATCTATGGGTAGTGCTGATTAATATTTTAACAAAATCAACCCCTAACCTGGTTCTAAATACTGAGCGTCCACCGGAAGGCCTTCCGATGACCTGGATCAACCTTAATCTGGATTGTTATGTATTTTTGATCAAAGTAGGCCTTGATTATTCTCTGCAACTATATGAAATGTAGTAAATTAATGATTTTAGATATATAAGCGTTTCAATGGCTCCAAGTGGTCACCAGATGATCCGCCGGAAGATCCGAAACATCCGTAAAATTTAGTGCTACATAAATTCGATCAAAGTAGGCCTTGATTTTTCTCTGCAACAATGAAAAATGTTGTAAAATGGTGATTTTTCATATGTTAGCTGTTCAATGGCTCCGAGTTATCACCAGATGGTCCGCTGGTAGATACGGAACATCCGTAAAATTGATTGCTGTGTAAATTTGATCAAAGTAGGTAGATTTAAAACAAACTCACTAGTATACTAATGTAGTGAATGGATGTTAGTAACACCACCAGCGGAGCGGATACGTAACTTTATAATTATCCTTTATCAATCAGCCCAACCGGATCGGTTAATTCAAAGCATAGTCCGCATTTTTGTTTGATCCGGCTCGTGTCGATTAAATCCGAAGGGATAATTAGCAACATTCCTTCGTTAGACTAATTGGAGTCCCAGTCATTCCAGTTTCATTTTGTTGAGTTATATATTTTTTTTCCAATCCACCATTTGGCGTAACGCAGTTGAAAAATTTCTCGAGGATGCGAAAGAAAAACAAAACAACGCCAATTACTGCCATTGACGTGATGGCAGGGAAAGGGGCGACTGGGGATGGCAGAGCTAGCACAAACAAACACACATACCCACACACACAGGATAAAACATCAACCCGAAAGCGAGCTTATCTTTCACTTCACGTAGCTCTACTCTGCTCTGCTGAGTGTTCGGCAGCCGGTCGGTGTCTTTTATTTTTTCCTCAGAGCGCACTCCGAGTCGAGAGCTGCCTCATTATTCAATTGCAGAGTAAATATAACGAAATTATGAAAAAGCTAACAATGGTAATAAAATTATGAGAAGAGTTTGCAGCGGTCCTCCCCTGGTCTTCTCGGTGAGATGCCACTCGTGCGCTCGGTGTAGCGTGACATTCTGGAGGACTAGGAAAACAAAGGACCAATTCTTCCACCGCTTTAGTAGTGGGGCAAACTTCCGGTTCCCTGACCGATTATTTCCGAGGGCTCTTCACCTCGAGAGGGTTTCGCTCTGCCCAGTAGCAGAGTCAATATCAATCCGGAATTTTGATTGGCATCAATCTTCTTGTTTTGTTTCATTTTGAGAGTGATAAAAACGTGACATAATTCCTATTGCCTTCATTTGTCCAAGGATGTGCTTCTCGGGGGACTGGATTTTCACAGCTCGATCTTATTTGTTTATCTTTTATAATTGTGACTGTTTAATGAAATTATGTCGTAGCGTGGGTGCTAGGTGCTCAGAGCGGAAAATGGAAACTTTTTAATTACAACGGAAAGACGCAGAATGTATTTTTTTTGTATCTCGTGAGTCGTGCAGCAATCAGTTGATGGCAACAACAATGTTTGATGTAATATTTTCTATGCTTTCCGGTTATAAACTTGGAAATTTTGCTCAGCTATATGAGTATTTTTTTAGTGTGAAACGTTTTCTTTACGGGTACCTATAATGCAATCCAATTAATTATAGCTATGCCCACAAAAGTGAAAACCTTTATCTAGGTGTTGTTTTGACGAAGTGATACAGAAGCAATAATCACATTTATGGTTTATGAAAAATCAACATAACATTTAACAGCTAAAAATAAAGCTTTAGCGGTAATGGGCAGTCTTAAGCCAAACCTTTTGATTTTGGGGACTTTTCATAATTATATTATTTAAGACCAATGAAAATTATGGGACTAAGAATATGTTTAATGTATTCCGACACTTCAATTGTCTCATGGAGGCGAACCAGCCCAAGGCTGAAAGCCTCCCTAATAAAGATAAATTAATTAATTCAATTGTCTCAACAGAATTTTTTTATAGCGGATTTCTTTTGGAATATGAGCAAGCTTTTAATTAGAGGAGGCAATATTTTTTCGGAATCGTGTTTTAATTATGGAACAACATTTTTTTGCATGATTATAATAACTATTTGTATGATTTTTGTTTTATTGGAACAATGCTGATCCCGTAATTTAAATATAGATAAAAGGTGACCCACAACAAATTGCATCACGGAAAAAACGCTGTAGAAAATTACCTAGTTGACCGATCCTTTTCAAAGTTTCAGACAATAAAATATAAACTATTAGTAAGCTTTTGGCATATTTATTTCATTCAACTTACACACCCGTTTACAGTCCTGGTAGTCACGAACGGCGTACTCCGTTTGCCATATGAGCTGATCGCTTGCCAAATCATGTATTTCTTGGCAAAATTTGAAAGTTTCTGCTTGCTTACCTCCTCTGGAACATCACTTTTGAAAAAACTGACAGCGATAAAAATACAGTGTAAACAACGCACTCTAAACTACTTCTACCCAATTTTTGAAGAGAAAATACCCAATAGGTAATTTTCTACTGTGTTTTTTTTTTCGTTATGCAATTTTATGTGGGACACCTTTTATTGCAGCTTACAGCCTGTAAATTATTACGAAACTTTCAACAGCTGGTAGGTAAAACTTTAACCCTGATTTCAAGCGCTATTTCACTAAATTTTAATTTCAAAACAGTGTCAGTCTTGTTTAAATAATCGAGGCTTTTTCCATTACGGTGAAATTTTCCTTGCTCTGAAGCTCGAGAGCTAATGCATTAAAATGCTTGATTTTTACCGAACAGTTCATCTGTTGAAAGTTCGGTAAAAATTACCGAAGTCGGTAATCATTTCTAAGAGTGTAATGTTCTTCGACTTAGTAGAAAACTGCATAATTGATTTGGTATTGTGTCTCACCACTACTACAAGGACTTAGATAAGACTCCAAAACTCAGTGAAAGCTTAACTTTGGAAACCTTTTTAGAGATGCAGGACGTATATTTGATAAAAAAAGGGCCTTTTCGCATAAAATTACCCAGCACATGTTCGGGTGTACAAATCTCCCAGATATCACTAAAAGACACTTACTAGACTTATTAAATTCCTTACTAGAAAATTACTTACTAAATGGAGACAGGTCAATGTAATAACCATTCGAAAACCTGGAAAACCAAGCGTCTGAGCATAATTCATACCGTCAGATTGTTACGCTTTCGTGCATTAGGAAGTTGTTGCAGGAAATTATTCTTCGGAGACTCGATCACTGGGTCGAATCAAATAACTTGCTATCAAATATACAGTTGGGTTCCGCAAGAGCAAAGGAACAAACGATTGTCTAGCGCTGCTTTCCACAGATATTCAACTGGCCTTTGCGCATAAGAAGCAATTGGCTTCAGTGTTCTTGGACATTAAGGGGGCTTTTGATTCAGTTTCCATAGAAATTCTTTCAGACAATCTGTGCAGATGTGGGCTTTCTGGAATTTTAAATAATTTCTTGTACAATTTGTTGTCAGACAAGCAAATAAACTTTTCCCTTCGACAACTGACAACTTCCATAGCTACATGGGCCTGTCCCAAGGCTCATATCTTAACCCTCTTCATTATAACTTTTATGTCAAAGATATAGACAACTGTTTGGCAGAACAAAGAAACGCTTAGACAACTTGCAGATGACGGTGTGATTTCCGTAAGAGGTGCACATTCCGTGAACTTGCAAGGACCATCGCAAAGTTCCTTAGATAATTTGTCTTCTTGGGCTAGGAATCTATGGATCGAATCTCGCCCCAGAAAACTGAACTGGTAATGTTTACTCGAAAGCGAGTCCCAGCCCAAATGCAGCTTAATCTTTTGGGCAGAATTAAAAAAAATACTTCTCATTGTCTTTCAAGTACCTTGGGGTGTAGTTTGATTCAAAGTGCACATTACGTATTTGAAGCAAAATTCTCAGAATAGAACTATCTACGTTCAATTTGCGACACATGGTGGGGTGCTCATCCGGGAGACCTCATAACGCTTTATAAAACAACAATTCTTTCTGTTCTAGAGTACGGCACATTCTACTTTCTCTCGACAAGGAAAATACACCTAATGAAATTGGATGAATTCAATATCGTTGCCTACATATTACCCTCGGCTGCATGCGCTCAACGCATAACATGAGTCTCAAGGTTCTGGCAAAAGTAACACCTCTCCAAAACCGTTTCTAAGGAGCTTTATCTCTCAGAATAATAATAAAATACGGAGAGAAGAACACACTAATAATTGCAAATTTTGAAGAAATTCATGGGCGGAACACATGATCTCGATTTTTGAGAATCTACCATCACGACATATTTCGGATATGTGTCTTCCTTGGTATACTCCAGACCGTGCTCACTTCAACAATCGCAGTTCCTCAATTAACCATGAAACAAGCAACTTCAACCTATTAATACCCCGCGTATTTTACTGAAAAGAACCAACTCGTTAATCGCTCGGATAGTCTCAGTTCCAGCGAGAGTATTCGGTCGATGAAACCAGATAGACACTCATCTAATTTCCTTTCAAAGGTAAGGGAGCAGATGAGTGTGCTGGTCAAAAGATCGTATATGATTAACTTTGTGTGGGTCCCCTCACTCTCTCTGGACACTCTCGCGATGACAGGAAAATTTCACACGATGAATTTTACCATTTAGTGCGTCAGAGTCCCCTTTCGAGTTGGCAAACCGATTGGGACACTGGAAATCTTGGACGGTGGTTACATTCAATTATACCTAATGTTTCTTTGAGAGCATGGTTTAAAGGCTTGGGCTTAAATCGTGACTTCATTCGCGTGATAAGAAGACTTATGTCCAACCGCTACTGGCAAGATGCGCATCTCCATAGAATAAACCTTGTGGACAGCAACATCTCTCGGTGTGACATCGATCCCGCAGTTTGGCAATGACTCCGCCAGAGAATTACTTTTAAATACCGTCGAGGTCCAAAGAAGACAACCCTATATCCCTATCAGAGACGTGTTGGGTACCCGCGATCTTTGCTATTTCCAGTCGATTTATGTGTTTCTGTAAATGTCTAGTATTACAATTTAATTAGATTGTCTTTTCAATTTAGATTTTGTATCTAATTATTAATTTGTGTTTGTCTGAAATAAAATCATGTGGGATAGGATTAGCAGTATGGTTTGGTGTATTGTAAGGGGATGTTTGTTTTTTTTTCTCGATTTGTTTTCCGTACTGAGTACCAATGCATTCTCGGATGAGACGTTGGACCGATCAGTCGTCTATACCAATCGCTCTCGTATTATTTCCGTGCCTTGAACACGGCCTTGCCGTGGTAGTAGTAGTGTTAGTGTTAGCGGAATCTATTGAAAGATAGATAAAATGGAATCGAGTGTACGAAAGAACACGTTGAAACTGTGCTTCGAATCTGGTGCCAAGATACCTTCGCATCTGGAAGTCCTCAGATTTATTACAGGCCAACTTGATCTCAGCTCAGCAGACCTGCATTCAGTCTACAAAGACGAAAACGACGGTTTATTCTTCATCAAGTTCCTTGATGAAGGTAAATTCAACGAATTCTGTAACCACGTGGAAGAGGTCTACGCCTTCAAGTATGACGACAGTTCAAAGATGCAGTCACTCTGGTCATGGCCAGTCGCATATTTCGCTATGTGCGAATCTTCAATCTACCTCCCGAAATCGATGACAAGGCCATTGCTTTGGTTTTGGGACAATTTGGAACAGTCAGGCAACAGGTGAGAGAACGCTACCCAGCTGAATATAATCTGAGTGTGTTCAGCGGTGTGCGTGGTGTTCATATGGAGATTGCTAAGGAAATCCCAGCGAACATATTCATTGGACATTTTCGAGCGCGGATTTATTACGATGGTTTGAAGAATCGCTGTTTTTATTGTAAGGAAGAAGGGCACTTGAAGGCGAACTGTCCTAAGTTGGCAGCCGTTTCTGCTTCCCACGGTGGAGGTGCACGGTCATACAGCACGGTTACTGCTCACGGGAAACCAGTACCCACGCCTAACACAACCATACCTCCGCTAGTGGCCAACATGCAGACTCTGACCAGGAAGAAAGACGACAAATCGAACGAAATGACACCCAGCCCGAAAGGAGTGCAAGAACCCTAGCCGGAATCCAGCGAGAAACCGGAGACAACCGTGGCAGAACAACCCAAGGTAGATGATAAACCGGAATCAATGGAGATCGATCCGAAGCAAGGACAAAAGCGAGCAGCTACATCCCCAGAATCGACGAAAACAAAAAAACCAACGCGAACAGATGAGAAACAAACAGATGACAGTGAGAAAGAAACGGAAGGTCCCTTCCTTACTCAGAGAACCAAACGGAACAGAAAAACAGGGCATCAGCAGGTAATTGAAACAATAAGCAACCGTTCACAATCAAAGAAAGGCGCGTAAGTACGATGCAAACTGTTATAAATATTGAGCACGAATTTAATTTGAGAGAGTGAGTGCTTATTAGAGTAATGGTATTTCTACGAACGGTATGTACAATTAATATCAACGCTATTAACACGCTTGTAAAGAAGTCTCTTCTGAGAGATTTCGTATGGAATAACGATATTGACATCGTGTTCTTACAGGAGGTGGCTTTTGAGGATTTTGGGTTTCTCCCCTCTCATGCCGCTATCGTCAATATAGGGACTGAACACAAGAGCACAGCTATTCTTGTGAGAAAAAGCGTTAACTTTGAAAACGTCATTATGAGTTCCAATGGACGTATAACGTCAATAACAATAGATAAACACAATTTCATTAATGTTTATGCAGCATCAGGTTCAGGTTATAAAAATGAAAGGAACATAATGTTCACTACTGATATTATTCCGCATTTATCAACCAACAAACGGAATGTTATCGTAGGCGATTTCAATTGTGTTTTGTCTAGCGTGGATTCAAATAGTAGAAATGCAAATATTTGCACAGGTTTGGAAACATTAGTTAATACACTGAGGATATACGACGTAGAGATGAAAAAAAAAATGAAAACCAACTTTACTTTTATTCGAGGTGATTCCAAATCCCGATTAGACCGGTACTACGCATCAGTAGAATTCATCGATGAAGTACGATCGATTACTACAAAAGCAGTTGCTTTCTCCGACCATCATGCTGTAATGGTGAAATATCAGGTACCTGATAGCATTTCGCTCCACGTTCGTGGAAGAGGCTATTGGAAAATAAATCCAAGTCTCCTTTTTAATGAGAATGTATGTAATTCTCTAATACGAAGTTTACTAGAATGTAAAAGGAACGGTATGTATCATAACGATATCAATGTGTGGTGGAATGAATACGCCAAACACAGAGTTTCTAGATTCTTAAAAAATCAAAGCTTTCTTTTAAATCAACAAACACATAGAGAGAAACAATTTTACTATGTATGTTTGAATGAAATTATTGAAAAACAGTCGGCAGGCGAAGATGTTTCCACTGAAATGTGTTTCGTAAAGTCCAAATTAATGGAAATTGAAAACAATAGGTTATCAAATTTAGGAATGAAAATTAGCTCGAATTTTCTGCTGCACGATGAAAAAATTAGTTTATTTCAATTAACATCTCGAATAAATAGACAATCGAAGAGTACAGACTCTTGCTTAATAGTTGATGGTGTTACAACGTCTGATCCTAGTGTATTGAAGAACTACTTGTTTTCACATTTTAGTAAGGTTTTCCAATCAGATAACAATGAAACTGAATACGAAGAGATTCTTGGACACCTTACAGCCAAGATGTCTGATGAAGATGGAGCTGATTTGGTCAGGCCTATAGAAAAAACTGAATTAGAGACAGTTTTAAAAGAAGCTGCCAAAAAGAAAACCCCTGGTCCAGATGGGCTGACTTACGAATTTTATTTAAGATTTTCTGAATACCTCATTGATGATTTGGTGGTACTCTTCAACAAATACTTGGTCGAAGGTGTGCGTCCACCTATGAACTTTTCGAAGGGTATAATAACCTTGATTCCAAAGAATGGTAATCCACATGATATAGCTAATAAAAGACCAATAAGTATGTTGAACGTGGATTATAAGCTATTCACAAAAATTTTAGCAAATCGACTACATCCCTTACTAGATAAAATAATTGGACCTGGCAAGACGGCATGCAATCCGAAATACTCATGCGTTGATAACTTAAAAAAACTGCGTAACATAACCATTCGTGCAGGACAGACCAAAAGATTCAAAGGGCTTCTTCTAAGCCTTGATTTAGAAAAGGCCTTCGATAGAGTTAACCATGCGTTTCTATGGGCGGTGCTTGAAAAATTTGAATTTCCAGTTTCCTTTATCAACTGTCTTAAAAACCTTTACTGTAATGCAAGTTCCAAAGTTCTCTTCAATGGATTGCTAACCAATGACATTCATGTTAAGTCTTCAGTACGCCAGGGGTGTCCTATTAGTATGGCACTATTTGTTCTGTACATAGAACCGCTTATACGAATGATTAGTGATAATATTAGAGGCTGCTTCGTGGCCAATACTTTTATAAAGGTATTAGCCTATGCAGACGATCTCAATATTTTTATCCTCAACGATCATGAGTTCGACACGGTTCTGGAGATCATCAACTATTATAGCATATATGCTAAAATAAAATTGAACATCCATAAATCGCATTATATGCGATTTAACAATTGCAAATCTGGACCGCACCAAATTCAAGAACTGGACAGTTTAAAAATATTAGGTGTAATATTTTATGCAAAATATCCATATACAGTAACAAATAATTATAATTCAGTGATTCGATCAGTTAAACACTGCCTTACAACGCATTCCAAAAGAAATTTGAATTTAATACAAAAAGTCTGGGTTCTAAATACTTTTATACTATCGAAAATACGGTTTTTTCACCCAACAAAAATCACCTGGCACAAATTAATACAAGTTGCTGGATGTTTCTTTGGAATCGACAAATATTCAAAGTTGCTCGCAACCAGTTGTTCATGGATACGAGTAAAGGGGGCCTCTCCCTCATTGACCCTTACCTTAAAAGTAAAGCTTTGTTCATTAAAAATGTATTATTTTCCGAACAAGCCGATGACACAGTTGATCATTTCATGATGGCTCAAAAGAACAACACCTCGCTAACTTTAAACAGTCGCGAATGGCTATGCTATGCCGATACAATTGCTAATAATCCTTTGCTAATTTCAACAAAACTAATGTACAGCGCTATGCTAAGTGAGCGTAATCATGCTATTAAGATAGAGATGGAAAACCCTGACATACAGTGGGATATCCTGTGGGAAAATTTTAGCAAACCTTTCCTCTCAACGAATGCTAGAGAAGGTATTTACATGTCCTTGAATGATATTGTTAGCTCTAAAGTGAAGCAATTTAGGAATAGAATTACAGGAATAAATACTGATACATGCGAATATTGCGGACAGTTAGATACTACAGAGCATCGTATAAAGAAATGTATAGGATCAGACCAAATATGGAGCTGGATACATAATTTGATTAGAAGAAGATTGAATTTAGTGTATGATGACCCAGAAGAAATAATAGGAATAAGTATCAATGAAAAGAGTTATAAAGAGAAAGCAGCATTATGGCTAGTCGGCGAAGCAATCGCCTTTAATTTGAGAAATTTTGGAAAAAATAGAATGTATAAGTTTTAAAATCATATTCGCCAACAACGGTGGAACAATAATGATGCAATGAAGAAACATTTTAAAAATTGTTTGTGTATATTCTAATAAATTTATATTAAAAAAAAAAAAAAAAAAAAAATGTCACCGACGCCAGTAAGGCAGCTCCCATGCCTGGACCCTACCTATCGACCCCTCAACTCATGGACCGGGGACCAAAGGCTTTACTTCCTTGATCTCTGCCTGATCATAGATTGAATGCCTCAAAAAATCCCGGAGGTGCTGACTGGGATTGAACCCAGGTCCTTTGGGGTGAGAGGCAATCACGCTTATCACCGGTGCCGCTGAATTAGAACATATGAAAATAAATGAGAGTCATCGTTAACATATTTTCAATAAAGTTTGACCTCAACTTAAATTCTAACCAAAAACAACAATACACAACGAAACCGGTAAGTCATGCGGGTTGCTAGTTCGTGTGAAAAAATATCGTCATGGTGCCAGTTATTTTATTTGTCTTCGCGTTTCTCTCTATCTCTCTCTCTCATTTGCGTCATTTGCTGTAAAGGAATTAGTATGGGAAAAAAGTTAAATGTTATGTTCTCAACGTCTATATCTCCACCATAATAACTAAAGGAAAAGTTTGCTTTTTGTTTTCATGTGAAAATTTATCAGCTACAACTTTGATGTAGAGCACTTTTTGGTTAGACTTCAGAGCAATTAGCTACTAACCTTAATTAATCCACATATGTTGAGAACTGACCCTTCCTACTAATAGAAATTCCGACAAAAATGAGGTGATAAATGAATTCTCATGTGATTTAAGGTATCGCATGTTGGATTTTGACACTAGACAGAAAATGGCCAGTTGCTCGGAATATGCCTAGATGTGGCCAGTGTTGTCCCAGGCACACTAAATGGCAACCATTGAATTGGTTTTTGAATGCTCGTGTAAAACTGATTATCTGTCACATGATGGGTTTTATTAATTTTACGTTGGATTTGGCATCAAGGCCTGAAACCTGAGAAACCTGAAAATATTCCGGACATATCGCCGAAACCAGTTGATTGATTCAAAAAAAATCAAAGCGTTCTACACTGAAAAAAGTTTTCACATAGTATATAGTGGGAATGTACATCATATTTTTCAAAGAATGAAATTAATGATTATTATCAGAGTATTACATTCTATGTGAGCAATCATATAGATTTCTTTGAACATGTGATTTTGGAGTGTAGTTTCCAGTTAAGGGATCACATGAAAGTTATGTGAAATTCACATGGATATTTTCCACTCATTATGTGCATCGTTACGTTCAATTGACGATGTTATGTATATTCGTTGAATTCGAGAATTTGCGATGACGAAATCTCTTAAACATTGAAAGTCAATCAAATCTTTTAGGTGCAATGGATTTTTTGAAATTTGTAATGTTTTTCTTTAATTTTCTAAGAATAAATGTTTTATAATAAATAAAGCAATGTTTTGTTATTACAATAGCAAAGAAAACATAGTGGTCACGCACGGTCCCTTTCCTACGTTGTGAATTGATGAATAAAAAATGATAATGATTTCGGCCGTCTTACCATGGCAGATGATACTGTGTTATATTTATTGTATTTGTATTTCAGAGACAGCACATTACAGAGAAACAGTAAGAACAATTGTTAAGGTTGATATTATCTACTTAGGGTCAAGGCGGTAAATGTCGCTTGCACGAACATATAGGTTTCCGTGGTAAAAATGATTTTGCCAGCAAACAGAAATTCAAAATTAAAAAAAATCCCAGGAAGTAAACTGAACAATTGAAACAACGGTGAAAGCATTCAATTTTTTTGTACAGACTCAATCGAATAAAATTTACAGAGCCAAATTATCATTTCCGTTATACATTATTAATGTCTTAAACCTAAAGTTAAAGGAATTCAACCGAATACTCGCGGTCTTCTCGAGGTAAAAGGATGACAATTTTATCGATGTAGAGAGGGAGAAGGAGATTTGAAGTATGATTTAAGATACAAAAATTTAACTTTTTTCTAAAACATCATGTACTTAATACTATTCAACATTATATCAGCTCTGTGATAATACAATTTTTACAGAAACAAACAAAAAACACACACGCACACACAAAATACAATCTAATCACAAGGTTAATATTCTTCAAGAAAACATATATGAGTTTCATAAACTCCAGATCGCGTCCAGCCAAAGCATCCCGAACTGGAACATTAGGTTGTCTACTACCTTTAACCCGAAGGGAATCGTACAACTCAGAGCTGACTACACAATGCTCAGCAGAAGACCAAATAATGTGATCTGCGTCCTGATAACCTTGTCCACATTCACATAGACTGCTGTCCCCCAGTTCAACACGGATCAAGTGAGCGTTTAACGAATAGTGATTGGACATGAGGCGAGATATCACACAAATGAAGTCTTGACCCACCTCCAACCCTTAGAACCAAGAACACTTCGACACCTTAGGGATGATCGAATATAGCCATCGTCCCAAATTCCATTCAAATTTCATGAATGTCAGTTTATTAAAAGCTAAAAACATCACACAGGTTGTTGAATTGATTGATATTTGAATTATTAAGCACTAAAATTAGTAAATTGTTCATTTTACTTCGTATCCCCATTTAATCCAATTTCTCGTAAAATTCACATTTCAGCGAAGGTTAAGAAAATAAATGTTTAAAAGCTGAACAATTTAGTGAAATCTGAAAGCTTACAAATATTGAAGTCCTGTGTCTGATTTTGGATTCTTGAATGATTGAATACAATTAATTTTGGATGAAAATTCTCCACTTAAGATTATGATTATCGAGGAACAAATTTGCCCGAAGGAATTCGTCTTATATTCCGTTTGTTTTCAACTGTTAAAATAGAGCAATTTCATCGTTGCGTCGCCCTCAACGCAACACCCGTCCCACTCGTTAGGAAAAGTGCACCATTGCACGGAATTGCAGTAATTACGTAGTGTCAACGAAGCCATACGTGAACCGTGAACGTGAGTCGTATGACACGCTATACCTATATAGAAGCAGCTGCACTTCTACACAGCGAAATGCAGTTCAGGAGAGAGAGCGGTTCATGACACAACATTCATTATAAACCACTAATTTAATTTTGTCGCCGGGTCACGAATGTGCTTTCCTTTTTCTTCGCCAGGATACAGAGCAACAGTGGAACCATGCTGGGTAGGAGGCTGAAGCCTTTGAGGTTAAATTACTTCAAAAGCTGCACTTTCAGGCTCTTGTGGTCTCGGTATGGTGGCATGCAATTTCATAACTGGGAGATTCATAATTTAGAGTTTGCATGTGCGGACGGTACATCACGCGAAAGTGGATTCTCGTCAAGGAATGACTGTCGTTGTAACCAGCCGGGAAAGGACGTTGACGTTGCATGTGGTTGCATTGAAATGCCAGGCGAATGACTTTTTTAACGGTCTTGGGTAATCCGCGTAGCGAAAAGCATTAAAAGGTAGCACGAAGATGGTGGCCAGTAACATGCGATTGCTAATGTGTGTGAGGGAGAAAGCTGGACGTCAATTGGGAATTAGGTTTAATCTATGCTTGCTTGACACTTCAAGTGCTATTTAGGGTAAGCCTAATCCTCTTAGGTAAGGGGCATAAAATATGCATCAACTTCGACTATTCATGAATCAGGTCATACGATCAATCAAAAGCTAGCACATCTAAATCCAGATTGCTTCACAATGAGACCATTCTTCAGAAAATTCCAAATCATCACCAGACTGTCACATCGATGATCCACCAGGCCCCACACTGCATCTGCACTTTCCTCATATTGCAAGCCAAACCGTTGGTAATAGGACTTCATTTGTGTATCTGGACAAAAAGTCGGTGGGAGGGAGGAGGAAATTCTATTTCATGTTATTTATTTGATTAATAATTCTCAATTACGGATCTCATCAAACGCAGATCGGGTGCACTTTTACGAGCATCAAGTTGGGTAGGCGGTCGACGAGCGTTCCGAACGTCTAAATCAGCACAAATATGTGGCCTACCGAGAATGTGATTCCCATGGGCTCCCCATTCGGAGTTGGAGAGTTGAATGTGCATTCACAAATCAACGTGGGGATTTTTTCTCGTCTGCCTGTCTGCCAGAGCAATCATCGGCCGGAACGGTCGAAATGCTCGGTTGATCTGTTTCATCGGTACTATTGGATGGTATGAGCTGGCCTTCGTGCGTGTGCGTGGTTGATTGTGCACCATGATGCGTGTGCTCTGTATGTGTGTGTATGTGTGTGCGAATTTTGAATTGAAGCGGTTTGTTGGCAAAATTAGCATTGATAGCATAGAACAAATATGTGTACATCTACGTATTAAGTTTATACAGCACGACAGACGCTGGAGATTGATACAGACGTCATTTTTGACTGATTGCAAACGTGTACGGACAATCAATTGCCGATGCGTGTTTTGTAGATTTATGGCCATGCGAGCTCTGGCTTGGAGGGGTCGTAATTTATGATTTTTGATCGTTCAGGTATGCATGCATGGGTGGCATACATTGACATCAGTGAATAGAAATCGAATTAAGGGTCCAACCCTCGTTTGACATCCTTTTCAGTTACTCTAACATTGATACAATAATAGATGAAAAAATGTGACCAGGCTTTTCCTGGGAACTCTTAATGGTGCCAAAATCTTCACTTCATCAGTCATCAGTTGTTAGAACTTGATTTTGTAATAGGTTCTATGTAGATCAGAATACGCTCCTGAGGAAAATAAGTCAAACTCCTAAATATATATTTAAATTAATGCAAATTAAGGCCAACATATTCTTATTAAGTGACAAAATAATTGCGCAATGTTTTTTTCACCCATACTAGAAAAATTATAAATTTTCATATTTCTCTCACCACTAAAGCTTGAGTCATTCAATATCTGGACGCAAAAAAATTGATGTATCTCGTAACCATCTTAATGAAATACTCATTTTGAGTACTCAAAATGAAGGTCATCTATTAACAAAGAAAAAAATCCGGTTTGGTTTTGATATAATCTCGAACTTTTCTTCGAATACCACTCTTCATATTTTGGACACTCTGTTGGCTATCCTGAGTGGCCGTTTTGGTCCACCATCTCTTCATTTCTGTCACATCCCGAATCACCTTTCCACTCTTCTTCATCTTCTGTTTGACAACTAGCCAATATTAAAAATTATTATTAAATTATTAGAAATTTTCTCAATTGACGGAATTGAGGGCAGTTGGGTGGATTGATGTCCTTACCGAAGAAATCCACCCCGTTGTCTCGATACCACTGTAGAACTTTTCCACTGTATTGGCATCTTGCCAAATCAGACCAAATCTTTACAGGTCCCTTGTGAGCCCTAATGTACGGAAGAATACGTTTTTTTTTGGGCACTCCTGCTTGTACATTTTGGAATTCATAGTCTTGATTGTCCCGAAAACCTGGGCTTTTTGTCCGCAGCTGCAAATACCTTGCCAGATCATAAGCTTACTTCAAAATTTATCGGCAAAAACGAATTTGAACTTGCTAGAGACATCACCCTGACCAGTAGCTTCTTAGAACTTTTTTCCGGGAAGCTGCCCATAATCCATCTTCACGTACGTTTCGTCGTCCATGAGGATGCATCCTTCGTACTTTGTAAGAACCTCGTTGTACAACTTCCGGGCACGTCTTTTGGCCACTAAATTCTGCTTCAGTGTCCTGTTTGGTTGCTTACTGGCTCGAAAAGATCGAAATCCTTCTCGCTAACGAATGCTTTTGAAGGTGCTTTAGCTGGCATAAAATTTCTTGGCGATACCATAATCCAACAGCCCTGGGTTTGCCCTAATTATTCTTAACACCTTCAAATGCAGCTTCCGATCCTTAGTTCAACTACGACGCTTGCTTTGATTCTGCTGATCGATAGTATGCCGCTCACGGAAACATTTGAGAACACTGCACACGGTCGATTTAGCCAATTTCAACGACTTCACGATTATTAAATTTTCCAAGTGAGTGTCCAAAATTAATTTTCGTTTCGTGGTTTCCATCAAGTATAACTTCTTTTGAACAAAATGAATTAAAACGAACTGTTCAGCACTGAAAGAGAAAACATTTCAAAACAAACTGCTGTCAAAACGTTCCAGATCTGACCGCTAGGAGCACTGCAGTAAAATAAACAGTACGTTCAGATATTATACACCCATTTACATCCCAAAATGGTGAGGACCACAGGGGAAAGAGCGTCCAACATAGCTCTGGTTTTCACAAACTCCTACCTCAAGCTTCCACGTGTCGGATGATGACAGCCAGTATTTGCCCATATATGTGCTGATAGCGGGGCACGATTAACCCATATTGTGATGATAGCAAGGCTGAGGAGGTGTGAATCGTCGAGCGTCTGTCCACCAGGAGGTGCGGCTCGAACAGCGTCTGTCTGGGATCCAGCGGCTGAAAAAGAAATGCTGTATTGTGTCAGCTAAATCCAAGATGGCAGCCCCATGTAGGTATCGCGACCCTGGTACGGTAGCAAAATCTATATATATAAAAATGAATTTCTGTCTGTCTGTCTGTCTGACCCTTATAGACTCGGAAACTACTGAACAGATTGGCGTGAAAATTTGTATACAGGGGTTTTTGGGGCCGTGGAAGGTTATTATGATGGTTCGAGACCCCTCCCCCTTCTGTAAGGGGGGGCTCCCATACAAATGAAACAGAAATTTCTGCATAACTCGAGAACTAATCAAGCAAATGGAACCAAATTAGGCATGTGGGGGCGAGTGTGGGGGTATAAGAAGATAATCATAGGGGGTAGCCCCTTATATAACGTACTACGTACGTACGCTACGTACAATATAGCATGCTTTTTTTTAAATCGGCGCATAAACTCAAGCTAATACTGAATCCCGAGCAAGACCGGGCACACTCAGCTAGTGAATCATAAAAGTACTCAGAAAAATGAAGTAAGAAGAAAAAGAAAACGAACGGAATTTTCGGCAACTGACCCAACGGCAGCGAAATAAGGACAATAAATGGAAACTCGGTTCTTGGAATGTCAGAACGTTAAATGAACCTGGACGAGTGGGCCTCCTGGCCCGTGAACTGCAGAAGGTGAATGTGAGTGTGGCTGCTATTCAAGAAGTACGGTGGCTCAAATCTGGAGAACGTGAATTCAGGGCGGTAGATCCTATCGCCAACACATCGTTCAAATACCATATCTTCTAAAGCGGTGGCGATAGAGCAGAACACGGAGTTGGTTTCGTAGTGATTGGGAAACAGATGAAGCGGGTTATGCGGTGGAAACCGGTTAGCGAGCGCATCTGCGTTTTGAGGATTCGTGGCAAATTCTTCAATTACAACCTGATCAACATCTACGCACCGACTAACGATAAATCCGATGACGTGAAGGACGCGTTTTATGAAAGCCTGGATAAAACCTAAGATTAGTGCCCTAAACACGACGTGAAGATTGTCATCGGAGATGCAAACGTGCAGGTCGGAAGAGAGGAATTCTTTCGCCCAATCATTGGAACAGAGAGCGTTCACTCTGCAACGAATGATAATGGCCTGAAGCTGATAAACTTCGCTGCTGCTCGTAGCCATCAGTAGCACCCACTTTGCACGCAAGGATATCCGAAAGCACACCTGGAGACACCCTAATGGCGAAACTTGCTCCCAGATCGACTGGCATTTGGTCGGCATTTCTCGGATGTCCTAGATGTCAGGACCTTCAGGGGTCCTAATATCGACTCGGATCACTACCTCGTTGTCGCGAAAATTCGAGCGCGTCTATCGACCTTTACGAGTTCGAGAAACCGGAGATCGATGCGTTTCAACATCCAGCGTTTGACAGTAGATGGTATTGCTGCAGAGTACCACCAGAAGCTGAATGAGCGGATAGCGGAAATCAACGTGAACGAGAATCTCAACAATCTGTGGGAAGCTGTCCACGGAGCGGTGAGCACAACAGCACGAGAGGTGATAGGTACAGCTCAGAGGCGTCCCCAGAACGGGTGGTTTGACGAGGAGTGCCAGCGAGTGACAGAGGAGAAGAACGTCGCCAGATGCCGGATGTTGGTGTCTGGTACCCGTCAGAACAGAGAGCGGTACAGGGTAGCAAGGTCAGCCGAGAAACGAACCCATCGCCGCAGGAAAAAAAAGGCAGTACGAGGAACGCGTTATTGCTGAGGCGCAAGAAAGTATGGAGCAGAATGATATGCGAAGGTTTTACGCAACTGTCAATGGCATGAGGAGTAAGACAGCGCCGTCTCCCGCCATGTGCTATGACCGTGAAGGTAATCTGCTGACAGATAAAACGATGGTGGCTGCCAGGTGGAAGGAGTACTTCGAGACGTTGCTGAACGGAGAGAACGAGAGAGCATCTACAAACAGAACACACATCGACGACGATGGTCAAGCTGTGGAACCACCAACGCTAGAAGAGGTGAAAAGGCGATACGGGAGCTGAAAAACAGTAAGGCTGTGGGAAAGGACGAGCTCCCGGCCGAACTTCTCAAACACGGAAGTCGGAAGTGAGCAGCTGCACCAGATGATCCACCGTATACTGCTCAAGATATAGGAGGAGGAAGAATTAACCGCTAGTTGGTTGGATGGTCTCGTTTGTGCGCCAATTACAGAGGAATCACGCTTCTGAATTCGGCGTACAAAATAATATCACGTGTTCTGTTCAACAGATTGCGACCGCTTGAGGAATCCTTCGTCACCGAATACCAGGCTGGTTTTAGTGAGGGTCGATCAACAACGGATCAAATGTTTACCCTGCGTCAAACCCTTGAGAAGTTCCGGGAATAAAACTTGCAGACTCATCATCTGTTCATAGATTTCAAGGCAGCGTACGATTCAGTAAAGAGAAACGAGCTATGGCAGATAATGCAAGAAAACGGTTTCCCGACGAAAATAATTAGGCTGATTCGTGCAACGCTGGATGGTTCGAAATCATGTGTACGGGTTGCAGACGAGATTTCGGCCTCGTTCGTGATGGGTTGAAGCAGGAAGATGCTCTTTCGAACTTGCTATTCAACATCGCCCTCGAAGGAGCGATTAGGAGAGCTGGCGTGCAGAGGAACGGTACCATCATCACAAAGTTGCACGTGCTCCTTGGTTTTGCGGACGACTTCGACATCATCGGAATCGACCGTAGAGCAGTGGAAGAGGCGTTCGCGCTTTATAAGACGAAGACAGCGAGGATTGGTCTCACGATAAATTCTGCCAAAACGAAGTACATGGTCACCGGTAGAAAGCGTGGGAGCAATAGTGGTGTTGGTAGTGAAGTGGTGCTAGATGGCGAAAAATTTGAAGTTGTGGACGAATTTGTTTATCTTGGTACTTTAGTGACGTGCGATAATGATGTTACCCGTGAGGTGAAAAGGCGTATTGCAGCCACGAACAGAGCTTTCTACGGGTTACGTAGCCAGCTGAAGTCTCGCAAACGAAATTCGCGCTGTACAAGACGTTGATTCTGCCGGTAGCCCTTTATGGCCACGAATCGTGGGCAGTGAAAGAGGCCGATCGGAGACCTTTCGGTAATCTTCGAGAGTTTTGTGCTGCGAACAATACTCGGCAGTAAACTGGAAAATGGCATCTGGCGGCGTCGCATGAATCACGAGTTGTACAAAGTATATAACGGCATGGATATTGTGAAGCTTATAAAACACGGCAGGCTACAGTGGGCTGGGCATGTGGCACGAATGCCGGAAGAGCGTCAAGCGAATTCAATATTCAGCATGGAACCCGGAAAAGGACGTCGGCTTCGGGGTAGGCCACGCACGCGTTGGCTTTGTGCAGTTGAGGAGGACATTAGGTCCTTGAACGTCCAAGGCGACTGGAAGCGATTAGCTCAGGACCGAGACCAATGGAGACGGTTACTTCGTTCGGCGCAGATTTGAATTCAACGAGTCTTCGCCCATCAGGTGCTCAGGTAGGTACGTTCAGATATTAAATGACTTAAGCTTTCGTATGTCGATATAATCTATTTGTAAATGTAGCACTTCGTTACCTTCAAAATGGTTAAGTCTGGAGTCTACTTTGGTGAAAAATGCACAATAATTTCCAGAAATTTATTTGAATGCTCAATATATAATGTAAATCCCTGAATCGCAACATATCACCCAAATCTCAGAATTTATATAACTCGTTAAAGGCCGATGTCAAGAAAGTTTCAATTTAAATTAAATGAAAAATGCAAGACGCTGTTGAACTTGGCAATTTTTCAAGATTATGTCACATTGACGAATTACAAAAACATTTCCAATGAGCACTTGAGGAAACAAATTTAAGGAAGTTGAGGAGTAATAATAACTGAATTATGCCTAGACGTTCAAGGTTATTATACAAATGATTCCTAATGAAGCTAGCGGAAAGCTCCTTGTGGTGTAGTGTAAGGATAATTACCAATTAATTTTGAGCTGACCTTCAATATAATTTCGAGGAGAAATCTCTAAGTGGAACACCAAGAGAATTCTGAGGAATGCTTCAAAGGAAATTAAACACAAGCGGGGAAACAATGCTTCGCTAGCCCAAGGATCTGTCCATCATTGAAGTGTGACGCAAACAGCTTCAGATTAGCAATCAGTGACTGGATAAGACATGGTTATTCCCGGAAGCTAGCTTGCTACATGGGCCGAACAAGCTAAATGAGAAACTCTTTCCTAAATTCTTTTAGCAATACAATATATCCACAAGATTTGTTTGTATGAACATCATTCACTATTTGAATGTCTTACTATGATAAAAAAAAAACTTCAAAGTACAGCCTTATGGGGTTGTACGCAATGGTGACGTAGGACTACGTGGTCTTATATAATAAACCTTATTTGTTAACTGCAGCAGAAGCTTGTGTTTTGTGTAGGAATAGGAATTTGAGCGAGGTTCTCTCTGTTTATACTTTTAAGTATGACACATAGATGGCTCACAACAACTCACGAAGTGCTACTGATTCCAATAAATAGCGGTGCGGCTTCTTCCTACTTCTATGGATGCTCATGTGGGCTGCAACTCGCTGCTTGCAGGCAGCCTTTCGTTGTGTACTGTAGAGCAATGTTCAACGCCACACGGCGAAAACACTGCTGCTGCTGCAGCTGATGCCGACGACCGGACACTACTACACACGGTGATTGAAACCAAATCCGATCATCGGTTGACGCCAGCCTTGGTTGCTTGCTGCTTGCGGGGGGCCTTTAGTTGTGTACTGGAGAACACCACCACTCACCTCCGGGGATTGAATAAACACAGTTTGGTGAGACGGGATGAAATTCAACTTTGAAATCTGTGTTAGGGAAATCGCTTTTCTCAGGCAATCGGTGATAATTTTGATTATCAAAACAACAGTTGCACATTCATGTAATTTTCAATAGTGACATTTTGAAAAATGATAAGCTCTTAAATTTAACAGATGCGTCGAAATACATTTGATCAATTGGTGATGAAATTATTGAAATTCGTCCAGGGGCTGCAGAGTTATTAACGTTCAAAATCTTTCATAATTGTGTTACATGTTCCATTTTAGGTTTTCACAAAGTGTACCCCCATGAAGAAATCATAGACGTAGTCCAACGTCAAAAAAAAGTTATGGGTTGTGTGCAAAGCACGACCGCATTGTTGATGTAGAACTACGAGATTGGTTGTGATACATCATTCACTAATAAATTAATAACAAAACAAATGGTTTAGAAACCTAACTCCATAATGAACAATTCGTTATTCAAATTTTTGAAATTTAGCGGTTATTGAATAAATCCTAAAATTAGGATTACCATTGGCCGCTTTCTTGTTGGCTCGATACATTCGAACGCGTTCAGCGACGGTCCGCGTCTGCTTAGCAGGTTTCCCTGCTTCCTGGTCTCTCACGTGCTTGCAATAATCGCGGAGATATTTAGCAGCCATGTGTTGAGATATTTTGAAGATTTGTACAGAATTTCTCAATAAACATTTGTTACACTTCGAATATTGACTCTATCCAACGCAAAGTGTAAACACTTAAGCACTTACTGTACTAATTGGAATTGACAGAGAATGCTATAATGCATTATCACGATGGTGTTTCAATATGATGTCTGTCTGGGAAACAATCACATAATGAAATTTTGATTGCCTTCCTTTTTGCACACGCTGGTAAGCTACACAGACTCCTCCCATCATGAGTAGTATGCTCTCCTTCTCCTCCTTGAAAGCAAAGGGCAATTAACCAGTTATTAACGAAATATGATGAGAATCGATCAAAATCATTGCACCCCTGCTTCCATGTTTGATTACAAGATTAAAACTCTGGAGAGCGTTTTGTGTGGTTGTTGGAGGCGTGTGGTTCTGAATATGGACAAACAGGCACAGATAAATTCTATTCCGAATCTTCACTGTAATAAACTTGAAGGCTTTGAAATGGGCCGTTCTTTTGCCAAAGTTGGTGATGATTTAACCTCCGAAACAGTACAGTGAGGATTTTATTTTCCAGGAACACCTTCAGCACACCTCATAAATCACACCGGAGATACGTTTGACACCGCCACGGCGAACCAGACGACAGATGGCGGTTATCACGAAGAACCTTGCGATGACGCCTGGCGCCTTCCTTACCAAGACCTTTTCCTCCTTTGCCACAACCAGCTATTGTTGCTTGTTAGGTAGAACAGTGGACTACCTAACCTGCCACCACCTGCTGCTTTTGCTTCCGTCCACGCCGTCCGAAATGCCGCGAAAATGAATTGAGGCTATACAGCAGCGCTTTTTTATATTTTTTCAGGTTAAAGCTGAATTATGTGCAACCAAGTGGTACTCGATTGTGACGACTGGGTTTGGGAAGAACGTTTATTTCATGAAAACAGTGATAAAATTATCACTTTTTATTTGTATATTGGACAATGCTTCAAATTTACCACTTTTTCAATAGTTTTTTGTTGAAAATCATCGGTCGAAAGCATTGCTATTGATGCGTAGAAAAAACTTATGATCAATTGACGATAAAATTATTGAAAGAGGTCGAATGGCAGCTGAGTTATTAATGTTCAAAATCTTTCATAAATTTGTTACATGTTCCATTTTCGGTTTTCACATAGTGTACCCCCACATAGAAATCACAGGCGTAGTCCTAGGTCAAAAATCTTTTTTCGGTAATGATAAAGATGAATCATATCTAGGAAAAAGTTGTAGAGTATGCTCAGAGAAGCAATTTTGATGAAAAAGTCATTATTCTTGGGGTTGTAGGACAAAAGGCGAAGAACAAAAGGTTAATGGTTCAAAAGGCCGAATCGAAAAAAAGTAGAAGGAGTCGAAGTAAAATAGACAAAAAGTCTGATGACATTTTAAGCAACACTCTCGAATGGATAAAAGGTTGAATTGGCCAAAAGGTCGATGGTACAAAAGGAGGAATGGACTAAAGCTCAGCAGGTCCAACTACATTTGGTGGATCAAAAAACCAAATGAATAAAAAGAGGAAAGGCTTATGCAGTTAAACGACGCGAAGTCAATCTAATTTTAGTTATTAGAAAGGATACTACTATAAGTAGCCCACACATGATGAACAGTATCGATCTCGAATAAAATTTAGTGAGTACGGGGATTTGATATCATACAGTCAAAATACTGCGTGCCCTTACCTTAATTTTATTTACTTTGACCTTTTTTTCCAATCGACCTTTAGTCCATTCGATCATTTATCCATTCAAACTTTTGTCCATTCGACATTTTGTATCCATTCGACCTTTTGTCTATTTCAAAATTTTCTTCATTCGACCTTTTGTCCATTTGACGTTTATTTCATTAGAACTTTTGTACATTTCAACATTTTGTTCATTCGACCTTTTATCCATTTTACGTTGTGTCCTTTGACATTTTGTCCATTCGACCTTTTGTCCATTCGACGTTTTGTTTATATCAACATTTTGTCGAACTGTTGTATTAATTAAATTCATTCAACCTTTTGTCCATTTCAAGTTTAGTCCATTTGAAATTTGGCAATTCGACCTTTTGTTCATTTGACCTTTTGTTTATATCAACCTTTAGTTCAGTCGACCTGTAGTCTCATAAATTTTAATTGACCTTTAATTCATTCGAAATTTTTTTTTTCGTTTGACCTTTTGTCCATTCGACGCTTTGTAAATCACAATTTTTTTTTCGACTTCTTGTCCATTTCAACATATTGATTATTCGATCTTCTGTCCATTTGACGTTATGTCCAATAGACTTTTTGTCCATTCAACCTTTTGTCCATTCGACCTGTTGTCTCATTTAATTCCATTTGACCTTTTGTTTATTCGAAGTTTTTTTTTTCCATTCGACCTCTTGTCAATTTCGACATTTTGTTCATTCGACCTTTTGTCCATTTGACGTTTTGTACATTTGACTTTTTATCCATTCCACCTTTTGTTCATATCAATAGTCTTTTTGCTGGATTTCCCAATTACAACCCTACGCTTCGAGACACTCTTTACGTCGGAGCCGTTGAAGCGGCCTACGCAAGGTGAAAGGCTAGCAAACTTTGTGTTTGCTTGATTCTAACTTTGTGGCTTTAAGAAAATCGGCCCATTGCGTTCATTGATTGATAAGATGGCATCCCTGCTTCTGTGTACAGCAAAGGACACCCAGGCCTCGTAAGGTAAGGCATATTTATCCTAGCACATGCTTGCAAATTTCTAGGAATCCCTCTTATAGCCTACCTATTTGTCCTATTCAATTCACCGCACCGCGCTTTACCACTTTTCTATCACCATGCTACATCAAAGGAAAATTACCTCATCCTAATAAACCACCCGGCAAGCAACCGCCGCCTGCAACAGATTGACTCTTCTAGGAGACTTATTTTGTAAGATAATATCTTGAGGACTGGTTATCAATAGCACCACCTCCATTCTCCACCATCCAATAGCTAGTTGCTATAACACCTCACCACGGTTGAAAACCGCTGAAATCTTTCCAGCACTTTGAACGGATCAACCGACCGGGTGTCGAGGTAGAGAGGTGTGAAAATTGAATTATCTCAAACGATGATCATAGCGTGACGCTATGCTATCCCACTCATCGTTCCGGAATGCCTCTTGTCTTGATTATGGGCTCTCAAGTAGGTGGTTAATCAAGTGGTAAGGTGAGTTTGAAGGCATGAAAGCATTTATCCGCTTGTCTTATAATTTGTACAATTTGTTTTCTGGAATCGCGAACCTTGTTAAATAACCAAAGCAACTTAATTGCTCTGCAAGCAAGTCTCAAACGTCTCTATAATTTAAATTAATCAACTCAAGCATCCAGGAAACTTGAAATCTCCATGCGGCAAAACTTAACAAACGGAAGCTTCACTTGCTTGATTGCGGGAGCTCACTGCCTACCGCCACCACAAAACTTTCCAGAACAGACACATTTGATACATTTGGAAAACTTTAATTCTTCGCTGTTTACTTTTGTTAGTAGACACACGCTGGAGAATTACTTAAGGAACTCGTGTGCTTGAGGAATTAAGCACATTTTCATCCGAACCATGGTAAATTACGAACACACTTTTCCCGCTCGAACTAGAACACCATCTATCGGCGTTTGTCGTTAGCAATGTGTTTCGTATCGCGTTGAGTGAAAATAGCACTTCTAAAGAGAGATGATGTTACACATACAGGGGAGCGTCCCCCTCCTCTTGTACGAACAACACCGGATACGGTTTTCAAGTTTCATTTCATCGAGGGACCATCACGAAGGCAACAGCAGCAACTCGTCTTCTGTTCCACGCTCTGTTTACATCCATCCATCGGCATTACTCCTCCCTTGTATGTGATTGTGTGTGAGTAGGGTGACATTGGAAGGCAAAAAGCTTCCGCTCCAGTTGTTTGACGTTCCAGGATAACAAGAAGAAATGGAAAGGGGGGAGGGGTGTAAGTTCGGAATTGGAGCGTAAATGGAATAAAGAGGAAGTGATTGTGTAAGTGCGGGGAATGCACTTCCTTTTGTACTAAGGCTTTGTGTTTGTATGTATACTCACGTTACACACTATCTAGTAGTAGGCATAAGTGGAAATACCTGGACCATAATGGCCTATGTTTGTGCATACGCGTGCTCAATATCCATGCTGACGATGGGGAGATGGGAACCGACCTGGAGTGGAACTTGACATCGAGACAACAACGAACCGTGTGCGCTCAAACAAACGAACTTAATATGGGAAACATTGTATCATGTGTTTCTGCTGAAGCTCCCTCTTGGTGAGCGAGGGTCACCCCAACAGATGATGCATCCTCTCATCTACTACTCGGCAACATTGTAATAAAATAATATCATTCCTTACGCTTGGTGCGTGCTATAGTTGACATCTGAAACCCCGACTGCTTAGTTTTCAGTAGAACTCCCGGGGGTATCTTCATGATCGGTGTTGAGATGATGCATCTCAACCTGACATACTGGGGATAGTGTTTTTATGGCCATTGCGGAAACCCGAGAATACAATTTTCGTTTCCTGCAATTTCCCGGAAGTTGAATAACCATACAAAATTTATTAGGGAGGTCATTTACTCAACTTTTCATTGATATTTTGCACGTCAGTGACAAGGCCTATATCAACAGCAGCGTTTGACAGTAGGCAGCATGTCCCGGGCTCAAATCGTTTATTTTGCTGTGCTGGGCCCGCTGTCACAGTATAACATGTTACCTACGCGTCTGCCACTGAGCTGATATTTTGTGCTTCCTGCTTCTCTCATTGAGCAGTTTCTAGCAAAATAGCGAAACAAATTTTTGAAGCGGCCTTCTCTTTTGGACCTTTTAAAATCATTATGTCATAGACACAGACACAACCACCGTGATGAACACAAATGATGGTATACTCCAAGACGAATTGAATTACATGACCATCACTGTTCAGATCTGCCAAATGTTGACACTGGTTAACCGGACCGATTTAATTTTATGTCAATCAAATATTTGACAGATCTTCTTTTAATGTTCTGATCAGGGAATCAAAATGAACGATTCAGATAAAGATAATGGCATTCTCATTTTGGTTACACTCATGATTAGTACAACTCCATAAATCACAATGGACAGTTCTGGAAACGATAATGCGATTATCATTTGTGTAACAGATCATGATTATATGAAATAGCGATAATCTCAGATCATCATCATCAGCTCTCGTCACTGAAAATTCCCAATTTAAGACAAGGCTAATCAAATACCCTATATGTGTGAATTTTTGCAATGAGGATGACGTATAGAGGTCGAAAATCGATGTTTGCCGCCATTATGAAATCCAAGATGGTGGCCATCGATGTAAGAAAAACCTGTCGAAAATTGATGACCGCCACCATTTGGAAATGCAAGATTACCCTGCAATGTGGGTATTTTCGGTCAGGGATGTAGAAAATTAATATCTGCCGCTATTTGGGAATCCAAGATGGCGGCTATTGATTTTAGAAACAACTTTTCCCTACAATGTGGGCATTTTTGAAACCGGGATGACGTGTGGATGTCTAAAATTGATGTCGGCCGCCATGTTGACTAGTGTATTTGTCAGTTCTATTTAAAACCAAAGGCCGCCAAATTGATTCCAAAATGGCGGTTGACATTGATTTTCAACATCTACACATTATTCCAGTTCCAGAAACACCCATATTGTAGGGTATTTGACAGTTTTTTTTCCCGAAACCAACGGCCGAGATGACGGATTTCAAAATGGCGTCCTACATTGATTTTCAAAATATATGTGTCATCCCGATTCCAAAAATATCCGTATTATAGGGTATTTGACCTCTAGAACAACTTTTCCGAAGTCAGCAAGTTCCTAGATTTTGAGATACATTAAAAAGTGATTGTTATCATATCAGTAGATTATCGTTTTTGTTGCTGATCATGATGTGTAACACAAATGATAATACATGATCTTACTGTACACGGATCATGATTCCGTTAACTAGTATTTATTTCGTCGGTAAGCATCGGAAGATAGCATTTTCTTGATTCCCTGGTTCTGATATGTCTCATTTCTCCATTGCATATATTAACTATATATAAATAAATACTGGGTTGGAAGGGAGCATCAGGGTATCATTTGACCTGGAACAAGACGATTGGAGTAGTATAACAACCGGAGTCTAGCAGGGAATAACCACTATCATTTTCTTTATCCTACCGATTCGATTGTGATGGTGTGAATTCTATCCCAACAGTTTCAGGGAGATTAACGTGCTCTTCTTAACAACCCATCCTATAGAAAGCTTAATAAGTATTGCAAATTGCGTTATTCGATTTGTTGGATCGTATCGCTGGAAGGATTCCCGTGGATTTCACGTAAGTGCCTCTGCTTACGGGTCCACCTTTCCGCTTTTGGCCCTTCATACAGCAATATTGTGAATTCCGATCGATAGCTCAAATTGATCTTGCTATTCAGTAGCAGACAAGATCTTCAAAGGGATGGTGGCTTCCTTACATACATGCCGTCAAATGTATCCGTAAATCAGTCCTATATTGAATGTACCTGCGCAGACAAACAGACATAACACTCGCAAGTTGTTCATCGAACAAGCATTTAACGGTCGATTTAAAAGTATCGTAGTTGGTAGTACCGCCACCTGTGGCGCGCATAGTCATTTCCCTTGAGTTTGACGTTTACACACTACGGCCATTGCGTACTACCCACCACAGTGTACTCAACAGATGGCGGTAATGTTTTAGCGACGATGTTTTACAGTGAGAAATATTCAATGAATGAATGTAGAAGTCTCAGAGGCTGCGCAAATTATATGAAAATTTGTCTGAAGGTTATGGAGAATTACTATGAGACATTTTGGAATTTCACTTATGTGATCTATCTTTTGCTCAATAGTCATAATGCTGTCAAAAGTTTATAAGTTGTTGCCATCTGGGTACTGCGGAGTCGATTGATTTTATTCTGTGAGCCAATGCAACACTGCTTGAAAATGTTCTCAAGTTTAAAACTGTTTCGCTCCTTCTCAGTTGATTCTCAGCAAAAGCTCTGAGCCAGGAGTACTTGAGCCCCCATGCCTCAATCTAAGTTTGTTTACTTTCGTGTTTTGCCAAAATATTGTTTTTCTGCAATTGAAAGCTCAGCTGAGTCAAAAAATATATGCTAGTTTGAACACCTTCATCACTGTTGATTTATGACTTTGAGCTTAAAATTAAGGATGTGTTATGAAAAATCATTGATTTTTCTTGGTTACAATGCTTCACGCTGGATAAGAACAGTAGCTGAATTTGTTGCTTCTGAATGTTCAACGTCCACTGGACAGTTCGCACGGACTCTCAAGTCACGAGCACATAGAGTGCGTCCGCAGTTCCCAGGTTGTCATGACAACGAATGTAATTGTTATGAAGAAATTGTTGATGGGGTTTGGTGATTTTTGCGCATATCATGATCATTGATTTCATCTTACAGAACTTGACTTCTATTACACCAGCTCTCCCTGAAAGTTGAACCGAGTATCGATGACTTGTTCCGTTGACTTACTGCTTTAGATGACAGCGTCGATCTTATTTCCGTGCTACCGACGCCAGGGAGGCAGCTCCAACACCTGGACGCTACCTATCAACCCATCAACTCATGAACCGGGGACCAACGGTGTTCGTGCAGGCAACAACTACTACCTGTACCCTTAGCATTATATACTGTACCAGCCGATAGATGTCACCACACAATATACCACATTATTGTAATTATTTGTTATTGTTTCTCTGTCATGTACTATCCCTGTGATATGAATATAGTTTTAATGCCTCCGGCCAATAAATTGGTCTCATTTATTTAATTATAACACAACGTAGAAAATCAGGTGCTACCGTGAGCGATCATATGGTGCCGTGACCAGAATAGCGCGATCCGTATTAAAAGTGATGTGTCCGACTGCATCAATCCCATAAAACCGAACACTTTTTGCGATCAACACCAGTCAGTGAGTGCAGTGATATGGATAATTCAAGTACGCTACCGGCTACGATGGTGTGGCTTTTCAAGTAGCCATCTAACTGATCGTCCCGCTCGGATCTAGCTCATCATCCAATACTGCTGCAAACGGCTTAGTATTGAGCTAGAAGCGGATGCTCTATAACAACGGGCAAGTGTCTACGCTGGATATTCGTCAGACTGCATGACTGGACTACCGTACTTTCTTCATCGGTCAACAATGGGTAACAAGCTGATCGTTTTCTGTACGTGCAAAGTCATCAGCAGATTTATTATCATCAAATGAAATAAAATAAAAAAACACGTTGTTTTGGGGGGGGGAGTATGTTTGTGAAGGCAACAACTACTACCTCTACCCTTAGCATATATTTTATACTGTACCAACCGATAAAAAAAGTTCGATTCAGCATTCAACAATGGGACAAAATTTCACAACATAATGACAGCTTTTTAGCAGTTTTGCCACTACGAATCTATAAACGTTCCATTGTGGTGTGGAGGACATAAAGAAACCAAATGTTTGTTTCCAGATCAGTGCTGATAAAAAACCATTTCTTCTACACTCAACATGGCAGTAAATGAAGACAACCTTAACAGACAGACCAACTACCTGCATAAATTTTAATTTTGACACAACAACATTCTCTTGATCAAAGCAACCTCTGAGTATCGAAGCAGAGATGCCAGATCTACGGAAATCTCCGTAGATCTACACACTAAGACTTTGTTTCCGTGTTCGGTAAATTTTACGGAAATCAGAACAGCTGAACGTTCGGAAAACTTTGACCTTCATTTTAAAAGCTATTGAATTAAAGAAAATAATATCAAAACATGTTCAACCTTGTTTAAATAATCAAATCTTGTCATTTTAGTGAAGATTTAGTTTCAAAGTAGCTGAAAAGCAATTGAATTGAATTGCATAAATTTTACCGAAAAGTTCAGCTGTTCAGATTTCGGTAAAAATAACCAAATTCGGCGATAATTTCTAAGTGTGTACGGATTTTACAATTTTTTGCGGAAATACGGATTCGTAGACAAAATCTGCGAAATTCGGTACAGTTTCTACGGATTTTTTTTTCATGTCGCGTCTCCCTTCAGAATCGAATTTTACAATCTAGAGTATAATCTGATTCTGAAGGGCAAGAAACATAAAGTAAAATTCACCCCTGCAACTCGTCAACCGTTTTATTGCTCACTTATTCGCTTTTTGATAGAATTGACGTTGACGGCGACTCTGTAGCTCTTCTCTCCTGTGACATATCCCGTAAGCAGACGTCAGGCTGTGCGTGAAACATGGCGGCCTTCGTACTATCTCTTCACTCCGCCGAAAGTTCCCATAATATACTGTCAATATTTGCTTGAAGAGAAAAATTTTCCACGGTGCCGTGTGAAGGCGAATAAAAGTCATGTCAAGACCAGTCTTGTAAGCGGTCACCGTAGTCGACACATTTTCTGTGTTAATCAACTGCCTTTGCTTCCGACACTTGCAAAACAAGTTTTCAAATTACAGATGTTGTGTTTGTGTGAATTCTGAAAATAGCAAGCAACGATGTCCTAGTAATAACATTTCTGATCAGATATGGTTTAATTTACACCAAATTGAGGAATTAGAACGAAATCACATATGTCATATGATAGTTATTTGATAATTTTCTTTTTGCTCGAATCTTGTTCTACCTTTTGCGTTCTGTAAGAGAGACGACGCTCTTTTCCTCGTCAGCTCGATGATGATCAGGCCTTCAACGTGTTCATCAAAAAGCACGTAATCCATAAGTCGTCGTACTTGTCCGACTTTATAAAGGAAACTACGGTTAAAACGTGGCTTTCTTATTTGATTACGACACCGCTGTACCACCGCTACGGGATCACAATTGATCAGATCACCATAGATGGTCTTGAAAACCCCTTCAGTGGATCCTCAAATTGAGCTGCAAACCATTGCCGTGGATAATGAGACAGAATTGCTGCTTGGGCAACAGGAAACGCTCCTTTGGAATGAGGACAAATGCCTGGAGATTGCTCCAGCGCAAAACAGGGTTCATCTGTCATTAATATATGACGAGCACGGCGAAGAGATAGCTTTTGCTGCCAAATGTTTCAGCCATCTACGGAAATTCAAGCCAGGAGTAAGGATGACATATTGTTGTATATGACAATGCCTTAGAGTTTCCGAAGGCTTGCAATGCACTTTTACTTGTTCAGTATGATGCGACAATTGGGAAAGCCTACGATACTCCTCACACTTAGTGCAAATGAGATGAAGTGGCCCCATTTGTTGTATCTCCCATATCGATTGTCAGTAGGACACAATGGCAATGACTTAACAGATCCTATCCAGGAATTGACTACACTACAAAGGGCAACTTTGGTTAATGATGATCCATGACGAGATTGAATTTCAGCACAGGAAGTCCTCACGCGCACATCTTGTTATGGCTGAACAAGGATCCCCGGGCAATCAGTGAAAGTATGCCAAAAACTACAGGTGCAACAGTATCATGGTATTCATGCCTGTACTACCATCGGCTCTTTTCAGGGCCACCAAGATTTTCCAAAACAGTTCAATTTCTGAACATGTCCTAACTAAAATTCATATCAAAAGCTTTTTTTTTCAGGGCAATCATAGTCATACTAAAGAGTATAAACAGAGAGAACCCCGCTCAAATTCCTATTCCTGCACAAAACACAAGTCCTGCTGCAGTTAACAAATAACATTTATTATATAAGACCACGTAGTTCGACGTCATCGTTGCGTACAAGCCCAGAGGGCTGTCCCTAGTAGTTTTTTTTTAAAGTTCTTTCATCGATTTATAATTTAACGTAAAATATCACCTTAGAACTAAAAAAAATATCACCTTCGACTAAAAAAAAAATCCGTAGAAATCCGTAGATTTGAATAAATCTACGGAATTGCAAAAAAAAAAATCTGGCATCTCTGTATCGAAGTCAACATTTGTTTTTCTTCATCCGTGGAAGGATGTTCATTATCGTCTGTGTTATTGTCAATATCAGTATTCGTTTTCATCTAGGTGGAGATGATTTTGAGGATCAAATGCAATATGATTATTTTCATTTCACAAATATAGCGCTGAAGAACGTGTCGAGTTGGGTTTTTTTACACACTGATCGATAGAACATTATTGCCTCATGCTGATTTGATGATAATATCGAGGTTCTAGGCTCTATGATCAAACATTTTCAAAGCAACAATTTTGTCCAAAATTAATTGGATTATTTTCTTTGACTATATGTTTTAGTATTACTTCTACGTGAAGTCAACGATTTACATAGTTGAAGATGCTAATTTCAAATAACAGACTGTAGTGGTAATTTTTATACGATAGATGGAGTAGATGAAAGCATAGAGTTGATAATTCCGTTAGAGTACGGCAGTGTAAAGATTGTATATAGATATTAGAATAGCAAGTTAGGACAACTTTTCCAACTTCAACCTGCGACTGGATGCCTTCCTTCAAATAACAACTGAAGTGCGGTAAAAAATCGGTAGAACTGTTTCAAACACACAGTTGGTACTTGAGCGGGTCGGTTTTCATCTCTTTTTGCCAGTGGTAGCGGGGGGGGGGGACACCCCTCACCATCCCTCTCCAAAGGGGGAGTTTGGTAAAGAGAGATGAAAAAACCGATTTGTACCTTCCTTAAAAGTTGTCCTAGTTCGCTATTCTAATATCTATATACAATCTTCACACTGCCGTACTCTAACGGAACTATCAACTCTATGCTTTCATCTACTCCATCTATCGTTTAAAAATTACCACTACAGTATGTTATTTGAAATTAGCATCTTCAACTATGTAAATCGTTGACTTCACGTAGAAGTAATACTAAAACATATAGTCAAAGCGTTCATTTCGCTCATATTTGATAGCGATGATATTCAAAACAAAAGTTATATATCTACACTGGGTTGCACCGCTACTTTGCCTGTCAACTGGTCCAGATATTGTCAGAACTTGGCAAACAATGAAATCCTATAGAAAGTAGTGTTTATCCACAATAAATGTAGAAGGGACTAATTATGTTCGATGTTTTTGTCAAATACTGCTCCATTTATGATAGTTGAGAGTAAATTGATGCGATTTAGAAATTTTAGAATGATTACATTGATTTGGCAAACAATTTAAACTTTTGCCTCACTATAGGAAATTCTAGCTTCCAGATGACATCAAATGTCTGATATTTCCAAAATCATCTTCAAGAGAAATGCAGTTACCCCTTAACTATTGATTTTTTTATTGTTATACACCACCAAAGTTTAAGCACACTTTTGCCTATAATTCTCTCACCAACTTTTGTGATATTTCGGAGAAAATTATGACTCTAAACGATTTTCCAAACGCGTTCTAAAAGATTTAGATTAATTTTGTATGGGCTTCGAAACCCCTACGGAAAAACTTTTGCCTCACTCGAACATCATGTTTTCTTATGTCAGTTTTAGAATCATGAGTAAACATGAATACATCCCTGCCCTTAGGTTCAGTGAGGGTAAGGGTGCGTTCTGCCAGGGTGGTCGAGGCAGATTTCATGAGTGAGTAAGTGATGATATTGGACATTGTTATGTTCAATTCACTTTAAAAGATGTGTTTCATATTTCACCACATGTAGTTTCATACAGCCACTTGAAGATACAATATCACGAAACATTGATACTAATTGTATAAAAAACAAGTTAATGCTTACATATATTAGTGAAGATAACATATTGAAAAATGTGTAATTGCTAATAAAGAAATTGAATGTTGCATTGAAATACTTTAAATCGTGCTAAATTTGAATGTTCTCTCATTTCACATCCGTTGAACCATTCTGAACGGCCATCCCGTTGTGGGTATAGTACAACGTTTCCAATAATGTAAACATCTAAATCTTTTCCGTTACCATGGAGTGATTAAAGTAAAAATGAAAGAAGAGCTGCCAAATGGAGCACATGCGATACGACAACTCAGTGATGCTCGTAAATAAAATACCTGAAGAAACTGTCTATTTTACGCACTGGTGTTACGGTTTTATAAGACGCAACTTGAAACTCAAGATCATCTTACAAAGATAATGAACGTTGAAATGTCGTAGAAACAAAGCTGGGATTGAGATGGACCATCAGGGCACCCGATTTAGACGGAGAAAGTGAAAAGGCCAACTCTCTGTTGATAACATTTCGTGGATAAAGAGCAAGCTCTTCTCCCCGCACATTGGGCCATCGTATTGTTTGGGCACTTGTATTTTTGACCAACTGTGCGTTCGAGTATCGGGGACACTCTCGAGTCCCTTTGAATCTCGAAGAGGGTTACGGCAAGGTGATGGACTTTCATGTCTGCTGTTCAACATCGCGTTAGAAGGTGTGATCAGATGAGCTGGGATAGATACGAGTGGCACGATCTTCAGGAAGTCCATCCAGCTTCTTGGCTTTGCCGATGACATTGACATCATGTCACGGAACTTTGAGACGATGGCGGAAGCGTACATCAGACTGAAGGCTGAAGCTAGGTGGATTGGATTTGCCAACGCATCAAAGACAACATACATGAAAGGAAGAGGTTCTAGGGACGCCAATGTTAGCCGCCCACCCCAAGTTCAGATTGACGGTGACGAAATCGAGGTGGTCGATGAGTTCGTGTATTTGGGCTCACTGGTGACCGCCGAAAATGATACCAGCAGAGAAATTCAAAGACGCATTATGGCAGGGAATCGTGCATACTTTGGACTCCGGAGGACGCTCCGGTCGAATAAAATTCGCCGCCGCACGAAGTTGACTGTCTACAAGACGCTGATTAGACCGGTGGTCCTCTACGGCCACGAGACCTAGACAATGCTTGTGGAGGACCAAGGTGTTGCGTACCATCTACGGTGGAGTGCAGATGGATGACGGAACGTGGTGGAGGCGAATGAACCACGAATTGCACCAGCTGGGAGAACCACCCATCGTCTACATTGCAAAAATTGGGCGACTACGGTGAGCTGGGCACGTCGTAAGAATGCCACACGACGACCCAGTGAAAATGGTTCTAGAAAGCGACCCAACAGGAACAAGAAGAAGAGGCGCTGGCAAGGTGGATCGACCAAGTAGAAGGCGACATGCGGACCCTTCGCAGACTACGAGGCTGGTGAAGTGTGGCCCTGGATCGAGTAGAGTGGACACGACTTCTTCGGACAACAGAGGACAATAAGGCCTTAGCCTGATTGGTAAGGTAAGTACAGCGACATGTTGAGGACAATCATCGGTTATTAAGCTTGATCAAGACAAACGGAGAAGAGAGCCCACTGCTATCGGACTTAGTTACCATGCTACAAAGGGTAGCACATGAATACATCTTAAATATAACTTATTAATAACATGTCATTGATAAGTTATGTTTCAGTTATACTTGTATTCCCAAAAATATCATATTTTAAATTTTGAACATAAGGCTAGCAAGTTTTGATCAAATACAATCAGGTTTCTCGGTAATAACCAAAAATTTTATGCTTCTATAAATATATTACTGGGCGTTAGCCATGCCTGATCCACAATATGTATGCGTTTCTGTATAAATTTCAGTTCAACGAAAAGTTACCCATACCCTTCGCATTCCTTTTATTATTTTGTCATTTTAATCGAGAACAGTCAGGAGCAAGATCAATTATATATAATATCGGTATTGACCGTGATAGAAAGCAGTCAAAAAGGCGAGAAAGAAAGAGTAATATTCTCTATTTCGAATCATCGATACCAGTGGTTTGTTGTGATAATTGTTGCTTGGTGACCTAGTGGTGACCGTGTTTGATTTCTAGGGAAAAAGATCATGGGTTCTTTCCAAGACCCCTTACATTAATTGCTAATCAGGCATCACTTTGTAAATGGAACCAGATCTAATTTACCCTGCCAACTAACAAAAGCATTCTTCATGTGACAGTCAGTACAATCGATGCCGCACTAAAAATCCTTTGGAGTCCCTATCATTTGAATCTACGTGTAATTTTGTTGGTTCATGTCAGTTACTACGAAATGTATGGTCATTCAAGCTCAAGACCAAGTATTTAACGATTCAACCACGCTTCGTTCACCCAAATTTATACTTTGAAACTAAGAGTAACTTGGACTTTGATAAGTCGTTGGGGATAATGAAACAATTCAGTCCATTTTAAACAAAACTGCTAATTTAGAATTGAACCAAATTAATCACATGAATAACCAACAAAATTGTTATTTGGCTAACGAATAAATTGCTATTTGACAAACGAATATTTATGAAGATTTCTGTGTGCCTGAATGATTAAATTCACGGTGAAAAAATGAAGCATTTTACACAGCAATTGAATATTCATTACTTGAGATTGACCAAAGACCCATCGACTGCAAATACGAAGAAGTCTGAGTGCAAATTAGCAGACTACGAAGATATACAATTTAACTTAAACAGAGTCAATTGGCAGAAATTTTTTAAAAATGTAGGAAATGGAAAATTCAGTGGATGTCTTCTACTTAATTTTAAAAGAAATAGTTTCGAAAGAAATACCGTCGAAGAAAAAAAAAATCACAGAAACACTCAAAATCCAGTTTTGTATAATAGACAAATAAAAAATATTTAAGAATCGATAGCAAAAACCACATACATTTTTTTTTTAAATACAGTAGTAGAGGTAGTTAATCAATCTATTTGGACATATGTTGGACTTCTCTCCATTTTTTTGGATTCCCTACAAACACAGGGAATTCTCTTAACGAAAAGGCGATTCATTTGAGTGATGATTTAATATTTGTTCTCTATTTCAGTTCAGTAGCATAAGTAAGTTCTTTAATTCTTGTACCTCACTTAAAATGTACACCTAGGTCGGAGAACTTGTAGGAATCATTTACTAGCCACCCAATCGGAAAAACGTAGAAACATAAGAACAACTACCAATTTGTTAGTGAAAAGTAAAGTATATAACTACAATATATACATTCAATGCTTTCTATGAAATTTGAAACCATGGGATCGTTTTTTTCTTATGTTGCAACAAGAGTATCAATTATGAGTGATGATGCTTGGGAACACAAGTGCATTGAAATGTTTCGCGACTTGTGCGATATGAAAATAAGCAATTAGCTGTGAAATAACATCACTCAGATTGGTTACTGGTGAAACATATCTTGCTAAAGAATGTGATCAAGTGCATTCAGTTTGCACCGTGAGAATGTTTTCTGAAATTCAGTGGATTTGAAATTTCCATGAAAATGTTAGGATCGATAATTTATGATCTTTGGAAAATCCGTTAAATTACAATATGAAATCAACTGGATATAGCAGCCAGTAATGCATTTGAAGAAATATTTCAAAAACTGATCTTGAAATAAAGTCCTGTCCGAAGCATTTCGTAAAAACCAATTTAAAATCTGACAAATTTCCTTCAATCATGAATCTTGACGAAAATGTCGGCGAAAGCTCGAATAAAAATTGTAGTTTACATTACATTTTCTGAAGAAGATCGCAACTGCGATTATTTTGACATTAGCGTTAATTAACTTCAAGAGCAGGATATATTTCAGGCTTTCAACAATTTAGACTCCATTGGTAATGTCATACCAATGTTACTCTTTAAATTGGAAACAAAAATGACATTGAATCAGGACTCCGGCAATGACTTGAACCACATTTAACAAACGGCCAATAAATAATTAAATTCATTAAAATCAAGGCTCTCATCTGGAACCTCTTCTTTTTATTATACGTAAACGACATTATGTTGATCCTGATGGGATCCCTTCCTGCGTACTGAAGAAGTGCTCTGCTGAACTGATCACTACTCCATTATCAAAGCTGTTCAATATTCACCTGCAGCACTAGTAATGGAAATATTCCTTGAGGATCTCGTTTTTCAAAAAAAAAAGATAAAAGAAGGCTGAAAATTATCGAGTAATTACAGCAGAAACTACATTTCTTCAGACCAACATGGTTTTCACCCATAGTTAACAAGCCAGGCAGTGTTTGGAGCAAAAGTGCTATTGAGTGATATCGATTCTCCTGCAATGTTGACTGACCGATGCTAGGAATTAATAGATATCATAGGAATTAATGGATATTTAAAAAGTACTATGACAACTTATTTAATAATTCCATTTCAGTTTCACCGAGTAGGATAACCAAACAAGGCTCTGAGCTCACATTGACGAGCATCATAATGAAATTTAGCCACAACCGGTAGTAGCCTCTAATGAGCCTCCACAATCTGCTGCTCATATTATATGTTTATTCAACTGTAAAAGCCTCCCTCGGGTACGGGGAGTGAAACCCCAAGAAAAAGAAACAAAACTTCCGCATGAACACCGCCTTAACCGAAAATCACACGTGCTGTCAAATTGAATCCAATGAAAATTGCTTCCTCGTATCGGTCGACGACCATGGTCTTCATCTTGAAGGCAAACCCTGAATGGCAATGGCTTTCGTGTTCGGTTGGTTGATTTCTTAGGAGCATTTAGGCACCGGAGCGTATCATTTACCCCGGGAGACTGTGCGGGGACAGATTTTTTCCCCCTTTTTCCCAGTTTCCGTTTCCTCAGGTCCGAAAGTGTGCTTGCGTGCGAGTCTCATAATTCAGGTATTTCCCAAGGCGATCCAATCAACCAATCGGCTGCTACTGCACCATATCTGCTCCACACGGTTCGTTGGTGTTTGTTCGCCAGAGTTTGGTCAAAGGCAATCGTCTTAGCGCAAGCAAGACCGGCGAAGAAAGGCGTAGAATGTTAATCTTACGACCGAAGATATATTGCTAGCCCCGGGACCATGTGGTGTCGGAGACGTTCCAGGTCCAAAAATGGAAGCAAACACTTTTACCTCCCGAAAATATGAATTGCAGATCTGGGGGTGAATTAATGGGCCACCGGCTGCGAGGCATTCATTTTTTCCATCCACTGATCGGTTGGCTCACATATTTCAACTTGCCAGGTTGTGGACGTGAGTTATGGTTTAGTTTCTCAAGCTTTATTTGTTTTCACGCTTGATTTCCTGATTACGTATAACAATGATGTGATTGCAGTTCTGAATGTTTACTCAAATAAGTTGTTACCCGATGAAATGAGTTTTTATTGGCTGTTGACGATGGAATATACTCAACTCTACACGTTCGATTAGCATTAAACTATTCATGAATAACAGCTAGCCATTGTGTTTTGTTCAGGAGTCGACTTTTTCCCCATTCAAATCAACTCACTCGCAAAACCACCCCTTTGCTATCGAACATCCGTGCCATTATTTCCTGAAATCATTCCACAACAAATCCGCACCACCTGACTGAACGGGCTGGAACGGGCTCGAAGTACATAACAAAACGTACATTCTACTCCCTGTCCCATGCATTGATGGATCTCCATTGTTCTAGCCAGATAGCACAGAAAATAACACGCATTATTGTGAAGAGTTCGAGCCAGTTAGTCAGTCCATCAGTCAGCCAGTCGGTCAGTCATCAACCATTCAACAGAAATAGTCGCTGAATGGCTGAAACAACGTACCGTACAATCCGATTCCGTCTAGCGGAAAATCGGTAATTGTTTGATGAAAAACACTTTCCTTTGTTGAAAATCAAAACCATCCGCACCGAGAAAGATAGAGAGAATCAGGGCCAAACGACCGCCATGACGACAAAAAATGAGGTTAGGTACTAGGGAGAACACCACGATTTGTTGTAGGGCAAAAACTATGGACTTGTGGTCCTGCTGCGTTCGAGATGAGCTGTAATTAATGATGTTAGGTGGTATTGCTGACTGACACTCACTGGCTGACTGGGGCTCCGGTAAAAACGAACTCGAATCTTCTTTTTTTTTGCTATTATCGAAGAGATATGTTTTGGTTTCCTGTAGAGAACGTTGCTCGGAAGTGAGGCTAAACATGGGCTTTGAGGAAGACTAAAGGTGAGATTAAAGCTAGCAAAAAGTTCAAGTTTCATTAAAGAGGATTGGATTTATTGGATTGGATTGGATTGTGGTTAAAATTTCAAATTATGGTAAATAGGGTATAATATAGATCTTAGAATAGTTAAGACATTAGGGCGGATCACAATCCCCTGCTCCCCACTGCTTTTTTATATTCATTGAAGGCCCTAACAACTGTTTCAAATTTCTACACATTTGGTTAAGATCTGGATTTGCGGGAGAAATTTTAAGATTGTATGGAGAAAGCCCAATATAGAACGCAGGATGCTAATCACTGCTCCTTAGATCTATGTTGGGTTTTCCCCATACAATCTTCGGGACTTCAATAAATATAAAAAAGAAGTGGGGAGCAGGGGATTGTGATCTGCCCTAATGTCTAAACTATTCTAAGATCTATATTATAAAATTAACCCAATCTAGTGCGCGTACTTTTTATAAAAGCTATGATTTATTTTGTTATGCCCTTATTGTGCATACATTTATCTTTTTTACAAAAATGGCATCTTGATGAAAACAAAATATTCAGTGTACACTTGTTAATTGAACAATTTAATCGACAAGCAAGATCAAGTATTGCAACCAGGGCTGTTGTTTTGGTGAAATATGAAGGCTCAGGGAGAGCTCAAGCAACTTCATGGAAGTTCAGTGGTTCACTTTGGACAAGTCGCCCGATCTTGGGCTAGCTGTTCAATTCATTTTAGCTGTCAGATTTTGGAAGTTTTGCCCGAATTCAGGCTTGTTACACAATATGCCATTACTGAGGCAAGTAAGTAACCTGAAGTTTGGCTAGTTGTTCAATTCGGACTAGTATTATTATATTTCAATTCAGGGTTGATTCGACAGTTGGCGTTGTAATTCTCAATAGCTATTCTAATCAGTAGTTGTTGCAAGTGGCGCTGTAGCTAACGTGGTGTTTTGCTTACTATCGATGATTCCACTAGCCGGGATGCCGCTGGTACGGTCATGGAAACATAATATCCTCGTCCATATTGTTTTCCTATCCAATAAATGGCATACCTGTAAGGAAACGAAATAGAACAATTGTAGTTATTTTGATCGTTTAAACATCTGCATAAGAGTAGATGTACAAGTTATGATTTATATTACTGTTATTATTTGAAACAATGTATGTACTAGACATAAAAAAAAATAACACAAAATTAGTCAAGTGTTACGAAAATGGTCGTTGCAGCGTGGACTTCGTACGTTGAAGTCGAATAAATGAAAAACGCCATCAAAGTACATAAATCTATCCGGATCATGCTGTCCATATTGGGTGTTACATATTAAACGTTCAGGGCCGTAGATATTCATTCTTGCTAGTAAGGATGGTGAATCAATGGCATTATTGAGTATTTTAACAACGAGCATTGCTTGAGCAACTCGACGTCTATTTTCCAGGGTTTCTATTCCGAGTAGTTGACAACGATCCTGGTATGGTGTCAGATGCTGACGATAACGCCATGGAAGGTTCCTGAAAGCGTAACGTACAAACTGTACAGATTCGATTCGTGAAACCCAACTGTCGTGAAAAGAACACCAAACGATTACGCCGAATTCCAGAATTGACCGTACTAGAGCACAATACAATGACCTCAAACAGGAAACATCACTAAATCCACTGGCAATTTTCATAATGAATCCCAACTGCCTGTTTGCTCGGGATATGATGTCATCATAGTGGAACCGGAAAGTGAGTTCGTGATCGAGTCTACCTCTGTTCAGGACCTAACACCACTGCGACCAGTAATTTGATATATTGTAGTATATCCCGTGTCCTTAGCTTAGTGCAGGTCGTATTACTCCATCACTATTGAGAAATGATGAAGTATTCGATTTTTTTAACAGCTGTCATTCTCGCATTTATCGCAAGGATCCGACTCTAATTGAAACGTCCCGCTCTTTATACCCTTCGGAGTGGTGAAACACCCTCCAAAGGTGCGCCCATTTGTCAGTCAAAATTGGATTCCTTAGCAACAAAATTAAGGAATGACACCATGCATCAGAACCCTAGTCTTAACCACTTCAAACTAGGGAACAACGAATAGAAGATTAGGAATCACATAGATGAAAACTTACTAACTCATTTTTTCCTTGTTTCAAGATCATCCTCGTCTCAACCGAGTCACTATCAACAAGGCATAAAAAGTAAAAGGACTAAGATGTGTTCCTTGGATTACTGAAAAATCCTGTTCCCCTAGTTTGAAGTAGTCAGGACTAGGAATCGGTGGTAGATCTTGCCCGTGTAATGAATATGCTTACCAGATTGGCTTGAACTTTCTGCTGAAATTGATCACCTGACATTTCACGATGCTAAAAGTCATACAGTTCCTTGTGCACCAATTTTCAAAGAAATTCACAGCTGCTTACAATGCCGTAAATTATAGCATCATTAGCATAGAAAATTTGCACTCCCGGAGGTAGAACCAGTGACACGTCGTTGATAAAAAACTTATTTACTTGAACCGATTCTTACACCCAACGATCTAATGGTTAAGTACGACCTGACCCAATACACTGAAGCAGACGATACACCAATTCTATCCAGCTACTTCAGAAGGATTTTATGATCAACCCGATCGAAAGCAGCCTTCAGGTCCAGAAGACAGCGTCCACCTGTTTCCCGGAATTAACTGCTTGAATGCACAGTGCGCTAAATTCAGCAAAGTTTGTAGCAACCGACCTTTTTGGAACGAATCCATGCTGATCGACCGAATTGTAATGTTTAGAGCGGGTAAAAAGAGCGTTGTTCACTATGATTTCAAATACCCTTGAACATGCACCAAGGAGGTTATTCCACGGTAATTGCTGATAACTCGTTTATCCATTTTTTATAACACCGGAAACAAGAATGATGATTTCCAATTCGAGGGAAACACTCTTTGCTGAAACGAAAAGTTGAAGAGTTTAATCGAAAGTTCGCAAAAGTGCATTGCTGAAATAATTCCGTCACGTTCAACAGATATGGTTTTTGATCTAATTTCCATCCTACTAAGCACAACTCGCGTATAACCTCTCTTTTTTGAACGCGTTTGAACTAAACATTGAATATTTCTGTAAAAGATTACTTCTAAATTTACTCACCTTTCCATACGTACCGTTGAATTCGAAAAAGAGTCACAAACTATTGAGACATTGTTTAAAATCTAATACTATTTCCATATTCGTCCGACAAGTATCAATTCCGTCCAAACGCATTGAAACGCCTTTAAATTTTCTACATCCTATTATTGATTTGTGCACGGTGAAATCATTGATATTATTGATCTTTTCTGATCGATAGAACGGAAATGGGCGATTACGACGAAGTATAGCGCTCTACCATAACGAGAATCTCAGTTTTCTTATTACTCTCGTAACCTCATTTTCATTGATGTTTCCTGTGGAGTATCTCGAACTGTCTGTCCAACTTGAGCAGGCTGCGTAGTGAAATTGTTGAAGGCCCTTTTAAATTGTGATGCAAGGATTTCACATTTTTCAGCAGCTGAATCAGCAGATGACAAACGACCAAAATTGCTTCGGGTTGGTACGTAGGTTGCGCTGCATTCAAATTATGTATCGAGCGTACAAGAAACGGTTGTGGTTCCTGTATGCTCTGCTTGCACGATTGAACTGAAGTTTCAAGTGCAACGAACGACTGCTGCAATATTTTCGAAGAGCCGAAGAACGGTGGCGTTTAAGCGTTCGCAAGCGATGGTTGACAAGGGTGGTTTCTGGGCAGTTCCTGCAAGAGGCACATGTTCAGCGATAATTCTGCTTACAGTTTTCGTGAAAAACCTACACCATCATCCAGGTTCTAAAATGAATTAAGGTAACTCCAGTCGATAGCCAGTAGAGCTTGATTCATCGCAGCAGAAACAGCCTCTCGGAAATTGTAACTGGTGTTATCATGCACCGCCTCGTCTGAATCTGGGACCGTATGGGATAATGCAACCTATATGGCGGGATGATGAATATCAATAGAAGTAAGTTGTTCGATGGCTTCTGAAACCGTACAATTAGGGAAAGCTATCTCATTTGCAACTATTAGATCGAGAATGCGGCCTTATGAATTTGCAAACTGGTAGAGATGCGATAGTACATGCATGTTGAATGCATTAACCAATGTGCAGTTCAAAGACGGCATCGATCCATGTCCACAGAAGAGTAACCATTTTCATTTGACATCCAAAATACATCCGAATGATTGTATGCGTGATAGGCGCCATATTGAGTAATCCGGCGGATTAAGATCGGGGCTGGATGGCGGCCATATATCCTTCGCCAAGAACGGAAGATGTTCCTGCAACCACTTCTGAGTGCGGTACGAGGTGTGGCACGGAGCCCCATCTTGTTGAAATATAATATTTGGCTTCGGACCGTACTGTTCTTTGATCCACGGAAGAAAATACTTACTTAAAATCTCGATGTAGATCTCCGTGTTGACCTTGTCGCCTTCTGGAATGAACACCGGGTCCTTTTTTTGCCATCGGAAGGCACCAATCCAAACACCATAACGCTAGGAGGATGCTTGGTCAGATGAAGGTGTATTGTGCTCGTCGGCCACGTCTTTTACCGGAAGAGAACTAATATACCGGTCGGTTCTGGAATTTGATACGGGATCGACGGTAAACATGCTCTCGTGAGAGGAAAGGAACGCTTCTTGTTTGCTTTAAGGCTATCCTAAATCAGAAGCATGGAGAGAGCAGTGGAGATAAGGTCTGATAATCGCAACGTTCGTGGTTCGAGTCCAGTCGGCAACCTTTTTCCTATTTGTTTTTTTTGAACATAATAAATTTACCTCACTAATACACTCTACATTTTTCGGTCTCCAATTTTCTTGCATTGGACCGCAGCTAGGTATATCGCATCCTCGGTTCATGCGGTCTCCACTTACATCCTCTGATGATGAATCCCACATAATTGTAAGCGAATCTTACATCCACCGGTTGGGTGTAGGTTACGTGCATGTAAAGAAAACCAAGGCATTGTATGCACAGGTGGAACGGGAACCTTATTTGTACGATGGTGCAAACATTATCACGCATACGGTAATCCCCAAACTGAAGAGCCATGTCGTTAACTCCTTGACCAGAGGTGACCGCACGAATTGAGTCTATGTTAAGTTGAATATGGTTGAGATCGTTTTTCCAATCGGGTGGAATATAAATAGCTCCGACGCTGAAGATGTAGCCATTCATATCAATTCGAGTGATTTGCAAATGGTTGTGGAATCTAAAAAGCAAGTAAGATGTGTAGAAATAGCTATGAGAACTTCACACCCTCGAATTTTTTTACTGTTGAGTAGTTTGCGGTCAGTTCTGAAGACAGAAAAATAATTCCCGAATAGCTGTGATGAAAAGATGTACTCGTCAAGCCACGTTTCCGTCAAAACAATGACATCATATTCTTTTTCCCCAACAGTCAGGTAGAAGTCGTCATCTTTTGTCCTTAGTCCACGCACATTCTGTTAGTAGATTAGCAAGTTTTGGTGGAGATCATCAGCGTGGCGAGTTGCTGAGCTGGAACATGTAGACACATCAGGCAATGGAACAGTTCTATCAAACGCAATTGATTGATGACTAAAGGTTCCTATTATTTTCTGTTCCAATTATGGCACTTAATCATTGCCATTCATGCATTGGATATGATTTGCTTGGAATTGTTACTTTTCCATTGTTTTATAATTATAATTAGAGTTATTTCGTCTGCCAGCCGGCGCCGGTGGTGTAGTGGTAAGCGTGACTGCTTTCTAACACCCCAATGGGTCTGGGTTCAATCCCAGCCGAGGTCGGTGGGATTTTTCTGAGGCATAAAAATCTCTGGTCACGTCTTCCTTCGGAAAGAAAGTAAAGCCGTTGGTCCCGGCCCATGTGTGTTGTGAATGGGTGCGCAGGTGTGGAAGCTGCCTTCCTGCACATTCGGTTGCCGTCAATGGATGGCAATGGATGTCCGTCTGTGATTGGCACTAGATTGCGGAACAGAGACCGACGTTAAATAAAGGAAAAGAAGTATTTCGTCTGCCTTCAACTAATAGCAACCATGTAGCTTTGGTGGAAAATTGTGCTGAAGTACAGATGCTAACACTACACCGTTTCCGATTATTTTTTGCTATTGTAATCTCGCTCATGTGGTGTTGCTAATGATTTATAATCACCTCACACGGATAAGGAATCAAATCTACCCCTATATGAACCCCACATTTAACTCAAAAGATAAAACTGGAGCCCTAAACACATATTTCATTCTGATGCAATTCACCAATCCACTATCGGCTTCCACAGAATGCATTATCATCTACATAATCTAATCAAACAATTGCCATCGCCTTCAAAGTGTCAATCGCACCGTCAAATTACGAACGTGCATCGTCTTTGTCACTAGGCGAAAGCCATGTCTCTGCTGGTAATCAGCACTGATTTCCATATTTATTACCAGCAATTAATAATTGATTATCAAACCACTCTCTCACTCTCTCACTCTCTCTCTCTCTCTCTCTCGCGACGTGGCTAGCCCACATTAGCAATTCTATTCATGGCTCGCGTTATTCCACGCTTCAAATAATCAAACCACCATTCCCATCCCACGGCCCCATTAGAAGTCAATAATCACCGGCTCACATTTTAATTAATCTAATTTATTATATATAATACAAAGCTAATTGTTAATTAATACAACAACGACGGTGAGTGACGACAATTCACCAACAATGCTAACCCGTGTGTTTGCTACTTCATTGTCACTGCCACGTGTGTGCTCGCGATAATCATCACTCTCTTTAAGTTTGACACAAGGAAAGCTCCCAAACAGACAACGACGAGGATGAAGACGACTCCTAAATTTATGCAAGCTCTATCACGCAGCCGAAACAAAAGCTCATCCCTCATAGAACAATACCCACCTACAATGAAGCGCAACAACGACGACGACGACGTCTTCTTCGCTGGCAGCCGTCGTCAGCACCCCGACGGTGATGGATCGGATGTGCAGAATTGTGAATGAGCCCATAAATTGTAAATTTGTCACATAATAATTCAATCCGATCCATTTATAAATCACAGGCCCACAGGCTTCTTGCCGCAAAATACCGTACGCCGGGGGCAAATTGATCGCTTTATAATGTAGATGTACAAGTAAATTTCTAAATTCAACTAAATTGTTAAACTAATGGTATTTAAATCAGTAGCTCAAGGTCTCTATCGTTCTGCATGATTGCTTATCATATTGAGCGTTTTGCTTGTTTTGAGCACATTTTTGAAGTCTCAAATTTGATAAGTTCGAATTTGGTCAAATAACTTTCAAGAAAATGTCTACTTGGGTATTAAAGTTTGGCTACCTTTATCCAAATCAGATGCTAAAATCCCTGCGCAAAGTGCAGTTTCAGCAGAAATTACAAAAAATGTTTCTTGAAATGTTTAGTTGCGCCTAAATAAGGCAATTTATTTAAAAACGCTGGAAACTTCACAAAACACCATTGATTTCGCAACATTGGAAACATTTTAACGTAATTTATCAAATCATTTAGATTATTTGACACTTAATTTAATGAAAAATACCACTTTATAATTATTGAAAACAATGACAATTTGTCTGAATAGTGATATTGAATGCTATTGTTAAATAAAATTGAAATTTATGTAGTAAAATCTACTTTTTTGTTATGAGAAGCTCATCGATTTGGAGTCTCCTGACGAAATACTGTCAAGGATTATGGGATAAAGATCAAATTTATTTCATACTAAGCACAACGCCCTGCATTTCAAACGGGTTTGAACAAACAATAGAATGATTCTATCAAAGATTACTTCTACACACTTAGAAATAACTAATTTTACACGTGACGCAATCCATCTTTGACACAAAGGATCAGACGTAAATAAATATTTCATGTAAAATTAAGTGCTTTGCGTCTGTTATGACTCAATTTAATGTCAAAATTGACGCTCGTATATGTCAGTCTCAGAGTACCTAAATTTACATGATTTTTTCTAAGTGTGTAACTTCGATTACCTTTCCATGCATATTGCATACTATTCGATTTGAAGAGTCACAAATTGATGACATATTGTAAAAAAATCTAGCACTGCTGCTAGATTCCAATTCCGACACACGAGCTTCAATTCCAGCCATACACATTGAAACGTTGTTGGATTTATTTCGGCATACGGATGGAGGCAGACAAAAATTACCCTACCCTATCACTTCTGGGAAACCATCGTTCCGCAACATTCTGAGAGGAAACTGGCTTACCACAGGGCTCGGTTTGTATGAATGGGGTTTTCGTTAACCTTCCTAAGGAAATTTACATCTTTGTGTACGCTGACGACATTATTCTCCTGATCACTCACAAAACCATAAAGGCACTAGGTAGAAAGATGGACACTGTCATAAGGGCAGTATTCCTGTGGACATCACTGACTGGCTTCCAACTCTCAGTCGAAAAATGCACACTGGTGCACATCTGCTCTCACCATCATGCCGTCCTTAACGCTCCCGTCTGTATCAATGGTACAGCTATTTCCCATCAGGAGGTCAGCCCGTATCCTCGGAGTTCGCGTTGACCGATATTTGACCTTTTCTGCCCACTTCGACGATGTCAAGAACGCCTGCAAGACTTATCTTAATCTCCTACAATCCATCGCAGGTCGACACCCAGACAGTAACCGGCCCATTCGGCTTCGAGTTGCTAGAGCAATTTTGGAATCACGTCTCCTTTATGGAATCGAAGTTACCTGTCTCGCTCGCTAACAACTTATTACAAAACTAGCCTCTACATACCATCAAGCTATCCGTATCTCATCTGGCCTACTACCATCCACACCTGCAATTGCAGCTTGCGTGGAAAGTGGAGTACTACCATTCAACCTTCTAGTTACTCAGACCATCTGCAACCGATCAATTATTTAGCTTCGAGGAGAAGACAGCTGGCTCACATGAAGGAGTTTTCCTCCTTACCGAGGCTAAACAACTCCTTTCAGCCATCGCCAATCTTTAGCTCCCCCCGGTGTCTAGCATACATTGGTGTGGAGCCAGAGATTGGAACTTGCCCGGTCCCATTATAAACTTGGCGATAAAGAAGAATTTCAAGGCAGGATCTATGGCACTTGTGAGATCCGTCGCGGAACTCCAGATAACCAGATACTGCAACCACACTCTCCGTTACTCCGATGGATCGGTTTCCCGTGAAGGGGTTCGCATCGGCATCACGGGCTCCCAAATGTCCGTACTTCATCGACTTCCAGACCAGTACACTATATTCTCGGCAGAAGCGGTATCTGCTTTTATTGCTGCTAACACTCCCTCAAACAAGCCAATTGCCGTATTTACGGACTCCGCAAGTGTAGGTCAAGCCCTCAACTCAGACACTATCAAGCACTCATGGATCCAAGCCATTCAGCGGTATACCCCCAGAAACACTACATTTGTATGGATTCCGGGTCACTGCGGAGTTCGTGGTAATACGAAGGCGGATCATCTAGTGGCTTCTGGAAGACAAGCCTAGCATATTAGGACAAAATGCGTTGCCAACAAAATCTGAGACTTATGGTTACAAACATGGTCCCAATTAACAAACATTTTCCTTAGAAAAGTGAAGGCTGACACACGAAGATGGGAAGACCCCCCTGACCACCGAACTCAAGTTGTCCTGGCAAGACTCAGAACAGGCCATACCAGAGTCTCGCATAACTTTTCAGGGAGCGGCCCGTTCCGGAAATTTTGCGAGCTCTGCCTCACCAACTGTTCAATGGAACACATAATCTGCCACTGTACTCAATATGAAGAGACTGTACGGCATACCGGGCAGCATTAGGGACGCACTGAATAACGACCCGACTAGAATCACAGCATTTATGGGCTTCCTCTGCGAGGCCGGCCTCTTCGATCAAATATGAAACCTGCTAAAATCCCGACCACCGCAATACAAATAGACTAGATGAGGTCCCTTCTGGACCCCACACTATCTTTTCAGAGACGAACGGCTGAAAATCTCTATAATAAAGAAATCAATCGATCTCTACGCTATCTATTACCGAAAATGTCTACGTGACAAATAAAAACGTAACCCATATCAATCCTTTAAATTTGTCGAACCTCTTAACGGAATCCCTTTATGAAAAGCTTTGAGTGGGTTGGTTTATTTCCTTTAAATTCCGTTATACTTGCTTATCTTTTGATAGATAGGTGAATTTCGTCTACTACTTGCAGACTTCATCAGTGCCAAGTACTCAACACCACTTGATGAAGTCTGCAAGTAGTATACGAAATACGCGTATCTGTCAAAAGGTAAGGAATTTAAAGGAAATAAACCAACCCACTCAAAGCCGCAACCCATATGTTCAATTTCATCACGGTGATCAATTTCCCCCCACATTACGGTACCTTGCTAATTCCTTGGGCTTTGCATGACTAAGTAATCGGGCTGCAGGTTGTTAACCGCTGCCAGTTCCACCTGGAAACAGAGGAAAGTATGGTTGCAAGGGGAGTGGGGAGGGCCCGGGGGTGCTTGATTTTCCTGCTGTAGAATTCCGTACAGGGAGACCTCAGAAGGAATAATGTTATGAAGTCGGAACAGTTTAATAATTTTAACAAATTGGACAACTACCTACTTAAATTAGATTGTATTGTCCGCCACCACATTGTCTATTAAAAATTTTAATTAATGATCAACCAAAGAAAAAGCCTTAGATTATGTTTAAAGAAATTAGTATTTAAATATTGAACAATTTGCTATTTTCTGTGAAATTTTAAGGTAGGACTTTTAAAAACTTAAAACATTAAATAAGTTTTCTTTAAGCCCTTTCAGCAAAGCGTAAGATTATACTAAATCTACTAGAGGGCGAACACGTAATTATTGCGACTCATTCAATAGGGCATAACTTTTTTACCATTGGGTAAAAATCAACCAAATTTTGCACACTTTCTCATTGATGTGTATTGTGTACATGCTGTCAAACTCGAAGTCGTGTTTTTCGATTCAACGAAAATGGAGGTGAACCAACGCGAGTTGAGAGAACAAATTCTTTCCAAACACCTGGAATTTCCTGACCTGTCGCACCGGCAGTTGGGAAAAATGTTGAACATTCACCATTCAACCGTCTCCAGAGTGTTGAAGCGGTTCCAGGACCGGTTGACGTTGGACCACGGCAAAGGAGCTGGAAGAAAACCGGGACCGGAGAACAAAAAGACGGAGGGAAAGGTGAAGCGGATGATTAAACCAAATCCCAACGACTCAAGCCGTGATTTGGCTAAAAAGATCGGCATGTCACAGAGCTACGTCCAGAATGCAAAGAAGAGAGCTGGACTACATACATACAAGGTACAGAAGTTCCTAAACCGCGATGAGCGGCAACAATCGACGGCTTAAACTCGGGCACGGAAGCTCTACGAGAAGATGCTGACAAAATATGGCTGCTGTGTGATGGACGACGAAACGTATATAAAAGCCGATTTTAAGCAAATTCCGGGGTTGGAGTTTTTCACCGGCAAGAGCAAGTTCGATGTGGACGACAAATTTAAGAAGAAGAAAATGTTGAAGTTCGCCTCCAAATATCTCATTTGGCAGGCCATCTGCTCTTGCGGACTGAGGAGTGAGCCTTTCGTGACAAAGGGCACAGTAAATCGCGAGATCTACAAATCTGAGTGCCTCGAGAAGCGCCTTTTGCCGTTCTTGCAGCAGCACGACGAAGCTCCGCTATTTTGGCCAGATTTGGCATCATGCCACTATTCTAAAAGTGTCCTGGAGTGGTATGAGGCCAATTCTGTCCATTTTGTTCCAAAGGACATGAATCCGCCAAACTGTCCGGAGCTGCGCCCGGTGGAGCAGTACTGGGCAATGATGAAGCGGGAACTTCGGAAGAGCAAGAAGACAGTCAAAGACGAGAAGGACATGTTAAGAAAATGGAAAAAAAAACTGAGAAACTGGTACCGGATGACACTGTAAAGACTTTGATGGAGGGCATCAAGCGAAAATGCGTTCAATTTTACACTCAAGGCTCCATCGATTAACTTTTCTTTTGATTTTTGAAGTAAATATATGTATAAAACTACCCTAAAATTTTGGTTTGATTCTAAACATTATAAGAAAATTGGCATGACATTTTCGGTGTCGCAATAATTTCGTGTTCGCCCTTTATAGAGCTCAAAAAAAAAACAGCATAATCAATGAAAAAGCATCCTTAAAATTCATACTTGACATCAGTGTTGCCAGGTAATTTTTAAGAAAAGCTGTTTCAGTTAGAATATAAAATCTGGAAAAATCTGGAATGCTCAGAAACATCCCAATACATAAAAATCCTATTTTAAAATATTGTTGCTACAGTTGAAAACTGGAATAACCCACCACCGAAAATTGATTTTAATCTAGATTTATACGTTATACATAGTATTGGCCCAATCGTTTTTCGCTAGTAGGTTATTTCGGTTCTGAACTGTAGCGACAATAATGCTATTGAAATGAAACTGATGTATCATAACCATAAAAAAGCTATGAAAAGTATTTTTTACAATGCGTCCAAAAAGTTTGAATATCCGTACAGAGTTAAGCCTTATGTAAAAAATACTTAATATTTTTAAATGTTGTTTTTACTGTACCCTATAAAGAGCGGGACCTTTCAATTAGAGTCGGATCCTTGCGATAAATGCAAGAATGACAACTGTAAAAAAAAATCGAATACTTCATCATTTCTCAATAGCGATGGACTAATATGACATGCACTAAATTAATGACACGGAATATACTACAATAGATCAAATTACTGGTCGCAGTGGTGTTAGGTCCCGAACAGAGGAAAAAAAAACTGTAACCTATTTGAAATTATTAAGAAGCCAAGAATCGAGTAAGTTTGAATGGATGAATTTTTAAAGAATAATGAGTTTATAACTAAATTTTTATTATGTCTCAAAGATTTGATTAGTTCTTAATATACTAAAGGTTTGATAACATATTTTTCCTGACAATTTACTATAAAAGACAAAAAATTTTCAAGAGTTCCCTTTGAATCATCCTAAAATTTCATCATACATTTTCTGAGTTCACTAACATTAATCTTGATAATATCCATATTTTTTAATAATATTCTTGGTGTTCTCTGCAGACAGCGTTGCCAGTATTCCAGATTTATCTGGATTTTCCAGATTTTTAGTCATCTTGCCAGATACACAGGCAGACCACGTATATTTCCAGATTTTTTAAATATGTTACAGATTTTGACAGATTTTTTCAAACATGTTGCTTTAAAAATATCACTGTAATTGATTTACAATCTATCCAAAAAATAAAAAGCTAAACTTGCTACTTCAATTATTAAAGTCCATCAACGTTGGACATTATTGGAACTTTATGGTTATTCCGGAAAGAGTGCACAGTGAAGTGCAAGGTGCATTCCTTGTGAAATCAAACGAGAATTTCAATCTAATTCTGAGTAGAGTTCCATCCATCTTTGTGGGCTTCGTGGTCGTGTGACTTCACCCGTCGTTAAGGCGTATTGTGAGTGCCACAAAGTGAGGGTTCGATTTCCACTCCAGCCGGTGCAAATTTTGACAACCTAAAAATTTCCTTACTGGTCTACTGGGTGTGATGTATTGTCTGTTGTCTAGTGTTAAATATTCAGTCTGTGCAACCTCTGGTTGAAGACGGTGTCTTGTCTTGTAAACTCTGATCACAGTTGCATGGAGATTTTGTGGATAAAGGAAATACAATCCGATAGAGAAATCATAGAAAATTCTTATTATGAAACTTAAGGAGTATGCTGATACGAATCGTGAGAATAATTTCAATGGAATTCTGTCCAATGTTTCTATGAAGATTAATTTTAATAAAAATTTAAATGGAATTATGTGCAATTTCTGCGAGGCGTTCAAAACCATTTTGGCAGAATACTTCAGTAGATAGGAAATACTGAAGAGGATTTCAGCATAATTCTAACCTGGGTCTGAGAAGAGCGTGACGTTCATTCCGAAGAGTGCATCAAGGAAATTATTAAGAGTATTCAATTCTTGGGAATTATTACCAGTTTGAGGGAATTGTGGAATTGGAGAGTGATTCATAAGAGATTCCAAGAGGTAATGCTAAGAACTCTTAGAATGTTACTGGAAAAGTTGGATATTATCAAGATTATTTTAGGGGAATATAGAATTCTAGGATGATTCAAATGGAACTAAAAAAAACGGCGAACATATCCTGTGAAGAGTTCCAAGTAAATTCAGACTAACAAAAAATTCACGATCTGGGACCCAGGAAAAATACAAATTCCGGAATTCAGAATCATTTCGAAATCCTGAGACTTCATTAATGAAACTATAAGACTTTCGTTTTAGTAATATAATAAAATTATTCTTTGGCATAAAATTATTAGTAATGGTCATGCGAATAGTGGAGTTACCCGTAGTATAGGTAAACTGTGTGTGAGTACCACGATGTTAGACTTTGATTCCCGCTTCAGCCAGGTAGATTTTACTTCAACATAAAATGGCCTACTGGTCTACTGGGTGTTGTGTGTAGTATGATGTTAAGAATTAAATTTTATATCTGATCAACCTCAGGGTAATATAAGAGTTATTTATCAAAAAATCAGAAAAAAAAAAATCAGATTGACCGCCCACGGTTGCTGCTTTGTTATTCATTCATCCTCAATGTGTAAGAACTGGAGATCTAATATTTAGCAATACCAGCGCCGGCCGTGTCCGAATGCAGGTCAACTAGGGAATGGGAAGGAATGTGTTGACGTGATACTCGCTGTGAAGGAAACCGAGAAATCCTCTGCGCTTCCACGAGAAATCACTGGGATGTTGGATGTGGGGAAAGGTTGCACGCACACGCAGGGATCGTTTTTTGGTAGAGCGATTTTAATACACAAACACACACACACATACGCGCGCGCACTCATCCAATTTCTATTTTTAGATCAGGACCCAATACTGTGATAAGTGATGCGATCGGTGTTAAAGAAGAATTTGTTTTCATTAAAATCTAGTGGGTACAGAATAAGGCAAAGTGAAAAATTGCAAGGAAGGGGACGGGCCTGGGATTGAACTCCCGACCTTCTGCTCAGTAAGCAGAAACGGTAACCACTGAGCTACCGAGCCTCGTCATCAGGGTAATATAAGAGTTATTTAGAACTAATAAAATCGTTAAGATATATTCTGGTACTGCATCAAATAGGAAGGACTAAATCGACTTTTAGTTAAATAAAATTTATCCCATCAAAGTTGCTTGATTCTTTGCTTCTCATTCTTTTTAAAAACTTACAGTTTAAGCGAAAATTATAAACATATTTTTTACAGTATTTTGCCCACATATAACTCAATATTTGAAATTCTGCGTAATGGATATTTAAACTTTTGGGCATATTGTGTCAATACTTTTCAGCTTTTGGATGATTTCAGCAATGCTAATTAGTTATTTGCTTTATATAATTTATTTAAACATGTAATTCGTAACCATTGTAGTACTTTAAATAAATTTCAGATGATCATATTGACCGATTTTTACGGGAGATTGGCATATCACTTTGATTTCAATAGCATTATATTAAAAACTGGATTTTTTAAGCATTCCAGATTTTTCCAGATTTTATATTTTAACTGGTCCAGATTTTTCTGAAAATGACCTGGCAACGCTGTCTGCAGACCACATGAATAGCTATAGAAATTTCTTAGAAATCACTCTGCAATTTCACAATTCCCTCAAACTGCTAATAATTCCCATTAATCATTATTCATTACGAAATTCCCTTGGGATATTCTTCATAAATTCCTTGGTACACCCTTCTCTGAGGTTCTTCTCTCAGAGTTCAATTTAAATTCGACAACATTTGATTATAATTAAGCGCGGAATTTCATAGGAACATTCGGAAGAATTCCATTGAAATTATCTTAACGATTCCCTTATGGATTCCTTAATGGATTATCTTCAGCATACCCATTATATTATTCTCAGATTTCCTTACAAATGCTCTATTCGCTTTCTCCACACAATCTTCACTCTAATAATTATCTGTGTACGATGGAACTCTACTCAGAATCAGGCTTGCTGAAACTCCTCAAACTCACTGGAGGTTTTAAAACACTCTTGTCCTGCGAGTTTAGCCAGCCCTCACCTCGAGTGAGAGGCGGCAGGAATACGGAAGAAGTAGACAAAAACTCCTCGAGAGAGAGAAGGAAAGTGAACTTCAGCGAGAGGAGGATTTGACGTGACGTGCGCTATTTGAGACTCCAGATGACTTTTTTGTTCGACGCAAGAAGCTCAGAGTTCACCCAGAGTAAGAGTAAGAGCGTGTGATAGAAAACATGAACATTAAAGGCAGCAAACCTCACTATTATGTTATCCCCCTTCGCTCACAAACTCTGAAGCTCAGTGGAATGATTTGGCAGCAGGCATTCTGCTCATCAGAAAAATGCTACGCTCGGTTCATTTCAAACTTGCGAGTGAGGCTCCATCAAGTCTGCTCAGAATTTCTCGGGATGCTCCTTTGAATTGACAAGGAATTCACCTCAAACTTCCATATCAACTATTTTCAGAATAAACATAAAATTCAGAAAACCTAAGGCAATCCAAAATTCAAAAGTAAGGTAACTCAGAATTATAAGATACTATAAGAATCCTAGGAATGATCAAATGCCCTTTTAATTCTCCTTTAAAAATCTTATTAATTATCCTCAAAAAGCTCACCAACATACTTCAAAGTGCCAGGCCAGGTGCCAGGATCCCGAAAATTTGTCTAGATTCTAAAGCCATGCTTATTTTCCAAGGCTCAATTTTTTGATTGCTCTAAGTTATAAAATTTTAAAAATGTCTCCATGCCTCGAAATACTGAAATTTGTTACGATCGTGGAGCTTATCAAATTTTCATGGTAGATAAGCTTACAATAATAATTAAAATGCTTTAAATTTATGTTGTTAATTTATTAGTTTCGATTGTAAATTGAGTTAAAAATAAAATGTTCAAACATATGCTCGAAACAACTGGTTTATAATTCCAAACGTTATTGCCGTTTTACACAATATTTTTCATGGTAAATCGTTATTGGCAAATTGTTATTTCTGACAGATGTCATGATCGTTTCAATCTTCAATAGCTTAAATTTCAGCTCCCACAAAACATTAAACAATGGGCATGATATACCACTTTTGCAGCAAACATGGTGTAGCAATTCCATTTACGATGCTGCAACAGTGTACAATGGAAGCAGTGATGGCCTTTAATAAGTTAAGTCGCAGTTTGGCTTCTTATTTTTGGAAAAATAAACGGTAAATCAATATTAGTGATATTGTTAAAGTAACATATTTTAAAACTCTGGAAATAAACTTGATGTGTCTGTGTGTCAGGCAAGACTGTGTGGTGAGATTAGATCACTCTACACTGGTGGGAACTAGTGAGCGACATAAGAGCTCAAGAACACTCTGCAGTCAACTCACAGAAGCTCACTCCAGAGAACACTGGAGTGGGAGAACTGGTTGGTCCTCTGGATATAGAGCAACTGCAATTGTGAATGATTTCCCAATTTTCCATTCGATATGAACGTTGACGACTGTATTTGGGCCGGGAGACTATCTTTACTCCAACGGTGTTTCTTATTTACTATTGTGTGAAAAAAGTAAAAACTCTTCTCTCCTTCACCTTCTCACGTAGAACCGTATACAAAATCAACACACTCGTCATCACCAATACCGGTGGCTTTGATCAATGCGTGTCATCCTTGTAGTTTATTCGTGTGGAAGACACCGACTTTTCTTGTAGATTTACAGTTAACTTATGAAATTTCACCATGGGAATAAAGAGTTATAGTTTCTGCTGAGGCTAGAGGAGAGGTAATAATAAATAGGGATCTATGTTCTGGCATGGAATTGCGAGTGTCTTGTGTGTATTTTACCGTGCCTACTTAACATTAAAGTAAGACAATGAGTTTTTATCAATCGTTTAATAATCACAAAATTCAGATTTACAAAGGTTCAATTGATATTGTTCATTTGTAGTAGTTACCAATTCATTTCATCTTCTCATTATACTTCTAAAAAAGGTACCAAATTAGCCATCATAATTCATTTTTGATACTTGGAAATGATCTAGTCTACCTGATTTGCATGAAAACTACAGCTTTACAGCCTTAAAACCATCCCAATTTTTATAATGTAAAAAAATCAGGATACATGTTATCGCTGATTGAAACCAACATGGAACATGTAAGCAACCAGTTAATTTTACCATAGATTCAGCATAGGATTATAAGGCCACTGCCATAGTGAGAGCGAAGAGGCGCGAGTATGGCAGCGATCTAAACAAATCAAGCGTAACTATTCAAATCGACGCATCTGCTTCTGAAAACAATCTCTTTAATCGACGATTTGTTTGAACTGCTAACTCACCCACGCAAACAAACACCATCAACAGGTAGAGGAAACTTTTGCCTACTAGCTAGCTTTCTGGAAAAGAAACCTTACATGACTTCTTGGAAACCTGTAGCCAACATTTAGCTACATCAAGTAAAATTATAAAATTTTCAAAGCTACTAATGTTCCTAATGTTCTCGTAATATGTTCACGTAATACTTCTAAATCCATTAAACTTACCCTTGCAGTTTACCCTGTTGCTCTGAAAGTTTTTAAATAGCTTTGACATATTTTGGAATCCCTCTGGATTTACCCACACTTTTTATGAGACATCTGTGTCATCAAAGTCCTTTGTACTAAAAGTGAAATTTGAAAATTCAAAATTCAAATTGAAAAATTGAAAAACGCCAAGAATGTGGCTCTCTACTCTAACGGCAAGCACTCTCACACACGCAATCATCATTGCCAGCCTTTGTTTGAAACGTCCAAATCAAAACGAATCCATGCCAGCTCAAATTTACTTTTCCCAGCAATCATCCTCTCCAGATCAATTGAAATACATTTTCCACTCCGGATGGAGTGACCCTCGACACCGGCAACCAAAAATTCACTCCCGACCCGATTCCACTTTGTGTAATGGAATCTGGCCGCATGCAAACAAATGAAATTCAATTCTCAAAGTGAAAAGAATTTCCAAGCTCCTCCCCACCACTGCCACCACCTGCCACCACAAGTGCACAAAGCAAAGATAAACCCACAAAGTAACAATTTCCAAAGTGAATTGATGCTTATCGATTTGTTTAATGAAAATCTTGACCTCACTTTTCTTATCTCGTGCTGCGTTCGTTGCCTGGCTGACATTGAGGTGGGACGTGGGTGGGTGCTTGATCTTTCGCTTTGAACCGTCTGTTGTTTGTCGGTCGGTGTGGTGCCAAGTGGGCAAATCTCAATTTTCACCGAAATGTAAGAGACGACGTACCAGAGCGGGAAGTGAAGGGATCTGGAATATCTGCAATCAAGTAATCCTTCTTTCCTATTTCTTCGTCGTTCTGTTTGCGGCACGAATTCCGTCTGTACGTTACTTGGCTGAGCGGCAAAAACTCGGTATTATTTTCATGGACTCATTTTTCTCAGGAGCATCGCATCGCCTCAAGCGGAGAACGTGGAGGTCTGAAAGCACATAATTAAAAAATTTCCGGCTCGTTGAAATGCAGACAGCGACCGTCGTCGGTAGACCTTTGCCCACTTTGCCCGTGCCATTCGGATTGTAATTCCATTCAGCAGGAAGGCTGGACGAGGATTCGCGGAACTGCGCCACATAACAACGGTTCTCAATAGCATGCGGCTGCCGGGAGGATGCGGAAGATTTGTGCACTCATTACGGATTGCGATGAAAGGAATGAAAATGTTGTTTTTCTTGCTGGCACTTTCTTTGCTTTCCAGAGTGTGTGTTTTTAGTCTTTAAATCGTTGGAGCAAGTCGTTTTATAGATCGTTGGAAAGAATGTGTTGTTTACAGCATTGAAAACATTGGAACGTCGAGACTCTGAATTCATAGCTATTGTGATAAGTTACGTCGAACCTAATTCTATAAATTCTACTAACTAAATTCATCTTGTCTTGAACTCGTTATGGTAAGTCCTCTGGTTTTGCGTGAGGTACCCAGAAACTCCTTTGTTCTCACACTGATACTCCTTTGAACTTTCCCTGAAAACTCACTAGCTCTTAATGATATTAGTGTAGATTTGCCTTGAAAATCCTCTGCACTTGGTTTATAACTTTGTTGACTACCCTAGAAGTTATCTATAATTGCCCTAGAAGCATTTGAAACTCTCCTAGAATGTGTTCGAAACTTGCTCAGAAGCTCTCAAGGCTTATCCTGTTAACTACCTGAACCATGCATGAGATTCATAACGACTTGCGCAAGTCCTCAAAACTTCTCTAGAGTTCTTTGGCTTTGTCCTAAAAGTCCTCAAAACATTCGCTGAATTTTATCTGAACTCACTCTGAAGCTCTCAAAAGTTGTATTGGAAATCTGCAGAAGGACTTTTTGGACTTGTCCTGAAAGACGTCTGAGCTAAAAGAGTCTTTTGGACTAGCCATGAAAGATTTTTTAATACGTATTTTTTAATACGTATGGAAGAGGGAGGATCACCCATCTGTTCGCATCTGTTCGCATCTTGAAAGATATCTGAACTTACTCCGCAAGCTCTCGAGATTTACCCTGTAAGTCTTCTGAATTTGGTCAGACATCCCGCTGGATGTCCTTTAAACTTGCTCTACAATGTTCTTGGCTTGTTCTGGAAAGCCCTTGGAAGTCCTCAAGGTTTAATTTGCTTTGATGAATTTTCAAAAAAAATATTTTTTAACCTCCTGTCATTTTGTGTAAAATAGCAAATCCATTTAAAGTACATTGAACCTTAAAGAAGGATTAGTCAAGAGGACCTTCTAGGGGCTTCCAGAACAAGCCTAGAAAATGATTGAATGAATTGCTTTTGAATTTATCGAAAATGCATCAAAGTAAATTGAACATTATTTACCCTGAAAGTCTAATGCATTCAATTCTCTAAATTTGCCATGAAAACTATTAGGCTATTTGGAATCATCTGAATTAAGACTTACCAAGGAAATTCTTTAGCCTTGCTTTAGAAGACCTCATAAACTCTCCTTAACATCCCGTGAGCATTCTATGTAGCTATCAATAATAGTCTTCTTGAATATCGTTGAACATCCTTGAAATTTTACTAGTTCTGGAAATAATTTTAACATGTTCTGAACGTAACCTGAACATGCTCTAGCAGTCTTCAGAACTTACTGTGAGCTTCCACCCAATTCTTTACAACCTTTGTATTCAATTTTGGTGGTGTCTAGTCAAATACTAATTTCTCTGGAATAGTCCCAATAGTCCTTCCGATATTCATACTTGCCAAGGATCGAATCGAAAAAGACTCTTTGAAAAGCTTAAAAAACATCAAGGAATTCATTTGTTTTAGGATGCCTTAAACCATCAGCAACGAAGTCAGAGACGCTTAAATGCTTAAAAATGTATGACTGAATATATATACACTGATGAAGACTGCACATTGTAGTCGAAATACCACTATCTGTCATGGATAAGTGGAATTAAATGCTGTTTTGTTTAGCATTCCGCTAACAACCCAATTTCATTACTTCATTATTGTTTTTATACTTTTTCAATAATCTGCCTACGTTTCTTTTTCTTTGTTTTCCATTTTATCTTTACTCTCTTTTTATTGTTCTGCTCTTCTTTTGTTTTGCTTGTTTAGATATAACTAATACTAAAACCTCTTTGTTTCCTCTCTAATTTGTCTGCTATATCCCACCATCACGACGAGAGATGAGCTACCCTTCATAGTACACACCTATATGGGCGCCCAAAGTAGTATGCCTCAAGTAAGTATATCACCAATCTCTATAATAAAGCAAAAAAAAAAGTATTTCACCAAAACAACTCAAGATCCAGAAATAAAAACCGATGGCGCTGCAGAATAATGAGGTAGCTTCTACAATGTACTGTAATTTGTAAAACAATACTCATATTACTCATATTCCTTTAAACCTTCATCACGTCGGTCATAGCTTGTTATGATTGCCTGAACAATGCGTAAAGAGCAAATCGAAACATTGAACGTCGCGTGATAGTGGAATTTAATCAAGGCCTAAATACTTTTTCGTGGTCTTTTGTTTTCGGATTTGAAAGATCGTCGGTTGCAGTGGCTTCCTTACTGAGCAGAAAAACGCGATCCCAGGTCCTTTCATATTAAAAATGTATGGTAAGATCACTTGTTTATCGTGTATTTTGTAAAACCTTTCGTTGTCGTCGGTGCCGGGTTTGAATACTTATAAAAACTTGAGTAACGCTATAATGTGATATGAGGGGCTCGGTGGCCTTTGAGCAACCGTTTTTGCTCACTTAGCAGAACATCCGGAGTCTAATATCAAGCCCATCCACATCAAGATTCGTCAATCGTTTTACTTGTTAATATGACTACATGGTAATAACAGCAACTCGATGCTTAAAAAGGAGCTCGTTTGCCTAGTAGCAAACATTTTTGCTTACTGAGCAGAAGACCGTGGGTTCAATCCCAAGCTCCTTCGCGTTATACGATCGTTAGGACATCAATTCAGCTTATCGTTTACCAAAACGAACCCTTTTCTCACAACGTAGCGCTAGAATACATGTGAAATTATCGCATGTGATCATGACCAGATAGAAAGTTACTGTCGTCGACAAAGTTTTTCATGAGATCAAAGCCTATTTTTTGGTGCACAATAGTTCAAAATTTTCTCAATACACAGCGCTAGTATACACGTGAAATTCTCATTTAAAATATTTCGAGATAATGACCAGACAGAAAGTTGTTCAGAAGGTCAAGGCCTTTTTTTTTTATTGAGTGGTTCAGAAAATTATCACTATGTGGCGCTAGTATATACGTGCAATTTTCGCATACACAATAGCTCGAGATCCTGAGCATATAGAAATTAACTATCTTTGGCAAACTTTTTGAGGGGGTCAAGTATTTTTGGTTGGTGCAGAGTAGTTCAGAATTTTCACTAGTAAACGTGCACAATTCTCGCGTATGCTAAGCTTGAGATTCTGAACAGGTAGAAAATTACTGTCTTCGAAAAAGTTGTTCATGAGGTCAATGCCTATTGGTTGGTGCACAATAGTTCAGAATTTTCACACTACGTGGCAAAATTTTCGCTAGTGGATAGTAGTTCAATATTTTTTCACTACGTAGCGCTAGAATACACGTGAAATTCTTGCATGTGGCTTGTTTTGAGATCCTGACCAGATAGAAAGTTACTGTCCTCGACAAAGTTGTTCAGGAGGTCAAGGTATTTTGGCTGCTGAACAGTAGTTCAGAATTTTCTCACAAATTCTAGGTTTAAGCCTCCTGAACAACTTTGTTTAAGACAGTAACTTTCTATCTGGTTGGGATCTCGAGATATATCACAGGCAAGAATTTCACATTTCACTAGCGCTACGTAGTGAGAAAATGTTGAACAACTGTCCACGAGCAAACATTTTGTGATATCCTGAACAACTTTGCCGACGACAGTAATTTTCTATCTGGTCAAGAACTTGAAGTGAGACAATTCTGAATTACTGTCCACCAGCCAAAAGACCTTGACCTCCTGAACAACTTTGCCTTAGACAGTAACTTGCTTTCTGATCAGGATCTCGAGGTATAGCATATGCGAGAAGTGTACATGTATAATAACACCACGTGGGGAGAAAATTCTTAACTACTGTCTACCAGCCAAAAAGTCTTAACCCCCTAAACAACTTTGCCGAAGACAGCAACTTTCTAGCTGATCAAGATCTCGAGCTATTGAATATGAAAGAAAAGCACGTATATACTAGCGCTGCATAGTGAGAAAATTCTGAATTATTGTCACCCAACAACAATATCTTGACTTCCTGAAAAACTATGCCGAAGACAGTACCTTTCTATCTGGTCCAGAACTCGAGATATTTTATATGAGAATTTCACGTGTATATTAGCGCCACGTGGTGAGCAAATTCTGAACTATTGAGCACCACGCAATAGACTTTGACCTCCTGAAAAACTTTGTGAAAGACAGTATCTTCCTATCTGATCAGGATCACATGCGAGAACATTTTTCCAGCGCTACGTTGTGAGAAAATTCTGAACTACTGTCCGCCAGCGACAAGGCTATGATCTCCTGAACAACTTTGTCGGAGGCAGTAACTTTCTATCTGGTCAGGATCTCGATATATTCCATGTTGTAATCAATTAAGTCAAATCCCACGTAGTATGGTTACAGTTTACGCGGTTTCCATTCACATTTTCCCTACTATCCGCATTTTTAGGTGTTTACTGTAATCAAAGTTTAGCTTGTTTAGATCAAAACAAATTTTTAAGGAATACTCGTTTCAGATTGGTAACTCAGCAACGAAATGGCAATGGAAAACTCATGTGTGTTGTACAAAGTACAACAGCGCGAGTAACGGAGGGTTAAAAGAATTACAGTAATAGTTACGCACTGGAAGTAGAGACAGAATCTAGCAGTGTTATGGTAAGTTCCTGGAAATATCAGTTTCATAGAATTTATGTACAACACTTATTTCTTTAATTTTTTCAGTGTGAAATTTCTTCAAAATTCATATGGAATGGTCGATACGATGTGAACCGCTAGAAAATCAACAGGATACAGTGTACCCCAAGTAGCGATAATCTGAAATAAGTGTGATCCGGCCAACGGAAGAAAGGAAAAGCTTCACTGCTCTCGTTCGGGAACAGCAGCTTTTCATAAGATCCGTCGCTACGAAAAAATCGAATAGGTTACTGATCCGTAACTTTCCGTTCCAGCGCTTGGAACGTGGAATTTACTAGGCATTCAAAAACTGAGCCACGCTTTCAAATCTCGATCGTGGTGGTCCTTCCTGCAGAATCAGCGTAGATTATTTAAAACATCAATTTGCATACTCTCCACTCCAAGCGGGTTACAGTGATGTTAAAATATGCATTGCTTTGAAGTTATTGATGTCCATATTATTTTAAAATTTATTTAATATATGGAAATAAATCTAAAATTAAAAAAATGTACGATGAAATCATTCGAAATTGCCCGAAGAAAAACGACTCCCGAATAAACAATCCATAACCTCAAAAAAAAAGCAACTATGAAAAAAAAAATAACATGACGTTGAAATTTACATCGCAACAAAACACAACATGTAATTTTAAAAACTAATGTAAAAATATGTTATTTGTAATGGAACCTTTTTGTTACAGGTAAACGTAACGCCTGCGTTATGGTGTACCAGCAGTGGTGTACGGAGAAGGCTTGTTTCGTATAAATAAATGTCATACCTTTTAGGTTTTAAAAGAAATCCAGAATTGCCGTCGATTTATTTCGGTTTTAGTTTTATATCAGTTACAACGAGTATCTTAAATCTATGTATTGAGGAACGTGGATTAGCGTTCGGTAAAATGTTAACCAATCAGAAGTTAGCATTCTGATCGGTACATAATCGATTCTAGCATTTAGATGGATGGTGTATGGAGGGGATGATAGAAAGATAGAGAATGTAAACATAGAGAGAGTGAGTGCCCTAGCGCGAGTGACTTGTCATAGTCGCTTGCGCTATTTTTTCAAAAGATTCTTTGCTTTTTGACATACTGTATGTAACTTGAATTTCAGCTCCGAGAGATACGACTCATGATTGTAAATTGGCTCAACTGTAGGGTTATTTGTAAATTGACTTGGTAGATTAGCTTGTTTTCCGAAAATTAACTCAAACGGTGTGAATGAATGCTCTGAATGTGGAGTAGTGTTGTAACAAAAGGTATAAAAACTTAGCCATGAGTCCCAATCGTCATGTTGATCATTAATGAAATGTCTAAGATATTCATTAAGACAACGATGATTGCGCTCAAGACTGCCTATTGTTTGTGGGTGGTAGGCTGTTGAAAACTTTTGTTGTATCGATAGTAAATTGCTTATGTCGTTGAAAATTTCATTTTTATACTCTGTTCCTAAATCAGATTTTATAACTGATGGACATCCGTAAATGAGAAAACAGTTTTCTACCAATGCTCTTGCTAAAGTCTTAGCTTGTTTATCTTGTAGTGGTACTACTGCTACATATTTAGATAAGTCACATTGAATTGTCAATGCGTATCTATTTCCTTTGTTTGACCTTGTAAACGGTCCAATTGTGTCGATTGAAATTACATCGAAACATTTAATTGGTGTCGTAGTTTTAGTATAAGTTTCATTTGTTTTAATTTTATGTTTATTTTGTATACACTTATTACAATTTTTTATGTAATTAGAAATAGAGTTTTTTATATTAAACCAATAATATTTTGACCTTAATTTTTTAAGTAATCTATTAGTACCAACGTGACCTCCCGTAGGTGTGTCGTGGTTTTCAGATATCAATTTTTGTATCATTTCTCCATTTTTAATTATTTGTACCGGTACATATATTACGATTTGCAAATTTTTCAATTCATTGTTACACGCTTGCTTAAATACCTCTAATGGTATCATCGTGAACAGTTTATCATCTCTTTTTATTGCAAGTGATTTTATTTTCATTTTCACTGCCATTTCATTTATGACCTGCAGGCATTTTGTTACATCTTGTAGCAGGTTGAGCCTACATGGATCGATCGAACAGACTTCCTTTGGAGAAGGGCTTTCTTTGATATGCGGTATCCAAACTATGGTAGACTCTAAACAGAGTATCTACCAGTGAGGACCGCAGTGAAGAGAGTTTGACTGCTGATCGATAATTGTCCCGTATATTATGAAATATTTGGTTTATATAGCATTTACATGTTCTTGCTTATCCTAGTTAGTCTACATGTAAGAACGAGACGACTGGAGTGCCGATACCCAAAATATGCATCTTTGCCAGGTCTGCATTTTTGGTGACTTGGTGGTCCTACCCGACTGCGCAACATGACACCTTGCGTTGGCACTTCGGTATAGGCCTCACGCGGGGAGAGGAAAGTGGAAATGAAATAACTCTAACGCTGTGGCGCAATCGCCGCATATGGTTGCAATTGCATTCTATGTAATTTGAATCTATGAACTTTGTTCGGATTGAAGTTAATGACTTTGTTTGTTTACGATATGGTTATTGTCGTGGTTATTTGTAGGGATGCACATGACAATCTACTTCACCATTAATATAGAATAAATGCGCATGTGCGATTATTCTTTTCAAGTTTTTCGTAAGTAACTGTATATTAACTTTATCGTTTTGTATGTCGAATATAATTTTAGGCAAATTAAATGCTTCTAAATTGTTTACTGATTCATAAACTCTGAGGTGATCAATCTCAGGTGTAAATGAATTAGTGTGAGTCAAATATTGGTGTGGGTTTACACCCTTTTTAGTCATAGATCTTGTTTGAACTTGTAAAATGGAAAGATTTTTAAGTTCATCAGAGTCAATAATAACACGTGAAAGTGCGTCGGCGCCAACGTTTTCCTTACCTTTGACATGTTCTATATCAAAACTGAATTCCTCTAAATCCACTCTCATTCTTGTTAATCTTGATGAGGGGTCTTTCATTGAAAATAGGTATATAAGTGGACGATGGTTAGTTTTGACTGTAAATCGTCTACCATATAAATACGGTCTAAAATAAGTGATAGCCCAATGAATGGCTATCAGCTCTTGTTCTATCGTTGATTTTTTTTTCCTCGCCTTTAGTGAATGCTTTACTGGCATATGCAATTGGCATTTCTAAACTGTCATGAATTTGTGTAAGTACCGCTCCGCATGCAATTTTTGAAGCGTCTGTACTCAATATAAATTTTTTAGTGAAATCAGGAAATTTTAGTATTTGAGGAGATAATAATTTGTATTTTAAATTCAAAAATGAATTTTGACAGTCTTTAGTCCATTCAAATTTGGAATTTTTCTTCAGCATTGCATTCAGTGGACTTGTAATTTCTGAAAAATATGGTATAAATCTTCTGTAATAATTGCAAAATGCAACGAATCTTCTGACGTCGTCTGCATTTTTAGGAGTTGGGTAATTTTGAATTGCTTGATACTTTGATTTGTCCGGTTGTATACCCATTGAACTTAAATGATGTCCTAAATAGGTAACATCAGAACAAAAAAAAATTGCATTTTGAAGGATTTAACTTGAGGTTATATTTAGCAAGTTGTTTAAAAACATGTTCTAAATTTATGAGATGATGATTTATTGAACAACCTATTACAATAATATCATCTATATACAAAAATGCACATTCCGGAGGAAGACCACTTAGTGCTATAGTCATCATCCTCTGGAAACTGTTTGGGGAAATTGATAGACCAAAAGGTAGTCTATTAAATTCATAATGACCATGATTTGTTGAAAAAGCTGTAAATTGCTTTGAACTATCATCTAGTTCAATTTGATGAAATCCTGACGCTAAATCGAGCGTAGAAAAATATTTAGCTCTTCCTAGCTGGTCAAGGATTTCGTCAATTCGTGGAAGTGGAAATTTGTCTGCAATTATTTTCTTGTTTAGTTGCCTAAAATCAACAACTAAACGCCATTTTTTATCTCCTGTGGAAGACTTTTTTGGAACTAGTAGAATAGGTGAATTGTACGGTGATATCGAATGTTGTATAATATTTTCATTTAACATCTTGTTAACTTGTGCATCTATTTCAGTTTTATGAACTTCTGGAGTTCTGTAGTTTTTAATATAAACCGGTGTAGGATCATCTAAATTAATTTGTTGTTTATAAAAATTATTGCATGTTAAAGTATCTGTTTTCAAAGCAAATAAATGGTTATATTTTTCGCATAAATTAAGCAATTTTGGCTTAATATATGTTAAAACAGTTGTTGATTTCTGTTATTTATAGAATCCTCGTTAAAGCTGAATATATCGTAATTTTCTAAAGGTATACATTTGTAGGATAAATTTTTGTTGACTTTTGCTGTAACATTAGTTGTATTTATGAATTTAACTATTGAACTATCTGAATTTACTATTGTATTAGCATTGAACACACCTGGAATCAATTCATCAGATGGAAGTAGATAGTTACCTTGTGGAAAATCTAATTTGATTTGTCGGAAGATTTCACATCTGGGTGGCAGAATAATTTCTCCTTCTAAATTATCTTCAATTAAAATTTCAACTGCTTCGTTTTTTATAAAACAAGTTAATGTCCAAGTATCATAATTAACAATACAATGATATTTGGTGAGAAAATCTCTACCTAAAATACCGTCGGTAGGGATTGGAAAACTTTCATCGACGATTTGAAATTTATGATTAATTACAGAATCGTTTGAGAGTTGTATATCGGTTATGGACGTACCAAGTGTTTGAATTGCATTGTTATTGATTCCTGTTAATAAACATTTTTCATCAGTTTTAACAAATTTGGTTGAAATCATTTTAGAAACTTTAAATATTTAAATTTCGGCTCCTGAATCAATTAATAATGTACATAAAGAATTGCAAAATTTTAGTTTAAAAATTACAAAATTTGAAAAATTTGCTTGAATTTTGAATATATTTTTTACTGTCTTTGTTGACGAATTGTTGGTGTTGTTGTTTGATTCTGATAAAATATTTGCTGTGGTAGTGGTTGTTGTTGGCTTGAAATGGGTTGGTGAAACCCCAACGTCATATGTGGGTTTTGAATTGTTTGCACATCGTAATCTTGTCTCCTAGTTTGCTGTGGAATTTCAGAATTGCCAGTAGCATAGTAAACTCTGGAATTATTATTATTATGGAAGTTTCCACGGCTGTTGCCTCTGGTGTAGTTATTTTGATTATTTTGATCATTTTGGTTATTTTGATAATTTGGACGATAATTTTGTTGAAAATTATTGCGTCCTCTGAAATTTCTACCGTTTCCACGTTGACTGCTTTGTCCTTGGTAGTGGTTATTTCTGTTTGATTGAAAGTAATTTCTGCGATTTTGAAAATTGTTTCTGGGGGCTTGTCCTCTGCTGCTGTAATGTAGAACTTGAGACGAATTTTCGAACGACCCTGAATTTTCATTAAGTTTTTGGATCGCTTCCTGAATTGTACTGAATGATCCAGCTTTCAGTATTATTTTGGCTTCCAAACTGTTGACATTGTTGATGAGAGCATCAACACCTGCCTTAGTAGACATTGTTTTTGCGATGTTCTCTGGGATCTGCTGTTCCAAGTAGATTCCTTTTAATTTTGTTGTTAAATTTTCGATTTCTTTGCAAAAACTAGTTATTTCGCCTTTATTTTTGATTGCCTTAATTTTAGCCAATATGTTGTCAGGTGTCGATTTTTCCTCGCACCTGTTCTTAACATCATCAATTAAAGCTTGTATTGTTGCACAATTTTCCGGTAAGCCAACTCTAGCTTTACTCGTTAATCGCGTTTTAATAAATCTCAATAACATTGGAAGGTGGTTTGCAGTAGTTAAATCTTTTAATAGATTTACTGCGTCTACAACCGCACACAAATTTTCTGGCGATCCATCATACGGTTGAAGTATGCTGGATGCCGTTTTAACATCAAACTGAGCCATTTTCGTTTCGTTGTTGCAATCGTTACTGAGTTTACGTTTTATAATTTCTGTTATTTCATGAATCGCTTCTCTTGATGCTTTTATGAAAAAATCTAATTGTTTTATGGGAATATTTGATTCCTTACTAATCAAAGTTTCTTGTATGTCGTTGAATAATGCTGTCGCAAATTCTAATTTTGCTTGTATCGTCTCTCTTTTATATACTGTATTGATTGATTTTTTTAAATTATCAGATAATTTTACTAAGGTAACAACATATATTTCAAGTTGTTCTAACATTAATAAAAATATTAATGTAATTAGTTTATCGTATAATCTTATAATTACATCTCAAATTTTAAATATAAATGTTTGTATCGTTAATCGTCGTACCTTTCATCCACTCGTCATTTGCCGTCCTGTGTTGAAGCTTTTTATTCGGTTACGTCTTCTCTCAGTATTCTCGTCCTTCGTAGACCCGCCTATCGGCCTCAGATAGTGTGCTCGCCTGCAGTTGATTGTTGGTAAATACCACTTTTAATTTTTCCTCATTTTCATTAACTTTTTCCACTTTTATTAAACGTTTTTTAGTTCGTTGTCGTTTTGTTTTGCTTTAAATTCGATGCAAACATCAGTGTAGGCATCGATTGACTCTTTTAAGCTATTCCAATCCATGCCTTGTTTCGGAACATAGGTCATGGTTCTATTGTATCTATTTCTGATGGGATTTATTCGGCGATATTCTCTGTATCCGTGATTGTCAATGAATTTTAACGCACTTATTTGGGCGTCAATTTGCGCCTTAATGTCTTCCCACGTTTCACTCATTTAACTAGAGTTCACACTTTAGAAACACACGAACTTTATTTGTCTTTATTTCACTGCACTTTACCTTATACGGTGTGAATTGTGGCTACTGATTTTGCCGCTTTCAGAGCTTGTGATTTGGAGTGACTCTTGTACATCTTGTACGCAGTGATCACCAATTGCATAATCACTATCACAAGTATAATTATGAGCAATTTATCATGCTCGTCATGTTTTTCACTGTGCACTGCAAGCTGATTTAAAACGTTCACTTGTGGGTCTCCAGAATTAGAAACACTCTTCGATTGTGTTTTACCCATTTTTAAGTTTTCACAGTCACTTTTTATCACTTCTTTTAAAAAAAATTTTCTTTAACTATTTTTCTAAATCTAGTTTGAACCTAGACTTAGACTGTCTACGGTCAGCCATGTACGGAGAAGGCTTGTTTCGTATAAATAAATGTCATACCTTTTAGGTTTTAAAAGAAATCCAGAATTGCCGTCGATTTATTTCGGTTTTAGTTTTATATCAGTTACAACGAGTATCTTAAATCTATGTATTGAGGAACGTGGATTAGCGTTCGGTAAAATGTTAACCAATCAGAAGTTAGCATTCTGATCGGTACATAATCGATTCTAGCATTTAGATGGATGGTGCATGGAGGGGATGATAGAAAGATAGAGAATGTAAACATAGAGAGAGTGAGTGCCTTAGCGCGAGTGACTTGTCATAGTCGCTTGCGCTATGCATTTCTCGAGAATGGAACTGTGTTAGCGGTGTGGTAATAGGACACTTTTTGTATGTTCTTCAGTTCTTAGCTTCAAGTGCTGTTGTGCTACTTGAGGTTTATTGCTTTGTATGAATGATTGGAACTGTCCGTGGGTACGGGTTAATATGTTGTAATTAGGATGGGAACATGGACTTGATGTTCTGGTGGGAAATGGTTGAGTTTAAAGAATGTGTTAGGAAATTTACGATGTGTTATGAAATGTAGGCTTTATGAGAAAGATTGTACTGTGAGAAAGTTTATGTGGGTAAGTTTGCTTACACCAGCTACGGCAACCAAAGTCATAGAATCGTGAACTTTGTTCTGAAATCATGATCTAGTACTGGTAAACGTGATTTATGTTCATGAGTTGCTCTTGATATCGTAAACCTATTCTCGAAAACGGGAACATGGTTCATGGACTGTACAATGTAAAAATTAAAATAACTTTCAAAATTTTAAATGTAGTGAGGAAGTGGAAGGAAAACCACTGAAGACTTGATGCAGATTTCATCCACATCTGGGGGCGACCTCTCACGCCAAAGTCACGAGTTCAAATCTCACCCCCGGACAAGTCACGAATGACCCAAGAGTGTTAAAGTGACTATAATAATAAAAAAAAAAAAAAAATCATCCACATCCCAAGCTGGCAGCAGGCATCTGTCCAGCAGATGAAATGGACACACTTTCAGCTCAACAAATCAACACAACCTTCGACTTCCATCGGAGCGGCGGGAGCAAGAACACGAGATGCGTTCGGGTATTCTTGTGTTCGGGGTTTACGGCAACTTTGATGACACGTCCTAGCCACTGACATTGTGCCGGACCACCATTCTGATGATACGGCTAAGCTGTATTCACTAATAATCAACACACTTTTATCGACAGGTTCGAGCACTCTGTAAGGATAAGTTCAAAAACTACAAGGAGCAGCCTTATGGGGTTGTACGCAATGGTGACGTAGGACTACGTGCTCTTAAATTTATAATAAATCTAATTTGTTAACAGCAGCAGGAGCTTGTGTTTTGTGTAGGAATATGAATTTGAGCGGGATTCTCTGTGTTTATGCTCTTTAGTATGAAGCGCTTGACATAGATGGCCCACAGAAACTCACGAAGAGTTACTGATTCCGATCAATAGCAGTGCGGTTTCTTCCTCCTTCTATGGATGCTCATGTGGGCTGCAGCTCGATGCTTGCAGGCAGCCTTTCGTTGTGTCCTGGAGAACACCACCACTCACCACGCGGTGATAGAATAAACACCGTTTGGTGAGACCGGATACAATTCTACTTTGAAATCTGTGTTAGGGAAATCGCTTTTCGCAGGCAATCGGTGATAATTTTAACTATCATAGCAACAGTTGCACATTCGTGCAATTATTAATAGTGACATTTTGAAAAATGATAAAGTCTTAAAATTAACAGATGCGTAGAAATATATCTGATCGATTGGTGATAAAATTATTGAAATTGGTCCAGGGGCAGCTGAGTTATTAACGTTCAAAATCTTTCATAATTTTGTTACATGTTCCATTTTTGGTTTTCACAAAGTGTCATCCCATATAGAAATCACAGACGTAGTCCTACGTCAAAACAACTGAAAATAACAGCTGTAGTTTTGCATGTGATCCAAGTTCTGGAGATTTCTACAACGAAAATCACACTTATCAGTTCTTGATTTTATTTTGTGTTTCCTGCAGCGTTACGAATTGGTTAGTTACGCTGAACGGTCGTGAACTAAGTTCAAAGATTTGGAATTTATTTCATGAAAATGTGATTTACTCGAGCACGTTTGGGGCAACTAAGTCATGAATTCAAATGAACCAACACATACGTTTTGTCAGCAATCTTAGTTTGCAAATGTTGTCCAATTCTTATTTTATTGCTGTTTTAAAATCTGGTAAAACTAAAAAAAAACTTCATTCAGCAAAGATTATTCCTTCCATTAAGTTTTATGCTCCACCATTTGACATCAAGTGTATAGTCACTGGAATTCCTTCGTACCACGATAATGAAGCAAACTTTTCCATTTGGTTCGCAAAAAGCAAAAAGCCGCCACAATCGCCTAACGCAATTTTCAAACACAACATTAAGAAGTATACAACTGCTTGCAGGCAGTGGAAAGTTCCCAGAACAAAGTCGCTTCAAATGTAGGCCGGGTGGAGGAAAATCATCATCATAACGACGAAGCGTCGCGGCGGGTGACTAAATTATGCAAACGATCCCGCACTTGGCAGCTTTTGCCTCCTCCCATCGCTGCGTTGATGCTGTCAAACCGCAAAAGCGCCACCAACTATCGCCGCGAAAGTGTCGCATAGGTACCTACAGAGGGGGAAAAGGTAGGATTTCCTTTGTCGATTACTCCAACTTACAAAGGACCGACCGCAGAGCGTGAGATTGAACATTGTGGTAGCAAGAAAAAAGCAAACTAAAATGGATTCCCCGGGATTATCGTGATCATCATCGCCGCCACCACAACGCGTATAGTGGTACCGGATGTCAAAGATAAGTGCGATTATTGTCGCACACCTGGTGACAAAGTTTTCCACAGCCTACTAACCAGCTTATTTGGGTGGTTTCCCTCCCTGGAGACGCGTGCGACAGTTTGAAAGTTGTCGCTCTGCTCAATTTGTTGTAATTGAGTTTGGTGAGTAGGAAGGAATTATGCCGGAACTTTCAGCATTGATTGGCGTTATTCAGTTTATGAAATAGAGATATAATTCTGGGATTCCTTAGAATCTGCGACAAATTTTACAAAACACTGCAGTATAAATCATTACTCGAAAGGGACGAAAATCCCTTATTCAAATGGGCCTCTTATCCAATTTGTGATTTCGGAAAATTTGCAAATGACCTAACATTACTGAATATTTCATGATCATGAGCACGCTTTCTCTCTCTCGAAAAAAAAAGAACGGCCACTTGAGCCAACTGCTCATTTGGCAAAAGTTCCGCATCCTGCATTTAATTTGCCATCCTTTCCGACCACATCGTGTAGTAAAACTGTGAACCGTAGGCAGCTTCCGAAGGCACTCCAAAGTAAAAAAAAATCCACCCGGATGAAACAAAGACCAAAAATTATATCCCGCTCAAATGATCCCTTAATTTAGGACCACTTGAAAAGCGAGAAAGCGAATGGCAGCCCGCAATAACCGTTCAGCCAGAAAAGCGGAGATAATTATACCTAGCTTGCGAGCGAAAGCAGCATACATTTTGTATTCAGAACGTGAAGCAGCCCATTTTAACCCATTTCGTCCGCCGCGATTTTCCGCACACAGTTCAGTCCGTGGAAAGCAGCAGCAAGGGTGAAGATTTATTCCGGACACACTGACTGCGAACTGGCTCGGTACGGCGATATAGCTCAAGCAATGTCGTATAACCAAGCTGTCCTGATCTGAATGCGGCAAACTAAAACAGCAGAAAACACAAATAAAACATAAACCATGCCACGTCGTCGACGTCTGCGTTTCCTGGTCTGCACCCTGGCTGTCTTCAGTTGGCCGTACCTGCTGCTTAGCCGGAAGCCGGTTTTCGAGGTATTATTTGCTAAAAGTGACCCCCACACCGCCCGGGAGTGTGGTCAAGATTGCAGATGATTCTGGCGGGATTTAAGCGTGAAATTTTCATGATAAAGGTTTAATTGGAATCGGTATCAGGTGGCATAATTTTAGATAAATTACTTTTTATAATGATGGCATGTTTTAATTACTGTAGGATCGTGGAGCTACGTGGTATGAAAGTTAGGTGATGGGATTTCTATACATTCTATAACCCAGTTTTCAATTCTGCCTCTATTATCAACACTTGGAACCAGGATTCTTCCACCTTTATGCTGGACCGGATCTCGATAATCCTGTCCGCAGGATTAAAGTAGCACCCAGCAAGGTTTATGCTTCCGGAAAGATGAAGTGATTGCGAGAAAATTAATTTGTACTCCTTTCGAGTACCAACTAGCAACCCTCCATAGTTTGTTCATAAATTTTAAGTCAATATTTGCGTTTGAGATTGAACTGGCTCTAGACGGAAAATGAGAAAATGAGCCATCACTGTGCATGACCATCCGAGCGGCTGCAAATGACACCAACCAACGGGTATTATTCCGGGTCATTTAACTCTCCACTTCAAGAATCCGTTCACTGGCAAACGAACCGCTCCTGGATGGGAGAACTTATTTTTCGACTGAATAAATGAACAATTCTTAAACAATTCCTCGCAAATCCGACCACCCAAACCATCCGACGACGACGGCATTGGTGCTGGTATGGAATCCCACTCTCGCACATACTCGGGAAGCACACCTGGAAGCCCATCGTTTTGCTTCTTGCCAGCACGGACTGATATTAAAAGTGCCTGTTTATTTGCTTGGCTCTGGCTGGCGGAACAAGGCAGCCACCGGAATACACTTCCAATAGCAGGCAGCAGCAGGAGAAATAATCCCGCTTTCGTTCTTGGGAACGTTCCGACGAAGAGTAAATACTGGCTAAAGTTCGGTCTTGAGCTCCAAAAGCAGCGTAGTGGCGGCAGCGTGGATCCAGAAGCCAAAAATCCAAAAGAATCACAGTTTCAAATGTTCGGAGGGACGACGAGCAGTTGGTTTTCCAGCACCACGACGCGGATAAGGTAAATATTGTGTTGCTTGTGGCGGTGGCGGCAAGGGAAAGAAGGGGGAGGGTTGGAGCCCGCCAGCGTGCTTGAAATGATGGAATTCTTGTGGCTGGTTTATTTGGTGGATGTTTCCCGGAACTGCTTGTTTGTTTACTCTTTTGAGAAATGTGGAATATTTCTACCATGCACTTGAGGTTCGTCAAATTGGAAAGCTTTGTCTTAATCATACCTAATTGTACGGTTTAACGAGCAATTTAAGCAATTACTGTTATTCTTTGAGAAAGGATCATTGAGGCGGTTGATCTTGTTTTACGGAACTTGTAAAAACTATGGTGGATTGAATATCTTCTTCTTATTCTTCTTCTTCTTCTTCGTATTTCAAGATTATAGCTTATGGCATATTAGCTTATTGCGTGCTCTCAACTTAGTGTTCCAGATGCACTTCCACAGTTATTAATTGAGAGCTTTCGATGCCTACTACCATTTTTGCATTAGTATAATTGTGTGGCAAGTACAATCATACTCTATTATGCCCAGGGAGTCGAAAAATTTTCCAACCCGAAAAATTCCTAGACCGGACCGGGAATCGAACCCAGTCACCTCCAGCATGGCCTTGCTTTGTAGCTGCGCCTTTCATTTCTATACTGATGGTACACTTTGTGAAAACCGAAAATGGAACATGAAACAAAATTATGAAAGATTTTGAACATTAATAACTCAGCTGCTCCTGGACCAATTTCAATAATTTTATCATCAATCGATCAGAAATATTCCTACGCATCTATAGCAATGCTTGATTGATGAACGAGAAGCTATTGAAATAGTGGTAATGTCAAGCATTGTCCAATGTACAAATAAGAAGGAATAATTTTATCACTGTTAAACTTTCTTCCCAAACCCAGTCCTCATAATCGAGTACCACTTGGTTGCACATCATTCTGCTTTAACCTGAATAGATATAAAGCAGCGCTGATGTATGGTAACAGCTCATTTTCGCTTCGGACGGCCGTTCACGTTAAAACGACCAAAATTAGAGCAAACTGAGTCAGCGTTGTGAGATACACAGATTTATCGGTAGCTACAGATAACCCTAATAAACAAATACCATAAATGAACTGTATCCCGGATGGGAAAACTATCCCACAAGTGGTTTGGATGATAACCCGAACACGTCGTTAAGCTCTTTTTTATGGCTATTTTTACCCCTGGGGAGACTTGGTTTCTTGAAACCCAAAACGTATTGTGCTAGGCATCTTCCCACGCAATAAATCATAAGCTAGAAAGAGCATTTCCATTTCAAGATAGCATACGCAACCATCAATGCAATTCATTATCATACCCTCTTGACACACATTTTCAACGGACAGTAAAACATGTACGATGTGCACATGTTTTTGCTGACTCAAATTAGTTACCGGGTGGCCTTGCGCTGCAGGGCCAAACAGTAGAAACAAAACACCAAACAACTGCATCGATGGGCGCGCAAGGATAAAACACCAAATTACAATATTTGTCAACACTTCTGTCCCAGACGTCTGTTTCATTCTCTTTCCTACACATTAGTTAATAGCAAAACCCAAGTGTAAACCAATGTAACATCATGCTATAAAAACCCAAGGATTTTGAAATAACCGGCAGTCTTTTTACGACTGAACAATCAGCAGCTTCTCAAAGCGATCCCCATTCGAGGACACCGCTCACTGAAGAAAGTCCCCTGATCCAAAAGCGATTCCAGGTCCTTGCGACTGGTGAACACCGCTAACTTGGAGAGTAAATGTCTCCCGGGCTAATCGGGAGTTGTGTTTAACGAATGGTAAATCGTAATCGGGAGTAGTGTTTAACGAATGGTAAATCGTTATCTGATAGTATTTTTTTAGACAAGTTACAACAATCGTTTATCTAGACTAGACCTGTGCGCCGCCGCGCCTCGCCGCTGCCACCGACGATATTTATACGCCGCCGCTGAAGATGAAAATAAGCCGGCGCGCCGCCGAAGTAAAATCTGCCACGCCGCCGAATAAATTTATGTCACGCCGATGAAAAATTCGTAGCACCTTTTAGGTAAAATGCATCTTGAACGCGTTGAAATTAGCGTGTAGTGCAGCGATTATCATTTAGTTTTTTTTGACGTTTGTTCGCACTTTCTCGATCTAGCACACAATAATGAATCACTCAGGTCGGATTTACATAAAGATGAATAAGTGAATAAAGGGTGTCCCAGAATGTCTAAGCACGACTTTCGAACACCCTTGTTTGTTTCAGATGCCGTTTAAACAGCTGATTATCACGCTGAATCATTATTTACATTTCGACCAACAGTTTCGTGTATCGTAAGTTGCAGTTCTTTACATTTCCGTGACAATGCGAAGCATTTCTCTGGAAAAGCGCAAACAGATCGTGCACAAATGGTGAACTATACCTATTTTCTTTTAAATATCATTATTAAGGAGACTTTCAGCCCAATCTCCAACACTTCTCTGAGTAAATTAGTGAAATTGGAAGGTGTAAGCATCGGAGCCGTTCGAAACGCAATTCGGAAGTATGGTGATGAAGCAACTTTCCAGAACAAGCAAAAACCTGGAGGTAAACCGAACCCTGCTGACCAAAATCTGAACCGGAAAATCGTGCAAGCTTTCACTCGCAAGAAAAGGGCTTCGGTTCGAGACGTTACTAGAAAAGTGGGATCCTTGAAAAGCAACGTCCAGTGGGCCAAGGCAAGAATGGGTCTAAAGACGTTTAAGAAGCAGAAGAAGCCAAAACGAAGGTAAAAACAAGCCGCATCCGTCAAACCGAGGGCTCGGAAGCAGGGTGGCCAGATTGTTTTTTTTTTCATTATCGGTAGCTTCTCAAAACTTGTATCGGTAGTTATCTGTAGACTGTCTGAAGAAGGCTTTCCCGATACTTGAAACCGTTGTTTGTGGAGAGGGGGGGGGAGGGGGTTTAACTATCTTTCAGTTCTTCTGCTTTAAACGTGTTGAAATCAAAATGAATATTTTTCAAGATTACTAAAAATCTGTGATTCTCGGTAGGAAAAGTGAAAAATCGGTAGTTTTTAACCTTTTGTCTGTGAATCGGTAGTCATATCGAAAATCAATAGGTCCGGCCACCCTGCTCGGAAGTTTTAGAGTTTTTTGACGTTTAATCGCCGCACACTACTACACCATTTAAATCGAAGGAGTACGAGCAAGAGGGAAACAGATTAGTGGTAAAACAAACCGTTCATCCATCCATTCATAGAGAAAGACTATTAAACGTCAAAAAGGTTTATACGACCAGTTGCTGTGCGAAAAATCGGTGTTCGAGATTATGGACGTTGTATCATACGTTAAATATGATTACAAAACTCTTCCTAGTGATCAGTACTACACCGTTCGTGATGGCCGAAGTGTTGACGACGCGGATAAGTCGATTTTTTTCCGAAAAGAAGGAGAAGGGTCTGTGCCAAGGGGCACGAACGGAAGCTTGACGTAGAACCGCTAGTGGACGGAACAAATTTGAACATTTAGTTCTTTTATTTAATGAATCATCAATTATCTTAACTCTTTCCGTTTTTTATTTGTATCAAATTTGTAGTACTTATTTCAAATAGAAAGTTGATGAAGAGAATCAAAGAGACTGTCAACTTGAGTATTTTCGATTCATCTACCCGATTTTAAAAGGTGTATTTTGATTTTTTTGATATTTATGAATTTTTAAGATTTGTGCATTTTGGTGTTAAAGTGTATTCAATTCACCCCTCACAGGATTTCCTTCCGAATTATATGAATGGGGCGGGGCGGAAAGTATCGTTTGTGCAGAATATGTAAAAAAGGAGGGACTTCGAGAGATTGAACTCGTTAAAGCTAATTTTCTCACAAATTTGATTTTATTGGCTTTCTGGGGACTAAATATACACCCAAAGCGAATTATTCCCACTTCTCTCAAATTCTATTGGATTTTTAACACTTCCTACCAGCGTGTTCTGGAAAATTGTCGGACGATGATTAATCTCACCAATACATTCGGGCCTACAATTCCACACCTTCTATAGAGACCAGGATGAGTCTTGATAGCTAGCTGCTTGCGGGAACTGATGACCTTGACAAATGTCCAAATAATACTCTTAACAAATTTATAGTGGTCCTGAAAAGGACCATTTTGTAGTGATGGTTGAGTAATGCTTAGCTGAGCACGCTGCTTGCAGGCAGCTTTTCGTTGTTGTTGTTGTTGTTGAAAGCACTCCTGCTGCTACTGCTGCTGCTACTATTGCTGCTGCTGGACTGGACACCACCACTTACGGTGATTGAATGAGCACCGTTCAGTGGGACCGCATCAAATTCGATTTTTAGGTCTGTGTTAGGGAATGCGCTGTTTTCAAACATTCGGTGTTAATTTTGATCACCATTGCAACAGTTGGACATTTGGTATTTTTCAATAGTGACCTATTGAAAATTAACTAAGTGTTCATTTTAGCAGATTGGTAGATAAATTTCCAATCGTTTGGTTTGTTTAGAATTAAAATCTATCTACTATTGGTCGAAACCTGACCTCTTTTCGTAATGCTGTGCATTTTAGTTTTTTGAAATTGCGTGGGTTCTATAGATCCTGTGGAGATCTATCTAGCCTTGGTGTATGTGTTGGTAGAGGGAAAAATGTAAACTTCCTATGTAAGCGCCGATTGAAACAATTTTTTCGACGTCACTACAAGGGTGATTGATTAAACGAAAGAAACGAATCGTGCGGAATGAAAGCCGAGGAAAAACTAATTGTACCAATATATTCAGGCCTACAATTCCACACCTTCTATAGACAGGTTGAGCATTGATAGCTAGCTGCTTGTGGGAACTGATGACCTTGACCAATGTCCAAATAATACTCTTTAACAAATTAATTGATTAATTTAATAAATTAATTAATGGTTGAGTAATTCTGAGCTGGGTGTTCAACACGTATGAGGCTGTCGAGCTGTATATAGTTTGGAGCAAGGGTGACACGCTTGGCATAGATGACCGACCCGCAGCGACTCACGAAGAGCTTCTGATTCCGATCCATAGAATAGCAGTGCAGCTTCTTCCTCCTTTGATGGTTGCTTATGTGGGCTCTGCAGCTCGCTGCTTGCAAGCAGCCTTTCGTTGTTACTGGAGAACAATTTTCAACGCCACACGCCGAAAGCACTGCTACTGTTGCTACTGCTGCTACTAATTTCGACGACCGAACACCACCACACAGTGGTGTGGTCGTTGGGAGCGTGTGGTTCTCAGTATGGCGATGAGTGTGCAAAATATTGCGCAATTCCATCCTCCCTATTTGCACGCGCCCGAGGATCGGAGGCGAATGCCACTTCGACTTGTTTCGTCTACTTACTACTCTCTGACTGGCTGACTGACTCTCTGCTGGGGAAGCAGCATATGCAAGTAGGTAATTGGTGGATTTGTTAGTTAATTCGATGTTTTTGGACAATCTTGGACATTTGCCAGTTTTTCAATAGATTCTTGTTGAAAATCAACATTGTTATCGATGCGTAGCCATACTTCTGATCGATTGGTGATAAAATTATTGAAATTGGACCAGGGGCAGCTGAGTAATTAACGTTCAAAATCTTTCTTAATTTGTTACATGTTCCATTTTCGGTTTTCACAAAGTGTACCCCCATATAGAAATGAAAGACGTAGTCCTACGTCAAAAATGCTATGGGCAAGCCATTTGTGAGTGTGGTATGCTTTTCAAACCGTTTGTGACAACGGAGACAGTGACAACCGATGTTTAAGTGCGTGAGTGTTCAAACAAGTGTCTGTTACCCATGATCCGCAAACACGACGCCTCAGCACTGTTTTGGCAGGATTTGGCGTCGGTTCATTACTCCAAGGACACGATAGCGTGGTATAAAGCCAACAAAGTCCAATTCGTACCCAAGGAGATGAATCCACCAAACTGTCCCCAGGCCAGGCCAATCGAAATTTTTTGGATCCTGACCAAAGTAAAACTGGAAAACTGGGAAAAAGTATCCAAAGTTGTTGGACTGAAGCCACGTTTAACTGTAAGATAATACTATAGAGAACATGAAAACGAAATAAAAATCTATTTACTGTAAACAAAGTTACTTTATCGTTTTTTTTTTCAAATCGTGCTTAGACATTCTGCAACACCCTATATTACTTACAACACGTTGATATTTGAGCTTTTTTTAATCTCTTACAGGTCCAAGTTGTGCTTCAAATACATAAACCAAAAGTTGTATGACTACAATGCGTGTACATTCAAATATGTATCAGAGTAGTACAAGCATATCATTTATCGCTATTAACATATTAAAAACGTGTAATGCTCAATAAATGAAAGAATTCCTAGGGCCCATTAAAATGTTCCGTAATGGAACAGATTGCTTTTAAATACTATCCACCCGTACATAACGTACTTTTCTTATACTTAATAGAAGGGTTGTAACACTTTGCAATACGACTTCACCAACCAGCACTTGACATACTAAAAAAAATCCGCATGTACGGCCAATAATAACGACTCAAAATTGAGTAAGAGTTACTCATATTTGAGTTCAGTTATTTATTTATTGTTTTGTTAGGGAGTGAAGTAAAAACCACTCCGTGCATTATTTGAACTTTTGTGGTACCCGTATTTGCTGTTTGTATCATGAAAATCGACCACTATTTAACGAGTAGACAGCTAATTGCCTGGACACATCTTTTCCCAGTCCAGTATAATATGGTTTATAAAACCAACTACAGATTGAGGATTGCTTCTAATGCTTTTGATGGGGTGCTACGCAATGCAGGCTAGACGTTGAAGTTTTGCTAGTTTCCTCTGTGCAGTAGCCTCTTTTGATTTTGGTCACCACACTAACGAAGCATGAGAGTTAAGGTTACTCAAATTCACGAAATCGTAGGTCATTCATAGATTGAGTAAATTTTCCTACGCTTTTCCGAGGAAAACTTCATATGAAACTACATATGCGGAAAACTGGTTGTGGTTTTAATCTGTCTTCTAGTACACTTCTAACCTGTGTACAATTTTCTTAATTTTTCCCATATCTGAGAAGTTTTCCCCAGGAAAGTGTCGGAAAATTTACTCAAACTATGAGTGACCTACGTTTTAGCGATTTTCAGTAATCTGAAATCAAATATGGGTAGCATTTTTTGCCCTTGTGCGATTGGTTTGGAATGCATTTTTTTTTCTAAATCAGTTGGAATAAACTCACGCCGACCCACGCCGGCAGAAATTAACATATCACGCCGCCGCCGAAAATATTTTGATCGGCGCACAGGTCTAATCTAGACTGAAGGTAAAAATAATTGCTCTTATTTTGTATTTTTTGAGATCAGTTGCTAGTTTTTCACCATCTCGAACTTTTTTTAGCCTTTGTGAAAATGTTTAATAACTTTTGATCTTTTCAATCAAATTGTCACAGTAGACACCTCTGCAAAAGTAGAATCGATCGGTATCATTGGATTGGTAAGGTTTTATATTATTTTGGGATGTGGTTGATTTGATATTGAAAACTAAGTTCGGGGAGACTTGATCCCAGCAAGTAAACCTCAATTCTAGATGCTCAACAAATCGCACACTAGCGAATCAAACTTCGAAAAATCTTCTTTCATTTCTAGAAACCACTTGCGTCACGCATCATACTTTTGCAGGAAATCTTCTAAATCGTCATCAATCTTGTTTCTATCTACTCAGCGTGCGCGAAGGCTAGCCACAGCAAAACACAATTTTTCCTGCATTGTAGATAGAGTCACCCCCTAGTAACAAACGGTTTCAATCCGTTTGAATATATTTCATTTTACCACGAAAATCACGAAATCACTCTTTCCATATGGCATTCTTGCCTGTTGTTTGACATCCACACATGGTGAACCAAAAAAAGATGGTCACCCATAGAAAAATACCGTTGCGGCAGTAAGCGACAATCGCTTTGTTTACGTTGGGTGGCGACATCTTCTATTTGCAAGTGGGTACATGGTACTAAGGTGGGGCCTCCCTTAGCTCAGTCGGTAAGGGCACAGCTACAAAGCAAGACCATATTGAAGATGGCTGGGTTCGAATCCCGGTCCGGTTTTGGAATTTTTTTTTTGGACTTCCCTGGAAATAGAGTTTGATTGTACTTGCCATGGAACAGGCATCAAAAGCTCACAACTAATAACTGTGGAAGTGCATCTAGAAAACCAAGTTGAGAGTATGCAATAAGTTAATCTGCGATAAGCAATAAGCTTGACATGCGAAAAAGTAGTAAGTAAGTAAGTAAATAGTACCGTAAAACGGGTTATCTTTGATAATGGTAGCTTTAATAGTATTATGTAAAGATTAAATTTACTCTCTGCCTTTTTTTCCGAATTAGAAACATTGGTTCCATACTGTGGCTTAGGGCATTTCCCATGATATCACATATCATTTTTATAAAGTTTGTGTTGCATGTTTGTCTAACGTATTAAAAAACAATTTTCTTGCTTTTTGCCTGTTAAAAAAAAAGCACTCAAACCATCAGCTATGAAATGAATTTCTGATATAGCCATCACCAATTTAAGGTTGTCTTATTATTGCTTATGGTGTTCCTGATGATATACTCATTCAATATATCATATTTTTTAACTAAATTGTTGCAGATTCACGCATGTTTTTCTACAGTCATCGAGCATCATCAAAGTAACCCAAAATTAAGATACTGATGTTTGGTCACAAGACTAAAAAAATAGTGCATATGCAATAATTTTCGTTAAACATATTACTTACGAATTGACTCTAGAATCCTCAAAACTCGTTAAAAAAAAATTGAGAAACATTTATAGATGTAAAAAATATTTAGAAAATACTTTTAAAAAATAACAATGTTACCCCGTGTTACGTATAAATAAGTATAGACGAGTATAGAACTCACTGAACGATCAGTTCATATAAAACTGGAGAGTATAAGATTGATCTCTCTTCTCCTTGTCGCATGTTGTGGTACATGTGTACCTATATACCACTCTCGAATAGGTGTATAATATTGATAACAGCTATTGATAGGGATAGTAGTGGTGGATCTTCGTTATGAGAGTACTGTCGCATGTACAGCAGATCAGATCTAAAGTTCAGTTGTCTCCCGCATCTTGGTTGTGTCGGTCGCCGGTTAAACATAACATACAGTCCATACGCTTTGATTCGGTTTAGTGTTTCCTTTTTCACTTTCACAATAAAGTTCAGTGTCACTAAACGTTCTTTTAGCATTAATCCGAACGCACGCTAACTAGTTCGCGAGTGATCCGCACGGACGTTATCCGGCTAGTGAAGATTTAACATAACACCCCGTGTTACGGTATGTGTATTAAGCTAATCTGTCACCTTGTCGGGAGCTTGATTATTTTAAAATCAGAGGAGTCGGAGTCGATCGATTTAGAACTCACTCCAAATCCCTGTATTTCCGGACGACAATTGTCTTGATCATCTTGGCATAGAGTATTACTGCGCCTGCCATGTAAAAAAATATGTAAGCTTCAAAGGTTCTCAAATCAGCAAATGTTAAAGTGCTCAATGTTGAGGGCAGGCATTAAGTTCCAATTGAGATGTGCTTCACAAACCAAAACTCAGCTTACATCATCATCGTCTACGCTAAATGTGACCAACGAGTCAAGGACTAGAAAAAGAATAAGCGATAAGCAAATAGCACCAGCCCTTTCATTCATTGCTACGAAAAATTCTACCAACCCATCGAGCAAATATCCAAACAACGATATTCCCTCACGCTATTGGCTTGTTTGTTTGCAGCCAACAAACAACAGAAAATGGAAGCTGCCTTACTGCCACTTTCAATCTCGCCCCCTCCTCCCTTCCAATCATCCTCGTCATCACCACATGCGACTTTTGAGCTACAAAATATTTATGCTTACTCAGCTGCCAAGTTTCGACTGCTCCAGTTTCGAATCGAAGATGTTTTGCCAAAAACGAGATAAAAAAAAAGTTCTCCAACAACAGCAGGGGGTGAACCGGTGCGAGGCGACGTGGCGTACCTACGTAACTTGCAGCATCTCAAAATCAACAAACACACGTGGCGGGATGGTGGCATGCAAGGAAGTGTATCGAATTTTTCTGATACGACCACCTTTTTCTGAATGGAGCATGGGAGACTGGCGTCTTCTTTGAAATGGTTCTAGAAGAAAAAGCGGAAGTGAGGACTTGTTTGTTACTGCCACTTTGTCTTGAGCTACAGCTCCAGCTTTTGTCTGACGTCTACTTCGAAGGAGAAAAAGGATTGCCTTTTGCGCGATGCGTGTACAGGAGGAAACAGACGGCGTCCTCTAAAGTTTGTCCACAGGTTTTCCAAGAAGTGAACGAATGTTCACTATAGCTGATTGAAGTGGCAAAAATGATGTATGTCGAGGGTTTATCGAACTGAAGGGTGTAGCAAGGATTGATTATATGGTTAAAACCATATCGATATTATCGGTCATTAGACGATTAACTGAACATTTATTCGATTGGAAGATTGGTGTGACCTACGCTAGTCAGAAGAGTAGTACATATCAGTTTTCTTGATACCCTTGATACTAATTCAAACAAACAGGGAACGTCCAAAATTGAGAAAAGAAGATCCTGAGTAAGCATCAAATCATGACTCGAATGTCCCCTGATTGCACCCCTGAAAATGTTCATACTTTGCTTTCGGTTTTCCTCCAGCAAGTAACGGAAAATTGAAAAGATAACTTTCGTAGAATTAAGGTTGTTGGTAGAAACTTTCCCAGCAACAACGACATCGAAAACGTTCAATCAGTTGCGGGAAGAATGTGTCACTCAAATCAGAAATGCGTAGCTCCCCGAGCAGAAGCAAGGAAACATTCCACAACTCGATTTGCTCTATCGTTCTTGTTAGCAAAACTTCGCTCCACTTGTTTGGACTTGAAACTGTCTGTGACATGTCGTTTTTGAAACAATCTTCTTCCGCATAGCTTTTTGGGGGGTGGGTGATGTTCCGTTGTGCGTGTGTATGTTTGTGACATCGATCATTGAATTTTCAATCCCCGTGCTCAAAACTATGCTGCTATGGGATATTGATTGGAGCTACCCTCCTCAATCGGACGGAGAAGGAGACGGGGACGAAAGGAAAATCATCATTCATGCCAGTCACGCTCTATTTGACCTTCATTTCGCTGCTGACTTTGACAGCCGGCCGTAACTAGGTCTGATTTTGCTTTATTATTAAACTTTATCGTTCCCGTTTGGATATTCCCGCCTTCGTCACACACTTTGAGCTCTCAATTTATCGTCGAAAAATTGAGTTCCGTCGAACTAGAGTTTCCATGTAGGGACCGGGAAGCAGCCGGTAGTCAATGATAATGACTTTTCGTAAGGAGAATATTTTTTTACCATTTGGTGGTCCCTAAGGAAGGACAGACGAAAAAAAAAATGTTCAAATGTCTGCTACAGGAGAATGAAAGGAAGCATGGCAAAAAGTAGTGCCATAAAGCAATTTTCATGATTTATAGAAAAGTTAAAATAGCTCGATTATCTTTTGGCACGATATCACGAGCCCGCGGTAGTAGGTGGGTTGAGGGTGGTGGTGGCACTGGGGTGAATACAGTCTTTTTTTCCCGCAAAAGAAAAAAGTCGATGGTGTTCCGTGTTGGCGGATGTCGTTTATTTTCGCGTGCGAAAAGCAGTTTTCCGAAAATTAAATATTATCCATTATCGGTGATTACTTTTCCATTCGAACCCGGCAGCTGGCTTTGGTTCGCAAGGGGCACCCACCGCCATTGACTACCAAGCTACTGGAACTGGGGCGGGTGAGTTTCCTACAATTTGAATTCGAGTGTGTTTGTTCCGGGAGGAGGCGTCGTGATTTATGAATGGCTGTGTGGGAGATCAATTGCAAAAAAAGGAAATTTTGTGTTTACTGGCAGTAAATACGAGGTGATAGAAAAATTTACTGTCGCTGGGTTTCTTTGTTATGAGAGCGCTTCATATTTCATCAAAGTTTATGAGTGCAATTTAATGTGATGAAACCCGTAGCCGATATGAGTAAACTCGTTTAGATTGCCAACCTTAAATGGTGATCCATTATTGTTTGAGGTGTTATTGGTTAAATTCGTTCAATATTCCTATGTAATAAAATTGGCCACACCATATACCAAGTGAACAAAAAATGTATCCTCCTTCCCCTCCGTGGAAAAGTGAGGACATAATTTTTTACATGGCAGGCACAGTAATACTCTATGCCAAGATGATCAAGACATTTGTCGTCCAGAAATACAGGGCTTTGGAGTCAGTTCTAAATCTATCGATGCATATGCACTATTTTTTAGTCTTGTGACCGTATTTTGATTCGGGGTTACTTTGATAATGCTTGATGAATTTAGAAAAACATGAATATTGAATGAGTTTATAATCAGAAAGACCATAAGCAATTGACGATTCCATTTCATGCAGCGGCAGTCTGTCATTCATTTCGTTCAAACTCGGTATGAGTCCTGAGCTGAAAGCAAAGGCTCTTTCGAGTGCAACGTGGCCAAAGGGAATACTATTCCGTGAGTTCAAGGACAACAGGAATGTTACAAATTTTTGGAGCCCTTCTCGAACGCCAAATGCCAATTTATCCCCCAGCATGGAGTCACCCAATTACCCGGATCACCAAGACAACGCCATGACATAATAAGTGACAAATCCCATCGCTGTACAGAGCTCGTCAACCAACCTGTTCCTGAATGGCCGGTTTCGTCATTACCATCTTCTTTGACATATGTTTCACTTGTCTCTACCGAACTTCATCCAAACTCCAAACGCCAGTCCAGCAAATTCCATTTGGCTTTTCTTATCAGCCACAGTTAGGCAGCTTCGCGAAGTTGGCCTCATGGAAGCCCTTGTACCTCCCACCACAGTCGATCCATTCCAGCCAGCGTTCAGCAGTCGTCCCGGCCCTACGTGTGGGAGTAGTGCAGGGGTCTTCCAACTCGACAGCAAGTCAACTTCTGTTATCGATTCAACGACTCCTGATCCGCCCATTGCTTCCAGCCAATATTCGCCTGCACCATCAAGGCATCCTTCGCAAATTGCTCAGACTCTAGGACGTATTGAAACTATACCTGCTCCTTCAGACTTGCTGCTGTATTATCAGAACGTCGGTGGTATCAACTGTGATGTCAACGATTTTCGCGTAGCTACCTCGGATCTTTGCTACGACATCATTATTCTCACGGAGACATGGTTGGATTCACGCACGCTCTCTCGTCAGGTGTTCGGCGACGATTATGAAGTTTTCCGTTGCGATAGGAATGCTGCTAATAGTTGGAAAGTGGCTATACATTCTAGGTTTAGAGCGAGGTTACTAGAAAATAATGCTTGGACATGCTTAGAGCAGGTGTGGACGTCGATTAAACTGGGCGATCGTACCTTGTTTCTCTGTGCGGTTTACTTTCCTCCCGACCGTATACGGGAGCGTGACCTCATCGAAACCCATTGCCAATCGGTTTTCTCTGTTCTGGATACCGCCAAAGCAACCGATGAAGTTATTGTGTTTGGTGACTTCAATCTCCGTCACCGTCACCGTCAAACGCCTTTTCAACGTCTGATAACGTGGACTTGGATACAGCTTTGTTACTTCGGATGTTATTCATCACCCGCACTAGCTGGTGATTGGTGGGGTGCCCCTTTCTGAACCCAAACTGTTCCGAAAGGAGAATGTTATTTTCCTCGACAAACTTGAGCAAACGATTGAGAATGAGTTTCTCGAACAATTTGCTCAGCGCTGAAAGGAGGCTGATTGGACTGTAGCTTGAAGGCAATGTTGGATCCTTACCGGGCTTGCGGATTGGTATGATTTTTGCTACTTTCCAGTTGCTTGGAAAGTAGTGCAGTTCCAAGCATCTGGTGAAGATAGTGGTTAGAAGAGACTGCACTTTCATGCTGAGTCTCTTCAAGATCAAGTTGAATATACCGTCAAACCCGGGAGCCTTCATGTTCTTGGTGCATTTCAGCGCTGAGCAAATTTGTTGTACTGTAATCATATCCGCCGGAGGCACGACACAAGGGGAGGCATCTAGGTTTTGAACGCATTGCGCTACCTGATCATCGAGCGGAGTTTGGATAGTCGAGCCAAGCAAATGCGATGAAGCGACATGTTCGTCGATCACATTTGCTTTCTCCTGTGGGGTGATTAATAGCCGATCGTCATCATTTTTGACTCTGAGAGGTGCAACGGGTTTGAGATGAGTTTTCAGGACCTTGGGTACCTTCCAGAATGGTCTGGAGTTATCAGATTCTGGACAACACGCCCGAAACTTTAATTTCGGAGTGAGTCCATTCTGGAAGCAATCTGCCTGTTCAGATCGGCCATTTCACGATTTTTGCCCAGATATCCAGTCCTCTGAAATTGGCGTCTACGAACATTGCTCAGGCAAATCAAGAGTTGGATGCGGAAATCAATGGCAATAAACTTACCCCTCACAGGAACTCGTCGGACGCACACCTCGTCAGCCACGGTTATGGCTTGGTGGAGTCCCTCCAACGCTCGGTCGATGTCCTCCACGGTGTCGAGCAGTGGATTTTCATCGATGTTGCTGTCCACCATTCGTCCGTACTGCACCCAGTTGACATGGTAGTCTTTACGCAGGTAGCTTCTAGCAGGAACCACGTTGACACCGACTTCAGTCACCACCGGTTGGTGGTCGGAGCAGAGATCGTTGTGCGCCTCCGGCTTGGATAGTACGATGTTTGACAGGAAAAAGTCCAGGGTGGACGGATTTCCCGCCGGAGAGATAAAAGTTGGTTCGTCCGGAAACTGCACAGTGTGCGTGGTCGAACAATAGACATCTATTCCGGTTCCGCTGGTAGTTCCGCCAAGCTTCATGTAGGGCATTCAGATCGCCCCAAACGATGAATCGGGAGCTAGTACGGGTGATGGCAGTCAGGTCGTTCTTGAATTGAGTTCCTAGTCCATTGTTGGCGGTGCACTGGCGTGGGCAGTAAACAGCGATAAACCGGACGTTTCCAGTTGGTGATTCCACCTCCACACTAACGGCCTCGATGATAGAAGTGCGGACGTGGGGCAGAGTGCAGAACTTGATTCCCTTTCTGACGATGACCGCTACACCACCCCCCCCTGGAGCTGGTGCGATCAAGCCGAATAATGTTGTGGTCAGGCAACCAGAAGCTGTCGCCGGACTTTATATGGGTCTCGGTTAGAAGACCCACGTCGATGCTGTGCTTGCGGAGGAAGTCGGAAAGCTCAATCTCTTTTGCTCTTACAGAGCAAGCATTCCATGTGACGATAGTTAGCGGTTTATACGCCATACTGGATGATGAACTTACCGAGCACTTGGATCTGTTCGGGCTTATTGCGGCACTTACGAAGAGCACCGGACATGTTGACGAAAATTTCCATCAGTTCGTCTGCTGAGAACAGATCGGGGTTGTTGTTTTGCGCTGTTGGTTGTCTTCAGAATCCAGGGGGGATGGAGTGCTTTGGCCAGCAGAATCACCAGAAGTTGCTTGAGCGGAATGCACCCGCAAATTCGCTTGCCTTTGCTGAGGAGCACGAAGAGTCGGGAAATCCTCCGTCCTCCGTCCTGCTGGGACTTTGTACTTCTTGCGACCTGGTTGGTTGTTCGTTGCCGCCTGTTTTCGGATGCGTTTGAAGTCCTCGCGTTTGGAGCTCTGTCTGTCGGAACCTTGATGAGCACCATGTAACAGGTACGTGAAGCGTACGTTACTTTTCTTGTTTGTATATAGTATATTATTTAAACTGAATTATTAGGAAATAAGGATAGCTTTTAAATAAATAATTTGCAATATAACTTTAAAACAGTAAATCATCATTTGAATTGTTTACATGACTGCTAGAAAATTTGTCGAACAAACTTCACCTTTAAATAGGCAACACCTGGGACATGACGTTACGCATGCGACTCGCGAGGTCAAGGAGAGAAATACTCTTTTTTAACGGTCATAAAATTAGTCATTCGGATCTTGGTCCAAAGGTCATTTTCATTTCGTGTCCTTGGATTTGATGGGAAAGTGGGAAGGCGATGAAACTTGTAAGAGTGAGATGCATTTCAATCTGACGAACCATAATCGACAACTTTGCCAAAAGCGTTCGGGTGTGACACATTTCCTGTAATTAAATTCTCTAAAGGTATTTATCTGAGGACCCGAGACTTTCTCGTCCATTTGCCTGGAAACTCGATTAAGTTTCGGAAGTGTGGCCTTGCCTGTAACCACGGTGTTCGAAGTAGGGACAGTTTGAAAATTATAGAATCTTTCAAGTGCTAATTTACCGTGATTCTTTTCAGTTAGACTGATAGCCAAAAATCAGTAAGATACCTTTTTCGTAGCTAGGAAAGTTACAGTTGTGTGAAAGAAGAAAGGTAACAAATTCGTGTAGGAAAATGTGCGTGTCTTAATCGTAGTTGAACAGCCGTTCGACGGCTTTCTATCTCCAGTTTAGGAAACTACCCAACAAACAATTGACTATTGAAGAAACGACTTCTTGACGATTTTATTCCACTTCATGCTTAATAATACTTGTACTATTTTTAATAATAACTTCTGTTCAGGCTTTGTTCACACAAATCTGGAGAATTTATTCAACCACAAACATCGAAATATTTGGTGTTGAATAAGGTATGTCGAGAAGCTTTTATTCGACTTACAAAATTTGTAACAGAGGCTTATTTTATAAAATTTTTGATTATTCAGCGTTTATTAGACATCATTACTTCCTTAAACAGACGTTTGATTTTCATGTGAAATAATGTTTAATTAGACACTATTATACATTTATTAAACGATTAATTCAACTACGGGATAATTAATCCGAAAATAAGAACGCGGCAGAGCAGGTTTTTTGTTTCTCTCTCGTTAGTGATTGTTGTGTGTCATATTTACTTCTGTCAAAGCCGCACACATAGACCTAGAAAATTTATTACATACACACATGTCCGTTGGATGGGATTCGAACCATGACCTTCCGATCACCAGCCGCTTGCCTTGCCATCTGAGCTATCCTAGAATACATCAAATTGGCAGCTAAACAAGTATTAAAGGTTTAAATTTGAAAACCTATCAGCACTCCCAGTCGTAACTCTAGCTAATTCAAGGAGATGTGAGAATGATTAATTCATTCATAGTTGTTTAAGATGAGACCAACGTTACCTCTCCATCTCTCTAATTTCGATGGAAAGGATGCTATTCTTTTCAATACATCTATGAATTGGTTGTCGTGAGTGATACGATCTATGATTACGATTTAAATTAATTAGGCGTAGAAAATAAATAAAAAATGGGTTGAGGTTGGGATTGAACTCACGACCTTCAACTTGGAAAGCGGAAACGGTAACCACTATGCTACGAATTTCGTTTTGTTGTTAGCCTGAAGCAGTGTTGTGGAATATTGAATGAATACGCCGTTTGTAAAGCATTTACAAAGCATGAAATTATAACATGGACGCATAGTGGTATAAGAGCTATTTTGCTGACTGTATTCACCTTTATACAGCAATATTGTAAAGCAATGCAATGGAATCTAATAATGGAGCTAGAAAATAGTCATAAGACGTCTAATAAAGCATTTTATTAAATCAATTGAAAACAGTCGAATTAAAACGACAATGTATGCGCAAATTACACTTATTCAGTTTGTTATTAGATCAAACCTCTGGTTCTTAATCAGAAAGACAGTCAACGTCTATAAAGCTTTTAATAAGTAAATTAATCATATCAGAGCAAACGGCGGAATAAAGGCGCATCTATCGATCTCAATGAGCTTTTTTCAGCACATAATTCGTCATCTTTTTTTATTCAGCATTGTACACTGTTATACATCTTTTATACAATGTGTATGTTTATTTGTGACTTTGAATTGTTTGTTGGGTATTCCACCAACCGTCGCCACATTCTTCCGTCGGGTTCTCCTTTGCGCAAAGACCCTGGCCAATCGTCACCTCGGTCAGAAGGGGCCGCGCCGTCACCATCGCGCCCAAACCGAACGAGCATTCTCCCGGGATAATTTTCCCCCTGCTAGGTGGCTTGGGAATATAACGGCGCCGGTGGTGTAGTGGTAAGCGTGATTACCTCTCACCCCAGCAGGCCTGGGTTCAATCCCAGTCGGCACCGCCGGGATGTTCTGAGGCATAACATCTCTGATCACGCCTTCCTTCGGATGGGAAGTAAAGCCGTTGGTCCCCGGTTCATGAGTTGATTGGTCGATAGGTAGGGTCCAGGTGTGGGAGAGCTGCCTTCCTGGCACGTCGGTAGCATTGCAGCATTGGTGCTCAGCACGGAAAACAAGATCGACGGAAAAAACAAACCAAAGGAAAAAAAAAAGGTGGCTTGGGAAAGCCCTAGCAGCAGGCAATGCGCGCAGCAGTAAGAAGTACGACAACAGGCCTGTAAGTACAAAGAGCTCTTTTTTTATATTGTCCGTGTGCACATGAGGCCGACGACTGAGTAGCGTCGTCCTGAATGAACGCCTAGATCAATATCGGCGTCATCTACTCGCCTGCGGGCTATTGGCAAATCAAAGTTGGCTCTCGTGGAGAATAGAAGAACTATGAAAGTGATGATGGTTTCAAAATTTTCCACGGGGAAGTATACGAGTGCAATCTTAAAATGCTTTTATTTTGTGAATGGAGCATTTTATTTAAATCTGGTTAGTGCTACGTTAGTAGAAAACTTCAGGACTACTCAATAGACATATAATACAGAAAACATAATTTCTTTTCAGATTTTTAGGTGTAAACATAGACTTCCGCTTTTCTACCACTGTAGCAGTAACCAGATTTAAATAAAATGCTCCATTTTCAAAATAAAAGCATTTTAAGATTGCACTCGTATACTTCCCCGTGGAAAATTTTGAAACCATCATCACTTTCATAGTTCTTCTATTCTCCACGAGTGCCAACTTTGATTTGCCAATAGTTTGCAAGCACTTTTGTTTCGGCGATAGACAATGGTCCGGACCGAGAAGGTATAGACTCGCACCGATCAGAATTGGCAAATCAAAATTGGCACTCGTGGAGAATAGAAGAACTATGAGAGTAATGATGGTTTCAAAATTTTACACGGTGAGGTATACGAGTGCAATCTTAAAATGCTTTTATTTTGCAAATGGAGCATTTTATTTAAATCTGGTTGATGCTATGTTAGTAGAAAACTTAAGGACTACTCAATAGACAAATAATACAGAAAAATTAATTTCTTTTCAGATTTTTAGGTGTACACATAGATTTGAGCTTTTCTACCACTGTAGCAGCAACCAGATTTAAATAAAATGCTCCATTTGCAAAATAAAAGCATTTTAAGATTGCATTCGTATACTTCCCCGTGGAAAATTTTGAAACCATCATCACTGTTATAGTTCTTCTATTCCCCACGAGTGTCAACTTTGATTTGCCAATAGGGACGATTAGAATAGAAACCAAATATATGTTTAAATTATTGTGAATTAAAATGATTTTTTTTTTAATTATTTGATTAATATAAAAAATAGTACCCTCCCTCTCCCGCTGTTTGTATCATGGTGATTAGCATCCTGAAAGATTTCGTTCCGTGCGCTTAGAGTTCACAATTTGAATCGACTATTTTTGTTAATTTTGGTGTGAAGGGCAAATCACTCTTTCGCGACGGAGTCGCCTCTGGTGTAAATGATAGGAACTCCGATGATGATAAAATAAAGCTTTTCTAACCGTTCGGTGAGGGTAAAGTTAGGAATTTTGGTCGTTCGAGTGCAGTGAGTCTGACTAATGAGAGTGAATTTGGGGACAGCCGAACCGTTTCCGATCCTTTTCAAGGAACGAACTGAACCTACCTGAGGTTAGGTCTCAAACCGGGCAAACACACATTGCCGGGCGGTCCTCATTAGAGGTGGCGTTTAAATCGCTCGTTTTATTAAATCGAGTGCGGAACGGTAGTCCCTGGGTGTTTCTTTGTGGAGTTTGAAAATTTTTAGTAGTAGAACGCCAATCGTCTCTGAACGATTTTCGGCGTGCTACAACCACCACAGTTGGCGCATTTTAACGCCACGGCTCCATCCGCAGGGTAGTTGGAAGTGGCGTGTTCTTAAGCGCAGTTGCTACAGCGTGGCTTGATGTTGCAGTTCCGGGTGCCGTGTCCAAAGTTCAGACATCGTTGGCACTGGGTCACATCGCGATGGCCTTCACGGTACGGCTCCCATCGTACGATGATGGAGTACATTGAGCGGATAGCCTGCAGCGCATTCAGCGTCACCGTTCCCTTCTGGAAGTGCACCAGGAAAAGACAATCCGGGTACGAAGTCATGAAAAGTAACAAAAACTAGAAAATCCTGATTCTCCCGTTTGAAGTTGTCACGACTAGGGTTCGGTGGTAGATCTTATACCACAAAAAGGTGATCCCCAACATTACTGGTTTGAAAAGATAAAAATTTACAAAATGGAACGAACTCACCAAGTTTAGCCAATTGAACCTGAAGGCAGCTTGACATGTGTTGATGTAGAAGTCCAAATTGTAGACGAAGCTTTAAGAAGATCAACATGAACTAGTCTGGTTTATGGTAGTTAAGCGGAATGTCTTTCCTCGATTTGAGATAAAAAATGATCGGATGTATGTAGTCGATTTTTGATTCACACTTACAAATAACTAATTTTACACGTGACGGAATCCATCTTTGACATAAAAGATGAGACGTAAACAAACATATCATGTAAAACGTACCCTGAGACTGAAAACTTCGATGCTCGACGAAAAGTACGTTTGATTGAGCTATATTTCACGCCTGTTATGTTTCAAATTTATGTCAACATTGAAACTCGTATATGTCGCTCGCAGAGCACCTAAATTTACATTATTTTTTTAAGTGTATGTGCATTGGCAAGCCTTTTCGAGGTCAATTGTCAGGTTCAGCGCTGCGACTCAACGCTGAGGCGAATGATGGAACTAATGATGGGACGCCTCATGGAGGTTCTACTTGTCTTCGGAACAGCTTCTCAGCGGGAAATAGCAGGAATAGATACTAGATACAATGAGATGCAGCTCTCGCAGGACTTTTTCTGTCTTAATGAATTCGGTGACAAACTAGAAATTGTCTCCTGGGCCTGGTTTTGGCCAGATCAGTAACCGATTATAGATAAAAAAAAACTCCACGTAAAAATAGATGATCCACTTCTTGACAGGAACCAACATATACCATTCCGGTTCATCTGTCTGAAATTTCCCGAGTAATGGTTCTCCTTTGATAGGTTCAGCGATCCGCCACACCTCCATCATAATATTGGGAAGTCACGAGTTTGTTTGAGGCTCCACCTTGGTTTCAAAGCCACTTGTAAAAATACACGCTGCTAGGGGCTCAGAAGCAGCCATTACTGTACAGCCCTTATGAAGACGAACCACATAGGAAATGTGGAATCAGCGTGGACAAAAATCACAACAGATCCATCCAATTTTAGTATCATTGCTCAGACTTCATGGTTCAGATTTACACTTCACAAACTTCAAGTCTCTATTTGCTTGACTTCTATAGTTATAGAGCCAAAGTCTTGACATCCTAAAAAAAATTCACTCGAGCTTAGAACAGCAAAAATAAACGTTGTACCATATCAACTAGATAATGCACTATTTGAAACAACGTCATCAACGTGAGGGACAGACGCATCGTTATTTTAGGCAGATTTATATTTAAAGGGTGCGACTACCTAGCTCAAATTCTAGGAACATAGCACTGATTAGCGGGCTTGTTGGTTACTTGGACAGGCAAGGTTGAAAAATCTAGTGCACATTTTCTATCATGAATTATAAATGCTGTAGAATGTAGCAAATAAACTTCAGATGGGGTGTCAGTAAAAAGACATGGCCTTAAATTAAGTCTGTACAAAAAACGATGGCTCGAACTTCTAAAAGTTCCTTCAGGTTTCAGCAACAATTCCCCAAAATCTCATAGGATAAATTCAAATGACCCTCATACTGAACAGCCAATGAAGTATCGTTCTTGAAACTGCTCATCCAAATGATGTTCCCTTCATCCATAGGCATCCAATAACCGTTAAAGCACTTCAATTTTCTAGAAAACGAACTTACGATCAGTAGCCCACCAGAGTATCATTTCCATCGCTCATATCGTATAGAAAACAAACACCATAAAAAGCATTTTCTCAATCCAGATCCATGTGATACTGCTCATAACGATACAGCTTCATTTTACGAGCATCAAGACGATCGACAAAAAAAAGCGATGTTGCTTCTGGGCTCACACCCTTACCCAAAACAAAAAAACGAAAATCTCATCCCGTACATGGTGCCTTAAAATGGATACAAGGCGGCTCGCAGAAAGTGGAAAGGAAGAACAAATATCATTATACAAGCGTTAATATCAACACACCCTTACCCAGCCCAGAGAGCTGCTATCGACCGACAGACAGGCAGGACAGACAGCCGACAGATGGTTCTCGGAAAAATTCGATCCAACCAATCTCCATTCCCGCAAACATTTTTTCCACTCATCGGTGAACTGCCAACGACGACAGAAACGGCGCATTGATGGGGAAAAATGGCAATCAGTTGATGATACCTACTGCTACTGCTAACACCACCCGGAATAAAAGTCGGAATCTGAAATCCTCCCGGTTGCAGTCGCCGAAGTGAAGCGGAGCGAGGAAGACCTACATATTTTAAAGGTTTTTGGATTCTGGGGCCCCAAAAAATCAGACACAAGGTCTCCGCCAACTGCTGTTTCGCAGCAAACATTTTTTGTTTGGCGTGCGAAGAGGATGGCAGAAAAGGGCAACAACTTCTTCCAGGCACCGCCGTATGGTGTCTCATGTCCTACCGTAGGCAAATAGATACAACAGCACCGGGAGCTAGCAAGTGTCTAAACATGCCCGATGTTTAGCCTAAATGCCTCTGGTTGGAGACAGCCAGGGGCGGGGGAGGTAAGCAACATCCGTTTTCATGTTGGCAGAAAAAGAGCGAGAACCATTAAATAGCTGTGATGAGGGTAATTTAGAGGGAAAATAGGTTCCGGTTTACAGGGCGCTCGGCTTGGTCCCCGGGCAAAAACCGAGTGTAGATGGTTCATTTAAATTTATGAGGCCCGCGCGCGTCTATGGAGCAGCCACAGCCGGGTCAAAAGCGGCCGACAGAACAGTGTGGATGGGAACTTTTCTCTAGAGTTGAATCGATATCGATTGAGAGCATCGGGTTGGGTTAAGTCTGTTGGGAGTGGGAGAGGCGAAGAATTCTCACATTTCTCATAATTACAGCAGTTGTTTGGAGATTGTAAGCCGGTAGATGAATGGTGGTAATCTTGTTACAAGGGTGCGATGAGGCACTTAATAATAACAATCTACGTGTTGGAGGAGAAGATATATCCTGGTGTTGGTTTATGGGGAACGAGAAGTGTAAATGGGGATGTAAAACCATTTGCATATTTATCAAAAACATTGGCATGGAATATTAGAAACAACAGAACCCGAGTCTCATCGTTGAAGATGGGAAGAAAAAAATTTTAAAATGAATGATTTTTAATTTGTATTTAACGGATCCAGCGTCGATGGGATGTTTTGAACCACCCTTAATTCTAGGTTAAACGAAACAATCGATCAGACTTTCATTTGCCATAAAGGAACACAATCCTAAATAAACACATTCATTCATTCTGAGACATTTCTCTTTCATTTCAAACATTGAACTAGCTACTAGTAGCAGCACATTCCGCTAGAAATTCCATTTCCGAAAGTTCTTTCACCTGTTAACAACCGCACACATTCCACCCACAACAACTGAGAGCTGAGGCCGCTCAGTGTCCTAGGCAGCTGTTCTCCTATATGAAGACAAACGGTTTCCGAATTCATCGAAGACAGGAATCACTTTTCTCCAAGGTCCCCCTCGAGTGCACCTAACCCTTTGCGTCATCGCCACCACCACCACCACCACTCTGATTGCTAGCAGGCGTGGGCGGCTAGACCAGAGAAGCAACAAGAAATGAAATAGTTCATCTACCGCCTATAAAAGCTAATATCAATAAAAGTACCCCTCCCGGTGCACGGCGGTGTCGGTGCACAGAGCTCGTTCGGTTCTCCCCGGAGCTGCATAGGTATAGATGGGAAAGCAGGGAAATCACTTCCAGACTAAACAAAGGCATCGTGAAGGTAGGTCCTTGCTGTTGTGTGTGGTGGCAGTGCGCCTTCCTTGTATAGATGAAAGCCAAAGTGAGTAAACACGGAGAAGCACAGCGAAAATAAACAAAGCTCCGGTCCTACAGCTGCTGGTTATTGCATTGTGTACGTATTAGTAGCGGGTGGAAAAAAGGAAAAGTGCTGGTGGCATTCCTTGGAAACCAGAATCCGGCGTTGTTCGTCGTGGTGGCTCGCTGTGATTTTTTCGCTATTGTTGTTGTTGTTGATGTTAGTGCTTTGTTTTTTGTCATTCTTTTCTCATTGTTGGTTAAAAGAGACTTGCAAGCGACTTTCGGTGATTAAAGCTTTCCCGTTCCTCCCGATTCAGTCGCAGTCACTCGCGCTCTGCTGTGATGATAAACCTATGATACATTTTTATTCATTCGATTTAAAATGGAATTGTACTCAGGGACCGTCTATGAACTTTGCACAGTGTGTGGATAAAGTTTATTACAAAATATTTGCTGAGTAATAATCTTTCACCATTTGAAAAAAAAATACGATATACATTTTTTTCCCAAATAACCATTAAGTGTGGAGCAATCTTGTATGAGCACAAATGTTGTTGCAACCCCAAGACCGTTAAATTTAAAATAAATAAAATATAATTCACATTACTCAAGGGCAATTCCATGTAGTTTATTAACCAACATAATTTAGAGTATGACGTGTCTCTATGGAGTATGGAGCAACTTAAGCCAGGTCTAACTGTTCACAAGAGCAACTGGATCAGGACCCAATTGTCACCTAGACTCGGTATAGTGATTTTATACGCAAGTCTATCATAAAAAATGGATCACCCCCTTTTGACATTAAACGCTTAGGGCAACCGTAACGGTCGTTGGAATATAAGCGGCTATTTAAACTACGCACTGCGCTTCCCAGGGGGGCCCAATTTTTAATATATTCTTTAGCCAACCGTCAACTTAACTTTACCTGAACTTTAACATATAAACTTAACTTTGTTTCAACTTCAACTTAACGTTAGCATAACTTTAACTTACTTTGACTTAATTTAAACAAATCAAGAACCTCGAAGTGAAGTGTCAAGAAATTTCTTGACACTTTTAAAAGTTTACAGAAGATCCAAAAACTTTCAAGAAGTTCCAAGAAGCTCCATGAACTGAAGTTTTCCTGAACTTTTCCTGAAACTCCCTGAAAATAAATTTAATAAAATTTAGACTTAACTTTATCTTACGTTTTACAATACTTTATCTTAACATTAACAAATTTTTAACATATCTTCAACTAAACTTTAACTAAACTTTAACTAAACCTTCACTAAACTTTAACTTAATTATGACTTATTTTTTACTTAATTTGAGTTTATCTTTACTTGTAAATCATTTTGTTACACTACAACTTGTTAACTTTACTTAACTTGTAATTAACTTTAACATAACATTAACATTCTAACTTCACATAACATTAACTTAACCTTTTTCTTAGCTCTAACACAATTTTAACATAACTTAAACTTAGTTTCAAAATATTATCAACTTAATTTTAACGAATCATTAATTTAACTAATTAACTAAGCTGTACTTCACTACTTATAACTTTAACTTACCGTTACCTAAATTTAAGCTTAATTTTGATTTAATTTGAAATTCACGAGAACTTCAAAGAAGTGTCAATTTTCAAGAAGTTCCAAGAACATCCAAAAACGTTAAAAAAAATCCAAGAAAATATGTAAACCTCCAAGAGGGTTCCCTGAAGTTATCTGAAATTAACTTTATCCTAATTTTCACATATTTTAACATAACTTTCACTGACTTTATCATTTTAACTTAACAAAACTTTAAGTATTACTTATCTTTAACACAATTTTAGTTTAACTTTATCCAAACTTTTACTAAACTTTAACATAGCATTAACTTTAACTGAACTTTAGCAAAACTTTTAACTTGATATTATCTTTAATTAAACTTTAAGCTAATTTTTACAAAACATTTACTAATTTACTAATTTAACTTAACATTAGCTTAACTTAAAGTCAGCTTTAACTTTACTTTAATTTGAAGTAGAACTACGTCTGTGATTTCCATATAAAGGTACACTTTGTGAAAACCAAAAATGGAACATGTAACAAACTTTGAAAGATTTTGAACGTTAATAACTCAGCTGCCCCTGGATCAATTTCAATAATTTTATCACCAATCGATCAGATATATTTCTACGCAATATTAAAACTTTATCATTATTCAAAATGACACTGTTGAAAATTGCCCGAATGTGCAACTGTTGCTATGATGATTTAAATTATCACCGATTGGCAGCGACAAGCGATTTCTCTTACACAGATTTCAAAGTTGAACTCCATACTGTCTCACCAAACGGTGTTTATTCAATCACCTGGTGGTTAGTGGTGGTGTTCTCCAGTACACAACGAAAGGCTGCCTGCAAGCAGTAAGCTGCTGCCCACATGAGCACCCATAGAAGGAGGAAGCAGCCGCACCACTATTGATCGGAATCAGTAGTTCTTCGGGAGTCGATGTGGGCCATCTATGTCAAGCTGAAGAGTGTAAACAGAGAACTTCGCTCAAATTCCTATTCCTACACAAAACACAAGCTCCTGCTGCAGTTAACAAATTAGATTTATTATATAAGACCACGTAGTCTTACGTCACCATTGCGTACAACACCATAGGGTTGGTCCTTGTAGTTTTATTAACTTAACATTAAAAGTTATGTAATCTCAACTTCAAACTAAATTTTAACTGAATTTCAACACAGTTTTCATTAAACATTATCATAACTTTATCATAACTTTACTTAACATATCATTAACTCTAAAAAAAAACGTTCACTAAACTTTGACTTAATCTTCACTAAACTTTATTGTATATTTGATTAAACTTAACTTCATGTTTACTAATCTTCTACTTATCAAGTTATTTAACCTAACTTTAACTGAACTTTAGCTTAACTTTAACTAAACAATAACTTAAATTTTCTTAATTGTTAGGGATACATCTTTGTATTCCCTGTAGTGATCCATATTCGGATTATCTGTAGTGATCCAGCTTCGAACTTCCTGTTGGGATCCAGCTTCAGACTCGCTGTTGGGATCCGGTTTTGAACTCCCTGTTGGGATTAGTGTTTCCATTTCCCGGCCATTTTTGGTTTCCCGGGAAACGGGAAACAGCTGATGGATCTTCCCGGGAATATTTTATTTTAGAGTCCAGCAAAGCATTAAGTTGAATTCATGACAGTTATTCAACAGAATGTTATTTCTTGACTTGTGTAGAACGATTTATAAAGTAAAGTTTAATTTAACCAATGGTTTAACCACATCGTTTCAATATTCATGCAGCCATCGGAAAGTTTTGGCAAGCTGACTTCATTTTTTACCGACGACTTCTTCTGGAATTTTTGTTAATGACTACCCTCAGGAGCAGCGAATCCAAACACATAAAGCTACCAACGATACACGACGAATGAGAACGACCCAAATTTGAGTTTAGTTCACTCATAATCGCCAAAAGTGCAGGAGCTCAGCGATGTGTAAATTTTCCCAGGTTTTTCTAAGATTTTCCAGGGAAAAATTCCCGAATTTGAGAAAAGTAAAGATGGGATTCTCTCAGTCTATTGGTACTACTCCGAAACTTTCGTCAATTTCATCATTTTTCGGCAGATTTTTTAGGTTTTCCACAGAAAACCATGAGACAAATTTACTCATCGCTGAGTTCCTGCATTTTTGGCGATTATGAGTGAACTAAACTCAAATTTGGGTCGCTCTAATTCGCCGTGTACAGACAAAACCGTTGCTACGACTACCATGACAAACTCGCTCTGTAACATAGCTCGATCCGAGTGCTTTGTGGAAATATACACTCAGTGATGCAAAATATCATGACACTCACTCGACACTCGTCAACGCATCAACCGACTATCGCTGACAGAACGTTTTGTCACGCAGTGAGAGGTAGAGCCATGGCAAACAATAATCACCAGTAATTGTCGCTGCGAACGTTACACTCGCTGCTGATGATGAAAACAGTGCCAACATTTCAAAGGGGCGTAATTGCATTTGTAAACCATGTCTTTAGCAGTCGATTTCTCGCGAATAAAAGCACACTCATGAAAAATAATGACACCAGCAGGTAGAGGAATGTTTCCTCTACCAGCTAGCATTGTTATTTTGGAGAGGTAAGATTTCATTTGCGATAAATTGACGGCTAAAGACATTGTTTACAAATGCAATTACGCCCCTTTGAAATGTTGGCACAGTTTTCATCATCAGCAGCGAGTGTAATGTTGGCACTGAAAAGCACAACGAAAACAGTGAAGACTTCTGCAGTACGATGATGAGAAAAAGCGAAATGACAGAAGAAAATAAAAAACCAATGCCTACGCATTCCAAGTTCGTCTCGGCAGGCGCGAATGTGTGAGTTACAAACAAATCAGGCAACATTAAACGGAAGTTGTTGGGCTCACTCACATAAGCAAGCAGAGCAGCAACTGCTTCAAAACGAGCACAGATGAGTGTCGTGATTGTCAGGAATGACCAGTTCGGTGATGGATCACAACCGAAGACGACATTCACCAGTTGCTTTTTACTTCTATCGTCAACTTGATGGATGGTCATGAAAAGAGCTTCAAAACGTTACTACCATCAGCTGTTTGACGATCGTGATTGTGATAGGTCGCAACACTGATAAGGACATAGCTTGATCTGAATCGAGAAAAGACATAACAAAAAAACTCCCATTAACACACGTGTATCATCTTCGGTTTACTTCGTGAAGCAGCTTGCCAACAATTTACTCGTTTTCTTCTACCGCCCCGAATGAATTGTGTCACACGGGCTGCTTGTCATGAAAAAGAAGGAAGAAGATTATATCATTATTGCTTTCCACTGCTGACATAGCGTTATCATTCGGTTCGTTGATCACTTGTCATTTTGTCATTTGGCGATATTTTTGATTCCTTGCTCAGGCGACTATTTTGACCTAGAAGATTTTTTTGAATTCTCTCAGAATTTCCCAACCTTCCTATTAATTTTCAGTTGCTTTCATCGGAAGCTTTTTCCAGGTGTCTTTATGATTTCAACGATAACATATTTTGACTTCCGTTGGAAGGGTCATCCAACTGCTCCAGCAAATGTGCTTAAGCATTCATTAGGCGTTTCTATTGAATCGATTTTAACTACCCCAGAGTAAGTTTTTCACACCCCTGGATGTTTCTGTTAAGTCCCTTTGGGCATTGCATGACAATTCTGGAACATTTCCTTTAGAAGATCACCGGATTCCTCATGAAGTTTCTTCAAATTTTCTCCTTAAACATTTAATTTGACTTCTCTGGGAAATGTGTAACAACTTTCATTCAAAATTCTTCTAAAATTGATTCCCGGTAAAGTGAAACCGATTCCCGGGAATCGGGAAACGTGATTTTTGCTAAGTTTCCCGGGAATGGTATCCCGGGATGTCCCGGGTAGGAAACACTAGTTGGGATCCGGCTTCATTTAAACATCAACTAAACTATCCTTTAAGCTTAGCTTTAGCTTAGCTTTAGCTTAGCTTTAGCTTAGCTTTAGCTTAGCTTTAGCTTAGCTTTAGCTTAGCTTTAGCTTAGCTTTAGCTTAGCTTTAGCTTAGCTTTAGCTTAGCTTTAGCTTAGCTTTAGCTTAGCTTTAGCTTAGCTTTAGCTTAGCTTTAGCTTAGCTTTAGCTTAGCTTTAGCTTAGCTTTAGCTTAGCTTTAGCTTAGCTTTAGCTTAGCTTTAGCTTAGCTTTAGCTTAGCTTTAGCTTAGCTTTAGCTTAGCTTTAGCTTAGCTTTAGCTTAGCTTTAGCTTAGCTTTAGCTTAGCTTTAGCTTAGCTTTAGCTTAGCTTTAGCTTAGCTTTAGCTTAGCTTTAGCTTAGCTTTAGCTTAGCTTTAGCTTAGCTTTAGCTTAGCTTTAGCTTAGCTTTAGCTTAGCTTTAGCTTAGCTTTAGCTTAGCTTTAGCTTAGCTTTAGCTTAGCTTTAGCTTAGCTTAGCTTTAGCTTAATATGATATGATATCTTTGCTATTACTCAACCAAATAAGCTGTCAATTTGAATTTTAACTCTGAATATGAGTGTTTCTTTAAGCCTAAAGGAAAAAAATAATAACCAATATCTGAGTTATATTTACTTAATATTGTGTTCAGCCTTTCACATGCACTCTTTATTGTTGTCAAAAAAGAAACGAAAGATTCTACCCAACAATATAGTTCAGCCCAATAAGTTACTTCTGAGTAAATTTCATATTTTCAAATTAACGTGAATTAATCTTAATTTTGAATAGAATATACTTAAGGGTAGGTTTTTTTCTGCTTTTAAATGGGAACTTTTATATGCGATTTACTCAAATTTGGGTAACTGGGCTGTATATGATGAGATTTTACATGTGTTGCAGATTAAATATATTATAACTTTCAGTAAATACACAGAAAGCAGAATCATGTCCAAAGCGATATGCCAATAACTAAAATCAGCGTATAATTAACCGAGATATGGTCATTTCCCTGGAATCGGTTCTGAAGGAAGCTTCTGAATGCGGTCAGATTTTATAATCACTCAAAACATGCCAAACGACAACTCTTTCTTCGTGATTTTTCATCAATTGGCTTTCGATAGATTTTAAATCAATGGCGTTTCTTTAACCTCAATCTACCTGAGAACCTACTCTCAAAACATAAACAATTATCAAAACATTGCTTGCAATGAATAGATATCGAGTAAACTAGAAGATTAAGTGTATTTTTCAACCGATTCGAGTATGAATATTTCATTATATCTAGTTTTGAAAGTTAGTGCACAGGTAAAAAGTGAGGCTACGGGACGCCACTGCTTTAAATGCATTATTGATGGCCGCCTTTGGAACCTCCGAGATGCCCCGGGGAAACCTATAGCAGGGGACAATTGCGTGTTTACACCAAAACATGCCGTGCGACATCTCTTTTTTATGCTTTTCCATCAACGGTTTTGATCATGTATAGTTCATTCCATTGAACCTGCATAAATAAATTTGGTTTACAAAAAAACAAAAGATCACCATAACCAGCAAACCGATCAAGTATATGCAACAAAATTAACCATCCAAAGGTCCCAAAATGTTTCCCTAGTGATGGTTTGGAGACCAAACCAAAAATTTGGAAGTACCGCTTATGTTAAAAGAGCCTAGTGTTAAGATTAACACGAAATTCTACATCGACAGTATTGTGGAGAATTTCTTGCTTCCCCTTGCTAAGAAACCCGCCTACTATTAAACTCATTCTGACAATTTCACACTTCAATCTATTATTGCTTCCTTTAAAGCAGCACCGACAAAGCACCCAAAGTGCACGAAGCTCACTCGAAGAGCCAAATTAATTAGCCCGAAACCATTACTGCAGCAACTGCGGCAGAGTGCCCAACCCAAGTGCACAAATGATACAGTGCACACATAGCCGCCCATCCCACCGAATGCTGCAAAGATGGTGCGGAACACTTAATTATCGTTGTACTAACCCCCGGCACCAGCCGGCCGGGTCAAAACTAAGCACCACCGTCATCTCCTCCCCGGAAGCATATCCTCTAATTTACGATTTTAATCTATCCCACGACGCCAGACGACGACGACGACGACGACGACGAGAACCAGGACTACCACGCTAACTGCATATGCTTACGACTATTGCGTTGCTCCCGGATGGCACCTCTACTTCCGGACCCAGGTACCTCTTGGAGATGCCTTGTGCAGCGTGTGTAGGTACGATTTAAAGTAGATAAAATATGAAATCGTAAATTTTACTCTAGAGAAAGTGCAGCCCCACAAACACCGGCAAATGCTCCAGAGCAGAAAAGATCTCCCATTTAAGCCAACAACATTAGCCCTCATTTTCCGCAGAAACATTCAAACGGAAAGAAATGCGGAACCAGTGGACCATGTTTCGAAGAACCGGCATTGGCTCGATTTCCTGGCCGTTTGAGCTGACTTTTCCCCGGCACCTAGCCGAGGAGGATAACAGAGAGAGAGAGAGAGTAGGAATTGTTTGCGTATTTCTTCCAATGCTCAACAACGGCAAACACCACAACTCCCGACGACATATGCTTTGCCTCCTATAATATGTTCCTGGTGCTCCTCCTCTTCCTGAACGACGACGGGTTGTTTGTTTGCTTCTGAGAACTAGCGATTGTTTGTGTGTATGTGTGTTTGTGCATACGAGTGAACGTACGTTTGGTTGTCTGTCTGTTTGACTGTCTGTCTGACTGTATACCCGAGCAAAGTCTGAGATCAAATTGAAATCTGAATTTGATGCTGTGATTTCGCTGATAATGATTGCTCAGGTTGCTGTCGTTTTGGTAGTTTTAACGGTTAAAATATCAAAATTGAGAACAAAAAAATCTTCCTGTGACATCACATTGAAAACTATTTATGCTATCAGTGAGAGCAAACTGAAAACTCAATTTGATATCAATTTTTCCTGTTGATAACAAAACAAGTATTCACTTTGATGCTAAGGCAATGAAAACAAACCCGCAACAACATATTTTTGTAGAGCAAATGTACAGCAAAATGAAAACTAAATTTGGCATCAAATTAGTCAATTAATCATTTTGTTCGACTATTTTCCACAGAGATGGCGCTGTTCCGCTGGTAGGAAGTGATAAAAATCCCCATATAGAAATTGAGAGAAGTGGGAATAATTCGCTTTCGGTGCATATTCAGGTCAAAAAAAGTGAACGACAACCTAAAGAAATTAGTCAGGGGCTTTCTCGTTCAGTTTTTTTCCGGAAATTAATGCTAAACAAGCTACAATTAAATAAAAATGATTTTTCCCCATACAATTTTACCTGCTTTACTACCAGTCCCCAGAGAGCCAAAAAAAATCAAATTTGAGAGAGAAATTTTCTCTCACGAGCTCAATCTCTCAACATACCATGTATTTTGTTGACACTCGATTTGTGATTTCCCTTTCACAGATTACAAAATAGAGTACCTGACACTACAAAACATGTCTGGTACCTCTATATATGCATTTGCTTTAACATTTGAAGTCCCTCCTTTTTTACATATTCTGCGCAAAAGATACTTTATGCCCCGCCCCATTCATAAAATTCGGCGGGAATTTCTGTGAGGGGTGAGCTAATTTGTGTGCAGAATGTGTAAAAAAGGAGGGACTTCGAATAATAATCTAAATGCATATATAGAGGTACCAGACATGTTTTACACTGCAGTGTCCTCTGTGAACAATTATAGGAAAACAGATTGTGTCTAGTTTCTAATAGATGTCAATGCAAACAACAGCTGTGACATCTGATGGAACATGAATGCAGAAGCTTGACAAAATGATCAATTGCGAAACTGAAATCAAATTATGATTTCAGTTTGATGTTGATATCAAAACTTGATTTCAATATGCTGTCATTTTGATGCTGGACTTTGCTCGGGTAGTTAGTTATAGACAAAAAGCGCAATGCTATGGAGTTTGCTGCACATCGGGTAAAGTAGATGAATGTATGCCATTTGCATGCGACATGGATGTTGAAAAGAGTTTGGGATACTGGTGGTTGATGGTTTGAACTTGTTTGGTATTTTTTTTTAATTGGATATATTTGCCTACCTTGCATCTATGGTCACTCTAGTCGTTAAATGTTTATTGCAATATAAGTTGAATACAGCATTCTTATAATTTTTAACCCACACTGTATCTGTTCAGCACCCAACACAAGAAGATATTTTAATTTTAATTTTTATTATTTATATTTGTTAGACGTTATTACAATAGAAGGCTGCATTACCATTTGTTATGTATTTATATGTGAATGTTAGAACACGGTATTGGAAAGTGTATGCTCACAACAATTTCGTGCAACTATGACTACCAGGAGTTCGTATCTACTACCTGGTCTTTTTTATGGTGGGGCCCCCTATTTGTTTTCAATTTTCAAATTCTACCTTCCATAAGACTTGTAATAAACCTTTTTCGAATGGAGAGATGAACTAGCCTTCGGCTAAAAATCTCTATAATAAAGATAAAAAAATATTTAAGGGTTGTGTCCTAGACACGACCGCAGTATGACGTAGAACCTATCGATCTATCTCTATCTTTGATGCATGATCAGGCATGGAAAATCATTTACATTCATTTCATGCATTCATTTAAATTCATTTGTCTCTTACTTTTTTCATCAGCAGCATTCCGCAAAATGATGTATATAGCTTTTGTAGGGTTTGTTATAAGCTACAACTTTTGTTAAGAACTCAAATCTGTATCTCTTATGCATCACGAATTAGAGCGGGCAGAAGTCGTTACTGTTTTTCAGTGAATGTAAAATACATTCACTGAAAAACAGTAGTGGATTCTGTTTGCTCTGGTTCGTCATGGATAAGAGATATGGATTTGAGTTTTTAACCAAAGTTGTACGTAATAACAAAACCTACAAAAGCTCCATACATTATTTTGCGGAATTCTGTTGAAGAAAAAAGTTAGGGGCAAATGAATGTAAATGAATATACGAAATGAATGCAAATGATTTTCCATGCCTGTATGCATTTAAGTTAACATCCGACGTCCCTCCTTCTTTACATATTTTGCAGAAAAAATACATCCGAAGTCCCTCCTTTTTTACATATTCTGCACAAAACATACTTTCTAAGCCCCACAACTGACAGAATTTACCGCCATTTTATTATGAATGGGGGCGGGGCAGAACGTTTCTTTTGTGCAGAATATGGAAAAAAGGATGGACTTTGGATGTTAATATAATTTCATATATAGAGGTACCAGATATGTTTTACAGTCAGTTGGTAATTCATCGAGTGTATGTCTTCTCTTAAGCAATTGTATGTTTGTTGTAAAAATGTTAACCTAAATGCATTTATGGTGCATCATAGATAGAGAAGCTAGCAAGCCAACGTTGAACACTAACCAAATTTCAAATATTGTTTTTATGTGTCCCACACATGAATTATTGCAACGTGATCAACAAATGATACACAGTTCGAAAAAGTAGTGTAAATTTCTGTTCAGTATGATGCACATAAATGGAGCGTCACATATCATATAAGTTTACATTAAATATCATGTAAAGTTCTGAGACATTTCATGCAACGTAGCAAATATTGTATACAACAGCCCATTGTTGCAAACAACATTGTTTTCAAGTTGCTCGGCTGTGTGAAATGAAATACAAGTTTACGTGAATGAATGTTTACATCACTATTAAAATTCAGAATTTTTATCTGTGTATTTATGTGTCGGCAACATACTTAATATGTGTACATATAAAAACCAAGCGTGACCACACATACTATTCATTTGACGTATAAATTTCATGAGTACTTATGAGTGGATTCTGTTTATGTGTGGTTAAATGAAAATCATGTAGAATTTCACATGGATATTTGTCAAGAAAAATGTGTAAATTGTATTGATTGAACTATAACCGAAACATTGAAATACTTGAAAATTTTAAGATAAAGTATAATAGTCAAAAATGCATGAAAAACATCAATTTTGTGTGGTTCTACGTCATACTGCGGTCGTGTCTAGGACACATCCCTTTATTTTTTTTATTTCCTAATATTTTGGGCTCAAATTTTCACCACACTTTGGAAAACTCTGCTACTTGATTTGTTTCCAAGGGCAAATGATTTGGACAAATAGTTTTTGAGATATGACCAGATGAGTGAGTGGTAGTCTTGAGATTTTTTGGTGGCCTGTTTACTGTAGATACTATAACAAAAATGTGGGTAAGTACATCTATAATAATCTGACGTTTAAATTGACATTAAAAACGTTCAAATTGAGATCACAAATAGCTTATTTAGTTGTAGAGTAATCTCTTCTGAAAGTTGAAATTTAAAAAAAAAACTCGAAATTCCAGGTTTGTAAAGAGCGAACACGAAATTATTGCGACACCGAAAATGTCATGCCAATTTTCTTATAATGTTTAGAATCAAACCAAAATTTAGGGTAGTTTTATACATATATTTGCTTCAAAAATCAAAAGAAAAGTTAATCGATGGAGCCTTGAGTGTAAAATTGAACGCATTTTCGATTGATGCCCTCCATCAAAGTCTTTACAGTGTCATCCGGTACCAGTTTCTCAGTTTTTGACGTAGGACTATGTCTTTGATTTTTTCCATTTTCTTAACACGTCCTTCTCGTCTTTGACTGTCTTCTTGCTCTTCCGAAGTTCCCGCTTCATTATTGCCCAGTACTGCTCCATCAGGCGCAGCTCCGGACAGTTTGGCGGATTCATGTCCTTTGGAACAAAATGGACAGAATTGGCCTCATACCACTCCAGGACACTTTTAGAATAGTGGCATGATGCCAAATCTGGCCAAAATAGCGGAGCTTCGTCGTGCTGCTGCAAGAACGGCAAAAGGCGCTTCTCGAGGCACTCAGATTTGTAGATCTCGCCATTTACTGTGCCCTTTGTCACGAAAGGCTCACTCCTCAGTCCGCAAGAGCAGATGGCCTGCCAAATGAGATATTTGGAGGTGAACTTCGACATTTTCTTCTTCTTAAATTTGTCGTCCACATCGAACTTGCTCTTGCCGGTGAAAAACTCCAACCCCGGAATTTGCTTAAAATCGGCTTTTATATACGTTTCGTCGTCCATCACACAGCAGCCATATTTTGTCAGCATCTTCTCGTAGAGCTTCCGTGCCCGAGTTTAAGCCGTCGATTGTTGCCGCTCATCGCGGTTTGGGAAGTTCTGTACCTTGTATGTATGTAGTCCAGCTCTCTTCTTTGCATTCTGGACGTAGCTCTGCGACATGCCGATGTTTTTAGCCAAATCACGGCATGAGACGTTGGGATTTGCTTTAATCATCCGCTTCACCTTTCCCTCCGTCTTTTTGTTCTCCGGTCCCGGTTTTCTTCCAGCTCCTTTGCCGTGGTCCAACGTCAACCGCTCCTGGAACCGCTTCAACACTCTGGAGACGGTTGAATGGTGAATGTTCAACATTTTTCCCAACTGCCGGTGCGACAGGTCAGGAAATTCCAGGTGTTCGGAAAGAATTTGTTCTCTCAACTCGCGTTGATTCACCTCCATTTTCGTTGAATCGAAAACCACGACTTCGAGTTTGACAGCATGTACACAATACACATCAATGAGAAAGTGTGCAAAATTTGGTTGATTTTTACCCAATGGTAAAAAAGTTATGCCCTGTTAATAATTTCGTGTTCGCCCTTTACCGGTTAGCTGTCTCCTCCGTGGCCACTCTGGCCGTGCACTCGCTCACTGGCGACCGTACTGGGCCTGCTGTTATGCTTGTGATTCCCCCGTACTGGCCAGCGCTGACACTGAGCACACTTCACTTGCTGCTGTTAGGTCCATTACCTATCGCAAACGTAAACACAGTCATCAATTGACTTTCGCCGTTGAGCACATCTGCGCATGTATTGGAGGCGCGATTCATGCGGTTCGTGTGGCTACCACCCAGAAGATGGCAGGCTCCGATGCTCGACCGGGGTAATATGAAAGGCCATATGGAATCGTATACTGTTAGAATTCCAATAAGATTTGTTATGATGAATGAATCTTTACCTCTTGCGAGAGCCTTTCGTTTCAGCTGCGGTCCGATTGTCAGATCTACTCCTCGATCTTCTTTGAGCTCGACCTTTAACCTCGGTCAGAGCGATCTGGTCAGATTGATGGGTGCTTCGATGCTAGGAAAGATCAAAATGCCATTGTAGGAGAGATTCCGCAAGTCTGTGGTGGGAATTACCTTTTAGTAGCTGGATTTTCTCTGTACCCACAGTCGGTGTGCGTGTCAGCCTTGGGAATCTCGAGACGGTTACGTGTGCTGTGCCAGGTTGCATAGACGGCTGTCTCAGCTAATGTTCCAGATTGATGCGCGATGGTTAGCTTTACACTTGCCCAACTGAGGATGGATGTAATCCGTTCGATTGCTGATATTCAGCAGCCAAATTGAGGTCCTTCCGTGAGGGGTTTTTTGCCACAAACCGCCCATAACTGCGACCACTAGGCAACGCGTCCGAGCAAAAGAATGGTTTTCTTTGTTCTGCCACAACGGAAGTTCGTGGAATTGGTGGTGAGAGAATTGAGAGTGGCCGATATTCCAGTGAGTTGCTTGACGTTTACCTTCCTTGCGTTCGTGCGGGCTAACTTCGCTTCCTCGCGATAATCATTATAGGCTGTCAGTGTTGCCGATAGTTATGAATTTTTTACAAGTGTGTGCATGATTTGATCCAAAGTTGACATTCAGTACTCACAGTGTAACAACATACATACATACATTTGGAGAGGATCATCCTAAACAGGCTGATGAAATCAACGGAGAGTAAGCACGGATTGTCGGAGAGGCAGTTCGGATTCAGAAGAAGCGAAGACAAGATCGACGTCAAGAATGCGTTCAACAGCGCCAGCTGGGAGGCCATCGCCGAAGCACTGCATAGAATGAGGGTCCCTGACTATCTGTGCAGGATCCTGAGGAGTTATTTCCAGAACCGGGTTCTGGTCTACGAAACAGACATGGGACAGAGATCAATTAGGATCACAGTGGGAGTTCCACAAGGCTCCATCCTTGGTCCAACGCTCTGGAATGGGATGTACAACGGCGTGCTAACGCTGAAACTGCCCAAAGGAGTTGAGATCGTTGGCTTTGCGGACGACGTCGTCTTGACGGTAACAGGCGAGACGCTGAAAGAGGTGGAAGTGTTGTCAACCGAGGCAATCGACATGATTGGTAACTGGATGCAAGGAGCGAAGCTGCAGATAGCCCACCACAAAACGGAAGTGTTATTGGTCAGTAACTGTAAAGCGGTAGAGCGGGCAGAAATCACCGTCGGGGAGCACACCATAGCCTCGAAGCGAGCGTTAAAATACATGGGAGTGATGATCGATGACCGGCTAAACTTCAACAGCCACGTCGAATATGCCTGTGAGAAGGTTTCGAAAGCCATCAACGCGATAGCTAGAATCATGCCGAACAACGCTGGTGCCAGCAGTAAGAAGAGGCGTCTTCTGTCAAGTGTGTCGTCTTCGATACTGAGGTATGCAGGTTCAGCCTGGGCTCCAGCGCTTGAAACGAAGCAGAAACAAAGAAAACTAAGCAGTACGTTCCGGCTCATGGTCATGCGAGTCGTGAGTGCGTACATAACCATCTCGTCGGAAGCAGTCTGCGTTATCGCCGGTATGATCCCTATCGGCATCACCCTGCACACTTAATCTAGCCCGGTAAAATCTCCAACAGCCGATTACCTCGGCATTTACTTTTGCTGATATATCTGCAAAATATCTGTTTGTTAGCTGATATCTCAGCAAAATGTTATTAAGTCTCGGCAATTGTTTTACTGAATCTCAGCTAAATAAATTGCAGAACTGTGGCGGAGGACAGCGAGTGCTACAGGCGGAGAGAAGCCGGAAGAGTACGGAAAGTTGTGAGAGTGGAGTCATTGACAAAGTGGCAACAGGAGTGGAACACGATGGAGAACGGTAGATGGACACATAGACTAATACCGATTCTTTCGACCTGGGTGAACCGAAAACACGGAGAGGTCAACTTCCACCTAACGCAGTTCCTGTCTGGCCACTGCTGCTTCAGGAAATACCTGCATCGGTTTGGACACGCAGCGTCACCCCTCTGTCCAGAGTGATGCCCGACCTTAACGTGGAGAATGTCGTCGTTGAAATATGTCAAGAGGAGGGCACTTGGAATGCCGTCATCAGGGCAGTCACGCAGATTATGTCGGAGCTGCAGCGTAAATTGAGAGAAGAGCAGCGATCTAGCAACGCCAGCTAGCGCTAAGAGTACGACAAGTGCATGAGCACAGCCACCCTCAGAAGTAGTCGCTTCACAGTGGTCCCGGGGGGATCCAGGCAAAGGAGAGAGTAAGGAATGGGTTTTAGTGGAGCTGCACTAGGCAACTAGTTGCCTCTGTAAAGTGTACCAATTTATTCCTGCTTGATTCCCCTGAGAAATGTTTTTAAATCAGATTCTACTTTGCACCAACGTAGATTTGCACCAAACGTGCATTAAAATTCATACACCCAAATTCAAACAAAGTCAACTTCACCTCAAGTACCCTTGGTGACACCCCGGTGGAATCGTTAAGAATTCATAAAACCTACTTGTGTTCCTCGAAGGACGAAAAAAGTCAGCCATAACCATGAATCGCCTTCCTCCGAAAACCAGCGGAAGGCCAACGTCCATTGTGGAGAACAACTGGGTCCGTTGTCCAGCTTCTCTTCTTGCGTTACCTTCCCGTCGAAATTCGCCTTCTCATGGTAGCGATTGTGTCACTGTGGCTACAACAGAAATGTGCGTAACTTCCGAGAACCACCATTGACTAGGCAGCATCCGGCAAAAACCGAGATCATCGTCATCGAAGGAAAAAAAAAACAACCTTTGGCATCCGAGACACCAACTAATGGAATATGCGTTACGCTTAGCTGGGGTTGAATAACAGGAGATTTATTGGGTTTGTTTGGTGCTTCTGCGTGTGCTGAGGGAACAAAAAAAAACAAGGATTTGTTTCGACTTTCTGTTGGTGATATTTGTTATTTTTTCAAGCCACGGGTGTTTTCGTTTTTTCATGGATAGTGGTGTGTATGAAAAGCATCGAAACAAGGTCGTGTCAAACGATATTCACAATAGTAAGTGGGTCGGAAGATTTTCTGCAGAATCCTTCTTTCGAGAGGATTTCACTGAGCAGGATTGTATTCGTTGGATTATTGTTGCAAGCCACAATACCAGCTCGGCGTGTAAGGGATCAATGACTGTGATGCCTATGTGACCAAGGCTGTTTGCAAATTCAGTAAAACCATCTCTTTTCATCCCGGATCCACCTCATGCTCGTTTTACCAATTTTCGGTGAATCCTTTGCGATATTCATAACCCATGCGAGGGAAACGTTCCAAACCAAACGAGCAGGAAACAAACTGTCAAAACTTCACCGCAAAACGACGGCTCACAATGTGGTGGAGAGGTTTGACACATGAATCCATTTCCTACTTGCTTTTGAAAACATCCTCACTCCCAATACAGAAGTGAAGCATCAACAGGGGCAGAAAGTTACCAAATATTCACGAGTCACGAGTGGGAAGACGATGAGCCGTCAGGCCTCGTTTCGAGTTTCTGACAGTGTGCCGCAAGTCCTAGTGGATGGTGGCAGTGTTGAGTCCAAAGGAAAGCTCGTGACTGGCATCTCCAACCATGGCAACAACGTACAGCACGGCAAGCACGAAATGCTATTTTTATCACACCACTACCATGCAAACCCTCGCCGCATGGTTCATCTGTAATCGCGAGTGAGGAGGAGCAGACCCGGATAGGAACCGGGATGAGTCGGACTTAATGGTTGATTGGATGGGATAGGGATTGCTCCCTTCGATCCTCTGTGGGTGGAAACTCCAGAGGATGGGTAGTATTCCGGCGGGCCTATGGTGTACTTATTCCGGAAAAATATCGATTTTTCAAAAAGAAGGAAGCCAGCAAATAACACAGTGGAACGCATGTTGTTTACATCTATCCATCGGAAAGGAAGCTCTTGACCTTTGGAATATTAAATGAAAACGGCCTGGAAAAGGCCCAATCGAAAGAAGGTCACGTCGAGGGTTAGAGAAAAATCCTTAGTTTACGACACTTATGGTTTTGCCTCGGATTACATGCTTACATAATCTGTGGATAGGGTGGAGATAATAGTTCTTGAATTTGTGATGTTATCATATTTACAATGCAAATATCGCAAAATCACCATTCGCTTTCACAATCAAACACTTTGCATCAAATATCCATCTTAATCAAGTCTACCACAGGCCTGCACCATGCCATCAACTCACTTTGTTTGTCCACCACTTCCGTATGACTTTCATCCACACCCAAACAACCTCCCGCAGCGAAGCCCTTCAACGGTGATTTAAATTTTAAATTTAATTTCATCAACAATTGTTCGCAAAAGGCGACGAGCAGCTTTGGTGGCAATAAAAACAGACAACGCTACCGTCACGCGCCATAGCAGCAACATGAAAATAGACCAAAAGCTGGAACTGTGTGCAAAATTATGTCAGCAGTGAACGTACACTCACACACCAGCACCTGCCACCCACAACACTTCACAGAACGAAAGAATCCTTGGATCCGGTGATGTGGATTAAAGCTCGCGTGCTTGTTCTCGTCTCCTCCGACTCCCAGTATAGAAACACGGACGCAAGCAATTCTGGAATGCTTTAAAGTGGCTGCTGCCGTACCTACCTACCTATGTACACGTAATCAGGGGGGTCCCATGTACCGGATGATCGCACAAACTTCATAATTAGATTAAAATATTCATGAATGGATGAGTGCGAATGGTGGCGTGTGATGGGGGGGGGGGGGGTAGGATGTATCACAGCAGAGCAAGACTTATGAGAAGCAAACAGGGAGAAGGTCACGGTTGCTAGAACGCGGCAATGACGGCGACGATGGGGCAGAACTTTACTCCGGATTGAAAATTGTCTCCTGTCTGCTGCTGGTTGGCTGCAGTCCTGATGCTGATGCTACAGTGTGGCAGTTTCGGCTCAAGCATACTTTATGCGAGAACAAGGGATAAAATTAATGAAAATCATTGTGTTTCCCCAACAGTTTAAAGTGCACTGCAAAAGCACACTCGGTCATGAATATTCATGCCAAACCGGTGACAACGTTGTTGGTAAAGTCGATGCACTTTGTGGGACCTTTCCGGGAAAGTTTTTCTCGAATATGAAGAAGGAGTTTTACTGGTTGTGATGTTGGTGAAGTCATTGAAGGGAGATTAAATGTTTGAAATTTTAATTTAATGAGACCAATCGAATAAAAAGTCATGTTATGCTTGCACTAAAAAGACCTACATATATGCATCAAGCTATTGAGTTCATAAGGGGGAAATTTTCATTACAAAATGGAGCTGAAATCCATTTTTGTTTTCAATTATAATGCACATGAATTTTTTAAATAAGTGTATAATGGCTAAAACATCATTTGAGCGTGCCTCCTAAGTACTTTGGTATAGTGCGAGCTCTGAATTTGTTGGTTATACGTCAAATAGCAAAGTACCTAATTGATAATTTTTTTCTTAATTTTCGATTGCAACATCGAGATGAAACGGTATGAAAACGAAAAAAATATTATTGAGTACAGAAATGCTTATAAATCCCGATTTATTTTCAAAAATATAAAGAAACTCGGTTCACGAGAAAATGGCCTTTCAATTGTTGGTCTTGATATGCTCCCTTACCTCAACATAAACAATTAAAACAAATTTATTCGCGGACACAGCCTAAAGAGCATTTTCAGACCAAATAGCTTTGTAAAAAATATTCTCGACCTATTTCATAGCTCGAATACGTCACTTCGAATCGAAATGGCATCTGAGATAAAGTCATAGGAAAAATTATTTCTTTTCAGCAAAAATATACTAGTAAGATCCAAACTGAAATAATGGGATTTGCTTGGTAAGTTTCTGAGCTTTTCCCGAATTAGAGACGGTTTTTTTTGTGAGCTTCCAAAAGGGTTTGGAATTTGGGACCAATTTCGAAACATTATTTTCCTTTGCGTGAGAGGAATCACCACAATTCATACATTTAGCTGGCATGTAGCAATATTTTGTTCCGTGACCCCATCTCTGGCACTTACGGCACTGGGCGAGGTTTTGGAAATTTCCTCCAGTCTTCCTGAAGTGTGCCCACTTCACTCGGACATGGAGCATGAGGCTAGCTATTTCTTAGGCCTTAAGGCTGTTTAGTTCACTAGACTTGAAGTGAACTAAATTAAAGTCATTAAAAATCCCATTGCACCAATCACCAGAACGGGATTTCATTTTCATTTTGATTACTTGGAGTGGCTCAACTCCAAGGTATTTAGTCAATTCGTCTTTGATCTGATCTAGGGATTCACCACTGGGCAGACCCTTCAATACAACCTTGAACACACGTTCAGTTTTGGAGTCATAAGTGAAAAATGTGTGTTGCTTCTCAGTAAGCTACTGGAGGAGACGTTTGAATCCGTCCAAGGGGTATGCCAATACTTGGCATTCACTCCGACGACCAATTTGAAGTGAAAACTTGAATTAAACGAAGTTCAAAATTTCCGTGCGAAGAGCATAGAAATTGGAAGTAGTTATTACAATAGAGAGGTCCTTTTCCATCTTGACGTTAAGCCGATAATGTTTAATGGAATTTTGCCGGGATGATGAATCTTTCTCATAATCCGTGAGCATATCAAATTGATTGCTCAAATAAATTTCTTCAGAGATTGCCCTTTTCTTTTGCGTTTAGGCACCATGGCAGCAGTAAAACGTTTCTCCAAATAGACTTCCAAGCAGATTACTATAAGAATCCGAAACACATTGTATAGCAACAAATTAACCCCTACTAACCATGAGATGATAAAGTTTAGGATCAAGAAATTATATTCGACGCTCTATGAACTAAAGCCACAGCAGACACATCGCCATCGACGACGGGACTTCATAGGCACCGCATGGAAATGTATCGCTGGGTCACCCGATGCTTAAGACCTGCACATCATAAACCCCACGATGAGCGACATCATCGACCAAAATAACCATCAATACAGGATAAATGAAAGCATCGACAAAAGGATTACGCAGTTGTCCAGAACTATCAACCAGACATCCGCTTCTATTAATAAAAACAAAGCTAGTTTTGGACGCTATAGATGCTGTTACGTTTATGCTGAACATAAATTTCATCAATGCTATCAACACGCAAGGTGAACGTGATCAAATCCATCCTGCAGAACCAGGGAATAAAATAAACGTTCCGGACGAGTATTACAATTACAATAACAGTTAAAATTCGAGAACTACTTTACGTAATGTATGTTCCTTACTTCTATGCCGAAGTCTGTCACCATATGCAAGAGAGTTCGTGGGGCAATACCAAGCGGGATTCATGGGTGCCCGCGCTACCACGGACCAAATTTTCACGATTCGGCAGGTTCTGCAGAAATGCCGCGAATACAACGTGCCCACACATCATTTGTTCATCAATTTCAAATCCACATACGACACAATCGATCGAGATCAGCTATGGCAGATTATGCACGAGTACGGACTTCCGGATAAACTGACGCGATTAGTCAAGGCGACGATGGATCGAGTGATGTGCGTTGTTTGAGTTGTCGAAGGGGGTTACGGCAGGGTGATGGACTTTCGTGTCTGCTGTTCAACATCGCGTTAGAAGGTGTGATCAGAAGAGCTGGGATAGACACGAGTGGCACGATATTCAGGAAGTCCATCCAACTCCTTGGCTTCGCCGATGACATCGACATTATGGCACGGAACTTTGAGATGATGGCGGAAACGTACATCAGACTGAAGGCTCAAGCTAGACGGATTGGACTTGCCATCAACGCATCAAAGACAAAATACATGAAAGGAAGAGGTTCTAGGGAAGACAATGTTAGCCTCCCACCCCGAGTTCAGATTGACGGTGACGAAATCGAGGTGGTCGGTGAGTTCGTGTATTTGGGCTCACTGGTGAATACCAGCAGAGAAATTCAAAGACGCATTATGGCAGGGAATCGTGCCTACTTTGGACTCCGGAGGACGCTCCGGTCGAATAAAATTCGCCGCCGCACGAAGTTGACTGTCTACAAGACGCTGATTAGACCGGTGGTCCTCTACGGCCACGAGACCTGGACTATGCTCGTGGAGGACCAAGGTGTTGCGTACCATCTACGGTGGAGTGCAGATGGATGACGGAACGTGGAGGAGGCGAATGAACCACGAATTGCACCAGCTGCTGGGAGAACCATCCATCGTCCACGTTGCAAAAATTGGGCGACTACGGTGGGCTGGGCACGTCGTAAGAATGCCGCACGACGACCCAGTTAAAATGGTTCTAGAAAGCGACCCAACAGGAACAAGAAGTAGAGGCGCGCAGCGGGCAAGGTGGATCGACAAGGTAGAAGGCGACCTGCGGACCCTTCGCAGACTACGAGACTGGCGAAGTGTGGCCATGGATCGAATAGAGTGGAGACGACTTCTTCGGACAGCAGAGGACAACAAGGCCTTAGCCTGATTGGCTCATGTCCCATACCTGGAAAATTCCACATCCGTCGTCATTAGAATCCAAGCCACATCATACGGAATGGTAGTAGAATTTTCGCAACGGATAATCCCGGAGACTTCGTGCAAAGATCATCAAACATTAAAGAATTCAGAGATGAATGTATCAGACATATTATATTAGGAAAGCGATCGCGTTGCAGTTCGATTTTCTAAAACGACACGACACAACAGCTAGCTATTGAAACTACAATTATCATTTTGAACGCAAAGAACCACACTTTGAAGAAGAATTGCAGACCCGAAGACAGAACCATAACCGGAAACCTCATAATCATATTTCGAAATTGCAAAATCAACTTTAACAACCAGCCCTTCAAAAGTTCGAAAATCATGGCTAATACCGAGGTTATCCACGGTGCATTTCACAACAGTTTAATTCAATGGAACCTACATAAACACCATGAAATCGAAGAGATCAGCAACACAGCAACTGGCAACCGAAATTCTTTCGTTTTCCTACATCATCATCCTGCTAGTTATCTTTATAACTATCGAACCATTTTACAAATTTCGATCTCAAGGAACGGGACGTTCCTCACTTAAGGGGGGAGTGGTTATAATCGAATCCCCGCCGTACCATCTACCAGAACCCCATCAGCTCAGGACAATATACCAAGAACCATAGAACATCGGATCCAAGAACTCCAACAACAACAACAAATATCAGCCGCATTAACCACAAGTCAACAAGCAACGAACCATTAGACCTGAAGTCAGCAAAACCCAACGAGCCCAGTCAGCAGACTCTACGAGTCTCACCTAACAACAGCCGGTCCATTACATCGTGCCGTATCAGCAACAAATGACGGTGGTGACGAAGACCGGATGGCACGAAGCAGTTTTATATAATTTAGCATAGCTAAGGACCATCATTCTTAGTCTACCTTTCAGACCGTGCAGTTTGCGACGTTTCCTTTTAAAAATGGCTTCCGAAAGCCTTAATCTGTAATATATATATATACATCGATAGGGTTTTCGATCAAGTTTCCGTCCTACTAAGCACATCCCGCACTTTACCTCTCTTTTTTTAAAGGGTTTGAACAAAATATGGAATGATTTCATCAAAGATAAATTCCAAATTTATTCACCTTTCCATACGTACCGTTGGAATTGATAAATAGTCTAACAATGTTGAGATATTATTAAAAATCTAACACTGCTTCTTGATTCTAAATTCGTCCTACGAGTTTCAATTCCGCAAACGATCATTCAATCAAGCAAAGTAACAAAACCATCGGACAGATGAGATAATAGGTTAGGTTTTCTATATTTAGGAGGTTTTCAGCCTTGGGCTGGTTCGCCTCCGCTGATGAGATAATACCCCATCTATTGGTAATGTTGATTTGTATGATTGAATTGGTATTTTCGAAACATCGACGGTTGAAGTTAAAAGTGACAGATACTTTATATCGAGGTATACCTGTACAGCAATCCAATAGAAAAAAGTTAAACACAGGAAAAATTAATTTTGATATCACATCAAAGCGGATGCAGTTCAATCGTGTCAAAAATGTGGTGTAATATTACTTGCCAAAAAGGACAAAATTATCATTAATACAGTGCATGAGCTGACCTTACATTACATTAATTACATTACGGTGAGCTGGGCACGTCGTTAGAATGCCGCACGACGACCAAGTGAAAATGGTTCTAGAAAGCGACCCAACAGGAACAAGAAGAAGAGGCGCGCAGCGGGCAAGGTGGATCGACCAAGTAGAAGGTGACCTGCGGACCCTTCGCAGACTACGAGGCTGGTGAACTGTGGCCATGGATCTAATAGAGTGGAGACGACTTCTTTTGACAGCAGAGGACAACAATGCCTCAGCCTGATTGGTAAGGTAAGTATGAGCTGACATTACGCTGCTTTATACGTATACTTTTCTAAAATTTTAAAATGATTAAGGGTTTTGTTTCAATACCAAAAGCATCACAAGGGCCCTTTCCATGACAAGTTGCGAAAAAATTCCACACGGCAGCAATGCCAACATCTTCGTGCATGCGAGTAAGTGATATACCTACGAGTCCAAACTGTAACTAATAGGTGTCTCACTCGTTCAAAGGCAATGACTTTTACATAAGCTCCAGCCCAAGAGGCTTCATGGTGTTAGTGACATTTGGAAATGTTTGGTGGTGTTTGTATTTCTTCGCAATGTTCATCTTTTTATCTTAAACAGCTGTTTGTAGTGACATCATTGCCTACAAACTAGTGGTATACCTTTGAGTTACAGTTTAGACTCGAAGACATATCACTCGCTCGTAGGTACAATATAATGCTTCACATAAAACAACCCAAGTAACAATTTTGGTTTTATAAGGGTTCTGAAGACCATGATTTAAACTTGTAGCATGCTTTAAAACCTCGATAAAACTTGCTATGTTACTTGGGAAGGAATGTTATGAAGGAAATTATCAGTTCGAAAACAAAGTTTCCTACTAGAACAGTTGAATCGAAGAATATCTACACACTAAAAAAATCTGAATTTTACTGGTGATGTAAACATCCATGCATGCAAACATTCATGCATGTAAACTTCCTTTTCACGTAAACTAGCAGCTTGCAAGAAATGTTGCAAACAAAGGTGGAAAGTTGCATACAATATATGGAATATTGCATGACATATCTCATAAATTTACACGATTTATAATGTAAATTTGTATGATTTATGACGCTCCATTTATGTGCATCATAGTAACGGAAATTTACACTACTTTTTTTTAGCTGTGTAAAAAAAAGAAACGTAAGTATTCAATGTGTGGTGTTGAGTTCATGTGCCAGAAAAATCACCAATAAATTGTACGATTGTGCAGTGGAAAAAAAGATTAAAATAGATGAAAGTAGCTCCTTCATTTGTCATCGTTGCTACCACAAGCTGTATGGACCCCATGCTGCCGTGACCGAAGGAGCCGTTGCAGGACCATCCAGAATTGCTGCTTCAGGTACGTTATTTGAAAATTCATGTGATTCCTCGTGTAACACGAGAAAAGGGCCTACACACTAAGATTTTGTTTCCGTGTTCGGTAAATTTGACCGAAATCAGAACAGCTGAATGTTCGGTTAAACTTTGACCTCCATTTTAAAGGCTATTGAATTTGAAAATATTATCAAAACATGTTCAGCCTTGTTTAAATGATTAAATCTTATCATTTTAGTGGAGATTTAGTTTCAAAGTGATTGAAAAGCAATTGAAGTGAATTGCATAAATTTTACCGAAAAGTTCAGCTGTTCATATTTCGGTAAAAATTACCGAAGTCGGCGATAATTTCTAAGTGTGTATCATTGTTGATCGATTCTCTTCATCGATTTTCTCTTTCGCTAATAACCCGACTGCAAAGGAATTTCCCATTCAGTGTTATTTTAAATTTCAATCCTTTTCTTTAAACTAGTACCTTAAACTCTTCATTTATTGGAATCATCTTTCAGAGTCCATCGAAGCAACCAGTATTGAATCGATTGCCGTTGTGGGACCATCCGGAATGGTTCCTTTTCCTTGTCATGGTAAATATTAAAAAAATTATCATAATCATGTATTATGTAAAATTAAATGATCATTCAATTAAAAACTACAAGCAGGGCTGGTAGCGGGTATTTAATAAAACAGAAGTGTCTTTAGTGCCTAAAAATATGGAAATAGTGACCAAATAGTGACTTTTAATACTAAATAAGTAGCCATTAATATGGTAACTTAGAAATTTATATACGGTTTGATATTGAAATAAACTTTTTATGTCATGGAACTTAAATCAAATTTGATACATTCCTATAATTTAATCGAATCTCACAACGGAATCTCCTGTGAAGTGCTTTTGAAGTGATTTGATTAATTTATTTTTGCTAACATTACACATGATGACTAGCAAATAGTAATTCCCATGTTTTTATGAGCTTGAATTTGATTCTGCGTTCGAAATGTTTAAAAATTTGATATATCTTGGTAGAAAACTTTTATAATTCACTAAGAACGTTTCGCAAAATTTCTTCAGAATGATCCCAAGAACTTTTTTAGAATAACTTCCCATCTCTTAAACTTAGAGGCAACAACATTATTGGAAATAGATGATTTTCGTTGTTGGAATAGCTTAACATCAAATATCAAAATTAAAGAGGACATTTTATACGATAGATTTGTAGATGAAAGTAAAGAGTTGATAGTTCCGTTTGAGTAAGACAGTGTGAAATTTGTATATGGAAAGTAGAAAGCAAACAAAGGAAGGTACGAATCGAGTAGAGCATCTCCTTTACCAAGCTCATCCGTTAATGAGGGATGGTGAGGGGTGTTTCCCCCTGCCACCCTGGCAAAAGGGATGATCGCCGATTTGCACATGTACCTCCATGTACCTTCTATCGATTGTTTCACACTCAAGTTGCCATCTGACGTAAACAACTACCCGATTCGTACCTTCCTCAAAATTGTACTTGCTCGCTTTCTACTGTGTATATACAATTTTCACACTGCCATGCTGTAACGGTGCTATTAACTCTATAGTTTAATCTCCTTATCTATAGTATAAAATCTGCACTTCAAGTCTGATATTTGACGTTAAGCATATTCGACTATATAAATCGTTAAGTTTACGCATGAAGCAATAACACATGATTAGTTAAAGTAGATTATTTTCGATTTTTTATTGATTCTTCTAGGAACTCCCTGAAGGACTCCTTTTAAAAATCTATTTTAGATTTATTTGAATTCTCCTTAGAACTTCCATGCAATTCACCTCAGAAATTTCATAAATTTATGCTTAGAATAATCTTGGACTCTTCCCCTGCATTCAATTGGAAATTCAATTCGTGTTCTCCTTAGAATTCCCGTAGTATTTTCTCAAAATTCTCAAAACAAAAATCCATCACAGATTAACTTTGAAACTCTTCTCAGAATTCCTTTGAGATTGAACCCTCAAAATTCGATTCCATTGGAATTCTTTTCGGAATAAATTTCGAACTCTTTAGAATTTTCTTGGAAGTATCTTCAGAAATCACCTCAGAATACTTTTAGAATTATCCGCAGAGACCAACTTTGGAGTTCACGGGTTTTTCATGGAATTTTCATCAGAGCTCCCTTAAGCAAAATTTCAGAACTAATTTTGAATTCTTATTAAAAATGGACTTAGAGACATCATCCAATCATCATTGAATTCTTCTCAGAACTCTTGTTAAAATACACTCTCAATTATATTGGAATTGTCAAATAATCAAAAACGACACTCGTATGTGTTAAGTCAAGTTTAACTATATAGGTAAACCTGGCTTAAGATGTAAGCGGAGATGAAGAAATCGGTCCTCAGAGCACTTAATTGTACATGAGACTTTCGTAGTCTGTACTTTGGTATTTTTCTCCGATATATCTTGGTGTCATCCCTAGAATCCTTTAAAATTCTCTTAAAATTTGCTTTGAATTTTTTTTAAAGTTCTAAACATCCTTGAAAGACTTTTGAAAATCTATCACAGACAAATACCTTAGAGCGGCGCCGGTGGTGTAGTGGTAAGCGTGATTACCTATCACCCCAGCAGGCCTGGGTTCAATCCCAGTCGGCGCCGCCGGGATGTTCTGAGGCATAACATCTCTGATCACGCCTTCCTTCGGAAGGGAAGTAAAACCGTTGGTCCCCGGTTCATGAGTTGATGGGTCGATAGGTAGGGTCCAGGTGTGGGAGCTGCCTCTCTGGCGTCGGTAGCATTGGTGCTCAGCACGGAAAACAAGATCGACGGAAAACAAATCAAAAGAAAAAAAAAAAAAAAAATACCTTAGGAAAGTTTCCAAGGTTTACAATTTATCTTCTGGGAAAAGAGGAATATTTTCCCCGATTTTTAATCGAAATTGAAGGTATTTCCCAATAGTTTTCCTGGTGTTCTAAAGTTTTGCGGTTCACTGGTCACCTTGGTTAAAAATTTTAATTTTTTAACAGATATGTTTATTTTGTTAAAACTACTGTAGACTTTCCAAGTAGTCAATTTAAACATTTTGTTGATATTTTTAAATTTCACTCTATTTTAGTAGTGAAAACGTGACTTCAGTTACTATTTTTAAGGAAATAGTGACTTTAGTGACTTTTTAGTGACTGGCTTCAAAATAGTGACCAAGTCACTAAAAAGTGACCTGCTACCAGCACTGACTACAAGGGACGTAGGACTACGTGGTCTTATATAATAAATCTTATTTGTTAACTGCAGCACGAGCTTGTGTTTTGTGTAGGAATAGGAATTTGAGCGACAACGGCGCCGGTGGTGTAGTGGTAAGCGTGATTACCTCTCACCCCAGCAGGCCTGGGTTCAATACCAGTCAGCGCCGCCGGGATGTTCTGAGGCATAACATCTCTGATCACGCCTTCCTTCGGATGGGAAGTAAAGCCGTTGGTCCCCGGTTCATGAGTTGATGGGTCGATAGGTAGGGTCCAGGTGTGGGAGCTGCCTTCCTGGCACGTCGGTAGCATTAGTGCTCAGCACGGAAAACAAGATCGACGGAAAAAACAAACCAAAGGAAAAAAAAAAAAAAGTATTTTGAGCGGGGTTCTCTCAGAGTATACGCTTTAGTATGACGCGCTTGACGTAGATGGCCCACAGCGACTCACGAAGAGCTACTGATTCCGATCAATAGTGGTGCGGCTTCTTCCTCCTTCTATGAATGCTCATGTGGGCTGCTGCTCGCTTCTAGCGGGGAGCCTTTCGTTGTGTACTTGAAAACACCACCACTCACCACGCGGTGATTGAATAAACACCGTTTGGTGAGAACCAGATGGAGTTCAACTTTGAAATCTGGGATAGGGAAACCGCTTTTCGCAGTCGATCGGTGATAATTTTAATTATCATAGCAACAGTTGCACATTCGTGACAGTGATAAAGTATTAATTTCAACAGATTTGTAGAAAAATCGATTGGCGTATTAAGAATTTAAATCCATCATTTCTGGATCAAAATCAGACCACTTTAATGGCGTGACCGGTTTTGGTGTTTTGCGCCTCCAATGTAGCCGTCAAGTACATGGTATGTTAGATTTAAACATATCTAGATAGAGCTGGAATTAGGCATAGCAGGTTTTGTAAACAATGAATTCTCTCGATGATGTTTAAGAATTCAAGACACGCCCACGCAAACCAACATTACCGTCGGGTAGGGGAAGTCTTACCCTACCTGATGGTGATGTTGATTTGCGTGGGCTAGCCTTGACTTTCAAGACATCATCGAAAGAAGTCATTGTTTACAAATGCTTTTACGCCCTAATTCCAGCTCTATCTTGATATGGGAAATGACATACGATTGATGACCTTGACAAATGTCAAAAAAATACTCTTTTTCAAATTTATGGTGCTCCTCAACAGGACCGTTTTGTCGTGATGGTTGAGTAATCCTGAGCTATTAAGTTGTTAAACACAGATGAGGCTGGTGAGCTGTATGTTGTTTGGAAGGAGGGTGACGCGCTTGGTATAGATGGCCTACAGCGACTCACGAAGAGCTACTGATTCCGATCAATAGCGGTGCGGTTTCTTCCTCCTTCTATGGGTGTTCAAGTGGGCTGCAGCTTGCTGCTTGCAGGCAGCCTTTCGTTGTGTACTGGAGAACAATGTTCAACGCCACGCGCCGAAAGCACTTCTGCTGCTGATGCCGACGACCAGACACCACCACACACGGTGATTGAAACTGAATCCGGTCAGCGGTTGAGGTCAGCCTTGATAGCTAGCTGCTTGCGGGGAGCCTTTTGTTGTGTACTGGAGAACACCACCACTCACCATGCAGTGATTAAATAAACACCGCTTGGTGAGACCGGATGGACTTCAATTTTGGAATCTGTGTTAGAGAAATCGCTTTTCGCAGGCAATTGGAGATAATTTCAATTTAAGGTAACAATTAAACTATAGTGCAATTTTCTATAGTGACATTTTGAAAAATGATAACGTCTTAAATTTAACAGATGCATAGAAATATTATCGATTGGTGATAAATTTATTGAAATCGGTCCAATGGCAGTTGTTGAATATCCTCGCAGTTAAAAAAAGCATTTGTTACGTACTTTTCATACAAAAGCAAATATCTCTGAGTGTTTCATAATTTTCCTTAAAATTAAATTAAAACATCTCTCATGTAAAATTCGGTCCGGCGGTTCAGAAGTTATCCATTTTTGAAGAAAAAAAAATCGAACCACCCTATCACGGAAATGGCGGAATAAAAAATATACGAAACTCATATTTTTATTTAAAAGGAAGTACTATACCAATTTTCACGAAATTCTGAGACTCACTATAATTTTTTCCTATGGCATGAGTAACGCATTTTGAAAATATGAACTTGATCCTTTTTTGATTATATGCATTTTTGTAAGAGAGAGCGAACTCAGGGAGCTTTCATAGGATTTATTTAATTCTCTCGACCCTCTGACATGATGTATTCAGAGTTTTTTTTTTCACACTCATATCTCAGGATAAAATGTGTCTAATTTTTGTGGGATCAAGTGACCCCTAACTGAGTTCACAACTTAAAATCACCCTGAACAATGGAAACAGCACCAATTCAATGATTGAGTTATTGGTTGATTTATTTTACTCATTCATTGCTTTGAGGTGTGAAAATTAGTTACCTTTTCGTAGAGTATTCAAATAACTATTTCCTTTTTTCATGCTAGCTAAAAACCCTAAGAGAGTGAATACATAAAAACTGTCCTTAACATACCGTTCCGATTCAAATTTCGGACGATTCAAATTTCGGACACTTTCATTTTTAATTAAATATTACATCCAGTTAGAAACAAAGTAATAATGTTAGATGATCGTGGAGGGCACTAGTCAAAAAAATTTAAAATTTACAAGACATGTGGATCATATTCGACCGAGATAATCAACTTTTAAAAGTTTCCGAAATTCGAGTTTAAGTGTCCGAAATTTGAATCGGCACGGTATATAGGATAACAAAAAACTGACACAAATGCCTCCATAACATTACTACCGTGTAGACAAAACTACGTGGAAATTTACCTGAATAAAATCCTTTCTAGATTTTTAGAAAACATGTGGGAAGGGAGTTTAGTGTCCTCAGAGATCAAGTGTCCAGTTTCCCCTAAACAATTTCAATTTCCATACACGCAACAATTGAATCCATCTAAATAACTACATTACATGGAATACGATATGAAATCATTCGTGCACAATGGCTATTGCATGAACGTTATTCGTGAACGATACGAAATCATTCGTCTATAGAATCAATTACAATCAGTCCAACAGCTCCCTGCTTGTATTCGTAGTTCAGTTCCGTGTTTACGTTTAAGAGAGAATCGCATTCAAAATATTATTTACTTTTGGAACTCTGTGTTTGTTTTGTGTACCTAGGTACATAAGTTTCTGTCTTCAGTACAAATCTATGCCTGAGCAGCTAGAACTTGTCCTTCATGAGAAAGACAAATAAACACGGTAAGTTCACATCAATGAATTATGTTATGCAGAATACTGTTCCCTATGGCATCCACTTTCCCATAGAAGACCCATTCTAGATTCCTTCAGCGCAGGTTTACACGGTGTGCATCGATGTTTCTGCTATTCTTGTGGATGGATGAAAGTGATGAAGCAGAATTAACTAATAGATTTGTTCCCGATAAATCAGCATTCACGGAAATCCACAGATAAAACAAGCCAAGGAATTATAGACGTGCTGACTGATGGTGCGCCTGGGAATGGATTCGTAGTATAAACATAACTATGCTCTGAAAGTGACATATACGAGCGTCAATTTTGACGTAAAATTGAATCATAATAGACGCAAAATTCAGCTCAATCAAACGTACTTTCGAGTTTTTCAGTCTCGGAGCACTTAATTTTACATGACATGTTTGTTTAAGTCTCTTATGTCAAAGATGGATTCCGTCGCGTGTAAAATTAGGTATTTCTAAGTGTGTATAACTAACGCTTTCGTAGTATAAACGGAAACACATTTTCAGTGTGTGGTTGTTTATTAAAGACACCGTTGTTTCTACAGCGAAAACATATTACCCTTCACACTTCGCCGTTTAACCTGTCGTCCAATTTTTCCAATATCCTTCCATCAAACGTAGCGACGTTGTTCCGAACACAAAAACGTTTCCCACTTTGCGGCTTATTCAATTGACACATGTTTCCATCACTCGATGAAAGGCTGCCTATTGAACCAAACGAAATACCGATTCCCCAATACAAATTTACTCGCTCGCCTTTCATCCACCGATCGATCGAGCAATCGAGAAACGTACAAATCTAACTACATCATACAAAACGTCAGAGCAACAGAGAGAAAAAAAAATGTGAAAAAATAACGAAATACTTGCCAACCTGCAAACGTCGTCACGGTGCTCTCTGTGCCTGGGCCGCAGCAAATATGCTCAGGTATGTTGATCTTCTTCTTCTTCTGCCTCTTCGTCTTCCTTATCGCACCACACTCTCACCCACTAGCATTCGCACATGAACACACGTTCCGGAAGCAATGAAATCAGCTGGCACGTACCAATCGTAATTTCAGCAGGTTTTCAAGGAATTTCAACACTGCCTGACTGCCTGCCTAGCTTTCACCTTTTTGCCGCCACACTTTTCTTCCATCTGATATTTATGCACTGCGAGACTGATACTAACCTAGATAGGGCAACAACACACGAGACCTGGTGACACACTCACTGTATTTCACATCGAACCCTCAGGACAGGTGAACGTTCCCGAGATATAAACTGTCCTCTCTGTTTCGCTATCGCAATTCAGCTGCTGTTTGGAAACAGCTTGGGGGGGTGGCAAATGAATTTTAATTCCTGACTCCTGCCAAGTTCCTTTCAACTTTTATTGGTCTTCAGGACCCGAAACCAACGCTACCGAATGTGCACAAATATTTATACTTCACACACCACGTGGAACAGCGGAAGTCAGTCACCTCCGTCTCTTCACGATTACAGCAGTCACTCCGTGAAGCAGAAACCGTGTGCGGAATAATTTAATTTTCACGATTTTTCTTCGCCTCCCAGCCCACGAAAGGAGAGCGGTTGCAGTGGGTGTAGGAATGTATGCGAACCTTTTTTCCCGGAGTCACCTACACCGAAGCTATCCGACTGAGCTTATCTCGATTTTCTTATTTATTTATTTATATTTGATGTTTGTTTTCCTTGACGCCTTGACTAACAGAGGGAACGGAGGAAATCTTCACACTTCCCACTCCCCGCCTACACTCTAGACGAGAGGTGCTGGTGGTTGCTTTATTGTTTCGACCTTCTGTGTGTTCGTTACCGCGGAAAACGAACGTGTCCTGGGACCACGTTGCCTCTTATCTTCGTTTCGCGGTGTAGAATTAATCACGATTTTTCTAGATGATTTAATTCACTTGCGTACAGGGTGTTAAAAGTGTGGGAGTCTAGCTTCAACCGAATTGGAAGCAACCGCTTAAAGCAGTCGAGTCTTATTGGCTTACCCAAACCAATTCTCGGAATCTATTTAGCCTGACCCTCAAAAAGTTGACCGAGAAAGAACTACCGAACGAACGGGCAGCAGCAAATGCACTCGACCGGAAATTTATTTATGTACGGTTTGATTCGTCCTTCTCGCCTGTCCGGTCGTTATGGCAATGCGGAAAATCAATTTCTTGGCCTCGGCCCACACAAACATCCAATCCAATCCAATTAGACCATCATCTTAGCAGTCGATTGATGAGATTTGCAACTTGCATACCCCCGTGCCAAAGGGAACCGACACGCGCTGCGACCAAAACTTCGTACCAGAAGAATCAGACAATCCCCAATCGAAATAGGAAAACCGAAACACACGTCCAGACGGAACCGAATCTGCGACAAAACTGCCCGACTCCGGTTGGGATTCTGCTGATTTGGGATATGCTCGCCCGCGCGCACGAGATACTGCATCAGAGACGTACAGATTCCGGGCGATCCCGAATGGAGGCAAAAGTCGAAGCTGCTTCCAACGGATGGATCTCACAACGCCTGCAGGCTGCCACCGACCATCTCAGCAGGTTATCAAACACCGTTACGTTCACACAATGGTAGACGTGCGTTACGGTGGGGTTCTCGCTCAATGTGAGCTTCCGGAGAGCAACGTGCAAATCGCGGGAGACGAGAAAATGGGTGCTCGTTTCGTCTCTCTTTCAGTCTCTTCTGTTGGGTGGCAGAGAATTTATACTCCCATGATTTGCCACCCACCGGGAAGTGTTGCCAGCTAAATCTGCATTCTATGGTTACTTGTTTGCTGTTCCTGAGCACCTTCTTTATCCTTCCTGGATTATTGGTTGGTATGCGTTCTATATACTCGTTGTGTTTTTAGCTGAAGTATATAATTCTAGGATCAGTTTCAAGGAAGATGCATAGTTTTGAAACACCTTTTTATCGCATATTTCGAATAATACGTGAAAAATAGCTTAGGTATGTGTCAACTTTATATGACCAGTTCCACTTTTCTAAAATAGCATAATTGAAGTTTTTCAATAAATTATAGCACCAAAATCGTCACTTTTGATAAAAATGACATCTGAGACAAAGTTTTTGAGAAAAGCAAAGACTTCCTGGAAAGTATATTTACACATGATAATTTGTATTAAATTTTAAATAAAAATTCCAGAAATGTCAAAAAACTCAATATTTTTTTTTTTTTTAAAAAAAAGCTCATGAAAATACAAACTTTTGAAATGAATCAAAGACATTTGATAATTGACAAGAATCGTAGAACATCAACTTTTGGTCATATTTCTAATCTACACTACCGATCATAAATTTAAGGACACCCCAAAAAAACCATGCATATATGTTTTGTTCAATTTTCGATCTCCAAAGGTTATTTGAATGGTATGAATGGTATAGCATAAAAGAAGGTCCATTAATTATGTCACGCAAATTTTCCCCCCTTTGCCACATTTTCCCTCGTCACAGTTTCCAAAACCCCCCTCCCCCCAAAAGTGTGACATAATTAATGGACAACCCCTAAGTGTTCTACTGCTACTTTTATTTCAAAATTTGGCCAACCCAATTCTGAGAAAATCAGTCACGATTTTCCAGAGTAAATTTAGAAAAATATGTTAACTTTGGGTGAACTTTTAGCACGCCTACGAGGAAAGTTCCATTCAATACCTTTCAAATTATCTAAAGAGAACGAAAATTGGACGTAACATGACAGCGATATGAACATAACAAATTTGTCATGTTTTTTGGGGGTGTCCTTAAACTTATGCTCGGGAGTGTACTTGTTAGCATGTCACTTTGTGTAATCTTTCCGCAGAAAACGATTTGGAATGCCTCAAATATTGTGTCCTGTGTAGAAATTTAATAGAAAAGCTTACTAGCAAAATGTTCAAAAATATGACCAAAAGTTCTTGTGAGGAAGAAGAGTGAGGAATTCTGAGATAAACCACAAAGAGAGATCATCAAGTGTAAATGCAAATAATTTCATAGGTGAATCCAAACGACTTGTTGGGAAAATAGCACAGGGAATCAGAATCTCAGTTTGGAGTACATACCAAGTAAAAAATATGGTCAAAAGCGTACTCCAAAGCCTTGGAAAACTAGTTTAGATGGCTACTAACGTAAGCCTAGAGGACCGCCGTTATCAAATGGATATTGGTATGACATACACGCTTCCAGGAACAAAAATATTCTTTTCAAACCAAGCTCGTATTTAGTTTATGTTTTTTTAAATTGTAAAATGTATTTGGACTGGTCTCACCATGTTCACTTGATCCTCCAATCCATGCGTTCCGTAGTTTTGATTTTCTCTAAGCTTTGCAGCTCAGTTCGTGATGCACCTTTATCATAAATTTTCTTGCATTGCCATAGTCATCTGGGAGGTGTTCGCGGCCACCAGCTACCACCCGTCCAGTCGTGGGCGTATTCAGCGAGGCATCTTTCATATTGCTCGCAATTTCCGGAACCGGCGCGAGACCACCAGCCGAGCACTTTTGCAAGTGGAAAATTGCTGATTCACGACTGAATCACGACCAAAACTCGCGACGGACACATTATCAACACGTTCCCGGGCTAATTCACCAACCGGACCGGGTTCAAAATCGGCCCACGGTGACGAATCGCTCAATAGAACTACACGCCAAAAATGTGCCATCCGAACTCGAAGAATAGGGCTCCCGGGAGGCAATGAGAACCTACACCGAACAATAGAATTGAAGCTGCGTCGTAGATTCTGGAGGTTAGATTCAAGGTCAACCAAGTCACTCAAGACAATCACTGGAAAAACACGATACATCACTAAATGATAACTTTATGAACACTTGAAACTAAATTTCAGCACACAAATTAACAAATTTAAAACAAAAAAAATGTTTAAATCGCTGTCAAAAAATACACAGCAAAAGAAAAACAGGTCAGCTTTCAAGCGCAGCCTACTGTGCCATCGAAGGTAAGACCACCAGACTTAATACGTAATTCGCAGTCACGATGAATACAATTTCAAATATTACCATAAACAAGTACATAGGTGAGAACCTCGTGGCCAAATCTTCAGAGCTGCAGGGTCAAGGCTTAAGAATTCTGAAGGCAAGTCCAAGCTAAATAAATAGAACACATTAGAAAAATTCATAATTCATTTGGACTTATACCAAAGATTCCAACCTGACTCTTAGGTACTAGTGAAGTGATTCAAGTGCATTTAATAACTTTGGATATGGGAAAAATTCAATGTACCAAGTTATAATTAATAAATAAACTATCCCATCTCCCTATCCACAGATCAATCGCATTTGCTCCATATCATGTGAAGTAACCATCAAATCAATGTAAACCAAACGGAAAACCAAACAGTCACCGAACAAAGAGCCAACAAAATACCAAAACCGACCACCCAACCACCCACCCACTACACTATCAGGTGGCGGTTGACCGGCCGCCCGTTCAATTGGGGTGTATTGCGTCTAGCCTTCCCTGACTCTGTCCCTACAATCATCCATCCCACCGAGAAATGTAAACAATTCAAGCCCCTGGAAATGCATTTCTACAAACTCTCCCATGACTCTCATTCCGTTCTCTGTGGAGAGCACAGCTCGCCTCTCTTCTCAATTTCTCACCACACTGAGCGCCGGAGATTTTCCCAGAGATTCCGGTCGACATAGTCGACCAAGAGAGCCTGCTGCAGCATCAGAGACTAGTGGAGCCCAACCGACCGCCGGAGAGCAACCGAGAACACGTGAGCCGTACAGGGCGCAAACGCCTGCTGGCTCCAGCTGTCAAACTTCGGCTCCCAGCAAGGGGACCTGGTATTTGTGAGACGTCCAGATCGCACTTTTTTCGTTTACCCGTCCACAATGCGAATGGTAATCCTCCCGTGTACGTCTGGCTATTGACGTTGGAGCGATGCCAAACTGCTCTGCTGCTCCTGATGCTGCTGGTCGGCATCAGGATTCGCTTCAGAACAACAGCAGCAGCAGCAGCATCGAGCTCGAAAGGGCTTTACCCCATCGAGGCGCGCTGTAATTGAACTTGAAAATGGCAGAGTGCGGAGAATGATAATTTTAAAACGTGCTACGACAATTACCTAGGGGAGAGGAGGTGTACGGTGGAGTAACATGTTTTTTTTTTATATGTACAAGAATCCCCCAAATAGAGTGGTGGGTGGTGTCGTCAACCCACCGAAATTTCTCGGCAGTCTTGCAACCAATTGAGCGGATTTTCTGTAGGAGACAATTGGATGGAGAACAACCGAGATATTGAGGTAGGTGGATGCTATTCGGGGGATTCCTGTACTTATTGCTGTGCCTACGGTTTGGCACTTCTTCGTTTTCCCAAATTTCCAGTGGGGAAGGTTGTGAAATGGGTGGTACCGTGGGATTCGGCGATGATGGGACGTTGAGAAGCGGAGAATATAGGGATGGTGTGACATTGATTTTTTTTCCGGTGGGAAAGGGAAAAGGATTGAATTTGGAAATGCTTTTTGCGACATTGAAGTGTGTGTGGAGTTGATGTTTGTGTACTATTAGTATCGATTTTCGATCCGAAGCGAATGGGAAGAATGCGAAAAGAATTTTGCTATTTTTGAGAAGGTATATCAATTATTGTTTGTTGAACACGGAAACCACTCAGTGGGACCATCCGAGAATCAAACATTCTCGAAATAGCTCAAGCAATTATTATAGACCATCGCAACTGCCGTAATTCGAGGGACGAAATGTACTTATTCTTGGACAAAATCTTATGAATGGCATAGATCTGGCAAGGTTCCTTGAGTATGTCGTCAATTCGTAATAATTTATTTGCTGCCGTGTTTGAGTGTCCATTGCAGGTGCCAAGTTAGGGGGGCATTAATTTTCAACAGGGGCAAAGTATCGTTTTGTCCAATCAATACATTGTTTAATTTTTTTTTATCTAGTTCGTTTATTTGGAAGGCTCAATCGCGTTAGCTTTACGGAGCCGATAATTCATTGTTCACTGTGTGTAACAAAATTCACTTAATTCTATGTCTAGTAGGAGTTGGGCCGATTACTCGCGGCTTACTCGAGGTTAGAAGGGTACATTTTCGAAGGATAGGATCAGGGGAGGAGCTTGGGGTAGGGTTTCGTTGTCTCATCAGAGCGTTGTCGCCAGTATGAACGGTAGTGCTGTTCTAGCTTCGTCCGGAGTTCGACCGGCTATGGTGGGTGACCAGTGGGCGACGATGAGACTCATCGAGACGGGGGGACAAGACAAACAAAAACTAATAAAGAGAGACAAAAGACAAAAGGAATTAAATTCTTATACTAGACATTTGAAGAAAAACATATACGGACTGCATATAGCAGAGATCACGGGTTGCCAACACGTCTCTGATAGGAACATAGGGTTGTCTTCCTTGGGCCTCGAGGGTATTCAAAAGTCGCTCTCTGGCGGCGTCACTATCCGTACATTGCCAAACTGCGTGTTCGATGTCATCGTAACCGTTTCCACACCGACAGATGTTGCTGTTCACGAGGTTTATTCTATTGAGATGAGCATCTAGCGAGTAGTGGTTGGACATAAGTCTACTCATCACGCGAATGAAGTCACGACTTAAGCCCAAGCCTTTAAACCACGCTCTCGAAGAAACATTAGGAATAATTGAATGTAACCACCGTCCAAGATTTCCAGTGTCCCAATCGGTTTGCCAAGTCGAAAAGGTACTCTGACGCACTAAATGGTAACATTCATCGTGTGAAATTTGCCTGTCATACAATTCGCCTTCCTGCGCGCCCACCTTTGCGAGAGAGTCCGCCTTCTCATTGCCTGGGATTGAGCAATGTGAGGAGACCCATACAAAGGTAATCATATATGATCTTTCGACCAGTACACTCATCTGCTCCCTTACCTTTGAAAGGAAATAAGATGAGTGCCTACTTGGTTTCATCGACCGAATAGCCTCGATCGAACTGAGACTATCCGTGAAGATGAAGTAATGGTCTGCGGGCATGTTGGAAATCATCCCCAATGCGAAGTTGATTACTGCCAGCTCAGCAACAAAAACGGAACAAGGTTCCTGAAGTTTGCGGAAGGCGCTAGAGTTTTCATTGAAGACACCGAAGCCAGTGGATCCATTGAGACGGGACCCGTCTGTAAAATATCTTTTCATGCAATTGACTTGTTGGTACTTTTCAGTAAAAATACGCGGAATAATAATAGATCGAAGTTGATCGGGAATCCCATGAGTTGCTTGTTTCATGGTCAGATCATATTCAATTGAGGAACTGCGATTGGTGAAGTGAACACGGTCTGGAGTATAACAAGGAAGACACATATCTGATGATATGTAGTGGTGGTAGATTCTCATAAATCGATATTGTGTGTTCAGCCCAAGAATTTCTTCAAAATTATCAATTATAAGTGTGTTCCACATTGTTTAAATGTTTGCCTTCAGCCTATCGATATATGCAACAACAAATAACAAACTGATCAGGAAGTCTTTAAATCTAATCCAACCTGTTGAGATTTTCTCAATGGGGAATATTTTCATTCGATTGTCTTATTATTTGCTTTCAAATGACAATAATTTGATATTCCAAATAAAAACAGTCATAAGAAATTCCAAAGAATACCTAGTGACTGATCGTATGAATTGAATTGTAAGTTTTTACCTTTCTATATGGGTTTGGAACAAACTGAAGAAGAGCAAACTAGCACAGTATCTAAATTACCGCAAAACCATCAGCAAACTTTGGCGACAAAGTATTATTTTTCCCTACTCAGCCAAATACCCTCATACCACATTCCACCCCACTGGTAGTGGCAATTTGTTGCAATTCCCCTTCCGACCGGAAACGCTAAACGGAGAAAAGTTTAAATTTCCACTCGATACACATCGTCTGCTCTAGGTTGCATCAATTGATGTTTAATTTCGCTTCTCAATGGGTTCCATTTTGCCCATTTCAGCACTCTTCCGGGAAAGAAATCAAGATAAGAGCTGAAATCTGCACAACTTTGGCTACCTCCACCAGTCAGTACTGAGTATCTGGGGGTGAGAGTTTTGTGTCTCAAGCACCTCATTATAATTTTTGCAAAGTATTGTCAAATTTCGTATTTGCCGGGGACGGTATCCCAATAGAAAAATTGAGCGGAAAACTCCGAGAAAAAAAGTATCGTCAACGAGCGTGCACTTCTGGAACTGAGTTCTGAACCGACAGCAACAACATCACCAACATCAACAAAAGCAGTGAGCACAATGGAGTGGAGGACGGAAGTTCTGCTGTTTCCGTTATCTGGCCGTGTAATCTTTGGGTCTGTTCCGACGATATGGTAGTTGGTCCGATTATGACCAGGACCACTAGAATGAGCATTTTTTGTGAGCAACGATTGACGTCTTTTTCAGGATGATGAAGCTTTGTCTACTCTGTGCAACTAAATGCACACAATTGGAAATTCACCCTAAATGTTCCAATTGTGCCAAAAACTGCGTCAACCGACGAAACTATCCTTGCCGGGGTGCGAGATGACACGACCGATTTCGACAACGATGACGATTCCCCTCAGTGCTGCTACCTACTACAGTCGCTTTGACTGCTGCAATAGCGCGTATGTTCATATCTAGGTAGGTAAGTTCATGTACCATCTCGTGTGCACAATGCTGTGCAATCCATTGCTGCAGCCACGCTGTTGTTGTCCTCAAACTGAGCTTCTTTTCTTTTCGAAAAATATCGCAGATCTCTGGAAGACACACTCATTCGAAGCAAAAGAATCGCTGCTCTCACAAACTCAAAGTACCCAAGGAGGATGGCAACTCCTCGAGTCTCAGGATGCCTCCGGCTGGGTATGGGTTCTCTGTGCTTTATCTCATTGTTTCGTTCCGTTTTGCTTCCGGTTCCCTTGCCACGAACTGTGAGGACATTCTCGCAAGCATCGGGGAAGAAAGGGGACGAGATGTTTTACAAGCCTTTGGAGCATAACGCGGTGCCTTTTATTTTCGACGTCGTCGTCGTCGTCGTCGTTCTACTATTCCAAGACTTTTTCCCTTTCACTAGGACGTATTTCCGCTTCACTGCACCATCGAGGAGCGAGATTGTGTGCTGATGATAACGATGATTATTATTTTGCTGTTATTTGCGACGAGTGCCCGGTATAAGTACTCACATTCGAATGCTTGGTAGAAGGAAACTTGCAGTGATATGAGAAATGAAGTTGCGATAGCTGTGGGAAAATCTGAAGTGAGTTGGAAATTCCTTGCTACTCTGCTGTTTATTGTTTTATTGTGATAAGGACGTTGATTTGCCGCCTTAAAGCTGGGAAATTTCAAATGCCAAGCAAAGTCAGAAAACATCCCCAGGGCCAATTGAATCCTTACTCACCAAGACGAAAAGGGTAGAGTTTCAGAAAAAAAACTGTCTCCCAGCGTGCAGTGTCAATTTAGGATGAGGAACTTTGAACGTCAGCTGGGAAAATTTAAATAAACAATTTGCATAAATTTATGCGCCAACATTCTGTGGATACTTTTTTTTTAAATGGCTTCCTTTGTGGCTGATCATGATTTACTTTGTTTTGCTGACCCCAAAAAAGCACTTCACTTATTCTAACTAATGGTGAACAGGGATCAGCCTGTTTGAGTTTAGGGAGAGGAAAGAAGAACAAGATATTTCACGGAAATGGAGAAACTCGGGGGCGAACTAATTAATTTAATTAATCTTATGCTTAATCTTTGTAAGACCTTTCCTCGATGTGTTCTGAGACTATTGGCGACGACAGCTACTTCAAGAGTACTCCAAGTGACAATCCTTTAGCTATGGAACAATGTTTAAACAGCGGTTGAGTCTTCTGTACAGTTTCTCCAACTAGACCAGCTTATCGTTGGAAGTACCATGCTGAATGAAAAAACTAGCCTCCCCAAGCCGATAGAGTGCTGAAATGTTATTTTTAAAAGACAATTGACACCGTTTTCAACCAGAGGTTGCACAGGTTGAACAGCTTATGCTTTCCGTTGGTTTTGATTCCACACCCGTTTGAAACAACAACTAAATTCAAATTGCACTAGGTATTGTAAATTAGCCAAAATGCCTTAATGCAATATTGTTGTAAACTTATTGAAATGACAATTGCAATGCCAAAATGGCGATTAATTTTTAAAAAGGTGGATTCAAGTTGGCCGTAATTTTATAAAAAGTCTATCTTTCTGAATGCAATATTGATGTAATTTCAATGGCAATTTCAATTCCAAGATGGAGGATTCCTTTCAAAACTGTGAATTAAAGATGGCAGTATATATTCAAAATGGTGGATTCAAGGAATTATGTCGTTGATAAAATGTTTTTGGAAGCAATGTATGGCTATCTCCCGAAGAACGACTGAGTTCTACCCACCGCTTTTGCCGGCGGGATTTTTTTTACGGAGGACTACGTCTGTGATTTCTATATGGAGTAAACTTTGTGAAAATCGAAAATGGAACATGTAACAAAATTATGAAAGATTTTGAATGTTAATAACTCAGCTGCTCCTGGACCAAATTCAATAATGTAATCACCAATCAATCGGATATATTTCTACGCATCTGTTAAATTTAAGACTTTATCATTTTCAAAATGTCACTATTGGAAATTACACGTATATGCAACTGTTGCTTTGATAATTGAATTGATTTCCCTAACACAGATTTCATAGATGAATTCCATCCAGTCTCACCAAACGGTTTTTATTCAATCACCGCGTGGTGAGTGGTGGTGTTCTCCAGTACACAACGAAAGGCTCCCCGCAAGCAACTAGCTACCAAGGCTGGCCTCAACCGCTGATCGTATTCAGTTCCAATCACCGTGTGTGGTGGTGTCCGGTCGTCGGGATCAGCTGCAGCAGCAGCAGTGCTTTCGGCGCGTGGCGTTGAACATCGTTTTCCAGTACACAACGAAAGACTGCCTGCAAGCAGCGAGCTGCAGCCCACATGAGCATCCATAGAAGGAGGAAGAAGCCACACCGCTATTGATCGGAAACAGTCGCATTCCGTGAGTCGCTGTGGGCCATCTATGCCAAGCGCGTCACCCTCATTCAAAACAACATACAGCTCACCAGCCTCATATGTGTTTAACACCTTATTAGCTCAGCATTACTCAACTGTCACGACTAAACGGTTCTTTTCAGGATCACCATAAATTTGTAAAAGAATATTTTTTGGACATTCGTCAAGGTCATAAATCGGATGTCAGATCCCATATCAAGATAGAGCTGGAATTAGGGCGTACCAGTTTTTGTAAACAATGACTTCTTTTGATGATGTCTTGAAAAGTCAAGGCTCGCATACGCAAATCAACAAGACTTCCCCTACTCGATTGAATGTTGGCTTGCATGGGCGTGTCTTGAATTCCTAAAAATCATCGAGAGAATAATGAGAGAGAGAAGGATTAGTAATTTCCATTTAATTCCACTACCTTATTTGCTTATCCTTGACAGATACGCGTATTTCGTCTGCAATGTGCAGACTTCTTCAGTATCTTGTACTAATACTCAACTAATAGTCAAGTATTAGTACAAGACACTGTAGAAGTCTGCACATTGTATGTAAGCAAATAAGGTAGTAGAATTAAATGGAAATTACTAATCCTTCTCTCTCTCATTATACAGGTATTCTACTAAGACGCCCACATTCATCAGGATTCATCGAGAGAAGTCATTGTTTACAAAAGCTGTTACGGCTAATTCCAGCTCTATCTACACACTTAAAAATAACTATATTTACACGTGACGGAATCCATCTTTGACATAAAAGATGAGACGTAAACAAACATGTCATGTAATATTAAGTGCTCCGAGACTGAAAAGTTCGCTATTCGACGAAAAGTACGTTTGATTAAGCTAGATTTCGCGTCTGTTATGTCAAATCTGTTATGTTAAATTTGACGCTCGTAAATGTCACTCTCAGAGCTTCTAAATTTACATGAATTTTTCTAAGTGTGTAGATATGTTTAAATCTAACATACCAAGGCAACATTGGGGGTGCGATCACGGCATGAAAATGATTTTGATCCAAGGAGGGCGACACATCTGGATTAACTTCTTTTTATCATTAATCACACATATGTTTATATATTTATTTACCGTACGCTATCTGTTTATCTGTACCATCTACTTTCATCTACTCTCGAATCTTGCATCTTTTGTCACATCACTCGCATCGTCATCGAACCAATCACAGAGACCGACGAACAAAAAACAGCAAACGTCAGAAATGTTATTTGTTAACATATTACCGCGGCTCAATTATAAAGTGTTGTGAAAAAGTGTTAAACAGAAAAGGTAAAGAAAACATTTCTATATCGAATTAAATGTTCGTTTAGAAGCATCGTTTGAAGTTGTAAAATGTTGTGAGATTGATACCGTCAGCAAAAAATTGTTAGATCCAATGAAACTGCCAGGTTGATATATGTTTGAGTTCGACCTATTTATTTTCTAGAAAAAAATCTTTCCCAACTGCCAATCAGGTCAGGCCCCACGAAAAGCCGATATCCGGGTTTCAACTGGTCGTGAGTGGAATAAGAAATCCAACAAGAGTATTCAACCAGCCGAGTTAGACGCTCAAAATGTTAACACTCGTATCAGCCACATTAGGACACTCATCTGTATCACCATCGCATCACTACAGAATTTCATACCCAATCGGACCATTACCTACATAAGCACCATCGGCCACAACACTTTGAACTGCACTAGTCGCACTTGGTTCAACGGGAACGGTACAGATCTTCGAACGAGATTAAATATAAAAAAAAATCATTCGGTAATAAAGGATATGCCGTCAAAAGTTTCACGGGAGTTTGTAATCTGGCACGGAACTAATTCAAACTTAAAGGCGGGGTCACAGACTCAGTGAGGCAATGTATATTCTGGAAGAAATTTCTTTTCCGGTGGGGTATACAGCTATGCATGCATATAGAAACTATGTTGAACTTACTAGTAAAGTGGATTGATTAAGACAAGCAAGTTTTTTTTTTAATCTTTATAAACGAGATTTTAAGCCATAAGGCTGGGCACTTGGCCAAATTCATAAATTGAGCTTTGAACTTTTTTTAGTCCTAAGGAATTTATTTTCTCAGTGATGAGTTATAACAAGAGGAATCATCCGTTCAATGGTCTAATCGGTACTAACATCCCTATTGACGTGGCAAAAGTTACGCCGTGTGAGGTTACTCTCTGTGCAAATCAAATGGAGGACCAATTCACACGACGTGATTTTTCTCACGACTCACAGAATAGGGGTGCTTGTTCCAATCAGCAGCTAAATTCCGGGCATACATTTCATCGAAGAGGAATAAATTTCTACACAAATAAATTCTACAGAGGAATAAATTTCTACAAATTTCTGTACACATAACTGTCCCATGTTCTATGCAATCCTTATGTACCGTGAGACTCTTATGCGTATAACGGCAGTGTAGGACTGTGATGCAAGATGCAAGTCCAGAGCATAGCTGCCTCGGCTACAAAGTACCCGATCATTGGTCGTAACACCACTGATCAATGAAATTCATAGACTCTCATAATGTATTAACCTATATTATCTGAAACTTAGTTCTTTGGTGAGTGGATCGGTTGCCTCCTGGTATCATCGACAATCCACACGATTGTATAAATACGGATATCCCGCTTTCATGGTGCACTGACGTCCGCTGGCTGTCGTCCAATAGGTGAGATCATGGGTGGGGGCAGGGGTAACGTGCGATACATTAGAATTCATCACTCGACAGTGACGATGGAGACGTACGAGGTAAACCGAAGCGGTGTCAAGTACGATCGGTGTGGATGATCTGCTGGTAATGCTTATTACGTTGGTATGATGGCGATCAGTTAAATAGCTTTTGAGCTTGTTCTTCGAAGCAGATGTTAGCAGGAGGGTATTTCCGCGTATTCCACTTTGCAAATTGATCTAACGAAATTTGAATGTTAGATTCATACTATCGTAATACAGGCTGTTTACAGCAGTTTTAACTACCCATAGTTAAACCAATACCTACAAATTTCTGTTGCATTAGCTGCCTGAAAACTGACTGTGCGTCATCTATGTCAAGCGAGTCATACTAAAGAGTATACACTGAGAGAACCCCGCTCAAATTCCTATTCCTTTGCAAAACACAAGCTCCTGCTTCAACTAACAATTAAGATTTACTATATGAGACCACGTAGTCCTACGTCACCATTGCGTACAACCCCAGAGGGCTGTCCCTTTTATTTTTTCCTTACGTTTATTTATTAGGCACAAATGTCAATAAGACTCAACGGAGCCGAATGCTATGAAAAAAAAGACTATTGATTTTAACTAGGAACCTTTTTGTTTTCTCTTATGCTGCTCTAAATAGGTGGCATCAATCCTACTCTTGTTCTCCTCGATCAATGCACACCGTTCCTTCGGATCTTCAATGTGCAAAACATCTGGAATCCTATTTGGGCGCTGTGTATAGGGACAAATATCACCACTCACAGAGGCCAAGCTGCTATCACTTTCGCTGGAGCTCCTTGCGTTCTTTTTTTTTCGTTTCATTGTTCGTAGTGTCCGAGTCGATCGATCTTTGGAGTTTCGTTTCAATTTTATTGTTTTGCTGTTGCTCTGAAATAGGAGTTGGTTTGGAAAGAGAGGGCCACTGCTTACCATTGACTGCGTTCGATTGTTGTTTGTTGGAGTTTTTGGTCTTGTTGATGTTGAGGGTTTCACATCTTCTCTGCGCACTATGCCGAAACACATCGTGGCACACTGATCGGCACGTCAAGTATGACACAAAATATAATATAAAACGGCATCACTGTTTTGCGTTAAAATTTTGCCATTCGTTGCTAAGGTTTACTACTTTGTTTACTTCAAAGTAAGGGGGGAAGGGAAATTTTGTTGACAGTGCCATTGCTATTTTTGTCGATTTTCTAGCAAAATGGTCCTCAATAATAAGATATTGTATAATTGACGAGACGCTCCATGTCCTTATGCCTTTTGTGGAATGAACCTCTACAGAAAGTCCAAACGGCTTTTGAGAGATGTTCATAGTTTCGAAAGAATTTTAGTTTTTCGGGAAGTTCAAACGAATTAGTCACCACGCCACATAAAATAGGCTTGAATACGTGTTACCCTCAAATGGCCATATAATCCGGACCGAGAGCCAATTTTATGAGTAAGGAGAATTGTAGAATTCAGTTCCGATTGCAGGGCTCATGTACGATGTAAACAACATCCCAACGCCGAACGATCCTGCTGAATGAAGTCAGTAGATTCCGTATTACCGGTTCGCAGTCTTTCTACGCTCATTCGCTACTGAGTATTCGTTTCACTGACTGCAACAGCAATAATAAGAAAGACGCTGCTAACAGAATTATAAATGTAGCCACACGGGAGGTAACGGAGACAATCTGATTCCCGGTATTATGGAACGCAATGGAATCGCCAGATTCAGGGAGACTAATATCCAATTTCAGCCAGACCAAGAAAGGATATAAAATATGAAGGAACAACAAGCAGATACAAGGAGATGATAGTCATCAAACGACTGAAACCAGTATCAAGATCCTGGACCGACATTGGGATGCTGTTGGAAATTATTCGATGTGAGATGTGGATAAACGTATAAAAAGTAAAAACTGATGATTAAAGAAGAGGAGCTACACAGATTTTTTCGTAAATGACTAATCTCAGCGGTTTCCTGGTTCTCCTGTCCAAAAGTTCTGGACCATGGATGAAGTAGTTTTACATCCGTCATAAAAAAGGTGAGGCCAGTTCAGACGAATTCAGTACCCAACCACGACTGCTGACACTGGGCAGCTACTACAGTCTATTATTGCTTCTACTATCGCCAGCACTTTAGATCGACTACTTTATTCCTGTTTTTTAGTTTGTATCATTTCCCGAGTAGCAGGATGATAATGCATAGAATCTTCCACTCGCCTGTGATGCATTTTCCTCTTGCCAGTTGGGTACTTGTTTTTGGCAAACGTCTGCCAGAACGATGAACGGTTCATAACATTCTTCCTTCTTTCCTTTATTTAACGTCGGCCTCTGTTCCGCAATCTAGTGCCAATCACCGACGGACATCGATTGCCATCCATTGACGGCAATCGAATGTGCAGGAAGGCAGCTTTCACACCTGCGTAGGATATCGCACCCATTCAACACACATGGGCCGGGACCAACGGCTTTACTTCCCTTCCGAAGGAAGACGTGACCAGAGATTTTTATGCCTCAGAAAAATCCCACCGACCTCGTCTGGGATTGAACCCAGACCCATCGCGGTGTTAGAAAACAGTCACGCTTACCACTACACCACCGGCGCCGGCTATAACATTCTTCCTCTGCTCCAGCTTCTGCCATAAGTCACACCTCTCTTTCTCACGGAGGGTTTGCATTTCGAAGGTCACTTCCTTGAAACGGATGACTGGCAACGATTTTGTTTGATATTGAAATTTATCTTGAAATGTTCTCAAATTTTTCCGTTTTTCATCTGCGAGAACTTAAAACCGTATACACATAAATATCAAAAGTCATAACTGCAAAGATTCCAAACTCATGGGATACTGAGGTTGCGTTCCATTTGGTGAATTTTCACTTAAATTTGACACTTCGAAAATAAATTGTTCGAAAATCCCTCTGTTGTTGATCTTCCTATTTTCGAGAAGGTGTCTGTAAAAATTGATTCCTGGTCTGTCAGAAATAAGTCTGGTACAATAGCAGGTTTATTTGAAAATTTTCCATCTGTCAAATTTAAGTGAAAATTCACCAAATGGAACACAGCCTGAGACTAATACCACAGACAAACAGACGTAACTCTTCATTGTGTATCTTCGGTCATGCATTTAACGGTTGATTTGAATATTATCAGTTCCGCGAACTACTCGCCGCAGCGCTGGCATCGGATCACTTTGACGTTTCTATATATTCTATAGAAATTTCATGCAATATTGTTTACGAGTTAGCGAGCAAGCTTGTTTTCCGCGAGAAGCCAGATAGATGTCGCTACTGAGGTTATATGTTTTGAGATACTATGTTTTCAAGAACAAGTTTTTCAAAGAGTTACGTCTGTTTGTCTGTGCTAATACCTTGATTGTCATACTTCACCGCGTTCGGCACAACGCTTGACCCAGCTTTCGGCAAAGATAATGTACTCGGCACGATTGAGATGTGCAGAGTTGAACACCCCTTGTGGTTCCACTGTTCACGCTGTTACTGTTGTTGATGTTTCTATTCTACTGATCAGTTGAGGGATTATTGTTCTCGTTTGCAGTTGCTGTTACCACCTCAGAGCAATTGGGATGGGATGGGATTTGCGCCCGCAATTACGGCATGTTTTTACCTGATTATGGTAGGATACAATCGTAATTTCGTCGTCGACGGTTATGTACGACGGGATGGGGGAGAGTAGGCTTAATTTTTACCACGCGCACTCCATTACTAAAGCCTGGAAAATAGCTCTTCCAGACTTCGCTTCTAATGGCTATCACTTCACCATACTAACGCATTTGATCAATTATAGCTGCATTATCCATGTCATCCGGAAGATCATGTAAGCGCACTGCTCTCGACGTAAATTGGAATCAAGATTATCTTCTTTTCGTATTCCATTAAATGCTTCACGTTATCATTAAACATGCAGTAGCTTGAAACAGATAACGTCACATGTAATTTATATTTTTTTTAAGTGTGTGGTTTGTTCCTTTCATTTGGCTAAATCGGCGCAATGTTGCAGATTTACAGCATTTCCGATGGATTTCAAATACTCAGTATTTAATCGATTCTGTACGTGTCTAGCATTGTCACCAGTGGTTAAGTGGTAAAATGGTTCAACCTCTGCAGAGATGAATATAATGGCCAGTGATTCCAACCAGAGCTCTGGTTGAAAACACTGTCGATTATCTTCAGTGGTCTTATACTAACCTCATTTCTAATTGTTAGTTTGTTATCTTAATTTATTCATATGCTCATTCAAACAATATGCTATTCCACTTCTTTCCATAAAGTAACCCCCATACATTTCATTACGAAAAGTTACAGGAACTTATTTATGACCCAAATAAGTCATAGAGAAGTTTCCACAGCCATTTAATGACAAGCGTTCTGCAAGGGATGATCCTCCCTGGAAAATTAATGCATGAAAAGGAACGCAAGATTGACTCCAAGATAGAGTGCAAATGTAAAACATATCCCTTAAAATATGAAACATCCTCAATACAACTTCCACCACATTGTGAAAGAATAAAGTCAAACCTCAACAGAACAAAGTTAAAGATTCCGCTAGCACGAGACAGAACTTACTTTTTTCCGTCCCATTCGGAACCTACCCTCTGCATTTATGTGCCTTATTGCTTCGAACGAGAATGTTGTTTATTATGGCAAAATGCTTCGCTGTTGTTCTTTGTGATTCCAATTTGAATAATTTTACGTTGTGTTGTCTATCTTCCAACTCACGACTCTATAAAGTAAGGGGCAAGGGGAGCGAGGGGGAGCTGTTTTTCGTCAAACTCCCAGCCAATTGAAATTGTCTCGTGAGGGTACGCGCTTCTCCAAATGGAGACCGACAACAACATCGCCGTCGACTGATAGACTCCGCTGTTTCTGTCCCCCCATGGAGTAGTATTAGTAGTAGTTGCGGTGGTAGTCATGATAAAACCACTCTCCGGATTGACGGGGGACGGTGGGTAGCGGAAATCGAAAATTTATGCTGATTTTATGTAATTGTTAATTTAGACAAACATATTGGAATATCGCTGGCTGATTTGCGCTGAGGCTTGAAATTCGGCACTTTTGCATGTGGTTTATTTTCAATTGAGGGGATTGCTCAATTACGGAGGATAAATTGCGGAATGGCATAATTTCCCTGAAGAGAAATTTGATCTGCATTTTGCTATCGATGGTAGAATGAACTAACTTTAAATGTTCTGCCGTCCTTCCAACGAAATCGGAACCGTCGTCGAGCATCAGTGCAGTAATCCTTAGAAGTATAGCAGCCATTCACTGCCATCACACAACTCGGTACGTCTTCCGCTGTTAGGACGATTGCTGGTTTACTGCTGCCAGACTGGAGAATGACAAACCTGATCCCCCTGGATTGGTCTACCAGCCTGGCATGTTTTAATTAACGCACGAAATATTATTGTTGTTACAAGCAACAATGTTTGCTCAGAGGGACCCGTCAGTCTTTGCCGCATAAGCTTTGTTTGCTCGCTCTTTTTCGATCGAGGAGGAGTCGTGAGGTTGGATTTCTGTCCAGATGGACAAGCAACCACAGCTTTATAGAATCTGTCACAGTCAGGTGGTTGTGTTGGTTTTGTGAGCAGTCGCTGGGTAGTTCTATATTTCCATACATAAAACACATGGCACAATGACTGTAAAAGCAAAAGTGTGTTAAGTACATATAATGTTTGAGGAACATCTTCCTTAGAACTGTAACATACATGCGACGGTCGATACACTTAATATTTTTCATGTCTACACTAAAAAAAATCATTGATTTTATTCAGTGCGAACACGAAAAAGTTTTGTTAAATAACTTTTTGACGTAGGACTACGTCTTTGATTTCTATATGGGGGTACACTTTGTGAAAACCGAAAATGGAACATGTAACAAATTAAGAAAGATTTTGAACGTTAATAACTCAGCTACCCCTGGTCCAATTTCAATAATTTTATCACCAATCGATCAGAAATATGGCTACGCATTGATAACAATGCTTCCGAATGTTGATTTTCAACAAGAAACTATTGAAAAACTGGTAAATGTTCAGCATTGTCCAAAAGCGTCGAATTAACTAACAAATCCACCAATTACCTACATGCATATGCTGCTTCCCCAGCACAGTCGTCAGATAGTATTAAGTAGACGAAACAAGTCGAAGTGGCATTAGCCTCCGATCCTCGGGCGCGTGTGAATAGGGAGGATGGAATTGCGTAATATTTTACACACTCATCGCCATGTTCAGAACCAAACGCAAATTCTTCGAGATAACCACCATCCGTCGTCTGGCTCGCCGTAGCGGTGTCTGACGTATCTCCGGTTTGATTTACGAGGTGAGCTGAAGGTGTTCCTGAAAAATGAGATCTGTGATGGATGTCGGCCATGGATGTCATCTACGTTTTTGAAGTGACAGAGACGCACTCTGTCTGGTTTCAGAGGTTAAATCATCACCAACATTGGAAACAAAACGACTCTTTTCAGGGCCGCCAAGCTTATTACAGTAAAGAGTAGGAATAGAATTCATCTGCCTGTTTGTCCATATTCAGAACCACCGACCACACAAAATGCTCAAGTGATCAAACTGGAAGCAGGGATACAAATTGTTTTGATCAACCTTGATCAACTTTGAATCGCCACGGCTGGATATTTTCGATGGAAGAAGCAACAATCTAGCATCTAATTCGACGAAGACGGCAGGAAACATTTCTGGATCAACAATAGAATAGGGCCCATCAGCATTTGTAAACAAACCGTTCCAAAGCCTCACAAATCGAAGGCCGCTCACACAAACCAACACCAACATCTTGTAGGTAGAAGTTTCCCCTATCTGATGATGGTGTTGGTTTGTGTGGGTGGCCTTCGCTTTGTGAGTAAAGGGCTTTGGAACGGTTTGCTTACAAATGCTGATGGGCTCTTTTCTATTGTTGATCCAGATTTGTGAAGCCGAGTTATTTACGAAAGAGAGTGTCGATGAAGAGAATCGATCAATTTAGATAGGACCTATTGAAAAGTGACGCGGGATTTGTTTTCCGTACTGAGCTCCAATGCTACCGACGCCAGGGAGGCAGCTCCCAGAGATGTTATGCCTTAGAACATGCCGATGGCGCCGACTGAGATTGGACCCAGGCCTGCTGGGGTGAGAGGTAATTACGCTAACCACCGGCGCCGATATCTATCACGGCGAATGAGAACGACCCAAATTTGAGTTTAGTTATCTCAGAAATAAGTGCAGGAACTCAGCGATGAGTAAATATTCCTCATGTTTTCCCAGGTTTTTCCAGGATTTTCCAGGGGAAAATTCCCGAATTTGAGAAAAGTAAAGACTGGATTCACTCAGTCTATTGGTACTATCCCGAGACTGAATAAAATTTTTGTCAATTTCCTCATTTTCTGGCAGATTTTTTAGGTTTTCCACAGGAAACCATGCGACAAATTTACTCATCGCGGAGTTTCTACACTTTTGGCGATTATGAGTGAACTAAACTCAAATTTGGGGCGTTCTCATTCGCCGTGTACGCAAAAAGAAAATAGCCAGTGTCGCTACTTGATAGCAAACTACTCATAATGGGAGGAGTCTTTGTAGCTTTTATACCACTTGGTTGCACATCATTCTGCTTTAACCTAAAAAGATATAAAGGAGGTGCCAATCGTCATCGCAAATCATTCGCTGCCAGACTGTTGAGCAGTTCAGTCGATTTGAATTCTCTCTAGTTTCGTTCGTTCGTTCACAAGTCGAATTAGCTCCGCGTTGTGTAGTGACGCTCTCGCTGACCCAGCCATGGGTAAGAAATCGCGCGGTAACGCGAGTGCCGGTTTACCGGGAAAACAGACTCTCCCAGGAGACGGCGCGACCACCGAGCCAGCCCAGAAGAAGCAGAAGAAAACCCCATTGCCCATCCCGACAGGCGTTGCGGACCCGCAGCCGGGGCCTCCCGGAACTAAACGACCCAGACCTGAAGACAGCAGCGCCACCGCATCAGCAGCAAAAAAGCTGCTGAGCAACAATCCGTTCTCGGCTCTGCAGAACGGAGCCCAGCCGCAGTCGGACCCTGAGACGGTGCCGAAAAAAGTTAAGTTGCCACCCTTCTATGTGAAGGGCTTCCCTCCCGGGCTATGGGAGCAGCTGGATTTCTACATTAAGCAGGGCCTTCGCTGCACCATTCAACGGTGCACGGAAGGCTACAAACTGATGGTCCCGGCCGAAAAACACTTCAACGCAGTTCAGGCCCTCTTGGACAGGATGAAGCTGGAGTACTTCTCCCACGACATCGAGGCCACCAAGCCGCTGAAAGTGGTGCTGCGCGGGCTCCACGACATGGACACCACCACCTTAATGGACGCGATTAAGGCGAACGGCCTCAAGCCGGTCGAAGTCCACAAGATGACCCGCAGCAAGGCCATCAAGTATCGTGACCAGCTCTACCTGGTCCATCTGGAGAAGAACTCCACAACCGTGAAGGATCTCCAGACGACACGCACACTGTTCCACATCGTAGTGAAGTGGGAGCGGTATAAGCCGACCCACCGTGGCGTCACTCAGTGCTCGAACTGCCTATTGTTCGGGCACGGCACCAGGAATTGCCGCATGGCCAGCCGCTGCATCAAATGCGGCAAAAACCACAAGATCGACAACTGCGACAGCATCGAGGAAGCCACTCCCACATGCGCCAACTGCGGTGCCGCCCACAAGGCCACGAGTAAGGCCTGTCCGAAGCGGGCCGAATACGCCGAGATCCGGAAGAAAGCCTCGTCCAACAGCCAGCCCGGTCGCAAGAAGGTTCCAGAAAACAACGCGCAGAACTTTCCTCCGTTATCACCGGTCCAATCACGGCCAATTCCAGTGTTGCCGCCGCTCCCGCTCAACCAACAGTTGGCTGCTGCCCAGTTGGCTGCCACTGCAGTACCCGGTTAAGCCTCCGGGCCATCGACGGATCCCCCTGCTCCGGGATTGGCCGGTACAACCGGTGAAGCTACAGACGATTCTCCGCTGTCAACGGATGAGATCGTCACACTGTTGGCCCAGGCCATCATCATCAAGCGCACCTGCGCAACAAGAACACAACAGCTCCAAGCTATCATCTCCTTCGTCGCTAATTATGGACCGTGAACCCATAAAGATTGCCAACTGGAACGCTCGCTCCGTAGGGGCGAAAAACATTGAGCTTGCAGACTTCCTCCGCAAGCACGACATCGACGTGGGCCTTCTCACCGAGACCCACCTCAAGACCGGTGACAGCTTCTGGCTGCCCGACCACAGCATTGTCCGGCTTGATCGCACCAGCTCCAGGGGGGGCGGTGTCGCGGTCATCATCAAGAAAGGCATCAAGTACTGCACCCTACCCCACTACCGCACTTCCATCATCGAGGCCGTCGGCGTTGAGGTGGAAACATCGACCGGAAACGTCCGGTTCATCGTTGTCTACTGCCCCCGGCAATGTACCGTTAGCAATGGTACAGCACAGCAGTTCAAGAACGACCTTGCCATCATAACCCGCACCAATGCCCGCTTCGTAATCGGAGGGGACCTGAACGCCCGGCACGAGGCCTGGCGGAACTACCAGCAGAACCAGAACGGCCGCCTGCTATTCGACCATTCCCAGCATGGTCTCTATTCCGTCTGGTTTCCGGACGAACCAAACTTCACATCACCGACGGGCAACCCATCGACGCTGGACCTGTTCTTGGCAAACACCAGATTAGCCAAGCCGGTTGCCGTCAACGACCTGAGTTCGGACCACCAACCGGTGCTGAGCGAGCTGGGCTACAACGTGGCCCCTGCACCGTGCCAGCGGAAGGACTACCATCGAGTCAACTGGGTCCAGTTTCGACGCGTGGTCGACCGCCACATCGACGACAACCCACCGCTCGACACAGTGGAGGACATCGACCGGGCCCTGGAGGGTCTCCATCAAGCCATATCCATGGCTGACGAAGAGTGCGTTCGACGAGTTCCTGTGAGGGGTAAGTTTCAAGCAATTGATTCCCACACCAAACTCTTGATTCGGCTCAGAAATGTTCGTAGACGCCAGTTTCAGCGGACTGGGGATCTGCAGTGTAAATGCGAAATGGTCGATCTGAATCGGCAGATCGCTTCCAGAATGATCTCAATCCGGAACGAGAGTTTCGGGCGGCTCGTTCAGAACCTGGACGACCGTTCCAGACCATTCTGGAAGGTTGCCAAGGTGCTGAAGTCTCACCCCAAGCCCATTCCACCACTTAGAGTCAATGACGAACGGCTTATCACCAACGAAGAGAAGGCCAATGCAATTGGGGAGCACATTGCCCAGTCGCATTTGCTTGGCTCTACAATCCCAAGTCCACTCGAGAACCAGGTTGTGCAGTGCGTCCAGACGTTAGATACCTCCCCTTGTGCCGTCCCTCCAGAAGAACGGATTACAGAGGAACAAATTTGCTCAGCGCTGAAATATAGTAAAAACATGAAGGCTCCCGGGTTTGACGGAATATTCAACCTAGCGTTGAAAAATCTCAGCCCGAGGGTCCACTCGCTGCTGGCTGCCATCCTCAACAGATGCTTGGAGCTGCACTACTTTCCAAGCATCTGGAAGGTGGCAAAAATCATCCCGATCCGCAAACCTGGGAAAGACCCTTCACTACCGTCAAGCTACAGACCGATTAGCCTGCTCTCAGCGCTGAGCAAGCTGTTCGAAAAATTGATCCTCAGCCGACTAAACAAGTTTGTGGAGGAACATGACATTCTTCTTCCGGAACAGTTCGGGTTCCGCAAGGGGCATTCCACCAATCATCAGCTAGTGCGGGTGATGAATAACATCCGAAGTAACAAAGCTGTATCCAAGTCCACAGCCATGGCCTTGTTAGACGTCGAAAAGGCGTTTGACAATGTCTGGCACGACGGACTTATATACAAGCTTTGTAACTCCAACTTTCCACCATACCTTGTGAAAATCACCCGTAACTATCTCCAGCAAAGGTCGTTCAGGGTGTCGTTGAATAGTTCCCTTTCGGGACAATTTCCGATCCCAGCAGGTGTTCCGCAAGGGAGTCTGCTGGGACCACTGCTTTACAGCATCTACACGTCGGACATCCCTCCTCTAGGAGACGGTTGCGTGTTCTTTCTGTTCGCAGATGACACCGCGATAGCCGTCAAGGGTAGGATGCCTCGTGAAATTACGAACAAGCTCCAACGATGCCTTGACACCTTTACTGATTATGCCACCACGTGGAAAATCAAAATCAACGCCTCGAAAACCCAAGCGATCATGTTCCTTCACAGACAATCACCAAAACTTAAACCGTCTCCCTCCTGTACCGTAATAATGGATGGTACAAGGGTCGAGTGGTCCACTGATGTTACTTATCTCGGGATGTTGTTCGATGAGAAGCTCCTGTTCCGCTCGCACATAGAGAAAACCCTAGTTAAGTGCTCCGCCTTGGTTAGGTGTTTGTATCCGCTCATTTGCCGCAGATCCCGCCTCTCAAGGCAAAACAAACTGGCTGTTTACAAACAGATCATAGCCCCCGCGATCTTCTATGCCGCCCCGGTGTGGGAATCGTGCGCTCAGACCCACAGGAACAAAATCCAGGTTGCACAGAATAGAGTGTTGAGGATGATCCTAGATCGTCCATTCGACACAAGAATAGCAGACCTCCATCAAGAGGCAGAAATTCCCAAAGTAGATTCCAAAATTGATGATATGACAACTAAATTTATTCAAAAATGCAATCTTTCTGAACATGCTTTAATAAGCAATTTGTACATAGTAGGTTAAGTGTATATAGTAGAGTAGGTTAGTTTTAAGCTGTAAATAGTAGTATTAAGTAGTTTCTCTTCAAATTCTAAAAACAAAACAAACCAATCCCACCAAGGTGGTCGACCGTGTACTAAGTCTAGGACTAATTCTGTAAAACAAATTTTGAATTTTGCCCATACCTAAAGATGAAGAAAGCAATTAAATCACTTAGTAAAAAAAATTTATATGGTAATCGTCCAAGTTAAACTGAAATAAAGATCATTTTAAAAAAAAAAGTCATCGCAAATTCTTCCAGATAACCACCATCCGTCGTCTGGCTCGCCGTCGCAGTGTCTGACGTATCTCCGGTCTGATCTACGAGGTGGGCTGAAGGTGTTCGTGGAAAATGAGGTCCGTGATGCTGTCACCTACACTAAACACGCCAAGCGTAAGTGGCCATGGATGTCCTCTTCAATAAAACGGCCCTTTTCAGGGCCATCAAGCTTACATCAGTAAAGAGTTGGAATAGAATTTATCAATGCTTGTTTGTCCATATTCAGAACCACAAGCCCCCAACGACCACACAAACTTGGAAGCAGGGGTGCAAGTGATTTTGATTGATTACAGGGTGGCCAGCAAACCGGGAAATTCGGGAATACCGGGAAATATCCGGGAATTTGGAAAGTAACCGGGAAAACCGGGAAAAACCCGTGAATTCTGCAAGAGAACCGGGAAAATAAATTAACCATATCATAGGAACAAATTTTTACATCAGAATTTCAGAATAAACCATTAAAACAGAGTGATCCTTTAGCAAATGAATGTCTTGCTCTATTTGTTGCATAATTTTCTTCAGTATACCGTCTTATTGTTTTTAGAATTTAATCACTCAGCAATATTGCAAATTGATTTTTGTCGTTTCAATTTCAGATGTAAAGTGCATGATCCTCTAAAGAAAATTTTGAAGATGCTGGAGTTTGGAAACAAATATTTGTAAAAACCGAAACTGAATTATTATTTTCCGGGGTTTTAATTTTTCGTTGTTCAAAATTCTCATGATGAATTCCAGAATTAACTTGGAATTCTGCTCTGAATTATCTTGAAATTGTTCTGAAATAAACCAGAAAACACTCCGCGTAATAATTACCGTTGAATTCTTTTAGGAATTTTCTTCCAACCCCTTCTAAGAATTTATTGGAATCCTTCATATAATTCCCGTTCCCGCCTATCCGGAGACTTTGATTCCTTTAAAAATCTTTTCAAACATTTCTTTTAACTCTTTTCAAAACAAAAGAAATCTTTCGAAAATTAATTTATAAACCCCTTGGAGTATTTTAAAGAATTTCTTTCTAATGCTCAGCAAATTTTTTGGAATCAATTTTGTTTGGGTTATGTGATGAATCATTCGCACTAGGGTTGAAATTATTGCCAGAACATTTTAAGAACTCTGTTTCTTGTTGAATTCCGATCATAATTCTCTTGGAATTCTTCTTAAAATTCATCTGTCATGTTCCTCACGATGCCCATACAAATCTCATCAGAACCACGTAGGAATTTTCTGCAATGTTTTATTTTTATTTTCACAATTCTTTTTTAAATCTACTAAAATTACCTAACAGTTTAATTTAGAACTTGCATTCTTCTCCAAAGAAATCCTTCCAAATTCATCTAACAATTTTTATGGATTTCATGTAAGAATAATTCTGGAAATCTGCTCTTCCCCTTCGAAAACTGTGTGGGAATCCTTCTCAATATTTGTTTTTAATCAACACTTTGAATTCTTTTAAATTTTACTAAAAATTCCAGGGTTTGTCCGCCAGATTCTACAGATTGCTATGTAATTTTTTATTACCCTTAAAATGCTTCCAAGTCTCAGAGCGTGACAATTATGACTCCACAACTCATAAGTATGATGTTTTTTTTTTATAAATATGTGATCTTGAAAAAAATTCAAAATTTCACATTTTACTTATTGTTTCTCCAAATCTTGCATCACAAAGCATGTTATTAATCACAAATTTTGAAGAAAAGTTCTAGTTTTAGACTCTACACAAATTTCAAAGCTCCAGAATCTTGGGAATCTTCTTAAATCACATTTTTTTATCCTATCAGTAAATTTTGTTTTTTTTTGTTGTATATTAACAACCGGGAATTTTTAAGATTTGAACCGGGAAAACCGGGAAAAAACCGGGATTTTCAAAATGAAAATTCACTGGCCACCCTGTTGATTCTCGTAATCAACTTTCTTTTTGAAAAAGATTACTACAAATTTGGATCGCCTACAATTCAAAACCGGAAAGTGTTGAGATAATAGATATTTCAGGCATAACATTTGATAACGGCACAAAAGCATTCGTAAACAAACCTTCTTGGGGCCTTTACACGCGAACCAAAGTACGCCCACGCAAACCAACAACATCATCGCATAGGGGCAACTATCACCTTTTTGTAAGTGGTATTGTTTTGCGTGGGCGTACTTTAGTTCGCGTGTAAAGGGCCTTAGAATGTTTGTTTACAAATGCTTTTGTGCCGTTATCAAATGTTATGCCTGATTTGATCAATTAAAAGAACTTAATGCTCTTCACATTTATTCCGTCCACTAGCGGTCCTACGTCAAGCTTCCGTTTGTGCCCCTAGGCACAGACCCTTCTACTTTTATCTTCTGAAAAAATGAAAACAGTTTGTATCGGCGCGCAAACTTTGTGGCCAAAATTTGAACTATTTTCATCCACCAAATTGTAGTCTTAATTAATCCAAGAAACTTTACTGCAGACGTCAATTCAATTGGATGCAATACCAGAGCGTTATTATTTTTTTTATTATGTTAGATTTAATTACTGGCCCACTGTGCAGTGCAGACTAGACTGGCCCACATGTACACCTGTGTTCAATAAAATAGCAGCGCATGCCGATTTCCATACAAAATAGTCAACTTTGACAAGTTGTAACTTTGTTCTCTTAAGATCAATTGAGCTGAAACGTTTGCCACAGAACTACAAATATGTTTAATTTTACGATTACAAAATACCAAATTTTTGGAAGCACCTGCCGGAAAGTGAGACACTAGGTAAAATTGTTCAAAACAATAGCAGTACTAATAATTTGCATTTCAGCTCAATTTTGAGATTTTAAATTTTACATTTCTCATCATCTGAGATCTGTTCCGAAGAAAAACAAATACTGTCACAACGTTTTGCATCAGCTGCATCTATTCCCGGTATTCGTTCAATGTATGCAACAACTCCTTCTGGTATTGATACCATTATTATGAAAACTGTTTTTGGTGCCACAAAAAACTGTTTTTGATGAAAAAAATATAAGTAAATTGTAATTTCTGTATTACATTATTATATTAAAATGTAAGAAACAAATCGATCAGTGTTTCATACAGTATTTTATGAATTGGATATTCTTAATTTATGTTTGGGCATAAGAGATCAATCAAAAAAAGTTAAGTACTCTTGACACTTCGACTTATCTGTACGATAATGCAATTCGCTAACATTATTACTAGTGTAGAGTTTTCAACCACTAAATAATATTTACATTTGTCAACACTGCTAAACAAAAACTATTCTTGGATTCATCATCCATTTTTTTCCATCATATATTTTTTAACACAGTAAGTCATGAGAATGAATCATATTGAGAAGAAACGGTAAAAAAAAGACCCTCATAATAAATGACTTTGATTCATTAAAAATGCAATATCTCAGGAACTACGCAAATTACATTTTGTCGTTAAGTGTAGAAAAGAGTTGAGAACACGATGGTGTCCTTAAAATGAAAATTAAACGACACTACACAAGTGAGGAAACTGCGTTTAAAGTTTTCACACGTGAATAAAAAATATTTGGCAACACTGTATAGAAACGTAGGCTACAGGTTTAGATTCCTTGTCTAATTTATTTGTAAAGACAATACATTATGCAATTTTTAGCTACATTCGTTCCGGAGATATGAATCAAAGAAAGTAGTGCTTTCTAAAAAATAACGAAAAATGGAAAATGCACCCCATGATTGAGCGGTGCTCCGATTAGCATAAAACTTGGGATTTTTAGAATTTGAACTTTAATGAACATTTCCTCTAAATTTGGTCCAAATCGGATGAGGTCAATTTCACTTTTGCAATTTTTTGTGATCACTTGGCGCGGAATGACCTACATGGAGGTTTTTTTTCAACAAACTAACCCCTAGAATTGTGCCATTAGGTGAGAAAACCACTCTCTGAAAATTTCTCCTTGAAATTTTGATTTAAAATTTATATTTGGATATTGGTTGAATTGTATGGAGCAATAATATTCCGTCACTCTTTCATGCATAGAACTGATACAGCAAACTCAATTAGGTTCAGAATTTCAGCTTAAACTATGAGGAACAACTTTGCTGAAGACAATTCTAGTTAGTATAATGGAGATAATATATCTTTTTTTAAATGTGCATTTCGCTCATATATTGCAACAAAATTCAGGCAGCTTATGCAACGTATCAACTGTAGGGTTTTTGATCTAATTTCCGTCCTACTAAGCACAACCCGCGCTTTACCTCTCTTTTCTAAACGAGTTTAAACAAAAAATAGAATATTTCTGTCAAAGATGACTTACAAATTTATTCACCTTTCCATACGTACCGTTGGATTTGATAAAGAGTCACAAATTGTTGCGATATTGTTTAAAATCTAACACTGCTTCTTGATTCTAAATTCGTTCTACGAGTTTCAATTCCGTCTTAATGCATTGAAGTGCCATTAGATTTTCTTCGTCTTACGGATAAACGTAGAAAAAGGGGATTCGCTAGGAGCGCTTCTTTTGTTTTGAGAACAATGAGCGTAAATATTCATACAATGCGCTCTAACAGGATTTATGTTGTAGCTAATGAACTAACGCATCGGAACAACCCTATTATTGATTTGTGCACGGTGGAATCATTGATATTATTGATCTTTTCTGATTGATAGAACGGAAATGGGCGATTACGACGAAGTAGCGCTCTACCCTATGACCACTAAAAATAAGAGTTCATATTTTCCACAGGCCAACATCCAGACTCGTGTTTTTGGTGACAAAACTGCAATCTTAATGTTTCAGTTGTTTTTGGATGTAACACGGGTTGGCACTTTTGGTTTAATGTTTAGATTGGGGATTCGGCTGAAATTTTACATTCAAAAGCAAATATCTCAATAAAACTAACTGGACTCATGATGCAATCTTCAGCAAAGTTGTTACTCATTATTTGAATTTCAAGTTTTGAAAATCTGAATCAAATCGAGAATAGGCCAACTTTTTTTATGATCGATAGAGTATAGGTGTGCCGTTTGTTCATGTATTTTATCCAAATCCCCTATATAAAATTCAAACTAAAAGCGCCAGCTCATCTTAGAACCAAATCAGCTAAACTTTCGGGATAATGGTTTTCTCATCTAAAGGAACAAATCTAGGGATTGGCCCTGGGAAAATTAGAACTTCTATTTTTGTGGGCTACTCTAGGGTAGACCGAGCTACAAACGGTTGCTACTAGGTCACCAAGCTCCTTACATGGCGACAAGATGTTTTTCCAATCTCATAAATCAGGTGGCCGTGTTAAAAAAAATTAAATCAAATTGATGTGATTCTAGCTACTGTATAATGTGAAAATCTTCAATTCGGTAATCAAGAAGGTCATGGAAGGAATAAACCCACGATCTTCTGCTCTGGAAGTCAAAACTGCTGCGGAATGAATGTGATAATATACCCTGTTTCAGGATTTAACATAGGTTTTCATGCAAAAACATGTAACTGCACTTCTCAAGGATAAATTTTACAATTTTTATATTTAGTACATTTAATCCACATCTAATCTTCATAACTAATACAAGCCATGTAGTTCGAACAGGTTGGTTGGTTTTCTTTATTTAAGAGACGTTCAGCCGTAGTGGTATTTTGTACATGATTACAGAGTGCGTGGTTAAACCTTTATCATTCACATTTAGATCAGGCGGTGTGCACTTCTGACTCCAAACGCAGCGCTCTATAATCAAATTCATTTCACCCTCGACATATAGTGTTCACTGAAAATTCGTTGCTGAAAAATTTCACCCTCAAGTGTGTCTTGATCACGATCGTCCAAAGCAAAAAAAAAAATCCGGCTAGCACTTCAAAAATGAAATAATTCAATATTTACGCAATATACACCTGACCACTCGTTTCGCTTTTTTGCCAACATCAATCGAATAAATCCAATATAGCAAACACAAAACTGCCACTAGAGTTTCTACAACTACTGTAGCGATTGATATACCTTTCAAACGCACTCTCAACTTTTAACAGCCAATTTCGGGCTCTAAATTGATTTTTAAAACTCATAAATTCAGGTCACATCCGTGCAGCCCTCTTTTGCTCTGCCTGCCCTGCCTTTCGGTCACCAAATGTCAGAAAAACATCCAATCAAATACTCGTTAACCCACGTTCGAAAACAAAACAAAAATAAAAAAAACTCTCTCGCCTCGAACGAACCTGCGCCAGTGATTCTCGTTAGGTCAAGTTCATTCCGGTTAATTTAACTGCATCGACACATTTGGCATCCCCCACGAAGAGCGGCAGCAGCAAACTTTGTTTTATCCAGAGAAATGCTTCACATCCGAAAATTCGGCGGTGGCGTGGATCGCATCGCCAAAAACTAAATCAACACTATCATGACACTCCACCTACTACTGCCACCCCGGGGGCAGCAATACCATAAAGTGCATTAGCACGTATCCGATTGCATTCTGAATTTTGAATCTCGTGCAACCGAAACGGGGAGGGAGGAGCGAAAAGGGCTGTGGAGCCGCCTGGTGCCAATTGGTTGCGATTTCACGTCTCCAGATTGTCGCCTCGGTGTGCGCGAGATAGTGTTTATGATCTGCTTCGATTGGCACAATCTTCTACCCGGGTCTGGGTAGGGTTACCAGCTGCAGTGCTGCGGGATTGGTACATTGAAGGAAAGTCATCGAAGCTTGCCACTGGAATCGGAATTTTCGGTCAACAGTATAGAGGAAGATACGGCGAGACAGTTTTTCCGACCGACGACGATGATGGTGGCATCATAATGCTTCACTGCAGAAAGTGCATAATTGAAATTGAATTCCACTTGACGTTTTGTTGTGCACGCGCCGATCGGATGGGAGCTTTCCAGCAGGAGTGCCATTAGCAGCTAGGTATGCTCCTCACCACCCGTGTGAATGTTTGCAATTTTGCGCTTCGAGTGGGAGGAAATTGGAGAAGGTTAATTTTGTCAGTGAGCCCTGTCACAAGTGTCTAGAAAATTCCGTTTATTTTTTTTCAGACATTTCATTTTTTTCTCTACCGATACGATAATGGAGGAAACCATATCACACGGCAGGTAATTTCTATCCCAAGGAAGTACTGTCAGCGTGAGTTTTGGTGCGGGATGCATAGCCTGGAAGCAAGTGGTAACAAAGTAGAATTTGCGCTGCAGTCACGTTCTGATGACAGTGTGTCATCATGAGAAATAAAGTCAGCATTTTTCCGAAATAAAATTTAACGAGCTGTTGATTATGAGCTTATATAGTGAGTGAAAGAAAAGATTTTGTATTTTATCTCTATAAAGTGAGTGATTACTGGTAATGAGGATAGATGCTGTTGGAAAAGCCGTTTGAGATCAACTATGTTTTATTCAGCCAATACACGGCTGTCGTGATCGGACCGAGATTTCCACGACTACACGAATTAATGGTCCAGCTCCCACGACCAGGGTTGCCAAAAGCAAATCTGTACTTTTGCATATAAAAATCTTTTCATCTGTATTTCTTCTTCGAAAAATCTGTATCAATATCTGTGTAGTTTTAAGATTGTGTACTTCGCTCCAAAATGAACAAAGAAGTTTTGAAAGTGCGGTAACGGTCATAAAAGTGCGCTTTTGCATCAGATCGTGTTAGTACGTTTTGCCCCGAATACATTAATAGCTGTAAGCTTCAACTCGGATTTACTTTAAATACCTTCCCTGTTTGGAAAATCTGCCAAATGTTTGCTTAAGATTGAATTGATTAATAGCACCGTCTATGCCAAATCAACCCATCGGGATTTAAACCAACGATAATAAAGGGTGATACGGTCAAAATTTGGTCAATATCAACTTGACGTATTTCTTTCAATTTTGCATTTAAAAAACCTGAACACCCCTCATTTTGAAGGTGTGTGTGTGTAGAATGTTGCTCCTATTTTGATTTTGGAATTCACTCTTCAGTTGTCAAAATGCCGTCCAAGCAAGAAGAGCAGCGTATCAAAATTTTGCTCGCGCATCGCGAAAATCCGAGCTACTCGCACCCAAAGTTGGCAAAATCGCTAAAAGTTGCCAAATCAACCGTTACAAATGTAATTAAAGTGTTTGGGGAACGTTTGTCGACAGCCAGGAAGTCTGGATCGGGGGGAAATCGAAAACCGGAAGCCGCTGAGACGAGAAAGAGAGTTGCCGGTAGTTTCAAGCGAAACCCTAACCTCTCTCTCCGAGATGCCGCAAATAAGCTGGGTGTATCGTCTACAACCGTGCATCGAGCCAAAAAACGAGCCGGACTATCGACTTACAAGAAGGTAGTGACTCCAAATCGCGATGATAAACAAAATACGACGGCCAAAGCGCGATCCCGGAGGCTGTACACGACGATGCTGACGAAGTTTGACTGCGTGGTAATGGACGACGAAACCTACGTCAAAGCCGACTACAAGCAGCTTCCGGGACAGGAATTTTATACGGCAAAAGGAAGGGGAAAGGTAGCAGATGTTTTCAAGCACATGAAACTGTCAAAGTTCGCAAAGAAATATCTGGTTTGGCAAGCCATCTGTACCTGTGGCTTGAAAAGCAGCATTTTCATAGCTTCCGGGACTGTCAACCAAGAAATTTACGTGAAAGAGTGTTTGAATAAACGTCTGCTGCCTTTCCTGAAGAAACACGGTTGTTCCGTACTGTTTTGGCCGGATTTGGCATCTTGCCATTACGGTAAAAAGGCCATGGAGTGGTACGCCGCCAACAACGTGCAGGTGGTTCCCAAGGACAAGAACCCTCCCAACACGCCAGAGCTCCGCCCAATTGAGAAATACTGGGCTATTGTCAAGCGGAACCTAAAGAAGACCAAAAAAACTGCTAAGGGCGAGCAGCAGTTCAAGGCAAACTGGCTTTCTGCGGCGAAGAAGGTGGACAAGGTGGCTGTACAAAATCTGATGGCAGGGGTCAAGCGTAAGGCCCGGCAATTCGGATTTGGAAAAGCGGAAGCCTAACTGAATATTTTTCCTGAATTTTATACTAATTGAACTTGAAAAAGAAATTTAATTTGATTTTTTAAATAAACGATTTCACCGATTTACACGCGTTTTCCCTTGACCAAATTTTGACCGTATCACCCGTATCAGTTGGTTCTTACCACCATAAGACCATTCAAGTACTATACCCCGTTCACATTACAGTGTATATCACGTGATGTACGCTGTCTTGCAATGAGCACTCATACATCTAGTTTTCACTGGAAATCCTACACGCAAACCAAAAATCTATTACAATGAATGTTAGTTCCGTTTCCTATCATCCTCTGTTCATGAACATCGCAACGAATGTTAGGAATTGACCATGCAGGCGATGTAATGGTTTTTTGTCTTTTTTTATTTCGTGTTCCATCTACGCTTTCGACTATACCAGTAAGCTTGTAGAACGACGCACATTGTAGAACATTGTAGAACGACGCATACACTTATCTCGAATCTCTCCTGCAGAAAAAGCATACGAAGTCGAGCATGCGAGAAAATGAGCGCTTCATGTTTGCTTTTAGGCTGACGATATTCAGAAGCATAGAAAGAGTAGTAAAGAAAGCACAGGTCTGATAGTCGCAACCTCCGTGGTTCGAGTCCAGTCGGCAGCCTTTTTTTATTTTTTTCGACATAATTAATTTCACTCACTAATACACTCCACATTTTTCGGTCTCCAATTTTCTTACATCGGACCGCAGCTAGGTATATCGCATCCTCGGTTCATGCGGTCTCCACTTACATCCTCTGATGATGAATCCCACATAATTGTAAGCGAATCTTACATCCACCGGTTGGGTGTATGTATGAGTGCTCATTGCAATACAGCCTATATTACGTGATATAGGCTGTAATGTGAACGGGATATTAGTAATCCAATAAACAATGTATATGCCATTTGTAACATAGGTAATTCCATTTACGAACAGTGCTGTCATGTAGTTGTGTGTGCCCGATTACTTCACCCCGGTTATCCAGTCCATTAAGTTCTAACTCTTGAGGCAAGGTTATTAATCATACGGTAACAACTGACGCAAAAATTTACCTGAATTAAATACAGGCCTCAAAATATCTGTATATACATATACCCAATCAAAAAATCTGTATATATGTAAATACAGATTCTTGGTTTAAAATCTGCTTAAAAATCTGTACACCCAACCGGTGGATGTAAGATTCGCTTACAATTATGTGGGATTCATCATCAGAGGATGTAAGTGGAGACCGCATGAACCGAGGATGCGATATACCTAGCTGCGGTCCGATGTAAGAAAATTGGAGACCGAAAAATGTAGAGTGTATTAGTGAGTGAAATTAATTATGTCCAAAAAAAATAGAAAAAAAGTTTGCCGACTGGACTCGAACCTCGGACGTTGCGATTATCAGACCTGTGCTTTCTGCACTGCTCTCTCCCTGCTTCTGAATATGAATAGCCTAAAAGCAAAGATGAAGCGCTCATTTTCTCGCATACTCGACTTGGTATGCATTTTCTACTGGAGAGATTCGAGGCAAGTGTGTGCGTGGTTCTACAATGTTCTACAATGTGCGTCGTTCTACAAGCTTACTGGTATAGTCGAAAGCGTAGATGCAACACGAAATAAAAATGCTCGACTTCGTATGCTTTTTCTGCAGGAGAGATTCGAGACAAGTGTGTGCGTCATTCTACAATGTTCTACAATGTGCGTCGTTCTACAAGCTTACTGGTATAGTCGAAAGCGTAGATAGAACACGAAATGAAAAAGACAAAAAACCATTACGGAACTAACATTCATTGTAATAGAGGCATTCGAGGCAAGTGTGTGCGTCGTTCTACAATGTTCTACAACGTGCGTCGTTGTACAATCTTACTGGTATAGTCGAAATATCCACGCTAACACGAAATAAAAAAAGACAAAAAACCATTACATCGCTTGCATGGTCAATTCCTAACATTCGTTGCGATGTTCATGAACAGAGGATGATAGGAAACGGAACTAACATTTATTGTAATAGATTTTTGGTTTGCGTGTATAAATACGGATTATTCTGTATTTTTGGCATCCCTGCGCACGACTGCGGCTGGTTCCAATCCTGCTGCTATTGTTGCTGCTGTTCCTTATGCTCGTCCGTCTCCTCGTAGGGGGTGAAGCACATATTATGTCACACTCTAAAAGGGAAGGGGGGTTTAGGATTTTGTGACAAGCAATGTTACGAAAGGGGTGAAGGAGCGTTAATTTTTCCTCAATTTAGCGTGACATAGTAAATGTATCACCCATAGTAGTAGTAAAATTAACATTTATTAGTTTATTAATTATATTTTAACATTGGTTTTTCAGTACAATTGATTGGCTCTTCATCTGTGTTCGGTTTGATTAATTATTCTAGTATGACGATTGCGTTTAGCGCAGATTTAAAGAATACCTTTTTTAAAGAGTTTGTTAATTTTGGGTATTCAGTGTTCACTCGGCTATCGACAGAATCAGGCCACTCTCGATGTGCGTCACGCGATCGTCTGTTCGCTCGGCAGGAGCCACTCTGTGGTCGTCCTCATGTTCTTCAATAACAGTTCTTTCGGTTGATGCGTCGTCGATTTTGGGAAGCAACCGTTTAGTGATGAGTGTGTGAGTGCTGACCACGTTTTCCGTCCATTACTGCAATGGAAGCGCTTTGACCCCCGTTGGCAATACTGCCATACAATGAATCCACTGGAAGCGAATCCCGTTCTGATGGAGGAAGCTTATTGGATAGCGGAAAATAAAGTGTTTATTGTATTGTACCTTTAGAGAATAGTTTTACGAATTTTGTATAGTGAAAAAGAATTCTGCACCCAACCGGTGGATGTAAGATTCGCTTACAATTATGTGGGATTCATCATCAGAGGATGTAAGTGGAGACCGCATGAACCGAGGATGCGATATACCTAGCTGCGGTCCGATGTAAGAAAATTGGAGACCGAAAAATGTGGAGTTGTATTAGTGAGTGAAATTAATTATGTCGAAAAAAATAGAAAAAAAGGTTGCCGACTGGACTCGAACCACGGACGTTGCGACTAGCAGACCTGTGCTTTCTCCACTGCTCTCTCCATGCTTCTGAATATAATCAGCCTAAAAGCAAAGATGAAGCGCTCATTTTCTCGCATGCTCAACTTCGTATGCTTTTTCTGCTGGAGAGATTCGAGTTAAGTGTGTGCGTCGTTCTACAATGTTCTACAATGTGCGTCGTTCTACAAGCTTACTGGTACCTTGTATAGACCAAAAGCGTAGATGCAACACGAAATAAAAATGCTCGACTTCGTATACTTTTTCTGCTGGAGAGATTCGAGACAAGTGTGTGCGTCGTTCTACAATGTTCTACAATGTGCGTCGTTGTTCTACAAGCTTACTGGTATAGTCGAAAGCGTAGATTGAACCCGAAATAAAAATGCTCGACTTCGTATGCTTTTTCTGCTGGAGAGATTCTAGGCAAGTGTGTGTGTCATTCTACATTCTTCTACAATGTACGTCGTTCTACAAGCTTACTGGTATAGTCGAAAGCGTAGATGGAACACGAAATAAAAAAAGACAAAAAACCATTACATCGCCTGCATGGTCAATTGCTAACATTCGTTGCGCTGTTCATGAACAGAGGATGATAGGAACTGGAACTAACATTCATTGTAATAGATTTTTGGTTTGCGTGTGTAAAGGTAATTTGAATGATCCTTATCAAATAAATTAATAATCAAAAAAAAAAGTTTGAGTATTAAAAATTTAATAACCTACCAACTTAACCATAAGTTTAGCCTAACGTGCCAGATCCCTGATGATCTGCTGCTCGGATTGCCTATAGCAATCTCTGAACCTTTCGATGGTAGCAGTTCTCCGAAACTCCAGTGTCTAAAGACCAGCCAGGCGATGTACCTTAGAGTTTCGAGTGCGTGGAGGACAGTTGAGGATCATCCTCAGGATTCTGCGCTACTCTCCCAGATTTGGGCCCCGTATTCTATCACGGGAAACGTTGATGAGCGGATACAGGGATCTCATCATCGTTGTGTCAACATGTTCCCTGAAAAGCAGCTTGCTGTCGAATGTAAGGCCGAGATAGAATACCTCTTTGGACCATTCCAGCACTGTGCCGTTCAAGTTGATCTTATTATTCTCAGACGGAACAACGGAATGAAGAATGATCATGACCTGGATTTTTGCCACGTTTATGCGGATCTTCCAGCTGTTGAAATAATCAGACAGGACGTCCAGTCCTCTCTGAAGTTTGGCGGTCAGACCTGCGATGACTCTACCCTTATAGATGATGGATGTGTCATCTGCGAACAGAGACAACGATCCACCATCAAGGAGATCACAGCAAGCAGTATCTGAATGCTGATCAACACGGGTTTAATGGCGGTCGCTCTACAACCCCCAATCTGCTATGCCTCACATCCTACATTACCGATAGTATGACTGAACAGGTACAGACGGACGTTATATATACCGATCTATCCACGGCATTCGATAAGTTGAATCATAACATTGCGATTGCTAAACTCGACAGGCTTGGGGTGAGCGGTAATCTCTTGAGTTGGTTCCGATCGTATCTTACTGGTCGCCAACTTATGGTTGCTATAGGAGATTGCAAATCAGCTAGCTTCTTTGCCACATCAAGTATACCGCAGGGAAGCCATCTGGGACCGTTGATTTTTCTACTCTACTTCAACGACGTGAATCTGGTTATCGAAGGACCTCGATTATCATATGCAGACGATCTCAAAATATTTTTACGAATTTGCTCGATCGCTGACTGCCACAATCTTCAACATCAGCTTAATGTCTTCGCCAGATGGTGTACTTTAAATCGAATGGTAGTGAACCCAGCAAAGTGCTCTGCCATAACATTCTCACGAAAAAAGCAACCGATTGTATTCAGCTATGACCTGCTTGGAACGACACTCGAACGCGTGAATCAGGTGGAAGACCTGGGTGTGGTGTTGGATTCACAGCTAACATTCAGGCAACACATTTCTTATGTCATCGATGAATCGTCTAGGACTCTAAGATTCATCTTCAGGATAGCTAAATCTCTTTACTGCTCCCTCGTACGATCGACGCTTGAGTATTGTTCTGCGGTTTGGAATCCGAATTACAACAATGATGCTGAGAGAATCGAATCTGTTCAACGTTGCTTTCTTCGTTTTGCGCTTCGTAGACTGCCCTGGAGAGATCCGCTTCGGCTGCCCAGCTACGAGAGTCGCTGCCAACTAAGAATCCTTGAACCTCTTCGGATTAGAAGGGACACCAGCAGAGCTTTTATTATCGCCGACACTCTACAGGGACGAATAGATTGTGAGGCTATCCTGAGGCAAATTGACCTAATCGTGCAACCCCGACCACTCCGTAACAACCTCATGCTGAGACTGCCACTGCTTCGCACGAACTACGGGGCATATGGTGCGATTTGCGGACTACAGCGTGTGTTCAACAGAGTCGCATCTGTATTCGACTTTCACCTCACACGTGATGCGCTTCGTCGGAGATTCTCATCTGTTTTCACCGGGCAGTGACTGACAGAGAAAATTAGTGTATTTCCATTTATGTTTTTTTTGTCTTTGCTTTGTTTTTCTTTCTGTGATTATTTGACATGTAATTTTACTATTATTATTATTATGATTAGTATTATTAACATCATTTGGGCTACAGCCACCCTGTTGATGTATGGCAACAATAAAACTTGTAAAACACAAAAAGGAGAGCCGGCAAATCGGAAGTGAAAGGTTGAACAAGATGTTGAAGGCATCCGATTTGATGTCATTTAGTGATTTTCGAGAGATAGTTTTTTTTTTATTATCTTCACAAGGAAGATTGGAAGACCATAACGCTGTAATTTGTAGACCAGGCCATCATGCCAGACATTTTCGAACGCTTTTTCAACGTCCAACAATGCCATGGCAGATGTTTTAGATACAGACTTGTTCCGTCTGAGAATGTTTGTCACTCGAGTTAGCTGGTGAACAATCGAGCGACCTTTACGGAAGCCAAACCACTCCTCGAGCAACACGTTGTTTTCATCGGTAGATGTCAGGAGTCGGTGGTATACTGCCCTTAGATAACCCCGAGAGAAGACTGATGGGTCGGTAACTTGAAGGAGAGGACGGATCTTTCCCAGGCTTCCGGATGGGAATGACTTTAGCTGACTTCCAGTACGAGGGGAAGTAGCCAAGTCTAAGGCACTGTGTTTGAGTTCCAGATTCAGAATTTGGTCGAAACCTGGGGCCTTCATGTTTTTAGATGATTTGATATAGGCCAATAGTTCGTCAGCCGTAATCTCGGATTCCACAGCAACCGCAGTATTGTATGGACTAGTTATGTTCAGTCCGAGATTATGAGAGCTGACGAAGTGTTGACCTATAGCACCAGCCTTCTCTTCAGGGGTTATCAGATGGGCGACTGAATCATTGGGTTGATTCAACGGTACAAGTGGTGGAATGACCATGACTTATTTTTAAGGAGTTTTGTTAGTTTCCAGAAGGACTTGGCACAATCTGGGAATGAACGCAACCTGCCACTAAAACCTTCATTTCTGAGGTCCACCATCCTGGCTTGAATATTTTTTGTTAGGTGATTGCAAGGTGATCACCCAAGTAACATTGCAAGTTTTATCGAGGTTTTAAAGCATGCTACAAGTCAAAATCATGGTCTTCAGAACCCTCATAAAACCAAAATTGTTACTTGGGCAGTCCAGTGCGTTGGTACTGCCTACGCATGGCGTTACGGAGTCTTATAATGTCTTTAGTGGGTCTATCAAGGTTCAGAGTATTTCTCACCTGTCTGGAAACTGGTACGTGTTTTTTTACGCCTCCTCTATGGAACTCAGGCACCTGTCACCGTCTTTGGGGGTGTCCGGATGTTCCTCATAGTCAACTGGAGTGTCAACGCAGCGTTGTAATTGCTCCCAACTAACGCAATGGTAGATGCGCCGGGATGCTTGTGTCCTATAAGCAGAGAAGCCTACTTCGGCCACCACCGGCTAATGGTCGGAGCTCAGCACCTGGTAGGCCACAGGTTGTGAGATGTGTTGCCCCAAGGTTGGTGTTTGGCATTTAGGTCGCCAGTGATGATGAAGTTTCCTCACCTTCGGGTGAGTTTGATGATGTCTTGCCGGAGGGCCACTGACGACCCGTCTCTGTCGTTGGTTTGCTTGGGGCAGTAGGTCACGATGATGGTGATTGGGCCAAGTGATGTGCTCACCTCAACCCCGATGGGTTCGATTGTTTTTAGCTGAAAGCTTGGTGGCAGCCGGCAACTGATGCTCCGTCTGGCAGTGATGGCCACTCCTCCACCACCAGAACAGGTGTGGTCAAGTCTTACGAGTCGGAAGTCGGGAAGGAAGACGTTAAACTCAGGCTTCAAGTGCGTTTCGGTGATGATAGCGATGTCTATACTATGCTCGTTGAGGAAATTAACGAACTCAATGATCTTGCACTTGAGTGAGCAAGCATTCCAGTTGGCGATCTTGATGGCTTCACGGTCCATGATTGTCAATGAAACGTGATGCAGTAAGAATCTGCTCGGTTCTAGTCCTGCAGAACCGCTTGATGATGATTGCTTCTGCCATGATGTGGTAATGAGTTCCTCTGTTGTGCGCAGATCTTCCTTTTCATTTGATGGTGGGGCGTCATTGCAACGTCAAGATAGTCCCGGGGGAGGGTAAGCAGCCGTTGCCACATACGATTGTCGATGCAGATTGGCCGAAGGGTTTGGCAACTCAGCAGTTGGCACCTCAGCAGCAGTAGGCAAATGGTTGTTGAGTGGAAGCGGTGGAACAACCGGAATCGGACGCCGTTGGGTAATAGCGGGGAAATTCTGCTCGTTGCAAACCGGAACCTTCTTCCGACCTAGCTGGTTCTGCGTGGAGGCTTTTTTGGACAAAACTTGCTGCAATTAGCGCATTCTTCGGGTGCGTGTTGCTTTGCACAATCGTTGCAGCGATGAGTCATGTGGCAATTTTTGGTCCCGTTCCCAAACATGAGGCAGTTTGAGCATTGGGTAACGTTACGGTGGCTTGGTTGATAGCGTTCCAAATTAACCTCGATGAGTTTCGCTCGAGGTGGACTAAATACAACTGGTCACGGTACTTACGGGAGGTTCATTTTGAATACTTGGTTTGGTTTTAGACCGTTCTTCTTCAGTTCTTCCGACAGCGCAGCGGTTCCCATGTCGGGAAGACCTCGCAGGACCATTTTTAGCGGCTTGTCCGCCTCGCTATCGGGGGAGCTCTTCAACGGCCTTGTACTGGTTCTTTGCTGGAACCATAAACTTGATACCTTTAGTGCACATGCACATGGTGCACTTCACTCCCTTCCCGATGTAGAACTCAATGCTCTCCCGAAGCCCAGGCGAGAATTCTTTCACCAAGAATGGCGGTACTTTCTCCTTCTTTTCAATTTTCGCCTCGTCGCCATTATTGCCTAGAATGACGTAACGGGTGTTCGAAAGCAAATTTATTTAATGCTGATTGGTTGGGACGCTTCCCTGATGAGCTTGTAACCACATGCCGTCAACGAGCTTAGGTGCTAACCTATCGAAATTCTCGAACCAATGAAATTCCGGTCTATCACGTTTCACGCTCACTCGATTCTACTCATTGTTTATTCGACACTAACTCTATCTACTACATTCTTCCCCTTTCCTACTCTCCTTAATTGAGAAAGGAGGCATTACTATATATATCAACCCATTCGGAAAACTTTCATCTATCCTCTCGGCGGAATTTCTTCCATCAGGTCATGGCAATTCTAACTATTTCAAAATTTCCTCATCCATCATGTAATGGCAATTCTTATCTACAATCCATTAGGTCATGGCAATACTTATCTACCATCCATCTGATCATGGTAATTCTATCTTCCATCCATCATGATAATTCTATCTACCATCCATCAGGTTATGACAATTTTTTTTCAAAACTACAAGGGACAGCCCTATGGGGATGTAGGCAATGGTGACGTAGGACTACGTGGTCTTATATAATAAATCTTATTTGTTAACTGCAGCAGGAGCTTGTGTTTTGTGTAGGAATAGGAATTTGAGCGGGGTTCTCTCTGTTAATACTCTTCAGTATGACGAGCTTGACATAGATAGCTCACAGCGACTGACGAAGAGCTACTGATTCCGATCAATTGCGGAGCGGCTACTTCCTCCTTCTATGGATGCTCATGTGGGCTGCAGCTTGCTGCTTGCAGGCAGCCTTCCGTTGCACTATGGGCAAAAATGGGTTCAAAATTACCCAAAATTCAATATATCAACAGCACGCTAAGTTCCGGCCATGAAAAACGACTTATCCGAAGGAAAATTGTCCGAGGAATCGATTGCACGTGGTCCCATAGACCGGAGAGCCTTGTAGGTATGTGTTTTGGACCATTTTACCCCATTTTCCCCTACTTTTTGGAGGAAATGTTTTTTCACAGCTCTATTTTTCGTAAAACATAAGCACTTTATGCATGGTTTTAGAATACTATGTCTTTAAACAACAGTTCATGAGATATTAGGGGAATACGGGGTACACTTTATAGGGGAGTAAGGGGTAAAAGTGAAAATACAATCAATATTTTTTAATACAAAATCCATTTTTTTAAATATCATGATATTTTTTTCTGAAAAATACTTTTAATTAACTTTCATTCGGTATTTTTAGTTCCGTCATCGGCCAAACAGTTCAAAAGTTATAAATTTTTGAAGAAAATCGAAATTTTTTTTTTTTATTGCCCTAATATATAAATAGTCACTTTAATGACAAAATAAAAAAAAAATACGGGTCTAATATGTTGCAATAAGGAACAAAACTACCAATTTTTACAAAATTCTGAGAACCACTATATCGTTTTGCTGCATACAGATAAAAAAAGTGAAAACTCTTTTAAAACCGATAGCAGTAAATTAAAACTTATTTAGCCCCAATTAACTTTAAAATTTCGAAAAAAAAATCTTATTAATGCAGGCAACCTTTGGGGTCATTCAAACAATCGCATCGTTCAACATTTTTATGAATTAAAATAAATTTAGCGAGGGTTCACTTTTACCCCTTACTCCCCTATAAAGTGTAGCCCGTATTCCCCTAATATCTCATGGACTGTTGTTTAAAGACATAGAATTCTAAAACCATGCATAAAGTGCTTATGTTTTACGAAAAATAGAGCTGTGAAAAAACATTTCCTCCAAAAAGTAGGGGAAAATGGGGTAAAATGGTCCAAAACACATACCTGCAAGGCTCTCCGGTCTATGGGACCACTTGCAATCGATTCCTCGGACAATTTCCCATGGGTTAAGTCGTTTTTCATCGCCGGAATTCAGCGTGCTGTTGAGATATTGAATTTTGGGTAATTTTGGACCCATTTTTGCCCATAGTGCGTTGTGTGCTAGATAACACCACCACTCACCACGCGATGATTGAATAAACACCATTTGGTGAGACCAGATGGAATTCAACTTTGAAATCTGTGTTAGGGAAATCGCTTTTCGCAGGCAATCGGTGATAATTTTAAATATCATAGAAACAGTTGCACATTCGTGCAATTTTCAATAGTGACATTTTGAAGAATCGTAAAGTCTAAAATATAGCAGATGGGTAGGAAAATTTCTGATCGATTGGTGATAAAATGATTGAAATTAGTTCAGGGGCAGCTGAGTCATTAGCGTTCAAAATCTTTCATAATTTTGTTACATGTTCCATTGTCGGTTTCACAAAGTGTACCCTCATATATAAATCACAGACGTAGTCCTACGTCAAAAAACTTCAGTTCTTGAGTCATTTCACTATACTTACTGTTACACTCTAGGTTACACTATCGTACCAACTGTGCCATTGTCGTGACTGGACCGAGGTTTCCAGCCAAGACCACGACTGCACGAATTAATGGTGCAGCTCCCACGGCGGCGGCTGGTTCCAATCTTTTTTGTTGCTGCTGTTCCTTCTACTCGTCTGTCTCCTCCAAAATTCGTTACAAGAATGCCGTAAGTCAGACTTTAACTTGACTTTAAATGATCTTTATTTCTTGTGTTTGTGTGGTTTACATGCACATGAATTTTCAAGTGACACAGATGCGACTTTTCAACTTGAGTTCTAATGCTGTCAGCGAGCTTAGGTACCTCACATTAATACCTGCAAACCTTTCAAAATTCTCAAACAAATGGGATTCCGTTTACATACGGTCTATCACGCTTCACGTTTACTCGATTATATTCATTCTTTATTCCACACTTACTCTATCTACTACAACGGCATTCTCCCCAATGACCACTTTGAAGTGATAACGTTAATGTAACGAAGTTTAAAAGTTCCATGTGAAGAGAATGGCAATCAGAAGTGGTTATCACAATAGGGGGGACCTTGTAACCATTATGCAGATTTTAAGTTCAAAACCGCATAAGCCACACGCAAGCGAAGCGGCAACACTGCCACTCTGACAACCAAAACGCAAACTTTGCGACTCCCATCAGCTGCGATCGCCACCAGCAGGGTGGCCAGACCTACCGATTTATCGGTAGTCCTACCGATTTTTGGGATGCCTACCGATTCACAGACGAAAGGTTCAAAACTACAGATTTTTAACTTTTCCTACCGAGAATCACAGATTTCAAGGCTGTGTTCCATTTGGCGAATTTTCACTTAAGCTTTACACTTCGAAAGTAAATTATAGTGTTCGGAAATCTATCTGATGGTGATCGTCCGATTTTTGAAAAGGTGTTCGTCAAGATTGATTGCTGATCGGTGATAAATAAGTCTGCTAGAATAGCAGGTTTATTTCAAAAGTGTACATCTGTCAAATTTAAGTAAAAATGCAGCATTAGAACACAGACTTAGTAATCTTGAAAAATGTTCAAAGCCTATGTTTCGTTTTCCGTGTAGTAAGTCAGTTTGATCGAACGCGATATGTTTTGCAGCTTCAATCCAACGTATACGGTAAGAAGAAAGAACCCAAAAGTAAGTACTTTTCATTCATCTCGGCGCTATGGTGCAGGAACCAAGAAGTAGGTAAAATGTGTCAAAGTAGTTTTCATTTACTTGTGGGAAATTCGTATAGCATTTTCCACTACCTTTCTACTCAAAAGTAAATTAGTTGTACCCAAAAGTAGGCTCCGTTTTTGACAACATAAAAAGAGAAAATGAGACAAACTAGTCAAAAGTAGGTAAAAGTGAACTGGTCATTGGGAATTTTTTTCTTACCGTGTACAAATGAGTTTTTTTTACGTTTTATCGACCTTCTTAGTCTGATGTTATTTTCAGATTCCCCCTTTTTTAATTTCGTGTTCCGTTCGTTCTACTCGCACTTACTTGTTATTCTTAATTGTTATTGTTAATATTGGCATATTTTTGAGGGATACGAATTACTCATAGGGCCCATGCATTAATTATGTCACGCTAAATCGAGAAAAAAATTACCCCCTTCCCCCCACCCCCCTATCGTGACGTTTTTCCTATACCTAATGCATTGCTTGTCACAAAATCTTAGAAACCCCCCCTCCCCCCTTAGAGCGTGACATAATATATGCATCAACTGTAGGACTGATCTCTTTCTGTTTACCTTATATTTAATACTAATAGAACGTCGGACACCTAGGAAATCATATAAGAGAAGTACACCATTATGAAAAGTTGATTCATCCATGACTGGCCACTAATGCTCCAACCCATGTAGGGCCTTTTCTTTTGCATTTTAGTTTCTTCGTAGTTCGCACGGAGAAGCACTGGTCGGTGGCGGTCTCGACTACGCCCGGTCGGCAAAAAACTCCGAACGGAAATCTTCGTACCCGGTCAGCGAGCAGCATCAATCCCGTAGTTAAGCAGCGATTATGCGGAAGCAAGAGTGAGCCGTAGCATGTATACGCTCATCTTCAGGGGCGGATAGGCCCAGCCTTGAAGATTTTCAAGGCGTTCGATCGACCACGCCATTGGAAGGCGTTGTCCAACAGCAGACGGAAGCGGCATTCAGCGGCATACTTGCGCGGTGTAGGATTAAGGGGGACGCCCCTGAAAGTGAAAGGTTAGGATTGATAGGGACGTTAGGTGAAGGTCCCTGAATACAATGGGAGTACAATGAACGCTGCTGTGTTAGGTTATTTGTTTCAACGCATCCCTATCGTCCTCTCAGACATCATTGATCTTATTTGTGAGTTGTATGTCTTATGCCGTTATACTGTGGTTACCGCATCGTTTTATTTCCTCAAGTATGTTTCGGCTATTATATGAATGTATGAATGCCATATGTTGAAGTTGTGAAATCTCGTAGTATCTTATCACGAGTCTGTGGACACCTGGTAGAACCTATAGCCCAGGAGCTATCGAGGTGAGATACTAGTTGGAGCAGGAGTAATCCACATACAAGTTTCCTCTCTCGATTCAGAGAAACTGTAATAACCTTTCCTTCTTCGCATTAAGCCGGGAAAGTTTACTGGAATTTTGCATGAATTATGGATCATTTCCTTATTTATTTATTTATTTATACAATACAAGAATAATAGCACAAGTAATCTACTAATGATTTTCAGAGTATATGCTACTATTACACTACCGATGTACCTATTAATCTAACTGAAGTAGTTGCTGCATAAGTTTTTGAATGTTATTAAACTTCTTGCTGTCTTGCATTCCCTCGGTAGTTCATTCTATAATCGTATCGAACGATAGCGCATTGATTCACTTAAAAAATGTGTCGAGCATCTTGGAATAATGAAAACACTTGACTTAGAAGATTGTGAGTTAATAAAGAAGTTTTGAAGATATATCGGACTTTCGTTTAAAATTTTAAAAGTTTGAATACACATTCTAAGTTTCATGTAGTTGACGAAATCGTAGCCGAGTAATAAATTAGAAAAGTTAGAAATGTGATCGTATTTCCGCAGGTCGTATACGTATCTGGTAACGGCATTAAATACCAAGTTTAATTTCTTTGTATTTGTCTTAGAAGTTAAACTAAAGAGAATATCCCCGTACAAAAATAACGGAATGATCAAGGATCTAGCAAGCTGAAGTCTGATATGTTGAGGCGTGGAGTGACGTAACAAAACTAGGGAGTGAAGCGTACAATAAACTTTGCTGCACACAGCATTGACTTGAGCATTAAAGTTGAGGTTACAATCCATTACAATACCAAGGTTTTTAATTGCTTCAGAATACATAATGATATCACCACCCACTTTAACTAATGGGATATCCTGAATACCAGTTCGTTTTGATCTAAAAATAATAGTTTGTGTTTTTGCCCTGTTCAAAATAAGACCATTAGTTTCACACCATTTTAAGATATTTTCTATATCACTATTTAATAATGATATAGTTTCAGAAATATTATTCAATTTGCCAGAGATGTATAGTTGACAGTCATCTGCATATAAGTGAAATTTACAATTTGATAAAACGTTGGGCATATCATTGATGAACATAGAAAAAAGTAGGGGTCCCAGGATGGATCCCTGAGGAACCCCACTCAGAACATGCACGTAATTGGATTGCATGTTATTAAATTCAACATACTGTGATCGGCCAGCCAAATATGATTCAATTAAATTCACTGAGGAATTACCAATTTTAAAGCAACTAGCGAGTTTCTTGCAGAGTTTCCGATGATCAATTGAATCACATGCTTTGCTGAAATCTAAGAGCGCCATCACGGTTAACATTTTGTTATCAAGAGCATTTCTTAAAACGTCTTCAATTTTTATAAGAGCTGTAATCGTGCTGCAGTTCTTACGATAACCGGATTGTAAAGAACATAGCAGATTATGATTATTAAGATATTCGTTTAGTTGTTTGGATAGAATTGATTCAAAAATTTTCGACAGAGCACAAAGTACGCTAATAGGTCGATAATCCTTTTCTGTAGTTGGATTGTCAATCTTACCAATAGGAACAATCTTAGCCACTTTCCATGAACATGGAAATTCTGAAGTGGTTTTACAAAAATTAAATAAGTCTGTGATGTAAGGTAGAGTGACACATAAAGACACGTTCAAAATATTTAGAGGTATGAGATCAGTACCCACAGAATCACATGAAGCAGACGCAAACTCTTCCAAAATATCGTTACTAGTAATACCTCTGAATAAAAAATTAGCAGAAAGTTCATCAACTTGCTCAGTTTCAATAAACGATGATGGGGCAAAATGTGAAACAAAATATAATTTAATGAAGCAGCAGTGACATCGCCACCACCAACATTCATATTTGAACCTTTTAACCTGAGTCGCTTAATATTATTCCAAAGTTTTTTAGCAGGAAGGAATGCACTAATTTGGGAAGCAAAGTATTCACGTTTAGTGTTTTTAACCGTACGATTAGTTATGTTGCGTAGCTTAACAAAATTGTGCCATTTTTTAGCATTATTTTTATCGCGTTTCCAACAGTCATATGCTTCTGAACGATTTTTGAACGTCCTGTGGACATGTTGGTTAAGCCATGAAGTTGAAGGGTCTCTTACCAGTTTTCTGGTTAAAGGCGCATAACGGTTTATGTGTGACAATAGTGCATTATTTAGGTAATTCAATTTGTCATTTACATCACAATAAGAATAGATAGCATCCATATTTAATTTTTGTAAATCCCGTATAAAGGAATCTTGGTTAATGTTATTGTAATCGCGATGGAAATAGGTTTCGGGTGTAGTTTTTGAGTTTATAGTCAATACATATTAAATCGTGGTCACTAATACCGCCAACAGAAGACTGGTAGGTATTATTCACATTGGATGTACAATTTCCTGCAATGAAATCAATTAGAGACGGGGTGCTTCCGGGTTGATGGCGTGTGGGTGACTGATTCACTATTTTAAAAGAGAGAGTATTCAGTTGGTCTAACATACTAAGACATTTGGAAGAATTTACATCTAAAATATTTACGTTAAAATCACCCATTAACACAACATTAGGCTCAGTAGCCAGTGTTTCTGAGATGAATTCAAAAACGGTTTTCATTTTGTTCAGGTTTACATCGGGTGGTTTGTAAACAATTCCACACACTAAGTTAGCCTTTGTTAACTTAACAAATAAGTATTCGATTTCACTATTAGATTCAGACTTGGCAAGAACTGAGAACCGGATATTTTTCTTCAAATAGAAAGCAACGCCGCCTCCACGATTCCGTTTTGTACATTTCCGGTCGGATCGTAATATTCTATAACCCTGCAATTCAACGGATTTGTTGGTGACAGAAGGTTTGAGCCATGTTTCAACTAACCCCAAAACATTATGCGTGAGCATATCAAATTGATTGCTCAAATAAATTTCATCAGAAGGGGAATTAAGTGATTACCCTTTCTTTGCGTTTAGGCGCCATGGCGGTAGTAAAACGTTTGCCCAAATTGACTTCCAAGCAGACTACTATAAGAATCTGAAGAATCGAAGAGGAATTTTCCAAATCGATATCCAAGCAGGATTACGTCGGGTACGGTTCAAACAATGATAGAGGAATAAAGGTCAAACAAGGTAGAAAATTTACAAGTAATATTGAGCACTGAATTGTCGTACCTTTAGGTACCAGTAACAGTTCCTTCAGCAAAAAGCAAATAGATCCGCACGGCAAAAGAGCACGATGCAGACATCCCCTTTAGAAATGGTAATAGTTATTAAGTTTGCATCTTATTGCGTTTGCAGTTTTTCATACATTTTGAATGTGTTTATTGAAAATGGTATTCCTGTACCAGAAGCAGTTTAAGGATGATCTTAGCTTTCAAATAAAAAAGTTAAGTAAAAAAATATCTACATTTACTATGTAAGTAAGTTAAGTTAAGTTTTCTTTATTAGGGAGGCTTTCAGCCTCAAGCTGGTGCGCCTCCGCGCTATGTAAGAATTTTTTTTAATATTGAATTAATCTAATACATACTTACTGTGCACTGTAGTATAGTTTGATCAAAACCTTTAGCACCGTGGTTATGCTACCTATAGATTAGCAGTCTTCATCAAAGTTGGTTCGATTTTAATGAACAACTTTCGACGGATTCTGATTAGTTCATAATTACGTTGCATAGGTGGCACTCGACTCTTTATTTTGAACGAAGCTACCTAGAAGGATGGTTTCCTGGGCAAAGTTGTACATTTAACGGTACTGAGAAAGCTTGCCAAATATCTCAAAAACATGTGATTCACAGAAAATAAGAAATTAGCCAACTAAGAAAAATTACCACAAAAATTGCGTTTTACAAATTGTTTGGCGTATAAAGGTAAATAATGTTAGCATTATAATACGCCATACATAATTAATATGATATAAATGACCACTAGACTGATGCAAAATTTGAAATTTCCGCTCCACATTGCTCAAACGGTTCCAAATTGGGCCCTGATTAGCCTCCCAAAATTTGAACTAATATAGTGAGAAACTGACTTGGCACAAACCATATGGGAATTAATATGGAGAAACCATAATTTCGGTTCATATCGATCTCAACATTCACCAGTTTGTGCAAGGAACACAAATTATTAATGATTCAAGCCACTGATGTCTTATGATTATGCTCAATCAACTGTTCAGTAGGCAACATAGTATAGAGCACACAAATCATGGCTACTATATCACACTGCAGAATACAGTGTTGCCCACAATACAGTTGCTTAATCTTACCATAAGATTATCAATCTTTTAAACAATTAATAACTATTTAATTTAACATTTGGCTGAAAAACGATTTTTTGCAAAGTTGTAGCTGATAAAAATTCCCATAAGAATAGCAATAGAATTTGTTAACAGTACAATATTTTAAAAGGGCTAGAAGACAATTAACAAAAAGTTTTGTTTTCCCATAGTAATTTCCATATAAACTTCAAATGGTTTGTGCCAAGTCAGTTTCTTATCAAATGAGTTAAAGCTTTCGGAGACGAATCAGGACCCGATTTGAAACCGTTTGAACACTATGGAGCGAAAATTTCAAATTTTGCATCAGTCTAATGACCACTCTGAAAGATGTGTGTAAATGTATCGTACATTATTATGAAAATATCACTTTGTCTTATTCGTCCTTCGATCATGACAGAAATGATTTTAATTTGGAAAAATACACTAATGTACATTTTCTCCCTTAAGCTGTCCTTAAGCTATCAAAACGCACTGCTTTTGTTAAGCAATCACACCGACCAAACTTGAAGCCAACATTTTGCCAATCCTGCATCCATTCATGACACCTCATTGTTCCCACTTAATAATCCATCTCCATGGCAGTAAAACTTTTCCACTTTGCCACTCTTGCTCCGGCAATTTACCAAATGACCGCTGGGTGACTATCTCGTTGACTCTCGTCGCGTCCAGATCACCATCTGTCACCATAGTCGTCGTCGTCGTCGTCATCAGTGTCATCATGATGCGAAAAAAAAAGAAAGACAAAAGCCAAGATCTCTGTCTGTATCTCGCCTTCTCAGTGATTGCAACACTTGCATCTCGGGACGGATTTTCCCAGGATCATCAACTCAAAGTCCATTCGCACCATGTAATCATTTCTCCACGAGGAAGAAGTTCTGCCGGCCGCCCTGTGGCTATTGTAGCAACTTATCAATTTATATATTTTTTCCTCCTCATTTTGCCCCCTTTTGCCATTGTGAACAGCGGTGAATCCCGTTCTGTCCAATCCAATGGATTTGGTTTGTTCGGACAAGCCATAGCTTTTCCTTTCTCTTCCTTCTTCGCGGCAATGATTCATACTTATTTCTATATTTTTCCCACGCGAAACAAGATTGAAAAGTTTTCCACTTTACGTGGAAAATTTACTTAAGGACCTACAACGATTCAGGGATGGATGGGTGGATGAGAGATGGAAACCGAAGGAAGCATAACCCATCGAGAGAAAGAGAGGGATAGAGAAAAGTTTCTTTTTTATTCGTTTGCCTTTTCGCCGGGTTACGACGACGGTTAAGATGATACGCGGTGGCAGCCTGCAGTAGTGAGTGCGGTGAGGAATGGACAATAAAAATGACAAATTGAGATACTGCTGCAGATAGCCTTTTAACGGCTCAATTTTTTCCATTCTTTCTGTTTTCTTCGAATGCTACTTTTACGTTCGGATTGCTTTATTGCAGGGTTTCCGCCCACTTCCGGGAGGGCGGGCTCTGGCCATCAACATTATAATCCAAAGGAGCCCGGTCCACTTCAGGAGTTTACACGTGGTTTGGAGCGATGCTGGTGGTGGAGAGGGGCACGGGCGAAACGTTTCGAAACGTATCGAATATATTTCATTCATTGCTGCCACTGGATTCGGATCGCATTTATGTGGGTTATCAGGATAGAAATAGCTAAGAGGCTCTTGGACAGCTTATGTGAACGATACATATAAAGGGGGGGTGGGGGGAGTTAAGAAGATACCGTTGATAATGGCTATTGCTGGTGGATATTGAATCGTACTCGGAGGCACTGTTGCATACAAAGTCGATTAGAGATTGGGACAGGTTGATGTCCGAAGTTGGCTGAATAGGTTATGGAGTGGAAACTATAAATCCTGTGTAAATGGGAATTTCTCTCGATTGGAATGTGTTTTTCTAGTGAAGGGTACCTGATGATATTGAATTAGGATACTAGAAGAACAAGTTTATTATAATGCCTATGATAAGAACTCCATAACATGTACGGCAATTTTTTTTTTTTTTTTTTGTAAGGTGCAGTGAGACGATTGGCTAGTATCATTTATGGTATCAAATAGAGATAAACATGGTGTATTTTGATGATGGATAAGTGAATCAATGTCATTTTTAACGATAGGACTTTGACTAAGTTCTCAAATTGCCGGTCATTAAAACTTTCAATGATCCTCAATTGTGAAAAGTTTTCATATCCTCAAACTTGGAATATATATTTGTAAAACACTGTCTGCTTCCGAAATACCAACTATAATGTATTATTGTCTTCAGCATACTTACAAATTGCTTGCGCCAAAGGCTAAGTGGTAAGCGTGATTGCTTTCTCACCCCAATGGGTCTGGGTGCAATCCCAGCCGAGGTCGGTGGGATTTTTCTGAGGCATAAAAATCTCTGGTCACGTCATCCGGAAGGGAAGTAGAGCCGTTGGTCCCAGCCCATGTGTGTTTTAATGCGTGCGATATGTGGAAGTGTGGAAGCTGCCTTCCTGCACATTCGATTGCCGTCAATGGATGGCAATCGATGTCCGTCGGTGATTGGCACTAGAGTGCGGAACAGAGACCAACGTTAAATAAAGGAAAGAAAAGCATACTTACAACAGAAAGTCAGAAATCTTAATTATATATATATATTTTTAAATTGCATGCAGAATTTATTTGGTTCTGAAATGATGCTGCACTGTTCGAAAAATTCATGTAAATTTCTGCGAGATATAGCGCACATAAAATTAACGCTAGATTTGGCATAAACTTACGCGATATTTCGTGTAAATTTAAGTGCAATATCGCATAAATTAGCAATATTGTATGCAAGCTTGTAAACGATTTCGCTCTTTATGCCAAGTATAGCACAAAATTAAACGAAGGGAGATTTTACGCGATAGTTAATGTTAGGTACATTACACAAATCCTTAGATAGTTTCATTTTGAACGCCCCCCGTGTAGCATAAATTCTCTGGTGTAGGTTATCTCTCTCGTATATCTACACGGGGAACCTAGCGATAGTGGTGATAGTACACTACAGTACTCCTCTCTTCGATCCACACATATTGTAGCAGGTCTGTTTTGATCACGTTTGCCTATCAGTACGCAATAAATCATCAAGTCGGTCGGTCACCGTCGTCACTCTTCGCAGAATATAGTTTTCCTTATTTTACGTAATAAAATCGTTTTCTTTTCTGCACGGAATCGCGAGTTTTCTTCGTTAACCTTCACGACAAAATCACGGTCATAAGTGGAATTTGGAACGGGGTCCGAAACGGAAGTGTGGCGCAAAACCGGTGTCCAAATTGCAGTTTTAAGGGTCCGAACAGTTAAAATTCAGAATTTTTTTCTGTGTGCAATTATTAATTTTAATGCCATTTTAACATTATACAGCTAGTTTGGAAAGTGTAGGCTTTGTCTCATTTGGATCATTTCTGGCCATTTTCAAGGTATTTTAACATTTGATGAGTATTATGATAGTTGTCATTTTCAGGCTGTTGATAAAATTATTTTACCAAATTGGTGTTTTTAATGCATGTTGCAATAAAAAAATGCAATTTTTTGAGTTTTTAAGTTTTTAAGCTTATTTCAGTGATTCAGAATTTCTATCTGGATGTTCAGGATTAAGCCATTTTAATGTTTGGAGGCCTTTTTTGCGATTATGTTATGGTCATTTGAGCGTGGAAAGTAGGACGTTATGAGGTGGTTTTCTAATTAGTTTTAATAGGGGAATTTACGTATTCTCGGTAACCTAAGCAGCGACCTTCTTTCTAAAGCCTTTTTCTCTAAGAAACGCACACATATGCAGTATTGGTTTGTTTCCAATCTTTTGCTGCCAGCTGCTCTAACAATTTCAGTCGAAATAATTGTCAAAAACTGTTTTGAAACGCTTTTACAATGCTCTAATCTTCTCTAGTGAGAACGAGTATTGTCGGCAACCAGTTTTTCTTCGGCAACCGTTCCATTTGAACTGCATGTAAATCTGCTGTTCTATTATCGGCAACTCGAAATCAGCTACAATTTATAGTGCGAAAACCTTGCTAGATTGCTTTTTCTCAGTGGTAAAAATATAGTCAAATTGAAGATGAAAGCATAAAGAATCGTTTGCATGCATTCAGCGAAGTGTTTTCGTAAGAAAATCCAGTGAAAATAGTGTTTCAATTTGGGTTGCCGAAAATAGCCTGCTGAAGCCGTCATTTCCCCTACTACATTATTGTTTGGATACTAAAGTCAGTTCCAGTTAGTATTTGGCCGCTTCATTTTAATTACTGTAGCGTCTCTAGTTGTCGTAGCAAGAAACTGTTGACAGCGCTTTGATCAGGTAAGATTGTGGTGAAAATTTCATCAGGGCTCATACACACGTTTTAAAGTTTTCGAATATGGAACGCGAGAAACGTGAATAAATTCTGCACACTAACGTTGAAAACCCAACGCGGTCAGGAGGAATGATCGTTCTTAGATCCCAAAACAGACTGCATATAACTTTTTTTTTGTAAGTGACCCTCTGCTCTCCTCCACACCAAAAAGCTCAACTGCATGCTGAGCCTCCTGGTAGTGGACACTCTGAAATCAACCATATGCAACAAAACACAAAAAATACTAAAAGGATATATGGTTGAGGATTAATGTTAAATACTTATATCAAATGAGAGAGAGAAAGAGAGAGAGAGAGAAAAAACATCTATGAGAAAACAATTAATGTGCTTCTAGTGGAAAAATTATCCTTTGAAAGAAGCACACCTAAAAGAAACGAAAATAGCAACATATTTCTAATATGACTACTGGTTTTCAGCAAAACATTTGATATTTAGTGACGGTTGACATATGAATGATAATAAAAGTAATAAATAATAATAAACTGCATTAAATTAATAGTTGCGAAAATCGTTCCTTTAAGAAACATTTAATCTTAATTTTGAAGGATTTTATATTTGTTATTTGTTGAAGATGTCTTGGTAAGTTATTATATTTGGATGGACCTATAAAGGACATTCGTTTTTGACCAAAACTGGAGTATGCACGAGTTCTTGACAGATGGTTAGTTTGCCTGGTATTGTGAATCCGAGGTAGCGTGTTATGTAGCCTTAATGGGTTATGTGGAACATTATGAACCATTAGCAAAGTTTGCTTTTCACACAATCCAAGTACTGGTAATATTTTATTGGATACATCGGTGTACAATTGAGCTGAAGGATATAAAAATGGCAATTTATAAATAATTTTAAGACAGCGGTTCTGCAATTGCAGTTTTTTTCAATTTTGACTTACCAGCTCTATACCATGAAATAATCAAGAAGCTCAAATGAGAATGAATATGCGAAAAATAGAAAAGAAGCATAGCCTTTCGAGGAAGAAAACTTTACTTGTAACCTTATTTATGTGATAATCCCACGATAACGTAGAATCTAGATAAACTCCCAGATATTTGAATGAGTCTACTTTCTCGATAATGTCAGTGTTCATAGCTTAAATTGGTGCTTGTGGTAGAATTTTCCTAGGTGACCGAAAGATGTACTTGGTTTCTCAGGTTCAATGAGAGAAGATTTACCGAAAAATAACCCTGGAGCAACAGTAAATCCTGATTCATCTTTGAAGCAATTATATTCATTTTTAAAATAAGGCCATGTCGTCAGCAAATAACCTGAGAGTTCCAGCGAGATTAATGTTGCTAATATCGTTGATATAGATAAGGAAAAGTAAAGGCTTCTTTCTTTATCTTTATTTTAGAGATTTTTAGCCTGAGGCTAGTTCATCTCTTAGGAAAAGTAAAGGGCCAATGTTAGTTCCCTGTGGAACTCCAGTACTAATTTCTCTTCTAGAGCTTATTTCTCCATTGCATGAAACATATTGACTTCTGTTGTTCAAATAGCAGCGGATAATGCTGTTGGCGGTTCCCCTGATTCCATATCGTTCTAAATTCCTCAGTAAAATATCGTGGTTGAGAGTGTCAAATGCCTTCTGCAGGTCAAGAATCAAGGCGCCCACTACTTTTTTTGAATCTGTTTCTTCCAATATTTGGTCTACAAGCTCAGCTACGGCTACAGAGGTGCTACTTCCGCTGCGAAAACCATATCGCATACTATACAGTATATTATGCCTATCTAAAAAAAACTTATCAGGCGTGTGATTAATAACTTTTCAAATAGTTTGTTGAAAACTGATAGGGTTGATATGGGTCGATAATTATCGGCTTGGGTTACATCTCCTGACTTAAATATAGGCACTACTTTGGCTGTTTTGAGACAATCTTGATACGGACCCGTTTGAATCATTAAATTGAAGGATTCAGACAGAATTCTCAAAAAATAATACAACATTACTTTTAATTATTTTGGTAGGGATATTGTCAGGACCTGGACATTTGTTGGCCTTTAGATCATTAATCTGTAGTATAACTTCGTTGACAGATGATGGTTGTAGAAAAATTGAATCAGAAATAGGCGAAAACTTGCTTAAACGTTATCGGGAAACACTAAAGTTAGATCACACATATCAAAATAAACGTAAAAGTGAGACATATGACCGGAAATAACGAGCGAAGATCATTAGAGTAGTCGAAAAGAATCCTGGGATATCCGGACGTGATTTAGCGAAAAGGTTCAATGTAGCGCACAGTGTGGGTATTGCCGACTTGTTTCGCACACAATTCAGCACTGTTTTCAACGACGAACGACGCAGCACTCAGAATTTAATTGCTGCGTCTAGTAACGTCTCTCCCTCAACCTTCTCCAGCAATCCATTTTCTATCACCAGCGAAATGGTTATTTCATCTGGGAAGCAGCTAAAAACTTCAACGGGTTCCGGTCCAGATGGCGTACCGTCGTTAATCTTCAAACGCTGCCTGACTGCTCTCGCGACACCTCTAGCCAACGTTTTCAATCTCTCCTTGATTTCTGGGGTTTTTGCCAAGCTTGTTGGAAAGAGTCTTTCGTGTTCCCGATCCACAAGAAAGGCTGCAAAAAGACTGTTTCAAACTACCGTTAAGTGCTACCTCCAAACTTTTTGAGTTGATTATACTCGAAAAATTGGTTCAAAGTTTTGCAATCTGTATCTCGACGGATCAGCATGGCTTCATGCCTAAGCGTTCCACGACGACCAATTTAGTAACGTTCGCTTCGTTCATCATTCATGAAGTAGAACGTGGCCATCAAGTAGATGCCATCTACACAGACCTCTCCGCAGCATTTGACAAAATGAACCATGACATTGCGTTGGCTAAATACGACAGAATAGATGTTCACGATGGCCTGCTTACTTAGCTCTACTCCTACCTGGCTGGTCGAAACATGTCTATCAAGATTGGAGACTATGTTTCTTCATCCTTCTCCGTGACATCCGGCTTTCCCCAAGGTAGCCATCTTGGGCCATTTCTGTTTCTGCTGTACATGAATGACGTCAATACTATCCTGAAATTTATTTATTTATTTTGTCGTCAATCAGATCTAGACCATTTTTTACAAGTTACAAGTCATGTGTTAAAATTACGAATAGTATTAAAGTACTGCTTTAATCTGCGATCGCTTCGAAAAGCTTTGGGATACAGGAAATAATAGCAATTCCTCGGTTATTTTGTATGTCAGATTTTTTGCCGCTTTTGAAAATAGGCACTAGAAAAGAGCTTTTCCATGTTTTTGGGAAGATTCTAGAATCTAGTGACACATTGAAAGGCCAGAATAGTGGAGCTGTAAGTTCCAGTTCCAGGCTCTTCATAAATACTGGTGGAATTCCGTCTGGTCCAGAGCCTTTGGAAGCATCCAAATTGTTCAAAATGCCTTAAACTATCGTATGCGGACGTTTTGAAACTCTAATTCGTGATAAAAGAACCTAGTGATGCCATTTTCTTGCAGCAACAATTGGAAGTCTTCGCTGAGTGGTGTCGTATTGAGTACTATTGTATATACTATACTATGTATATATAGTATACTATGTCACTGAATGTCTCGAAATGCTTTGTAATTTCCTTTGGCCGCAAGCGTTCGCTTCTTCACCTGACCGGCATAAATTTGAAACGTGAATTAACTATCAAGGATCTGGGAATACTGATCGACTCCAAGCTCAGCTTCAAGGATCATGTTGCATACGTAGTATCCAAAGCTTCCTCACAACTTGGGTTCACATTCCACTTCGCCCAAAAATTCAAAGATGTATACTGCCTCAAAGCGACCTATTTTAGTTGTATGTTGACCATACCATAAATAAATAAGTACAGTTCAGCGAATCTGTATGCGAAAAGGTTTTCAGTCATACCAGCAACATCCCAACAGGACGCTGAAACAGAACCTGGTTGCCGTACTGTTAATGGCTAGCCAGATGGGCTAGTTTAAAGGGATTCCCCTAACCTCTGGTCTAGCCACGGAGATCGTCTGGGGTGGGCTACACTCGCCTCTTTTGTTGGCTAGCTCGAGCTTGAAACCCTGGAGCTTCAAGGTCGGCTCCTGGCTTGTCGGCACTGATCAAAAGAACAAAACACCTTTTTTATCACTTTTACTCTTTTATTACTTACGATTTAGGTGTCTGTAGTGTGTATGTGTGTGTAGTGCTGGCCAGCGATGACGGGATTCTGCAGCGGGTGGGGTTTTTCGGCGGCGGATGAACGGACTGCTCACGGTGGATGCCAGTACTCGACGGTTATCACCGTGTGGCACGACGGATGTTGTACTGGAAGTCGATCGGGTGATCGACGGTGGTCTCCCAGTGGTCGTCGGTATATAACCGATGGACCCTTGCTACACGGGTGTTGGCGTATTAACGGACGCCCTCGTGGTTTTAGCCCGTAATTAATGGGTCCTGAGGGGAATATGAGAGGTTGTCTTAGGGCTGGGAATTCTGCTACCGGGTTATTGATTGGGTCCTACCTGACTCCGTATTCGGTGGCATTAGCCGGTATTTGTTGGTAACTTTTCACTAATTTTTCCAAAACTTATAGCAAACTTGGCAGACTGAACTATCTCGCGCAATGGCTGAAGTGAAAGAGAATCTTCTCTTCAGTTTAACCCAGTAGCTTCCCCCTTGACCTAAGCCCATTTCCATCTCCCTCCCACTTTTCCACCACCCCTTGTCCATATCCTTCTCCTGTTTCCAACGCCCACCTTCATCCTTACGCCTTCCCGTTATGTGTTCTGTGTTATGTGTTGTTGGTGTGACTGGGTTACAATTTTTAATTGGACCGTTGGTTTGGGAGTACATATTTACTTACATTCAAAACAAGACAATATTGCATACAAGAAACTGACATACAGATTGAATTCACAATGAACACACATATACCCTATTCCTCGCTCTCGCTATCTCCTGATTTTTCTCGCTCGAAGTGAACCAATAGGGTACAGGAACCAAAACGGTAACAGTACAAGGAAGCTGTACGAGAAAGTTCAGATCAAGTATAACAGATGTATTTTGATGAACGATGAAACTTACGTAAAAATTGACTTTGGACAAATTCCGGTCCAAAATTGATACCTTGCCAAACGTAAGGGGAATTCTTTAATAAAGTTCAAATTTGTCTTTTCTGATAAATTTGCTCGCAAGTTGGTGATTTGGCAAAACGTCTGCATCTGTGGAAAGAAAACAAAGGTGTTCATCACTGGAGCGACTATGAATGGACAACTTTACAAGGAGGAATGTCTTCAGACGAGAATCTTACCTTTTATTCAGTCACACGAAGGTCCCGTAGAGTTCTGGCCCGACTTAGCCAGCTGCCATTAGAGCAGGGATATCATTGAATGGTATAAACAGAATAATGTCAATTTTATTGAAAAAAGTACCAATTTACAAAATTGTCCAGATTTTCATCCTATCGAAAAAATTTGGGATACTATCAAGCATAAATTTAAAAAAATGTGGCAAAACAATCAAAACACCATCTGATTTCGAGAAGTGGTGGAAAAAGAGGGCAGTAAAGGTTGACAGTACTACTGTGCAAGACATGATGGGAGGTATTCAGTGAAAAGTACAAAAAATTATCCAAAAAGTTGACGAATGATTTTTCTTGAATTTTCCCCTGAAAATAAAAAAAAAACTACAAAATTCTATCCTTAGCGTTTTTGAACGTTATTTTCTCTTGGAGAAATGATCCATTTTGTGCGACCAAATTTTAATGGAACAGACTTCCCAAGTCACAATTTTGGTTTTATGAGGGTTCTGTAGATCATGATTTAGACTTGTAGAATGCTATAAAACCTCGATAAAACCTGCAATGTTACTTGGGCTTAGCCTTAAGATAACTTCTTCAGTGTTTTGATATTCCTATCACATTTTTTCTTGATTTGTTTTCCATGCTGAGCACCAATGCTACCGACGCCAGGGAGGCTGCTGAATTTTAGCCACATGATCAGTATGAATTTCATTGTTTTTCTTATGAAAAATAATGTTGACAAAAAATAATAAATCGGAGCAGACTGGAACCGAACAATGGACGTTGAGATTACGGAGCTCGTCTTTCAATGTTTAAGAAAATGGAATGGCTAATGGTGTATAAGAGGTACGTTATGTTAGACGAAAATCTTTCATAAGTCGCGCTTAAGAAATTCATATTTGTCGTTCATAATTCGAGTCTTATGAAATTCTTAAGTATATTTGCCTCAGTGTACCTATCGACCCATCAACCCATGAACCGGGGACCAACGGCCTTACTTCCCTGTTATGATGTTATGATGTTATGCCTCAGAAAATCCCGGCGACGCCAACTGGGATTGAACTCAGGCCTGCTGGGGTGAAAGGCAATCACGCTTACCACTGCACTACAATATGGATAGAGTTTTTGGTTAGTGAAATAATATTCAATACATATTTTTTATGATTTCTTTACCTCTCACCCCAGCAGGCCTGGGTTCAATTCTAGTCGGCGCCGTCGGGATGTTCTGAGGCATAACATCTCTGATCACGCCTTCCTTCGGAAGGCAAGTAAAGCCGTTGGTCCCCGGTTCATGAGTTGATGGGTCGATAAGTAGGGTCCAGGTGTAGGAGCTGCCTTCCTGGCGTCAGTAGCATTGGTGCTCAGCACGGAAAACAAGATCGATGGAAAACAAATCAAGGAAAAAAAATAGTGTCTTCTTATGGTGGTAAGCTCTCACCGGTATTATCCTCAGATTAAATCCCGATCATGGCTGCTTTTTTTTCGATATCGAAGTATTATCAATACGATTCTAAGCAAACGTCTTGCAGATCATCCAATCAGGGTCGGTATTAAAAGATTAATTCATAAGGGAATTTATGAACGCCCGATATGCGGTTATGCATATGAGCAAAATTTCAATGCAATAAATCATCATTAGACATCTGTGGAACTTTGGTATGTTAAAATATCATGTGAAAAGACCAGAGGATTTTCATGAACAGAGGATGATATAAATTGGAATCAACATTCATTGTAATAAATTTTTGGTTTGTGTGTAACTAACGATCAATCGAATGCAATAATGGAGCACGAACGAAGGCGATGCACAGTGGTTGAAAAGTTCATTTTGACGCTCTTAATTAATAGCACCATGGAGAGTGGATTTAGAGTAATGACGTTTTCAGCAAAGTTGATGAGTATGACATGCTTCATCTTTTGAAGGCACGGGTTTTGTGATTATTCCCCCTAAAAGTGAAATGAAAAATTTATTTCATCACAATGTCGAGATAAATGGTTGATGTTTTCAGCAAAGTTGTAGCAAAATAAGTTACAAACAACTTTGCTGAAGACATGAAAGTCGCAAATTTCACTCAAATCGAGATACAGAGCGTTTTTTGAGGACGGACCCCCATAAAAACGTTTTTCATCAAAACACATATTTTCTTAAATTTTAGATCTTCACTATGTTGAACAAAGTTGATTGGTATACTTAAATACACATCTTTCTACAACATACTATACCTGCATCATTTTAATAGGATGAGTTATTGATAAATTGTCTTCTATTTTCCACATATTTTGGACTTGCGTATCTTTCTTAGGTGCAAGAAGGTGGAGATGAAGTCAAATGCATCTAAAACTAAATTAAAAGAACTTTCAAATGGTGGTAAACTTGTCCGTCCACGACCGTCTGCTGGAGATTTGTGGTCAAAACAACCGTTGATAGGCTTTATAGAAGTCATGTCAACAACAAGGGGATACTGTTTTATACCGCGTAATAAATTCGTTTCCATAGTAAACGGCTCCATAAACAAACTTCCCACTTCTCAGAGCTTATCAAATTCAAGAACTGCACATTTTCTTTTCAAACGTTTCCCAGAAGGCAAAACTGAAGCATCAAGAACGAAAAAATCTGCCAAATGCAGTTAAACTTGTGAGTCGATAAGTGTTTTTTTCCACAGTGCTCATCACTGTTTTGCATCAAGCGTGAAGCAATTGTGAAATTATATGAAAGAATGTAAGATAGAAGAACTGCGGAGCCCAAGCGAAGAAGAGAGAGACTAATTCTGCCAAAGAAACCGGACAGCAGAGGAAGCTACGAGAGCAGGACTTTGAAGTAAAATGGAATTATCTGGTAGGGCTTAATTACTTTTAAATGTTTCAATTCATCTAACGATCACAACAAGTGCTAATGATCGTTTTTTTTTCTTGATTCAATTTAAGTTGAAATTGATAAGCGTGATCTCTTATCACTCTGGTCAAACCGAGTGGAAGCCGATCATCAAAATTCAACTGAATTTATGAGGAGAAGGTACTCCAGTGTTATGCCATAAATGTGAATATTATGCCGGATGTGACTGCACATGTCGGAAAACCCGTGAAAACGATGTGCGACTTTTTTTCAAAAGCTCTGGACCAAACATGCTCGTGCATGGTTGTCAAGTGTCACGCCGAGTATTTCAGTAAGCCGTTTACGCTTCCGGAAAACGTTTTAAACTTGCTGCCGTCTTCTTTTGAAAATACGAAAAGTTTGGTAGGACGGAAGGTTGTTCCTTTCGAAGAATGTTGTGAAACAACGTAGAGGAAGAAAACTGCAGAGGTTCAAAATAGCTACCAGCTTAATGAGCTAGCATTTCCGACACAAATGAAGATGAGAGACATACCGAGTTTGTAAGTCGCCGCGATCGGACGTATGCATAAATAGCTCTATAGAGCATCAAATTGCATATCGGTGCTGATTGCTTGTGAAGTGTGTGGACCGACGAAGTGCATTTTTCGTTCTTTTTTGCCAGACCAAGCAAGTTTCGCTGCATAGTGGAAGACTTCCCAGCACTCGGTCAGCAAAGATTCTCCGGGAAGTTTTTAGTGATCGAAAGAGTTGATGAAGGCGAAACTCTTGAAAAGGTTTCACCTATAATCATTGAAAAAACAATTCAAACCTGGTGCGGTGGTGACAATGTCGAACAAATAAGAAGAACAAAGGAGGGTAAATGTCTAATCAAGACGAAGAACGATAGACAAGCTCAAGCTCTGCTTAAGCTAAAAACTATCTCTAGTGATATAAACGTTAAGATCTACGAACACAGAACACTAAACTCGTGCAGAAAAGTTATCACGAATCGCGACCCTTACGTAGTTACGGAAGAAGAAATTCTTGAAGTGCTAAAAAATCAAAACGTGACAAAGGTAGAACAGATTAAAACGAAGCGCAACGGCGTGGTAAGTGCAACAAACTCGTTCATCATAACGTTCAACAGTGTCAATGCCCCCAAGTATGTTAAGGTAGGCTTCGTACGAATTGCTACTAGGCCGTTTTACCCTCGGCCAATGCGATGCTTTCAGTGTTTTCAATTCGGACACATCGGCAAAGCGTGCAAAGGAGAAAAAAGGTGCTACAACTACAGTAAATCGTTCCATGGGGATTCATGTGACAACACTCCCCAATGCATAAATTGTGCTGACAAAGAGCAACAACAACAACAACACCGGCCTACAAGTAAGAGCTGTCCAGTATGGAAAAGGAAAAGTACCATAATGATGATCAAGGTTGATCAGAACCTAACATACATAGAAGCAAAACAAAAAGTGGAAAAATCGGAAAAAAAATTATTACTCTGAAGCGTTTAAGAAGAATCTGGAGACCAAATTTGAAGATACATTGAAGAAGAGGGAAGAATGGTTTCTCGCTGAATTGAAGAAACGAGATGAAAAAGAGAAGGAAAGGTTGGACCAATACAAAAATCACTTCAAAAAAATGGAAAAACAGATGAACGAGTACAAAATGGAGTTAGAAAAGATCAAAAGTCAATATCAAGCTGAGCATGAAAAAAGGGCAGAACTCGAGGATCAAAATAAAGCCCAAGATTTGACTATTCAAAAACTTAAAAAAAAACTTAAACTATACGCCGATTACGGGGACTACAAAAGCAGTCGAAAAACCAAGCAACATGAAAGTATCGGGGCCTCCCCACCTAGGAAACGAGGAAGTAAGCGAGGCAAAGAAGATAAACAAATTGAACAAGAGGAAAATAGTGACATGGAAGTTCAACAAGTATCGGAAGAAGAGGATCAAAGCGATGAACAACACTGCGAACAAATTAATACAAGACACAGAGTAAACAGCAGGTAACCCCTCAACAAAAAAAAATGCAAAGACCCAAAAAAACAAGTATCATAACATGGAATATTCAAGGATTACGCACCAGTAAACAGGAGCTAACAATGCTAAACAATGAAATTGAACCACTAATAATATGTTTACAAGAAACCATGTGTAAAACTGACGCACTGGCAACCATTGGAGGATACAATGTAATACACCGAAAAAGGCAAACCAATAACAGAGCAGCCGGAGGAATAATAACTGCCATCAAAGAAGGTATAGATTACAAAGAAATAGCAATCGACACACAGATGGAAATAACTGCTGTTAAAGTAGAACATCCCATTAACGCCACTGTAATAAACGTATACTTACCGCCAAACACAGTTATAGATAAAAATGAAGTCGTACGAATCCTATCGAAGGTACAAAAGCCGTATATCATGCTAGGAGACATGAATGCACACCACTACTTATGGGGAAGCGAATTTATTAACGCTAAAGGGAAAGTTCTAGAAGAAGTATTCGACGAAATGGAACTTACAGTGTTAAATGACGGAGAATATACATATATAAATAACGCAACAGGGAAAGGATCATGTATCGACTTAATCAGCTGTACTAACAACTTAGCAGGAATAATAGACTTCGAGGTACACGAAGATACACAGGGAAGTGATCATTTTCCGCTCGTGATCACCCTACCAGCAAACTCAGAAATCAGTAGCAGCACACAAAACTGGAAAATAGACGAAGCTGACTGGGTTCAGTTTACAAATACAGTCTTTTTTAGAAGCAGAACAACAGTAGAAGAACAAATTGAAGAAATTACAAAACAAATTATTAAAGCAGCTGACAAATCCATACCGAAATCAAAAGGATTCCCGGGTAAAAAAAGAGTCCCGTGGTGGAATGCTGAAGTTTCAAAAGCCGTCAAAGCCAGACGAAAAACACTCAGAAAATTAAAAAACAAAAATACTCTCGGAGAAGAAAGACAACTCGCATTACAAAATTTTCAGACCAGAAGACAGGAAGCGCGAGACCTAATCAGCAAAGCCCAAAAACAATCATGGGAGGAATTTGCAAATAGTTTCACAGCAAGCACCCCTATAAAAGAAATTTGGACCAATCTCAGAAAGATACAGGGCAATTACAGTAAACCAACCATCAGACAAATCAAATTTAATGGTCAGGTAGCAAACGAGAACAAAGGAATTGCTGACCTTCTAGCCAAGGCCTTCAAAACTGTATCTAGTAACGAAACGTATGACAAAGAATTCATTGAATATAAAAATAAAATGGAAGAAATACCTTTAAACGTACCTGAAAATCCAGCTGATGAGTATAACAAACCATTCAATCAAACTGAACTAGAAGCAGCAATGGAAAACCTCAAAGGAACATCACCAGAACCTGACAACATTCATAACATGATGATCAAAAACCTTCCACCAGACTGTAAACGGATCCTTATAAATACCTTCAACAGGATGTGGAACGAAGCTTACTATCCAACCCTTTGGAAAACAGCAACGGTAGTACCCATTTACAAAGGCAAGGGCGAAAGATCAAACCCAAATAATTATAGACCAATATACCTAAATAGCTGCTTAGGCAAAATCTTTGAAAGGATGATAAACAATCGTCTGGTCCATATCTTAGAGTCCCAAAACCACCTGTATGAACATCAATATGCTTTTCGAAAAGGCAAATCGACTACGGACCATCTAACTATGACCGAAGAATTCATTAGAACGGCTATGAGCAAAAAAATGATTACGCAAGCAGTTTTCTTGATGTCCAAAGGCCTATGATACAACCTGGAGACGATTAGTCTTGAACGAGCTATCCCAAAAAGGGGTCGGAGGAAAATTACTGGCTTATATCCACGAAATTCTCAAAACAAAACATTTCAAAGTTAGAATCAATGGACAATACTCTGACGAAGTAGAAATGGAAACTGGACTATGCCAAGGATCGGTCTTGAGTGTTACACTGTTCTTAATTGCTATAAACACAATAACCAGCTTCATCCCAGACGGAGTAAAAATACTAATCTATGCAGATGATGTCATCCTTCTAGCAACTGGTACAAACGCCAAAATAACAGAACATCTATTACAAACCACATTAAACAAAATACACCACTGGGAGATGAAAACAGGATTCCAAATTTCGGCGGAAAAAGTGCAACAATAATTTTCAGAAACCCTAAAAGCAGAAAACCAACGAACCTTGATGGCCTAATACTGAATGGACGATTAATTCAACATAAAAAACACCACAAAATACTGGGTGTAATTTTTGATCAACATTTAAAATTCAGAGAATATGTAGAAGAAACGAGATCATCCTGTTTACAAAGAGTACAGATTCTAAAATACATCGCAGCCAGAAAATGGGGTGGTGACACTAAAACACTTACTCAATTATACAAAGCTACAGTATTGGAAAAGTTGCTGTACGCCGCACCAACAATAACATCCATCAACAAAACCTGTATACAACGACTTGAAACAGTGCATAACGAAGGCCTAAGAGTAATATGTGGAGCATTCAGAACAAGTCCCATCATCAGCATTCAATCGGAGACAGGCATCCCTAACCTCAAAACATTACTCAACCAAAGATTAGTAACACATTTTGCCAAAAAGAGAGCAACCCCAGAAAGTTTTCCCCACACACCTCAAACCGATACCCGCACAGAGGATCCTAGCAGCTACAGTTCCGGAGAAATGTGGAATGAATCACGAAGCCCAGACCCCAACACACCGGAAATAAGGGCAGCTGATGTGATGAACAGTATTGACCTAACACTACCCACGATTAAGTTCCTAACGGTACCAAAAACAGCATCCTGGAATAGAAAACCAATTATTATAGATAAGCACCTCTGGCACCTAAGCAGAGAGAATGCAAAACCCCCAGAACTGGTTCAAGCATTCAAAACCCGGAATAGTTCTCTATACCAATTTCATCGTGCAATATATACCGATAGATCCAAAAAAGATGGCAGAACAGGCTACAGCGTAGTGACTGCAGGCTTAACTATACGTAAAAGAATAAGAAACTTGAGCAGCATATACACAGCAGAAAGCCTCGCTATAATTGAAGCACTGAAATGGATTGTCCAACAGGAAACAGCCGGAGCATATATCATTTATACGGACTCCCTAAGCGCAATAACAACACTGGAAAAACAAAAAATCTCCAGCGTCTGGAAAGACGAAATCATCGACCTCTATAATAAGGCAGCACACAATCATTCATGTGTAACTTTTGGCTGGGTCCCTAGCCATATTGGAATAATTGGAAATGAAAAGGCAGATACGGAAGCCAAAAAATCCCTCAATACTACGGAAATAATAAGTGCAATAGACATACAAGACGCCAAGGCATTTATTAAACAAAAATTCCTAAATAAATGGCAAGAAGAATGGACTAATACCACCGGAAACGCTCTACGTGAAATAAAAAACGTCATTACTCCTTACAAACAGTCCATGACAGGCAACCGTAAACAAGATGTAATGATGACCAGACTTAGAATCGGTCATACTCTTCTCACCCACAAGTACATACTAGACAAGGAAAATCCACCCAAATGCCAATTCTGCAACTCCAATTTGTCTGTCAAACACATAATAGCAAACTGCCCAGGTCTCGATCACCTAAGAACTTCAATTGGAATTTCAACAAGCTTAAGGGAAGCACTGGCCGACGACAGGGAGAGTATGGAAAAAATAACACTGTTCTTCCAGCAAGCTGGGCTAGCTAAGAAAATTTAATAAATCGTCGAAACATCAAAACCGTATCGCGCCATCATCATTTATTAGCTCGGTCACCCAAAATGCCAGCTATAAAAATCCCCATCGATCGGAAAGAGTCAATAGTCATACATCAAACCCCAGTCAACCATCATCATGGGCAACAGCGACTCCAAGGACCAAGAAGTGAAGCAGATAGGTGACCAACAGGTTACTGTCATTGAAAACCAGGAGGTGCATACGGAGATGCACTCCCAGCATGAAGCGAAGCTGTGGATCATCATAGGCATGCTGACCTTTATCATCGCACTCAACCTAACAAAAATTGTAATCAACAAATGTCGGAAGGAGGCATACAAATCAGCGCGGTCCATGGCGGCGGCTCAGAACGTATAAAATTGGTGGTTCACCAAGAACAGCAAAAATACCAAAAGTGAAGATTTGCAATGTAGACCAACAACAAAAAAAAAAAAACGAAGAAAAACAAAAGTGAATCTATATAATGTACTATAACTCTAAAATCACAAGACCCGAATGACAACAGTTAAAAGGTCTTTTATAAAGAGAGAGAATTGGCTCTTGGATTCCCAAGATGAGAGAATCAGGTGAGAAAGAGGTGGCGGATATCCTGAAAGACGTTTCTCACGCAAGACCTGCAGATGAAAATAAGTTGGTCCATTCTTTGAAGAAGTCTTTGAGCAACCCTATACCCGAATACACAGATCTACAAGCTTTGGCTTTGTTAATCGACACCAACCTATCGAACCTGGTATTACTTGTCAGCTAGTATTCTTAAGGTATTGATTCATGGATCAGTCGTGATTGAACATTTCCTTGTTCCAATCGGTCAGCTTTCTGAGGAAGCACAGGAGGCAAGCAACAAAGATTGAAAGAGGTACATGTATTTAACAAAAATAACAACGAATAAATTAATGAAACTTTTATTTAACAGATACCGAGAGTTCAATATCCGCAAGCAATCTAGGTAGTCTACAAATCGTGATCTATTGAACTGGCTTCTAGTATCATCAGATCCATTGATTACTAGCATTCGTGGATGGCTTAAAATGCACGAGAAGCCATTGTCGAGCGATGCTAAACAGCTACTAGCAGAAGAAGGTAAAGGAAGCAATAATGATTATATTAATGGTTATGATTATGATAATAATGATGATAATTGAATACAAAACAAAATATTGACAACAAAAATGCAAAACCAATCGATAAAAAATAATTCATGAAAATCAAGAAAAATGTGTGGATATATTGAAATTGATTATCTTTTTTAAACTGGTTATATCATAAAACAGAGTAAAGATATGGATACTGTTTTGATCAAAACACCCCAGCAGACGGTCGTGGACGGACAAGTTTACCACCATTTGAAAGCTCTTTTAATTTAATTTTAGATGCATTTGACTTCCTTGCACCTTCTTGCACCTAAGAAAGATACGCAAGTCCAAAATATGTGGAAAATAGATGACAAGTTATCAATAACTCAATCGGTAGGGCACCATGGAGATTCTTACCCATCTCGGAAAACCCGGAACAAACATGAAAAACGGAAACAAGAGATTGGTCAAACCAATTCCAATTCCGTTGGAAAAGGAGTGGTGTCAAACGAAACGGAAATTATGGAGGAAGAAGTCGTCGAGGTACTAGAAGAGGAGATCAACGAAAAGACATCGAAAATGGAAACAGTGCAACAGCAGAATGGAATTGTACACAAGAACCAAGAGCCAAGAAAAATATGGAATCAAAGACTATTTCTAAAAAGTGGCGCTACGATCCAGGAACGAGAGCTCAAAATGATCATCTACTAGTAAACCACTAGAATTAAGCAAATTTTCTAACCTTAACATGAATTATCGGCTCCGTAAAGTAGACGTGGTTGAGCCATTGAAACAAACTAATAAGAAAAAAAAATATCTGAGAAACGTGTCTTCCATTGTTGAACTGTCGAAGATATTCAGAACAATATCGGACCAAACTGAAGTCTTGAAAACATATCCAAGAATTAGAACTCATAATCCTAAGAAGAAACTAAAATACATTGCGCCGAAAAATCAGAAAGCAGAAACTCTCTGTTTTCCTTTTTTATGTGACTGAAAACCAAATCAAGAATGAATATCCAAAGAATTTTATGGAGAATGTTGATCAACTGAAGGAAGGTCTTTGGAATAATGGTTGATCAACCTGATATCTTTAACATATATCTGAGAGACGTGACTTAAATTGTATTATTCCTCCGGTATTACCAAGCCGGAGACGGCGGGTTCGATTCCCGGTCCGGTCGAGGGAATCTTTCGGGTTGGAAATTTTCTCGACTATCCTGGGCATAGAGTATCATTGTGCCTACAACACAATATAAAAATTCATGCATTGGTATTGGCATCAAAAGCTCTCAATTAATAACTGTGGAAGTGCATTTAGAACACTAAGTTGAGAGCACGCAATAAGCTAATATGCGCTAAGCAATAAGCATGAAATGCAAATAATAAGAAGAAGACTTAAATTGTTGAAGATCATGAGAACAATATCTGACCAAGTCTTGAAAAAGAGCCAAAGGACTTTATGTAGATCTCTACTCAACTGAAACTGAACACAGAACTTCCGAGATGTTCATACTTCCGTCAAATTCACTAAGCTCCATCGCGATACAAAATATACTTTTTCTGTTTCCGTTTTATGTCTTTCCCCCAAGGTTTACCCTTTACCATGGACTTAAACCAATTTTGTGTCGCTATGAAATCACCCCGTGTGAACACTATAGTATACTGTTACATTGTTACGGACTGTATTGTATAGCTAGTGTTTCCATAGAGTAACAAATATGCTCCACGTTTTAGTGATTTAATGGTAACTGAGACGAAAAATTAGATGAGAGATCAGATAAGTCAATTCGTGTCAATGCGTCTCGGCGTCAAATACGAAAACTGCACTGCAACATGACACAAACAACATTACAAAGTGTGGGTCCTTCCCCCCGAAATCACACGCATCTGATCAACCGTCCACAACAAGATATTCATATCCTCTCATTTCTCGACTCCCAGCCAAGCTCGTCCATCAGCAGCCTCGATTCCCGCACACTGCACTGCATTGTCTGTCTTCCAGAAACCACACTCTACTATTCATTGCTTCCCAACCCGACCACACACCTCACACACAACTTTGGTAAGAACTCCAACTCAACCGACAACGACGACGGCATCTAGTTGTAGCAGCGCGCGCCAATCATGAGAGTTAACTTTGAAAATTTGCGGTTTCCACTCCACTCCCGGATGGTGAAGCCAAACCGAAAACCCTAAAGAGGACGAGTACGACTCAGGACTCATACTTGATACTGCGCTGGCTGCTGCAACTGTCGTTGTCTCTACCAGACGTCAACCAGAAAGCCATAATTAATTGATACGTCAGCAGATTTATACTTTTGCATTTTGCGCTAGCCGACTCTACCCCGACCACCAACGTCCGCCGTTGTCGTCATCATTCCGGGGTGAAAAACTGACTGTACTAGCAATTTCCCACATGTATGTACATACGCACGCAGTCGTCCAAACGAACAGGAAATGGACTAGATGTAGACAGACAGGAACGAACGTACGGCTGCTGCTGCCAGCTCATCTTCCAACCAACCCACGAACCAACTACAGAACTTCGACCAAGAAAGTTGGGATTGGGAAAAACAGCACTTTGTGACGTTTCATATATGCACTGACACTGACTGCGATTCGAAAGATGTGTGCACGAGGGGGGAACAACGACAAATGTGCTTCAGGCGAGCAGAGAACGTGTCAGGTTGGAAAATCCTTTTTATATCCCCTGTACTTACTAAAATGATGATGATGATGATAGCCTACGGAAGAGCAATTGTTGTCTTTCCTGGAAAAAGGTCCCATGTTATTCCAAAAAACGAGAAGATGCCTGAAGGGTACCCAAATGCCTACGATGCGAATTAGATTTAATAAAATCAACATAGCTCAATTCAGAGTAGGATCTTCCCAGAAAAATTAGAATTGCACCACCGTTCGGTTACCACCTGGACTCGTTAGAAAACCGCAAGAGTTGGAAAAGGAACAATCACTGTCACACGCCGGCGACGACGACGTTGAGAAAAATAGAAAAGCAAACGTTTGCACTGTGGCACTTTATCCTTGATTGACCCGCAGTGAAGGTGCTACGCCAATGATCCATACCTTCCAGCTCCATAATATGTGCGAATGTCGGAGCGAACGCCTGTCCCGGTTGCATTGAAGCCTGTCGCAATAGAACTAACATTAATTAGTGGTTTTGCTTTCGCAGTGACTTCGCTCTCCCGACAGTCAGTGCATCATGAGCAATGCGTTTTAGCTCTAGTAGAAAGATAATGTCAAAGTTGTGCGATGCAGTAGCGAGTCACCGTTTGGAGTATGTTACCTCGTCAAGCCGGAGAAATGCTCGGTCCGTGATGGAAGTAACATTTGTCATGTTTAATTGAGTCAATCTTTCAGTTTCAGCTGCGGCCGAACAACGTTCCACCTATATGATGAGATTCTAGTGTTCGATTAGAACTGATGTTGGATGTCGATTGGAATCGGTTATCCAATGGGCTTCCATTTGGACTGTTAATTAGCTCGGTGGTCTTAGCGACCCCTCAAGTAATATTTCATATAGGGTCCATCAATGGTGTAGAACAGTACGATGTAAACTATTTACAATACCAATTAGACTTGAATAATGACTATTGACATTACCTGAATTGGACTCTCTGATGCTGCCATCTCAAACTTTATCACTAGCGTACGTTTATTTGAAGGATCAACCGCGTTTGCTTTACGGAGCCAATAATTCATTTGTGTGATTTACAAGTTTTGCTTAAATCTACGTCTAGTGTGGATGGAGCCGATTACTCGCGGTTTTCTCGAAGTTAGAGGGCTGTCATTTTTTAGGAAAGGGTCAAGGGAGACGCTTGGGAATGAAGGTTTGTTGTCTCATCAGTGAATTTTCGCTGGACGGTTGAGGAACCAATGAGTTACTTTTCAAACAAGCTCTCCAACACTCGTAGCGTGGTGTAGGTGGTGTAGGTTTGGGCTCAAAGTCGTCCTCCTTTCTAGGTTGCTGGTCACGCAATGAAATGTCTTGTTGACTTTTGTGATACGTTACGGGATACAAGATCTACCACCGATTCCTAGTCCTGACTACTTCAAACTAGGGAAACAGGATTTTTCAGTAATCCAAGGAACACATATTAGTCCTTGTTACGTTTTATGCTTTGTTAATAGTGATAAGTCCTCGGGTTTCGTGGACCGAGGATGATCTTGATACAAGTAAAAAATTAGTTAGTTAGTCTTCATCAGGGTTCCTTCCATTCATTTTGGCTAAAAAAATGTTTTATAACATTATGGAATAAAAAGATATTATAATAATATTTTGTTTGTGTAAGCAACAAGAAAAGATTGTGGAGTTTGTGTTTGACACATAATACCAGCCAATGTTGCTGCTTGAGAGTCGCAATAAGCGATTTTGTCATTTATCTCACCCACTCTTCACTCTTCACTCTTCGCGAAGAGGCGATCAGAAAATCGCTCATTGTGGCTCTGTCAAAGCTAAATTTGCAGGTTTTATGTGTCAAACACAAACTTTAAAAATTTGTCTTGTTCCTTACACATACAAAATACCATCATAATATCGTATTATTCGATAATTTCCTAAAACATTTTTTTAGTCAAAATGAATGGAAGGCACCTTGGTCTTCATCTATGTGATTCCTAATCTTCTATTCGTTGTTTCCTAGTTTAAAGAGATTAAGACTAGGGTTCTGATGCATGGTTATTATCGGTGTAATTCCTTAATGTTATTGCTAAAGAATCCAATTTTGACTGACAAAGGGGCGCGCCTTTGGAGGGTGTTTCAACACTCCGAAGGGTATACATAGCGGAACCTTTCAATTAGAGTCGGATCCTTGCTATAAATGCGAGAATGACAACTGTAAAAAAAATCGAATACTTCATCATTTCTCAATAGTGATGGAGTAATATGACATGCACTAAACTAAGGACACGGGATATACTGTATCAAATTACTGGTTGCAGTGATGTTAGGTCCCGAACATAGGAAAAAAACACACGCGGACACTTCAAAAGGAAAACAGAGTATCTATTTTCCAACGTATCGGCCCAATGTATTTTACCTTACGATAAGTGTAATTTTTAGTATAATTGTTGTAATTTATTGAGTAATTTTTCAAATCACTTGATCTGCTTTTTGTCCTGTTTAGTTTAATCATTACAGTGTATTGTCAGTTGCTTATAAATCGCATCACTAGTTATATACATTATTTTCAATGTTGTGAACAGATAAAAAAAACGTCAAGGATCATTGGCAGGACAGCGAAATATTGCACGGAATTTTGAGTTGGGGCATGAGATGATTGTTAACCACTATTTTTCACCGAACTCCGTCTATCCCGATCATTTATTCGAAAGAAGATTCCGGATGCCAAAGGACATGTTTTTGTACTTACTGGCATTCATCGATAAAAGTGCTGCGTTGATCAATTGGCTTCTCGGTACGCTGAAGCCCATGCTGGAAGCGACAAGCTCCATCATGTCAACCGAGTTTAACTCTTGAGTAATCGATGAATCGTTGTCCAATGCAATCGAATCGCATATGCTCGAGAAGTAAAGAAGTTCATCCAAGATTTTTTGCTTTTCAAGCTTTAAAATCTTGTCCGAAACTTCGTCCAAATCGTTGAGACTCGTTGTAATTATTTCGATGCGATTCGACTGCCACGTGATTTCGTTTGTTTCTAGCGATAAGTGCATGAGCACAGCCACCCCCGAAGTAGTCGCTTCACAGTGGTTCCGGGGGGATCCAGACAGAGGAGAGAGTAAGGAATGGGTTTTAGTGGAGCTGCACTAGGCAACTAGTGGATACCACACCGTGCCACCTTCACTACAGGCCAGGCTTCTTGAAGCTTTCCTAAACCTTACTATATAAAAAAAAAAAAAAAAAAAAAAAAAAAAAAAAAAAAAACACACACACACACACACAGAGAGAAAATACAAACTAAACACAAGGTTAATCAAACTTACAATCTAAGGTTAATATTCTTCAAGAAAACATATATGAGTTTCATAAATTCCAGATCGCGTCTACCCAAAATATCCCGAACTGTAACATTAGGTTGTCTACCTCGAGCCCGAAGGGAATCGTACAGCTCAGATCTGACTCCACGATGCTCAGCACAAGACCAAATAATGTGATCTGCGTCCTGGTAACCTTGTCCACATTCACAGAGATTGCTGTCTCCCAGCCCAACACGGAACAAGTGAGAGTTTAACGAATAGTGATTGGACATGAGGCAAGACATCACACGAATGAAGTCTCGACCCACCTCCAACCCTTTGAACCAAGGAATCTACGACACCTTAGGGATGATCGAATATAGCCATCGTCCCACACACCCTTCACTCTAAAACTCTTGACGATAAATGAAGAAAAATTCGTCGTAGGCGATTTGTCGATCGAAAATATCGCCTTCCATAGCGTCCACATTTGCAAGCGAGTCCGCCTTCTCATTGCCCGGAATCGAGCAATGAGTTAGGACCCATGCAAAGGTGATGACAAAAGATCTTAAAGATAAAGCACTTAGAAGCTCTCGTATTTTCATGAGAAAATACGAGGAGTGCTTTACCGGCCTCATGGAACGAATAGCCTCGACAGAGCTGAGACTAACCTTAAAAATAAAATAGTGATCTGGTGCAAGTGAGGTGATAGTTTCTAGCGTATAATGTATTGCTGCCAGTTCAGCAACATATACGGAACAAGGAGCATGAAGCATTCGAGAGGCGCTATGAAATTCGTTATAAATACCAAAACCAACGGACGCCTCTATTAGTGATCCATCTGTGAAGAACGACCTTGCGGAATCAACTTGACCAAACTTTGCAGCGAAAATTGACGGAGCAATCATGGAACGATGATGTTCTGGGATTCCGCGAATCTCTTGCGTCATGGATAAATCAAAATGAACAGAATTGCCGAAGTCGGAGAAGCAAACACGATAGGGATTATGCTGCGATGGGCTGACATCCTGTGTTATGTACACGTAGTACAATGACATAAAACGGGTTTAGCTCAAGAAGCTCCTCAAAGTTTGCAATCACCATTGGGTTCATAATTTCACAACGGGTGAGGAGCCTGAGGGACAATTCCTAAAACCGATCAGAGAGTGGCAACATGCCCGCCAACACTTCGAGAATCATCGGTTGAGTCGAGTGCATGCATCCTAACACAAAGACATCGATACTGGATCCGTTCCAGTTTGATGATGTGCATTTTAGCCGCCGACTGGAAGCAAAAACTACCGTACTCTAAAACCGATAAAATAATAATAAATAAGATCTTGCGGATGGGCTCCCCACTAGGTTCCGGTAATTGTACGGAGAAAATTGATCCTTTGTTGGCATTTCCGCTTCAGATACTCAATGTGCAAGGTGCATTTTGAATCGAACCAGACCCCAAGATATTTGAAAGGCATAGAATGAGTGATTATCGGCGCCGGTGGTGTAGTGGTAATCGTGATAACCTCTCACCCCAGCAGGCCTGGGTTCAATCCCAGGCGGCGCCGCCGGGATGTTCTGAGGGATAAAATCTCTGATAACGCCTTCCTTTGGAAGGGAAGTAAAGCCGTTGGTCCCCGGTTCATGAGTTGATGGGTCGATAGGGGTAGGGTCCAGGTGTGGGAGCTGCCTCCCTGGCGTCGGTAGCACTGGTGCTCAGCATGGAAAACAAGATCGGTGGAAAACAATTCAAAGGAAAAAAAATAGAATTAGTGATCGGTTTACCCAATAGTTGAAGCTTTTGGTTGTGCTGGGCTGTGCTTCCTAGAAAAAACGACCAACTCAGTTTTCTCCGTGTAGAATTCGATACCGAGCTGAATAGCCCAAGTAGACAAATTGTCTAAGGTATCCTGTAAGGGTCCTTGCAGGTCGACCCCTTTGGGCCCTGTCATAGACACTACGAAGTCATCTCCAAGTTGTCTCAACGTGCAGTTGTCACTTAGACAATTGTCAATTTCTCTGACGTAGAAATTATACAAAAGGGGGCTTAAACATGAGCCCTGATGGAGACCCATATAGCTAAATCGTGAAGCTGTAGAGTTTCCATGAGAGCAAATTGTACAAAAAGTTTTTAATTGATGGAGAAAGACCACAAGCGTGGAGTTTGTCTGAAAGTACTTCAACCGATACTGAATCAAAAGCCTCCTTAATATCCAAGAACACGGAAGGCATTTGCTCTTTTTTAGTAAAAACCAACTGAATTTCAGTGGAAAGCAACGCAAGACAGTCGTTCGTTCCCTTGCCACTACGGAAACCAGACTGAGTATATGAAAATAGGTGGTTCGTCTCAACCCATTTGTCCAAGCGAAAAAGGATCATTTTCTCCAACAATTTTCGTATGCACGACAACATCGCGATGGGTCGGTACGAGTTGTAATCTGACGCGGGTTTCTCTGCGGATCTTGTTAGCTGGATCATACCTTACGGAACGTAATCACCGTTAATATCAAATTTGAATCTTCGGAACAATTTTCAAACTTATCTGGCGTGCCACAAGGTACCAACCTGGGTCCTTTGTTATTCTCACTCTTCATCAACGAGCTTTCCTTCGTACTATCATCTGGCTGCCGTGTGTTTTACCCTGTTGACGTCTAAATATACATGAGCATTAAAGGTATCGGGACTGCTATACTGTACAACTGATGCTGAATAGTGTTACTGGTTAGTGCACCCGGAACATGCTGACGTTGAGCATCCACAAATGTAACATTATATCGTTTCATCGCATGCTCAACCAGATTACGTACGATCATTTAATTAATTGTCAGTCCCTTGAGCGTGTTCTTAAGGTTCGTGATCTTGGCGTCATCCTGGATTCAGCGCTGACCTTCCGATCGCGCTACAACGATATTATCCGTAGAGCCAACCGATAGCTGGGATTTATGTTCAAAATAACCTGCTCCCGGTATCTGTACTGCGCTCTGGTGCGATCGGTTCTGGAATCCAACTCTGTAGTATGGTGCCCATACCAGTCAAGCTGGACTGGTAAGATCAAAGCAATTCAGAGCATATTTGTGAGATATGCCCTGCGACGCCTTCCGTGGTGAGATCCGTTGAACTTACCACAATATGGAGATCGATGCAGATTATTGGGGCTGCAGACGCTTGAGCAGAGACAGAATGATGCCCAAGTGGTGTTTGTTGCTAAAATTCTCACAGGAGAAACTGACGCACTGATACTAGGTCGACATAACCTTTACGTTCCTGAACGATTGCATCGCCAACGAAACTTTTTGCTGCTTGAGCACCGGAACTCCCTGTACGGCCTTCATGATCCGGTCCGCTTCATGTCGGCTAGGTTCAACGAAGTCTACATCCTATTCGTCTTCAGCTCTACTGTGGCAACATTTAAGCGTAGACTGACTGAATTGCATTAATCTATCGAGTGAGATTCGATATTGTGAAACACGAGATGGATGTCCAATGGAATTATAAGTTTTATGTTTTGACTACAGTTGATATTTGAAGCCATGTTTACTTTATGTTATGTTCACGGATGTACTTGTTTTGTAATGTTTTTACTGTATTAAGAAAGATAAGGGCTGTTTATGCCAGTTAAATTGGATTTCCCCCATTCCATTCATTAAGACGACAAAAATAAATAAATATAGGAAGGCATAAAATCTCTGATCAAGCCTTCCTTCCTAAGGGAAGTGAAGTAGTTGGTTCCCGGTCCATGAGTTGGTGGGTCAACAGGTCCAGGTGTGAGAGCTGCCTCCATGGCGTCGGTAGCATTATTAGTCAGTACGGAAAACAAGTTCGGCGAAAAACAAATTAAGGGGGGAAAATAAAGCTACACGAAAATATATGTAATGTAAATCGTTCAAGCAAGTTTTTTCAAAATGCATATATTTGTATAAAACCTCCACGAAATGATTTTCAAGACGAAATTCATTTGGGGAAACCATTTTTTTTTTTTCGAAAAATAAGCTAGCATAAAAATTACAAAATTATTTTAAAACCCTTCCAGCGACTAAATTCTAGCTGTTCATGTCGTGAAACATTGCAAAGTCCGAAGCATTTTTATGCATATCTGACGTAACATTTTACATTCCCTAGTTTGGTGTATATTTAGGCAATATCTAGGCTCGCTATTTCGTCTTCTTCGGCTTTAAATCAATATTAAAAAGAATTTGAATGCTGCACAGCTGTAAATTTGTAGTTCTATATAAGTAAGCAGGCCGCAGGTCGCCTTCAACTTGGTCGATCCACCTTGCCCACTGCCACATAACATATGTGGAACTTCATGCAAACAAAATTGACGCAAAACTGACCCCTTTTTTGTTTTGCCTCAGTGGTATAACTGGCATAGTTGAACATCGATCTGTCAAAATAAAATTTTCGTGATATCGGCACTGAGCGTTCATAAGGACCAATGTCGAAAACATAAATAATGGCTTCTTTCGAAAATGTCTCATTGGTCAAAGCCAATCCATGTAAGCCACTAATTTTATCGGATAAGAGGACTCTTTCTCTACACAATCATGTTGTTGGTTTTCTTGAGTGAGTTTTCATTTTCGAGAAATTCACGCAAAAAGTAATTGTTTACGTTTGCAGCATTGGCCCTTACGAAAGTAAGCATTGACGTTGACGGCGAGTCTGGAACTCTTTACTCCTGGTAAAACCCCGTAGCGGACCTTGTTTTATCTCTTCATTTCTCCAGCAAGCCGCCGTTTCTTCACGCAAAGATTGTCAGAATCATATGGGATTAGGGTAAGGAAATGTTCACCAAGTTTCACGAACAGACTGATGTTTGCTTATTGGATTTTACCATAGGAGTGAAGAGTTACAGAGTGACCGAAGAGGTGAATTATCAATAGTCACAGTAATGCGTAATTAGATGTAAACAGGTGAGGCCCAGATAATTTGTCGTCTCTTTTGTTCTTTCGCTACAGTTAAATCTAGAGAGAGCTGAAATTAGGGCGTAACAGCTTTTGTAAACAATGACTTCTATCGATGATTTCTAGGAATTCAAGGCACGTCCACGTAGACCAACCTAACCATCGGATAGGGGAAGTCTTTCCTTACCCGATGAGGATGTTCGTTTGCGTGGGCGAGCCTTGAATTCCTAGAAATCATCAAGAGAAGTCATTGTTTACAAAACCGCCAAAGCCCTAATTCCAGCTTTATCTAGAAAAATTCTTGACGGAGTTTGACGTGTGGGCATTCTTTGTTCGACTAGCTGGACATTGCAGGTATCGATAAGTGTTCGATTTCATTTATCGTCCTGCTTGCAAAATTCTTGCGAATGGAACGATGCAAAGTCAGCTCAAAACACAGCATATTTTTCAAATAGTACTTCTGACTCTTGTTCCAAACTTTGCTGCTTCTCTCTGGACTTCAAAATGTAAGCACTTAATTCCAAATTTGCACGCTCGTGTTTTTCCTCCTACGAAACCTAATGAAATCAAAGTTTGATGCAAGTAGAAACACAGTAGAACACAGTAGCTTTGCTGTGTGAATCAAGGTGATGAATTTGTTAAAGTTAAATAAAGCACATAAATGGCTAAGGACATAGCAAGACATGAGTTCAGGAATGCTAAGAACACATATAAATATGAACCACGGTAGAATTATTTAAAAAAATTGACAAGCCCCTTGATATCCTTTCCAATTTTTCAGCTGGTGTAATCAATTTTACAGATCGATGTCCTATACCACTTGAAATCACTGAAATAGGATCGATTTTTGATGATCGAGTTCCACATATATTATGTGCCGCTGCGCACCTCTTCTTCTTGTTCCTGTTGGGTCGCTTTCTAGAACAATTTTCACTGGGTCGTTGTGCGGCATTCTTACGACGTGCCCAGCCCACCGTAGTCGCCCAATTGTTGTAATATGGACGATGGATTTTTTTTATATCTTTATTAAGGAGACTTTCAGCCCTGGGCTGGTTTGTCTCCGCTATGGACGATGGATGGTTCTCCTAGCAGCTGGTGCAATTCGTGGTTCATTCGCTTCCTCCACGTTCCGTCATCCATCTGCATTCCACCGTAGATGGTACGCAACACCTTCCATTCGATAACACCAAGGGCACGTTGGTTCTCCACGAGCATAGTCCAGGTCTCGTGGCGGTAGAGGACCACCGGTCTATTCAGCGTCTTTTAGACAGTCAACTTCGTGCGGCGGTGAATTTTATTAGACCGGAGCGTCCTCCGGATCCAAAGTAGGCACGATTCCCTGCCATAGTGCGTCTTTGAATTTCTCTGCTGGTATCATTTTCGGCGGTCACCAGTGAGCCCAAATACCCAAACTCATCGACCACCTCAATTTCGTCACCGTCAATCTGAATTCGGGGTGGGAGGCTAATATTGTCTTCGCTAGAACCTCTTCCTCTCATGCAGTGTAGGGAAAATATCAAAAAATCAAATCTCACCAACGCCCAAGATCACGCTTGATTTTCATAGACAAAAATCAACAAGCAAACTACTTCGGTTGATTTTGCAAGCTGCGATACCGCAGCTCGGAATATCAAGCTAACAAAACTCATCAACTGCAAATCTCACCAAACTGTGGTGAGATTGAGTTTAATGATTTTTGCTTTACACCCTAATGCAACCGAAACTTCCATAGCGGCTTGAAGCAGCCCCTTTGCGTCTGCCATCGGTGAAGATTAAAAAGAGATAGCAAACTATGCTTTCTCTTTCTAAAGAACGATGTGCAATGGAATCATTTTTGTGTAGAGTCAACTCTCAGCTTGATTTTTGCATGTTGTGAATAGTCTCGCAATATCAAAGGAGCTTGTAAAATCAATATCAAGCATGATATTTTTTTTCAATATCACGCGTGATACTGCGAGCGCATGAGAGCCGGAAAATATCAATTGGTTTCTGATTTTGCCAACACTGCTCTCATGTATTTTGTCTTTGATGCGTTGATGGCAAGTCCAATCCGCCTAGCTTCAGCCTTCAGTCTGATGTACGTTTCCGCCATCGTCTCAATGTTCCGTGCCATGATGTCAATGTCATCGGCGAAGGCAAGATCATGCCACTCGTGTCTATCCCAACAATAGGCTGCAGGGTTGTTATTCGATGGGGTGCTGCTAGTTCGATGCTAGCCGACTATGACGTTTAATTTGGGGGGTTAATCCGTTAATCGGGACCAGATTTGAAACCATTTGAGCCCTGTGGACAGAAATGGATCGCTCTTTTGAGACTTTTTCGTTACTTATTGATAAAGAATGCCTACGTTAAATCCAAATGAGTTTTTAATCTATTAATCTCCTTACCAAAATTCATGGGAGATTAATAGCACTAAACTATCTATTTTAAAATGGATTAACTGAAAATTCAATTGGATTCAACGTAAGCATTCTTCCCAATAGTGCTTCGACCTGGCATGTCTCACCTTAACTGACTAGCGAGACTACCTAACGACTAACGACAAAAATATAAACGACACCTATAGAATTCCCACTTTGCACTTAAAATGATCAAAATTGACAACTAACTATTGGACAATTGGAAAGTAGCAATAGAAAATGAAACAAATACTCACCGTTTCTCATTAGCCTAAGTACGATGACATCCATTACTGCGAAAATCGAAACCGCTCAATTCATTTTCCAAACCACAAATCACCCTCTTTTGCGGTAGATTTCCAATCTCCAATTAATCCAATCTCCATCTTGCGGGAACTCATGTGTATCCAAGTACTTATTTTCGATGATTTGGTTCGGATGGTGGTGGGGACAGACCTACAACTCCAGCAACGGCAAACGAACGCACAAATGAACGGATTGCGGTTTTCGAACATCGCTGAGGAACCATACTCTGTTTGTGTGGGCTGGCCAGTTGCTATAACCGCCACCACCACTACCACGACCACCCCATGGGTGGTGCGTTGTGTTGTTGTATTATAAATCAATTAAATTCATCCATTGGAGCGAAAAATAAGTTCAATAACGATACAAAACCATAAGAAGCGTGCCTCTCCCCCGGACTTGTCCGGTGGGCAAAAAGCTGTGAGATTATGATGATGATGATGAGATAATGGATTTCTGTTGATGGCGGGTAGGGGTGCGGGGGTCCGGGAATGGTCAGTACGAGTAATTGGTATTCTTTCCTCGTAGCCAGTGGGAAATCATATGGTCGGAGGATTAAAGCGGATTTAAAGTGATCACGGTCATTGAGTGGAACAACTCGTACACATCGTCCTTTGTGTTACGAGCTAGAAGGCAAGGGAGTCACCATTCATTGGGGTCACACGATTAATTATTTCACCATGCGGAGACACATATTTGTATGACGTGTAATAAATTTTTAGATGCGCGCTGTGAGACTGTGACAGTTGCCGTGATGGATGGCGTCAATTTAATTAGTGTGTGTGGTTTATTTTTAGAGCTGTGGATTGCAATCATTAAACGGACAATCTGCGGTTTGGAATGCATTTCCCCTTTTATGATCCATTCAAAATATATATGCTACTAAAACAGAGATTAAAACTCCTTTCCAATCCACTTTGCTTCCACTTATATTGATGCTAATACGAAACATCAGACCGAAAGCTGGGAGCACGGTAGGAACATCAAAGTATTGCCATTGCAGAAATTAAAAAGCTATTGGCTATAAAATAAATATAATCTGAGTAAAATTGTGTGCAGTGAATCCTTTACCCGAAACTGGATCCAGTTTCTCTAGAGCTATGGGCGAGCAATTCCTTCGGATAGCTTCTTTGCATCCTCGACTATAAAATAGGAGATAGAAGGAGGAGCTGGAAATCGTCTTCATCGTCAAAGGCTTGGAATAGAAAAGCGCTAGTTTCGTTCTTACGGCTGACTACCGGGACAGACGGTAGGTATACATGTCTTCAAGCAGGTATTGCTTCATCCTTGGTACCCGTTTCCTGTCCCACTAGTTCTCATTATTTTATTGCCTCGTTTCTTCGGGGTGCTCTGTTGCCTAATGCAGAACGGGTGTGTGCTTGGGTCTGGTTGGGCAGAATCCAATTTCTTCGATGACCCGTACAGAGAAGGCAATATTCTTCTGAGGATGGTCGATGACGGTGCACCAATTCAGATCCTATTCTAATAATGTTTACAAATTCAAGTTTCGTACCTAAATTTGATTGATGTTCTGAATACCGAAAATTAGTTCCAATATTGAGTCCCCACTTGTTCTTTTTCTCTTAAATCCTCTGAATTACCCACCGATTCGGTTTAAGTATTTCGACATTTTCCTCCACCCCCACTGATCAGTAAAGTAACAGGCCAAACTCCCCTCCCTCTCCGGAAAACCAGAAAGCGATCCAAATTTATGCAATTCACATAATTTTCCAACTAAAATTCCTTTTCCGAAAATTCAATCAAGCATTAAAACGAATCGTCTTTTTAAACCTTCGTCTTCGACTGGCTTGTCGAATGCCGGATGTCTAGCCTGGATGGAGATAAGGATGGTCATCCTATTTGGGGAATGCTGCAGCCGCCGGGAAGCCAGGGATTCTCAATTTCGTTTGAAGTAGGTAGTAGTTGTAGTGATGGTGGTGGGTTGGAAAATTACATCCAAATCAAGCCGTTTACTCGCCTTCCCGAGTCTTGGCCGTTGAAACCGAAAGGGAGGAAAGAATACCAATTCAACACCTTGGTTGTAAGACTGTTTAGGCTAGGAAGGAACGAAATACAAGCTAGTTTTCGGTGCTTCCTCCGCGGCTGGAGCGATCTGCTTGGAACGTGAATGCAACACACCTTTTCATGGGGGATTTATAAAACGAAGAGTTCCGGCCGGTACATGGCAGCGCATGGCAAACGAGGAAGGGCATAAAATTTCGACATTAAAATTACAAATTGAAAACACCTGAAGAATTTCTAAAAAGGGTAAGGTCGCAAGGCAATTCAGTCAACAGTCAGGGCACGATGGACGAAAGAGAGAGGGGAGGTTTTGATATTCGTTTTGTGTCTTTCCGGTTGGGGGCGAGAAGCTGAGAGGAAGGAGTTGCCTCGTGTGGTGTTCGTTTCCTTTGGGTGAAGCAATTTAGACTCACTTGTTTCGAGTGGAGCAAGAGTGTGGTTTTACCACTTCTGGTTGAAAGGGATAATCGTTTTGCATATAAATTTCATTTGTATTGCAGAAGGGCCTCAATTTTTGGAGGGTCTGTGAGTTTTCCTGTTTTGAAGGAATTATTTCGACTGTTTGCATTTTTTCCATCTTCTTCATGATTGATTCAACTTGCCCTAGATGAAATTTCTTCCAAAGTTTCTTTAAAATCTTCTCCGACTTACTCCGAAGTGGTCCTGGGTAGTGCTGGGAATATCCAAATAAAAATATTCCGATATTTAATGAACGGATATCCGGTAGGCATCCAAAATCCTGATTAACCGGATAACCGGTTAAAAATTGACAGGATTATCGAATTTCCAGATAGTGAGATATTCGTTTATCCGGATTAAGTATAATATTCGATAGTAATACAACAGTTATAAATATAAATCAAGCTCTGAATTGATAATAATATTATTATCATAAAGCAAAGCCAACAATTCAAAAACGCAAACGAATTATCATATTATGTTGAAAAACAAACTTATATATTTACTGGGCCGGAAGTGAACAGCTTCTTCTGGCTCAAACAATATACCCTGTACAGGAAATATCTCGATCTGCACCAGCTGAGGTTCTCGTAATATTAGAATGTGCATTATAGAGAATGTCATGTGGAATTCCGAGATAGTTTTAATGTTATTTTGACAGCAAATCAATGGAAATTTTAACGTGACTACCTCTCACTCCAAAAGGCCTGCATTCGACCCCAGTCGGTGCCGTCGGGATTTTCTGAGGCATAAAATCTGTGATCCTGAATCACTTCGCGTTTGGCTTTCAACGTCAGCAGTTCAGCTCGATCCGTGCTCTGTGTTTACATTTTTTCCCTCGCTTGCTGCAAAAGGTAAATTTTTTCCCCTCGCTTCCTCCCGGAGGAAAGGTGCTTGTCGAATGTTGTTTATGTGTTGTTTCTCAGTGTCTTAAACTATGTTAATCATCGATCGAGTTTCCACTTGCTGCAATTACGGCCTCCACACGCTTCCGTAATGCACGGTAGGTTCTAATAATGTAGTCTGGATCAGTGTTGTTAACGCGATAAATTATCGTCGATAATCGTCATCGTCGATGGCGATAACGTCTGGTATCGTTAACAGCGATGACGATAACGTCTTCAAACGTTATACGTTATCGACTCGATAATGTCTTATGGTATTAATTTAGGATAGTAATAAATGTCAAAATGTGGTAAGAGAAATGGCTCTAATGCTGGCATATGGATCTAAGGTTGGGCACATCGCTAATGAAAATGTGTGCTACTACAGAATTTATGCATGGGCCCAAATTAGGGACATTTAGGCCGACATTAGAGCCGTTGCCCCTATCTAGAGATTTTGATGATAAAATTATTCGTTGCTTCGTAAACATCTTCCTGGGTAATCATATCGTCACGAGCCAATCGGATTCTTTTATGCTCAACTCCCAGTTCTTCCAGTACCTTCTCTTGAGTCCATTTGTGTTTTCTCTATAAGCTGATAAAAAATTGATTAAAAAAAAACAATGAAACCATAGAATAAGCCTGTAATTGCTTCAAATTTGGTGCTGCATTGTTTATTTACCAGCAGGTAGGACTTCATATTCGTGGCAGAAGAGTATCCGCAGCTTAAAACCGCCAAATCAGGCGAGCAAATAGAACAAACTACTTTAAAGTTTTTTGAGGATTTTTGTTTTTTGAATTGGAAAAGCTTTTCGTAGTTTTTCCATGGTATTTTCTGCCACTTATCACTAAACATTTAACCGTTCACTGAATACAGAAAAAAAATATCGTAGAAGAATTCGATCAATCGCTTACCGTTGGTAGAAACATTGAAGTTTATAAAACTTCACGCCCACTATGTTTTATCAGAAGTTATCGACTCGATAACATACAGTGATTATCGTCATCGCCGATCACGTTAACTTTTGCAGACGTGATAGTCATCGTCGTTAACGATAACAAACGTTATCGTCAACGGCGATGACGATAATTTATCGAATAACAACCCTGGACTGAATCCATTTCTCTCCAGGTACGGGTCAATGTTTGTCTGAGGCTTGCTGTACTCGGGTGGTGTTTAGAACAGGCCTTGGCCTTTATGACGCGCCATATTGAGTAATCCAGAACGGAAGATGTACCTGCAACCACTTCTGAGTGCGGTTCGAGGAGCCCCATCTCGTTGAAATACAACATTTGGCTTCGGACCGTACTGTTCTTTGATCCACTGAAGAACATACTTACTTAAAATCCCGATGTAGACCGTGTTGACCTTGTCGCCTTCTGGAATAAACACCGGGTTCATTTTTTTTTGTCATCGGAAGCTACCAATCCAAACACCATAACGCTAGCAGGTCAGATACACGTTCTTGTGTTTGTCGGCCACGTCTTTTACCGGAAGAGAACTAATATACCGGTCGGTTCTGGAATTTGATACGGAATCGACGGTAAACATGCTCTCGTCGGTGAACAGGATTACCGGATTTTTTCGCTTAAGGAAGTTCAAGATTTTCTTGCATCGTTCGACTCGTAGCTCCCTGATGCAGTTGGTAATCATGTGAGTTTTTTTCCGTGCCCTCGACTTCGCCCCGCAATCTTCCTTTACGATCTTCTGTGCCGTAAAGTCACTGATCCCGTGTTCCTTTGCCATATCCCTTATTGACTGGATTCAACCGAATCTTCCTTTTGATAGCAGTGATAACCCTCAGAACCCGAGCTGGCCTCAGACGACCTGTGGCCACCTTCGCGGATAGTTGTCCTTTCTTTTCTCGGTCTAAAACCCTTTTGACGGTCCACCGAGACACTCCCACGGCGATTGAAATGTCTTTTTGCGACATTTTCGCGTGGGACAAATCACGAATACGCTGCCACTTCGTCATGGTGCAACTGTCAAAATAAGTAAATCATTTTCTTTTATACACAGCCTACTACGGTATGAGCTATAGGTTACGTGCATGCAAAGAAAACCAATACATTGTATGCACAGGTGAAACGGGAACCTTATTTGTACGATGGTGCAAACATTATCACGCATACAGTAGTGAGTGATTGATAATGGAAAATGGACGCAGTCCTTTTTTACACTGCTAAGATCCCTCTAGTTGAAGCAGCTAGAGTGTGTTTCGTGGTTGATGGAAGTTTACGCAGCTGTGTGAGGAACGAAAGGCGAGAATGCTGTTCTTAATACCGGTTGAAGAAGTAGCGGCAGCATATCTATGGAAGCTCTTCGAAATCATTGTTATGTCATGGATTCCCTTGCAACGTATCGGGTGCGATCTTTCCTTTATATTTCTTCTAATTTTCATTCAATTATTATACGAAACATTATATGCTGGATACGGGAGGGTCCACCAGGGCACCCAATTGAAGCATAATGGATGGAGAGAGTGGAAATGCCAACTTCCTATCTTTAAAACTTCGTGGAAAAAGGGTGCGCTCTTCTCCCCACTCATTGCGGCATCCTACTGTTCGATGGCCTGTTTTTTGACCGGTTGTATGATCCTGTTGTTGGAAGATAATTCTCAACTATCCCGTGGATTCACGTGGGCAATATTTCTCACGGATTCACCCCAACCGTTTTTGGCCCTTCATACAATGGCAGGTTGAGTACAATTAGAGGTTATTAAACTTGATCAAGTCAAACAGCGAGGATAGTCCACAGTCTACCGACAGTTGTCTTGCTACAGTGAGTGGTAGTTCCACCGACAAACTGACATGACACTTAATTATGACTTATGCCCGAAAATCGTAAACGGTCGATTTAAATGTGCAGTGATCCGAACTGTCAAAACCATAGGATTGTTTGATCTAGATAAAAATAATTTGTCCAGAATAGATCAGACACGAACCAATTCATAACTTTGGCATGCGAGTTCATGGCTTAGCTAAATATTTCCCGCGAACCCTTGGACAGAAATTTTATTGATTTTGCTATGGTCATTCATGTCGGTTTGTTGGTGGTAGTTCCATATCATCATCAAATATCTGATCACGCCCTCCTGCGGAAGGGAAGTAAAGCCGTTGGTCCCCGGTTTATGAGTTGATGGATCGAAAGGTAGGGTCCAGGAGTGGGAGCTGCCTTGCTGCCGTCGGTAGCAGTGGGTCTCAGTAAAACAAGATCGATGGAAAATAAACAAAGGAAAAAAATGAAAATCTGAATCTGAAGATAGCTTAAGGGGAGTTACGAGAAAATTCCAAGGTTATTCTAAACGGAGTATCTTAAAAACTGTTGAGAGCATTCCTACGGAATTTTGAGGAAGATGTTAACAAAGCTCTGAGAGCATTCATAGGAAGATTGGAGGAGGATTACGTGCGACCTGTGGAGTTCTGTGGAGAATTCAAAGATAGTTATTAATAGATATAAAGGGTAAGTTTGCCGATAAATTCATGGATATTCTCAAAGGTTTTCTATTTAAATTTTAAGGAATATTAAAACGAAAATTTAGGAGAATGGTGTTGAAACATTTAAGGGAGTTCTTGCAAGGATGATTAAGAAAGAATTATTGATCGAAATTCAAAAGTATTCTGAAGAGATTTTCTTATCCACTATAGCATTAAATATTACAATATTTAGATTATTCTTGAAAAAATTTGGTAGATACTCTGAGTAAAATGAGAAGATTCAAAGGGAAAGAGAAAATTCTCAAAGAGAACTCACGATTTGTATATGGTAGTTCAAGCGTGGGAAAAATTAAAAAAAATCCTGGACTTTTTTAAAGATTTGGGACATAGGGTAAACGTTTCTATAGTTGCGGTACGTTAGAAGCGTTAGGTTCCTATAGTTGTGTATTGTGTCTCCATGCACAACTATAGGAACCTAACGCTTCTAACGTACCGCAACTATAGGAGCGTTTCCCCTAAATCGTTTAAATTTAGACGCCCCATGTTGAATAAATATGGAGAATAAAAAAAATGCTTCGACGACTTTAATGCGAGTGTCTCTTTAGCTGAGAGTTGCTCATAGTAACTCTGATTTGCTCTGATCTGCATCGGAAAAATAAAGAACAAGGCATATCTCGCGTAACATGTGAAAGGGGCCTATAATCAAATTGTAAACATAACGGTTTTTGATACCATTCTATAGCACCGCTTGATAGCTAACAATTGTGTAGGAATGTTCCGCATATAAATCATTATAAATAACACGATTTTCAAAACGGCCGATCAAAGAAATTTTTCAAATCATTTATTGGCCCGAACGCTAAGACAGCCAACCATGTATTATTTGGGTGTTGTGTGCTGAGATACAGATATTATTGTCATACTGAACTATGGAAAAAACTTAGCAAAAAACTTAATCGAAACTGCCGTAAAAATCTGACATTTTCAAGGATCCATCTGAGTTTCGGACCAGTCTGGAAATTCTTGTAGAAGCACATCGCATTTGCTCTTCGCTACTCTTGCATTGAATTGTAATAAGCTCTTGGAAGTTAATGAAATAATATGTTTTGAAGATGCAGAGCTACATTTCCAACTTCTTGCTGCATTCGATGCCAAACTATATTCTTGATGGAAATGTTTATAAGTATCAATAACATTTAAAAATCCTAGATTATAGTAAAAACATACTGTTCGCTTTCCGGCTTGCTTGGAGCTGCAACCTGAGTGTGACTCCGATGATGAGGAAATATTATCTCGATGTTTGATTCGGATTTAAGTATTCAAGGCAGTTAAAATTAACAACAGTGAAATATAGGTCTTCTGCTGCTATTTATCACTTTCAAAACAAACGATGTTAAATATCTAGTAGTAGATTTCAAAAAGTCTTAAACGAACCTTTAAATCAAATTATTGTCAAGAAATAAATAAGACCTTTTGCAAAAATGGACTAAAAATGAGAGAAATATTCACTCAGAGAGCAAGAGAGTTTCTCAGAGTAACTCTAGATTGCTCTAAATGTTTCTCTGCCCCCCCCCCCCCCTCGCCCTATTTCTAAACCTGACGCTTGATTAAATCAGTTGAGGGACAAAAGGTCGAAAGACAGAAGGACAAAAGGACAAAAAGTTGAAATGGACAAAAGGTCGAAAGGCCAAAATCTAATAAAAATATTCTGTAACTTATTTGTCATAGTTTCATGCAAATGTTGAAAACTAAAATATGAGTTTTTACTCTTTTCCCTTCTTTGAAAGCTGCTCGTTCTTTAAAATTTGGGTTAAATATCCCCTTCTTTGAAAGTTCATCATCAGCATTATTTTAGATACTGTGATTGAAATTTGCATTTAATGCTTTGAGTTTTAAAAATGCACACTTAGAAATTTGGTAAACTTATGAGTTTTAGGATTTGAAAAACAAAATCATATATTTGTATTAGATTTTTCCTTCCATTATACATAATCAGTTCTTTCGAAAAATTTCGACAAACTAAGAAGATACAATTGAATCTCACATTTTTCAGAGGATTTTCCTACTTTTATACGTTAGCAGTGCCTGAGGTCAAGCTTCCAAAATTTTAGTTCAAAAGTTCTTTTTGAAATATTCATCAATCATCATCATAAGTTCACAAATACATTTATATACTTAGGGTTACCATATCAAAAACTTGAAAAGGAGGACATTTCATTTGAGGTTTGGAGAATAAGGAGGACAATGATTCATTTTCTTAACATTAAAGGAGGACAATGAGTTTTTATCAAACGTTTTATTTAATAATATGTGCGCTATTTCAAAAATCATGATTTGCAAAGGTTCAATTGAGATTTTTAATATCTTGCAGTCGTAACCAGTTCAATTCATTTTCTCGTTATACTTCTGAAAAATGCATAAAACTAGCCTTCATAATTCATTTTTGGTACTTGAAAATGATCTCGCCTTAAAACCATCCCAACATGTACAAAAATCAGGATACATGTCATCGCTGATTGGCACCAACATGAAACATTAAAGCAACCTGTTAATTTTATCAATGATTCAGCATAGGACTCTAAGGCCACTGCCATAGTGGGAGCGAAGAGGCGCGCTTAGCGTTCTATTCAAAAGAAATCCTATGATTGATATTATTCCTTACATTCGATTTCGCGCTTCGCGTGCCTCTTCACTCTCAGTATGGCAGCGGCCTAAACAAATCAAGCATAACTATGCTTGAAAAACCTAAAATTCCATAGAACCAGACCGTCAAAATCGAACACATGTTGGAATCAATCTGTGTGTGGCTGTGGCTGTGTTCCATTTGGTGAATTTAAACTTAAATTTGACAGATAGTTAATTTTCTAATAAACCTGCAATTGTACCAGACACACTACATACGATCAACAACAGGGAGGATTTATTTTCGAAACTTCAAATTTAAGTAAGAGTTCAGAAAAAGGGACCACAGCCTAAGGAATCAAATAAGCTCTGCAAACAACGCTCTTTGAAAACAATTTAATGAATATGTTACTGGAAAAATACAAGGATCTAAAAGGAGGACATTTTCGGGCAAAAAGAGGATGTAGACAAATTATTGAAAAAGAAGGACATGTCCTCCTTAAGGATACCATATGGTAACCCTACATATACTAGTCAACCGAAAATTTTAACGCAAGTATTCCTGATTTAACATCGCAATTTTCCTGGGTAAAACACGTTCACTGAATTTACTCACTTGTATTATTGCGTAGAATTTCACAATTTAGATAATCAAATACACGAAAGTGATTTTCAAATCTCTTGGCGAACAAAATAAAACACCACTTAAATCACTTCGACTGCACTGCTTTGCTAGCCAGATGTATTTTCTCTAACAATGAATATAAGTTTATGAAAACAAGTAAATACGAACTTTGACCCACTAACTTTGATGAATGGGCCCATCGCTAAAAGACTGCTATTTATCAATTTTATTTAGATGAACGCGTCATTAGGTCGGTACTAATGGATATTTTTGGTCGCTTTTGAAAATTTAGTCGATTGCTGAATTTATGTATGGGCCCAAATTAGGGACATGTAGGCCGACATTACCTACATTTCCCCTATTAAATGGTGAATAAATATCAAAATCTGAATAAATAAAACTAAAAAAACCTTTTTTTGCAACTCAAACATTGCAAATAAAAAGGTAAAACCAGCTTGAATTAAACACAAACAGGGAAGATGGCAGCAGTGAACGTAGCCTGTCATTCGCTGTCCCGCTCATGGATATAAACAAAAATGCATTCAGTACGGTCTGGATGTGGATTTTTTACGGCGAATGAGAACGACCCAAATTTGAGTTTAGTTCACTCATAAATCACATAAAGTGCCGGAACTCAGTGATGAATAAATTTGCCTCATGTTTTCCAGGTAGTCCAGAAAGTAAAGATTGGACTCAGATCCATCAAGATTGGAGCAACTGAAGCTGAAGCTTAGAATATTTTGATTGTGCGTTAGATTTGATTTGTTTTTTAATGAATTATTATGACAGGAGTTTAGAAAGAGTGAAATTCAGAAATTTCAGGTGGTGGCGATGACGGTTCTCAAACTGATTGTTGACCATAAAGGCAGGCAGTGCTGGCACTTCTAGTACTGCACTGCAAATATTGTGTGCAAGTTGTTTAGATGAAATGTTTCCAACGCAGCGTAGGTTTAAATAGACAATGTAAGGGAATGAAAATGAGTTAGTAAAGTTCCAACCGCCAGAAATAGATATCGTTTTTCAAATTATATAAAATGTTGGTGAACTTGAGTGCCTACTCCGCCGATTTTTCCGTTCCGTTTTTGGCGACTAGTGTCCGTGTGTGATCCCGAAATACACCGCAGGAAAACTACGATCCTGCCCTAACATATTGGTTCACACATCTCCAGTTCACCAATAGACTGGTACTGCTCCTAGACTGAGTAAAATTTTCTTCTATTTTCCTCATTTTCTGGCAGATTTTTGAGGTTTCTCACAGAAAAACATGAGGCAAATTTACTCATCGCTGAGTTCCTGCACATTTGGCAATTATGTGTAAACTAAACTCAAATCTGGGTCTTTTTAATTGGCCGTGTACGACAGTCTTTTGCACTAGACACTAGGAATAACACAGATAAAGGGTGATACGGTCAAAATTTGGTCAAGGGAAAACGCGTGTAAATCGGTGAAATCGTTTATTTAAAAAATCAAATTAAATTTCTTTTTCAAGTTCAATTAGTATAAAATTCAGGAAAAATATTCAGTTAGGCTTCCGCTTTTGCAAATCCGAATTGCCGGGCCTTACGCTTGACCCCTGCCATCAGATTTTGTACAGCCACCTTGTCCACCTTCTTCGCCGCAGAAAGCCAGTTTGCCTTGAACTGCTGCTCGCCCTTAGCAGTTTTTTTTTTGGTCTTCTTTAGGTTCCGCTTGACAATAGCCCAGTATTTCTCAATTGGGCGGAGCTCTGGCGTGTTGGGAGGGTTCTTGTCCTTGGGAACCACCTGCACGTTGTTGGCGGCGTACCACTCCATGGCCTTTTTACCGTAATGACAAGATGCCAAATCCGGCCAAAACAGTACGGAACAACCGTGTTTCTTCAGGAAAGGCAGCAGACGTTTATTCAAACACTCTTTCACGTAAATTTCTTGGTTGACGGAAGCTATGAAAATGCTGCTTTTCAAGCCACAGGTACAGATGGCTTGCCAAACCAGATATTTCTTTGCGAACTTTGACAGTTTCATGTACTTGAAAACATCTGCTACCTTTCCCCTTCCTTTTGCCGTATAAAACTCCTGTCCCGGAAGCTGCTTGTAGTCGGCTTTGACGTAGGTTTCGTCGTCCATTACCACGCAGTCAAACTTCGTCAGCATCGTCGTGTACAGCCTCCGGGATCGCGCTTTGGCCGTCGTATTTTGTTTATCATCGCGATTTGGAGTCACTACCTTCTTGTAAGTCGATAGTCCGGCTCGTTTTTTGGCTCGATGCACGGTTGTAGACGATACACCCAGCTTATTTGCGGCATCTCGGAGAGAGAGGTTAGGGTTTCGCTTGAAACTACCGGCAACTCTCTTTGTCGTCTCAGCGGCTTCCGGTTTTCGATTTCCCCCCGATCCAGACTTCCTGGCTGTCGACAAACGTTCCCCAAACACTTTAATTACATTTGTAACGGTTGATTTGGCAACTTTTAGCGATTTTGCCAACTTTGCGTGCGAGTAGCTCGGATTTTCGCGATGCGCGAGCAAAATTTTGATACGCTGCTCTTCTTGCTTGGACGGCATTTTGACAACTGAAGAGTGAATTCCAAAATCAAAATAGGAGCAACATTCTACACACACACACCTTCAAAATGAGGGGTGTTCAGGTTTTTTAAATGCAAAATTGAAAGAAATACGTCAAGTTGATATTGACCAAATTTTGACCGTATCACCCTTTAGTAAGAATTTGCTTACACCCCAACTAACAATTTTCACAATGTAAACGCTTTTCTAATTTTATTTATACAGCCTCAAGCTGTATTCAAACGTTATATGATATGAAGAAACCTTTACTCAACCTCTATACAAGCAAATTTGGCGAACTTAGTCAGCTACTTATGGCTGTTGGGACGGTTGGGACAAGCTCTTATTGCATATCCATTAACGCTTCTATACAGCTGTTATCCTGCTGTTTAGTTGTGTGTGAATTTGAAAGACACTTATTCAACCTTTTGCCGGTTATCCAATAATCACTACACAGCTTTCTCTTAAAGCCGGGTTAAATATTGTTTACGCTATTTTTTATGGAGGAATTAATTGAGTTTATTTGACTGTGAATCAAGTTTATTGCAATTAGTTACAAGCACACCACCAAATTATTTACCCTGCACCGGAACCTGCGATTGAAATCGAGACGACCGCATTGGCAAACCTTGACACTACTAACTTAGCTACGCCAACACTTTGAATTGATGTAAACATATCTACATGCCCTTCTACAACAAGATCGCTAAGTAGAAGCTTTATAATAGTGCACATGAATCACTTTTCTTGACTAGTTAGTTCAGTTTTGTAAAGAAGCGGAGCAAAAGCTCTAAAACTGCACAAGTCTAGAAATAAACCTAGTTGACTGTAAAATAGCTTCCAAAGTAGCGCTAACACAGTTGATTGGCTGAATACAGGTTGTTTAGTTGTTGAAAAAGCACTTTTGATGTTTATGTTATGCAGCAAGAGTAGTTGGTTGTGTAGAAGCCATCAAATGAGTAACATATTCACTTTATTAGCTTTGATTTGCAGCTACAAGTTGAAAGTTGATTAGCATGTGTATAAAAGTGATATTAGCGTTTATTGACTGTTGTTATTCAGTGCGACTGACAAATTGAATAATAATTGTGAAAAGGTTGAGTAAACGCTCTCCAAAACTATTTGGCTAGTTTCTGCTTGTAGCTGTATCTGCAGCTTTTTTCAGCTACCCAACAAACATTGGAAGCAGAACAAGAGCTTATTCAGACAAAAATTTGCTTCTTCAGCTAAAAAATAGCTTATTCAGCCTTTAAGCAGCTCATATTGTTTGTTGGGTTTTTAACAGCACAACGCTGGAAAAGATGGCTTAAAAAAAGCATTATCGAGGGAGACTGGGACTACCCACTAAAAGAGTATAAAAATTATCCATTTTTGAGTATTTGTTACTCACAAATGAATACTTACTATTTATTTTTGTAGCTCTAATTACTCATAATTGGGTAAAATTTTACTCATTTAATGGGTAGTCCCAGTTTCCCTCGAAAATTGTTTTGGGTATTTTGCGGTTACCGTGTACCTTATCAGTTGACATTTATGATGCATTGGCGTATTTGACACGGCGACGCACGCACGCACGCAAGCATTCCATTCTAACTGGTGTTCACTAAAAAATGAGAATGATTTCAGTGCCGTCCAGCGTTCTTATGAGAGCATCGCGACTAAGTTGCGTCGTACGGCTGACCAGGGCCCCTTCTCCAATATTCATTGACGTTTTTTGAAGCATAAACATTATATTTTTAATAAAAAATACTGAATTCATTGAAAAAAAAAATTACTAGCTATATGATTGAAAAAATTCTAATTTTTTTTTTATTGAACACCCGTTATGTAAAAAAATATATCATAGTATGAAGAACATTCCCAAACCGACAAAAATCTCCAACCAGGTACCTACTAATGAAACCATCTCCAATTTCAATTTCTGCTTACTCATAAGTACGGCTTACGAGCGAATTATGTTCTTCCGTGTGTCGTCCGAAAAAGATCATATATGCATTCAAGGCTCGTCTGAAAGGAGTTATCAAACTGTTTGCGCATACATTAGCATATACTTCCTATTTCCGTGTACCGCACCGTACCTTTTCCACGCTCTAATTACTCCGGTTACAGTTTTGTGTGTGTGTTCATTTCTTTTTTATGCTACTGAACAGACGAAAGAGTTTTCCCTACCCCACTACCTGAACTTCCCATCTCGGACCAATGCAAATGCACAAATAAACTGGTATTACAAAATTTTAATCGGCTTAACTGCTACAATGTTCCTACTTCCTCATTCGCTCACTAACTCGCTCGCTGATGGTTCCACTTTAGCTACACATGGTGGCGCAGAGAAATGGGGAAAATTTTATGAATTTTATAATTGAAACATAAGCAGTTTACAACTGGGTGATGGTGGCGGTGGTGGCGGTTGATGGTGGTGGAGCCGATGTACGAAAGTCGATGGAACCCTTGAAAAGTGCCTGCAGCTGCAGACATCCACAGCGCACACGACTTTGCCATAATTTCCGTATCACACACAGCTAGCACCGGATGTTGTCACCCATCTGGCCCGTGTTGGTGAAGGTGACAGTCAATTGGGAGGGGAGATGGCGGAACATGTAGAACTTTTACGCCGCACTCCCCGTATTCCAAACAAGTGGACCCGAAGCGGAAGTTCGACGTGAAATTGCTTTCACAAAGAACTACAAACGAAACATGGTTCTCTCGCTTTATGCAGAGACTTGTTGGATTGGTTGACTAGCGTTGGTTGTAATTATGAAAATCGGATTTGCTACGGGGAAAAAGATTAAACTTCTTTGGAAATTGTTGAAAGCATTTTGAGCGGCGCACTCTCACTTTCGCTACTTGTGTAGTTCTGGTGCTGGGATTCTGTGTATGTTATGTAGGCATATGGTGAAAAACTTGGGCAAGCTACAATGTATGGCATTAAACATACCGCAATCAACGCCCAGTACGAGTGGTTTTGTGTCTTCATTCAAAGTTTTGTCATAGCCTGAGGTTGTTCTTGAATTTGTATCAGCACTTGAGTACAATGGAAATGAATAAAGTTTGATGGCCTTGAAGCGATTTCGTATGGTCCTAGACGTCTATATGGCAAAGTTTTCCAATGCAATTGTATTCACTATACACACAGAAAACTTTCTCAATATCCTAGTAAAGCTGGAGATCAAATTGAAGTCCAAATTTGCTATAATGTATTTTGTTTTATTATCCCAGTTGATCTCGATTTCTATGTATTGACAGGTAGCATGAGAGCACAGGCATGATAGGCCAACCGCGGTTGCTCCTTCGTTATTGCCAGATTACTGGTCCTGCCATTAGCTGCCTGCGCTCACCTCAGTCGTCCCGGTCCTGTGGTCGGAAGTAGAGAGGGGGCTTCCCAGCCTGCCTTATCAGGCAAGTACAGCGTGAATACAGAAGTTTCTCTTTCTGATGTGAACTCACATTGCAGCGGCTTCGTACGTTCGTCGGATGATTCATACTCAGCTACCAGCACCAGTAACATTGCCAAAATGTCGGTGGTATGAATTCCAGTGTCGAGGAATTCCTGCTAGCCAGCTCGGACCTCTGTTATGACGTTGTTGTATTGACAGAGACATGGCTCGATGGACGCACCTAATCGAGTCAGTTATTCTCTGATCATTATCAGGTCTTCCGTTGCGACCGCAATGCAACCAACAGCCACAAGTCCCACGGCGGAGGTGTGTTACTCGTTCTCAACTCCAAACTCAAAGTAAGAATGATCGAGAACGCTCTGTGGGATTGTTTCGAACAGATATGGATTGAAGTAAAACTGGCCGATCATATGCTTTTCCTGTGTGCCGTATACATCCCTTCCTATCGTACCCACGATTATGCGCTCATACGTTCTCATGCGCAGTCGGTTATGACCCTTCTCGAAAAAGCTTCTGCAGTGGATGAGTTGTATGGTGCCCGTTTTATAGCGGTTTTCTCCATCCTGACCTAGAACATTCGGTTCTGCACGCTGGAGCTGCTGAACTTATAGTGCAGCTATGCTACTGCAAATCAACAACGTCGTAAACGAAAACAATCGGGCGCTGGATCTTTGCTTTATCAGTGAACGTAACTGTGCCCCTTCATTATCTGCTGCAGCAGTTCCACTGCTGAAGGATACCACTCATCACCCTGCTGTAGTGATTACCTGGGAGGACCGTCGCATCATCACAGTTAGTCTCTCTACTATTACTTACAATTTCCGGAGAGCCGATCACAATCGTCTCGTTGAGGTCTTATCAAGCATCGATTGGGAAACTGTGCTCGATATCACTGACGTGGAAATTGCTAATATTCTGTCATCGATAGGAATGTGCCAAAAACGGTGCATCGAAATCGAGATCGTCATCCGTGGCAAACTAAAAGTCTTCGTAAGATGAAATCCATCAAGAGAGCTGCGTTAAGACGGTTTACGAGATACCGCACTAAATCACTTCGAGACTATTACGTGAGGCTAAACTTGGCGTACAAAAAGGCAACACTGGAGAGTTTTTCCCACTACCACCAGGTCCTGCACCGCGAATTTAAGTTCAATCCCGATCGATGAAGCTCTCATCTCATCGGTAGCACCCAGGCTGAGATCGTCTCACTATCCCGGATCAGACGAAATACCGTCCGTTTTCCTGAAGGAACACTTAACGTGTTTACTGAAGCCTCTGTGTCATCTCTTCGGATTGTCTTTGAGCACTGAAATTTTCCCGATCTGCTGGAAGAACGCACAAATGTATCCAGTTCATAAGAAAGGGGACAGGAAGGATGTAGACAAACGACCGTGGAATAACCTCGCTTAGCGCTATCTCAAAACTATTCGAATAAGTTGTTATGGAGCCAATGTTATTGCACTGTAAACAGTATCTCCATGAAGACCAAGACGGATTCATTTCTAACCGATCAACGACTACTAACTTGCTATGCTTAACCTCGTACGCAACTTCAGGTGCAACTTCAACTTGCAACTCAAGGAAGTCACCTCGGGCCACTAATTTTCTAAATTTATTTCAACGATGTGAACTTTATGCTAAAGACAACTTCGCTGGTGATCTTAAGATTTTTCTCAAGATTCAAAAGCATGCTGACGCTATGTTTCTACAAAATCAGATTGATAGATTCAGTGACTGCTGTGACTTGAACCGCCTAGTTGAACGCTTAGATGAAGTCTCTCCTGCTTCTGTTTCTCTAGATTCAGGCATCACTCGTTTTGTTGTCTTCGTAGCCAAAGGATTTCTCGTTCCTTTAGACTCTGTCTTTTCAGAAATTGGGAGTTCCAAGAATCCTTGCACTGCCTCAGGCATTTCCTCAGATGTGTCACACATTTACGATACTGCACACCCGCTTCGTTCTCGACAGTCACATCACTGCTAGTCCGCTTGACAACTGTGAAGCGCTCCAGTCGGAAATTCGGATCTAACTTTCCACTGCCGTAGTTCTTTAGCAAGACATAATCTCCAACTTCTATGTTCGACGGCTTCACATGTCTATTTATGACCGCATACAGATTTCCTTTAATTTTCTTAATAGCATCGGTATCGCGTACACCTTCAATTCGAAGAGATGTTGGCTCTGTTCTCAGCGATGGAATTAGATCTTTCACCGGCCTTCCACCGGACCTTTTCTGTAACAGAATATGGTGTGGCATTATACATATAGACGTAATCCTGGACGGCTTTACGCCAATCCGCAAATTCCTCACTCAAAAATGGTGGACCATTGTCGCTACGTATTGTTTCAAGACATGTCTGTTCGATGAACACGTTTTCAAGTGCTTCAATTGTTTTTGTGGCAGCTGTCCCTCTCATCTCGATTACCTTAAGAAATCGGCTGAAATAGTCAACAATGACTAGGAATGTTGCACACTCTTAAGCTGAAAAAAAAATCGAATCCGATTTGCTGCCATGCTCGTTCCGGCATTTCCTTCCGTGTTCTGGTGGGTTTTTTCTGCTGACTGAGGCATACCATGACACCCTTAGATTTTATTTGTTACGTCCTTATCCATGCATGGCCACCACACTCTCTCCCTAAAATTTCGGCGCATAGAAACCACCCCTGGATGGTTTCGATGGGCGATTTCTAAGACTCTTGCTCTTAGTTTCAGCGGTAAAACAATTCATTCTTCTCGAATAACAATTCCATCAATTATCCCTAGTTCTTTGCTGAAAGCTTAATAACGGAATAAATCAGCTGGCCACTCATCGGATTCCAATGATTTGATAACGCCCGTTAACGTTTCATCTTTATCGGTTTCACATCTGATCTCAGCCAATGTAGTGTAGCCTTTGCTCCTTGCTGTAAATATTAAATTAGACATAAATAAAATTAGCACGAAATATATCAAATCCATACGCCAAAATCTATGCCAGTAGCGAAACGACACTAGCTGATTTACGTTAAAATTGGAACGCCTCGCGAGTAACGCCACTCGACCTTGCGTAGTTTCTCCCAAGGCCGAGTCCAGGGAAACCTTCGGGAAAGTTGGGGAAAGAGAGAGTGTGGCTACACCCGACTTTGAACGAGTGGCCAACGATCAGAATAATCTCTCGCATTACCGATCTCATTCGAAGAAGTTCGCGGGAAAATCGAACTTCCGTTAAGTTTGGCCGAGGTCACCTTCCCTAATCTGAGGGTCACGGTTTCGCTTCACTTTCTTCCGAACCGCAGTTTACAGTGGAAGTGTGTCGTTTTGTTCGCGTTAATGTATAGTTTTGTATAGTGAGTGAAAACAACGTGGTTTTACTTGTACTTAAAATTCTAATTTATCTTTGATTGTTTAGTTATAGCAAATCATAAGCTAAATGTAGTGTGCGGCATAGGTTAGATAGAAAAATAATCTAGGCCAGGTAATGTGCTCGTCGAACAACATTTGTGCTTTGTGCTTAGTGCTTAATATTAATTTCAACAGCCGACGACTACATCCAACGTCCGACGACATCACCTGCTTTCCCGGGGCGAAAGATCCCGGCAACCGTCACCTTGTCCGGTGGAAAGCGATCAAATTTCTCATCGCGTATCGGGGCTTGGTGGATACCAACTGCCAATGTTGGAGAGATCACCGTCCGCCCACGTGGAAATCGTTGGCCGTCCAACGGTCGAACATAATCGTCGCTGCCGATAACAGCAGCGCAGCAAACAACAGCAGCGAAAACCAACTGGTGAGTCCGTTCCAATTTCTTTGTTGAGTGTGGCGTCCGGCGAGGGCGCCACGGAGGACCTTTTTTGCCGACCATAAGGTCGAAGAGCATATTTTGCTAATATGGGGACAAGTCCAATGATTTAATGGTTGGGTGTAGGCAAATAAATCGTGCGCACGTTTTGTCATATATGGACGCCCACCCAACCCATTAATAATAGACGCCCGGGTGCCAAGCTTCGTCTTTTTCCGCTTGCTGCATCGTCGTGGGATTAACTGAGGAGACAGAGAAGAGCACAGCACAGATAGGAGGTAATTGTACCAAACGCACACAAGTATAGGGCTAGAAGTATAGAGAAGTAGAATAAAAAGGAGTAGAAATACAAACAATCACAACAGATCCGCAAAAGCATGCTTTAGTTTAAATACAATAAAAATCAACTTACCGTTTTCCGTTCGTAAATAAATGTTTTGATTTGAAATCGATGTTATGTTGTTGATCAGTCCTATCAAATATTAGAATGAGAGGAAGAAGTATTTTTACGTTGTTTCGGGTCCGTGTAATTATGATGTTGTCTTCCGCGTGGTCGGAATTTGACTGTTATCAAATATTATAAATTAACAATATGGTTCACTCTTCCATTATCCCCAAGACACGATTTTTCCCGACACTAGCGGCTCTAGTGACGCAAAAGGTGACTAGTACACTGTAAATTGAGCGTAACAAGGCTATCAAAAACAACTCACTGTTGAGTAAAATTTAACCACACGGTAAGAAAAAAATAGTCAAAATTAAGTTTATATTTTAAGCGCCGCCGGGATTTTCTGAGGTACAAAATCTCTGATCACGAAGAGTGGGTGTGGGAGCTGCTTCTCGGGCGTCGGTAGCATTGGTATTCAGTACGGAAAACAAATCAAGGAAAAAAAGTTTATTTCACCCAACTAGGTACTATGTGGGAAGCCAAAAGTAAGTAAAGTCCTATGTACTCAATAAATCATGTTTTGTTGTTTTTGACATCATCCACATCCAGAGGACCAGTCACTTTCGAATATATGGGAATGGTAGGAAACCATTTGGAAATGCATGAACATTTTCAGTTTTTATTAATTATCGTCTTTATGAGCAGTTTGGCAGTTGTCACAAATGACATCAAGATGCCTAGCCGGAGTCAATTTTGTTCTGAATAGTTTTCAATCCGACAAGTAGGCTTACTCAGATTGGCTTTTCCGCTTTTCGCGCTGCCGTTGCGCTACCGCTGTAATTGCGTAATAAATAATAAAGCGGAATGAAACGATGCAAAATGGAAAACAGAATCAAAACAAAACCGCAAATAAGGCTACCAGAAACTCAACTTTCTAATGGTCATAGGGTTAAAAAAAGTTGAAAATAAAAATAAACCCCGTTAATATGCACGAAGTGTCATTCAGATTAGCGGGGGTCCACAGTATTGTACACGGTAAGAAAAAAGTACCCAACGACCAGTTCGTTTTTACCTACTGTTGACTAGTTTGTCTCCTTTTATCCTTCTAATGTTGTCAAAAACGGAGGAGCAAAACCACCCAACAAGGATAGTAAAGTGTGGGAACCCAACGTTGAGTATAATCATATTTACCTACTGTTGGGTACAACTAACTTACTTTTGGGTAGAAAGCGAATGGAAAATTCCATACGAACTGCACACAAGTAAGTGAAAATTACTTTGAACCGCTTTACCTACTTTTGGATTCCTGCACTATTGGCGTCTTGCAGTGAAACTTTTCCAAGATTTCGCCACCTACATTTCGAAGTGAGAACTACTAGAAGGAGGATAGTTTCCAAATTCTCCAAGTAAAACAGACGATTTTTGGGGCAAATCGGTCCATAAAGAAAAACTAATAATTTCCGGTGGATACTTTTGCTTGAATCGTGTAAGAAAACGTGTTTGCAAACTAACTGTTATTATTTCGGTATGGATCGGAGATGTTTTCATGGAAAATTATGCATAACAAGTTTGCACCCACAGGGAGAGGTTACCTCCTGCGCAGCTGCATTTTTCGGAAAATGGTGAATATGTGCGATTTCCACTAGGATAAAAGTGGAAATTAAGTGAATTTACTTAGGAAAGATTGTATCATGCTGGTGATAATGAAAATGGTTGTATAGGACGCCAATATTCGATAAATGTTCATTTTAGCCTTTTTTAGGTAAACAGATTGATACTCACAATTTTCGACGGAAAACGCAACGGAACTTGATTTACTCAACACGCACCATACTATAAAATGGTGCTAGATGGTCTTCAAAATGATAACAAGATGACAAATCATCTTTATTTTGAGTAATTGAGTAATTTACTTCTGTTTACCATCATATTTACGATGCAGCATTGATGGAGCCGTGAAATGAAATGAATATATCTTATGAAAGTTCACCTGGAAAAGTCAAAGATGCACATCAGTCTGATCGTAAAAACGTTTTCTTCTTCAATTCGAATGTTATATTGGAAGGATTTCACGTAGGCTTGATGAAAATTATGATTTAATGCTAATTTTCACGAATTTTATATGCAGTCTGTCAACATTATCATCATCATGCAGTGGCGACATCTGCGTTGAGCTTTTGCGGCAATCTTCCAATAGTGCCGAGATGAGTGAAAAGAACTTAATTTTGGGTACTTTTTTCTAACCGTGTAGGATATTTGGAAACTGAAAAAAAATTCCCTTTTATACCTGCACAATTCTAAACATGCGATTATAACCATTTCCCCAGAATTTGGGTACATTTTACTCATCGTAATAAAACTGGTTTACTCAGATTCTGCCAACTCCTTACTGCACATGGGTACCGTCTACCCAGTCTCAGGGTAGAATCATAATAGTGTGTAGAAGAAGTGAATTCTACTCAATTTAGAGTTGTTTGCATGGACCGCGTACCGCTAACATCTGTCAATTTCTCTGTTAGCTATAAACATTTAAACTATCTGGATCGTTTTGGTTAATGATTTTTTTTTAACGCTATGGGTCGATCCTTTTGCGCTGTTTCTGGATGTTCCAGCTCGAAAGAAGACCCTTCAGGTAAACAGATTTCGAAATATAGTAAATTTCAGCTAAACCATACCAAAGTTTACAAAATTTTAGGGAAGTGGATGCCTGGACAAACTTCTGTCGCAACCCGTCACTCAACAAGAGCAGTCTAATTTGTTCGTTGCATTTTCAAGATTCCGACTTCTACAATCCGACCAACAAAACTCAAGGATTAGTATATACGCTGACGATTTTAAATTGATTCACTACTTGAATAGCCTATTGGTCCCAAGCAAATCGATTAACGTACCCTATTCTAGTCGAAATTTTAGTACTACACTACTACACTACAGTACTACAAAGAAACGAGCTCAACATTTTGGCTCAGCTCTGGTACTATCTTCGGTCCCAAGCTAATCGATGCACCCCTCGAAACATTGGAAAATATACGAACCCCTCATTTTATCTGTCAAACGTTCATAGCTAATCAAACCAAACATAGTGTAGAACTGAAATTTATGTATACTAGAATGGGATACGTTAATCGATTTGCTTGGGACCAATAGGCTAGTCAAGTAGTTACCCAATTTCAAATCGTTAGTTTTGAATTGATTGTTGGTACTATTCTTTCACTTCACCGAAAAATCCCATAAGAAACTGTCAATCATTTCTAGAAGAGACCATTTTTCGATGGTGCCGTCAACGCCAATAATGGAGCACGAACGAAGGCGATGAAGCACACAAAAATGACAGTATCAAAGGCAGCGCAGGTTGCTATGATTTTCATCCCAAAATAAGTTAAAAATTTCCAATGGTGAAAACATGACGATTGAGTACTCGCTTGAGTACTTTTAACTGAAAATCGAATTCATTTTTATGTTTTTTATTTTTGAGCTTTTTTTGAACTCAAGTGTTTTTGAGTGTTTTTTTCTTACCGTGTTTGTTAATCTATTACCCAAAATTGGGTTAACGATTATTAGCGTGTTGAAAGTTTTCTTCCTGTCAGTTGACAATGTGGTATGTATAGAGGGATGGCAGATATAATCTGCATTTTCTTTTATTTATTTGGATTACCTCTAAGCTTATTGTACATTCAAATTATAGCAGATATTACGTTATTTAGGCACTATTATTAATATCAACTATATTCTTAACGTAGTATAATTTCATGACGTCAGGGTAGGCGTGTAACATGCATGAGAAAGCTAATACCGTTTGCCACACCTTTTATTTGACTAAACGTATGAATTGATTACACGCTTAAATAACAAGGTCACGAATGTTTTTAGTCACCTTTCTCACCGGGAGAGGGTATTACTTATGCGTCTTTTCAGAAATGTATGGGAATTCTGGAAGTGAACCATATTGTTAATTTATAATATTTGCTGTTATGTTGCGTACCTCTTTTGCTGCGGCTGCGCCTCTGGCGGAATTTAAGTGAAGCTACCGCTGAGGAGAACTTGACGTGGAACGTCGTTTAGGGTTTGTGTACTCTCTTACCGGGAGCTTTTTAGAATTATTTCGATATTGTGAGAGATTATGCTGTTTCGCAATAGGGGTTTCTACTCGATCAAATTCGATAGTAGTCAAGCTGGCTCGATCTCTTCTTTCTATGAAGATTTTTACTTGGACTCGCCCTGAGGCAGTCTCATCCGGGCAAACTCAACGTGGCCTGCGGTCTCCTTTACCTAGATCGGCCAGTGTCGGCTACAGTAGTTGCTGCTGGGCCTTCTCCCACAGCAAACAAAAAGTGTTCAGCATTATCGTTGAACTCTGGGCCTTCTTGGACAATAAGACGTGATAGAATATCTGAGATGTTTGCGGATCCGGGAAGGTATTTTATTTCAAAATCGTATGGTTGCAGTCGCAATGCCCAACTCTCAGCTCTTGCACAGGCACGGTGACCTGCCTTTAATTTCCCTCTATATATATACTCCAAAGTCTTGTGATCCGTGAAGATCATGAAGTGCAACCCAAACAAGTAGAAATAAAACTTTTCAACAGCCCATACAACGGCAAGGGCTTCGCACTGGGTTTGGGGATGGATCCTCTCAGAAGCAGTTAAACCTTTTGAAGGAAAGCTCACTATTCGTGCCATGCCCATCACATCCCTTTGGACTAGCACCGACCCAAATTCCCACCGAGGAGGCGTCAACATATAGCTCTGTAGTATCGGCAGGATCCAAGTTTCCGCACGTTGTTGGATAATTCCATTCGTAGGTCTTCAAAAGCTTTCTCTTGGTCAGCTCCAAATGAGTCAACCTCACCGCGAATGAACCGTCGTAGTGACTCGGTTCTTGTTGATAGCCGTGGGATAAAATGACCGACGAAATTAATCAGTCCGAGGAAGCTGCGAACTTCCTCCTTAAGGGGAAGCTTACCGGCCCGAAAATAAAAAAATATTTTCGGTACATTTTTATTTCTTTAAAAATATTGGGAAAAAAATAAAAAATCAAAGAAAATCAGTTTGTTCCTTAGATTTTTGTCAAAAATTACATGTAAAATTTTTTTTCTATCTCATCATGAAAAAAAAATTGGACTCTCAGCAAAACCGAAAAGTCGATGTTTTGTGGTTTTTTGAGTCCAACTTTATGCCATAATGACTTATAAAAAATGTTTTTGCACGTGAATTTTCTTTGAAAAATTAAAAAATATGTGATTTTCTTAGAATTTTGATATCTTTTTCCAATATTTTTAGAAAAATCAAAACGTAATTATTTTTTTCGGAGCGGTGAGCTTCCCTTTAAATTCCGAAAATTTTTGAACGCCAGAATCTTTCATTCGACGAACTTACCTTGAAACCTAGTATTTCAAGTTCTTCTACTCGATAAACACACTCGGATTCAGCTTGGCATTATTACTGTTCAATTAAAGAATAACATCGCATCATAAGAACCAAACCTCTTGAATCTCATTAAGCCTCTTCCTGTCATGAACGTAGTTACTGCTCTAGACTCAGTATGTAGTTCGATATGATGAAAAGCTGATGTTATATCCAATCTTGAGAAAAATTTCCATCCTCTCAGCTTATCTAGGAATGTATCAATTACTGAAAGAGGGTAGTGTTCGCGCTGAATAGCTTCATTTGGGTGTTTCATGTTAATGCAGAGACGAACATCATCCTTGCCTTTGGGAACAACAACCATTGGGGAAATCCATGCTGCACCGTTTGAAAAATTCATGTAAATTTCTCCGAGATATAGCGCACATAAAATTAACGCTAGATTTGGCATAAATTTACGCGATATTTCGTGTAAATTTAAGCGCAATTTCGCATAAATTAGCAATATTGTATGCAAGCTTGTGAACGATTTCGCTGTTTATGCCAAGTATAGCTCAAAATTGAACGAAGGGAGGTTTTACGCGATAGTTAAAATTCAGAATTTTTTTCTATGTGGTGGTCCTTCTACCCTCTTTATTACGTCGGTACGCAACATCTCCAAACTTTTGACGTAGGACTACGTCTGTGATTTCTATATGGGGGTACACTTTGTGAAAACCAAAAATGGAACATGTAACAAAATTATGAAAGATTTTGAACGTTCATATCTCAGCTGCCCCTGGACCAATTTCAATAATTTTATCACCAATCGATCAGAAATATTCCTACGCATCTGTTAAAGTTTAGACTTTACAATTTTTCAAAATGTCGCTATCTAAAATTGCACGTATGTACAACTGTTGCTATGATAATTAAAATTATCACCAATTGCCTGCGAAAAGCGATTTCCCTAACACAGATTTCAAAGTTGAATTCCATCCGGTCTCACCAAACGGTGTTTATTGAATCACTGTGTGGTGAGCGGTGGTGTTCTTCAGTACACAACGAAAAGCTGTGAAGGCTGGCATCAATCGTTGATCGGATTCAGTTCCAATCGCCGTGTATGGTGGTGTCCGGTCGTTGGCATCAGCAACAGCAGCAACAGTAGCAACAGCAGCAGCAGTGCTTTCGGCACGTGGCGTTGAACATTGTTCTCCAGTACAGAACGAAAGGCTGCCAGCAAGCAGCGAGCTGGAGCCCACATGAGCATTCATAGAAGGAGGAAGAAGCCACACCGCTATTGATCGGAATCAGTAGCTCTTCGTGAGTTGCTGTGGGCCATCTATGTCAAGCGCGTCATACTAAAGAGTATAAACAGAGAGAACCCCGCTCAAATTCCTATTCCTATGCAAAACACAAGCTCCTGCTGCAGTTAACAAATCAGATTTATTATATAAGACGACGTAGTCCTACGTCATCACTGCGTACAACCTCAAAGGGGTGTCCCTTGTAGTTTTTTTTTCCATTGACACTGGGATTCTCAAATAGGAGATGAGCTTGGGCGTCACACTTTTGTCAATAGACAATTTTATTTGTACATTTGGAAACTTTGGGAAAGGCTCCACCCCAGTTTCAATATGGTCCACTTCAAGCCCAACCTTCAACACACGAAGTTCTTCCAAGGTTCTTTTGCTAAGCAATGATTTGGTTGTTCCTTTGATCACAACAAATTCAGCGTAACTGTGTGGCTTTGACGGGTTTACCGAAATGTTGACCTCAAAGACAGTCAACACGCCCAACGAGTCACTGCTCGCATACGCTATAAAATTACGGGTCTTCATGTTATAAGTCCTGGCTTCTGACTCAATGAGCTGCTGCCAAACATCCTCGGTAACAGTATTGATGGCTGAGCCCGAATCGATTAAAAATTCAATTGGAAGTTTATCAATCATGCATATAATGAGTCCGTCGTTTAATTTCGTGCAAACCTTGTTCACCTGCCGAACAATAAAAAGAACGATTACCAAATTGATCGGAAATAAATTCATATTTTTTTTATTTTAACCGTTAATTGATAGGTAATTAACAAAAATGCAAAATAATCGATATATGAATGAAGTAGTAAAGGAAATTATTCTACCTTCGAGACATCCTCCGGTTTCGGGCGACGAGGCATTTCCTCATTCCAACCATCCGACAGAGCGTTGGTCTCCTTCGATGGGCGCTTTCAAGTGGTTCTGCGTTGTCCAGCATTAGCACTTCGGCATCTTCGCGCGAAATGTCGAGGTGCACTGCACTGGTGGCATCGTGATCCAAGAGCAAGACAACGAGAATAGTTTCCGTCGTGCTTCCACGATCCACACCAATCACACTCCGTCTGCGAACGATTTGCAACTGCTTGTCTTCCAAACTTGGAGCCACCCGGGAATTCTATGCGGTGTACTTGTCGATGATTCCAGTCCTGTACTTCACTAAACTTAGAGTCATCTGGAGTACGATTACGACCTACAAGCCAACGAGATCCCTGTTGAGTCACCCGAAGTAACAATTTTGGTTTTATGAGGTTTCTGTAGACCATGATTTAGACTTGTAACATACTTTAAAACCTCGATAAAACTTACAATGTTACTTGGGACTGCTTCGATTGTTCCCTCCTGTCGGAACGGTTTAGCGTTTTCTCTTTGCCGGACCCGCCATCTTTTTTTTCTGAGAGCTTCGATTCCGCCATTTTTCTGAGCGCTACGGCTTCCAACCGGACCCGCCTAATTTTCATCATTCTTCCGTTCTAAACCTTTCTTCACCCTCACCAAGAAATATATTTCCACCATTTCGGTCATAAGACAAAGCACAAAATTTTCACTTCACTCATCGTATACGTTGTGCCATCTCCTGACCTTATTCACACAGGAGCTTGCACCAAAAAAAAAAAAATTCTCACCATTTTGATAATACCGACTGCGCCAAATTGTTTAATCCGTACAAACCTCGTGCCGTAACTTATAAGCGCGTTCAGTTACGTCCGATCACCGACCGTGTCTCTCCTCAACTATCCGTGTTCGTATTACGCATTCACTGCCTCCCGCTCTTGTTATGCTTCGATTCTCCAATCTCTCCACTCACACGGTTAATGTGGATTACCGAATTTACCTTGTTATATAAACATTATAGAAATACCTAATATAATCACAACTCTACAGCTTCGATTTTCACTTATTGGAACCAAGTACGGCTTGCATAGCACTATCATCGGTCTTCAAAGATTATTCAACCGAGCTTCATCTGTGTTTGACTTTCACATGTCACGTGAGTTTCTGCGACGAAAATTTACCGCTCTATTTTCTTGGAGAACAAATCGTAACGAGTATTTTTAGATGTTACTATATGTTTTATTATATACATGACAGTCAGCAGTGTAAACTAACCATCATTGGGGCCACGAGCCTGTAATTACGCAGAGAACCAACAGATGATGCTTGGGACTAGCTATCATCCTCCATGTGTAAAAACTGGTGATATCAAACTTTACAATAGGCCGCAGCCGAATGCAGTTCAATTAAGAAATGGGTTGTCATGATATTTGTTGGAACAAAAGAAAAGATGCATGATCCAAGATTAGGAAAAAATAAATAAATAAATGAATATTAAGATTTAATGTTTAACAAATATCTGAGTGTTTAAAATCTTAAAGACATAACTGTGTAAGGAAGTTTGTCAAAGTTTATTTAAGTCTAGACTAATGACGCTTTGGCCTAATGGCCGCACACCCCAATAGTGGAGATAGTGCCATATCTATAAATGACCAGAATCTTTGATAAATCGACAAATTAAATTTCAAAAACTGGCAGCCCTATTGCGTGTTCTGTATATGTTAGACTAATATTATAAAATTAATACTCAGAACTTCCATAAATGGATCTATGAACTATTTAAAGAATTCATATCAGTAGAAAAGGGCAGATGTTCTAGTTAATGGAGTACTTTGGCATTTTTCTTGAAATTATAGACAGTTAAAAAATAAATTAATTCCCATAAGTCGATAATTCTATAACTCGATGGTCCCTTCAATATCGAGTTATGGATAGTTGACTGTATTTTCTAATGATTTTTTCATTATTCAGAACTTCTCACAGGTTAAAATTCCAGAGTGGTTTCTTTTACTGTTTTTTGATGTATGACCGAAAAACTAGCTACGGTTAAAAAACTAGTTAGTCAAATTTTTTTTCGTTATTTTTGGAAAGTAATAGAGAAACATAGCACACATGTGGTCGGAGATAGGGTGAGGGTCTCCCATACTGGCTTTTCAGGCAAGTATGCGTGCTTTCTCGGTGATTCTCCTTGTGATCAACATTTGGATTTCAGCGCAACACCCACTCAAATTCATTGCATTCTACCGAGGAACGGACGAGAAGCTTGTGACAATCCTTCCTCAACAACTTCCGAGCTACGCATTTACTATCAGAATGCACGAGGACTTCGGACAAAGATAGATTCTTTCTTCTTAGCTACAACTGACTCGGAATATGATGTTATCGTGCTAACTGAGACTTGGCTGAACGATTGCATCTTTTCTACTCAATTATTCAACGACTCTTACACTGTGTTCAAGACAGATCGTAGCTCTTTGAACAGTCGAAAAACTCGTGGTGGAGGTGTATTGATAGCCGTCTCTTCTAAATTGTGTTGCTGTATTGATCCAGCTCTGATAAGTAATGCTCTCGAGCAGCTTTGGTTCAAAATCAAACAGCAGAGCAATGATGTCAGCATTGGAGTGCTTTATCTACCACCTGATTGCAGAGACGACCTGTCGCTCATACAGCAGCATACTGACTCCATTGATTCAATCCTTTCCGGCTTGAGGCCTCATGACCTTGCTTTCCAGTTTGGAGACTATAATCATCCTGAAATGCACTGGGTGCCATCAGAGGATGGTGGCCTCACAATAGATTCCCATACATCGAGATTAACGAATGCTAGTTGTGCATTGTACGATGCCTTCTGCTTCCAGGGTCTGACACAAATCAATACTGTGAAGAACTCCAGTTAACGGATTCTCGATTTAGTACTCGTGAATGACTCAGCGTTATCAAGCTGTTGCGTATCCGAAGCGGCTGAATCGCTCGTAGAAATCGATACTCCACATCCTGCTATTGACGTCACCATTTCTATTTTGGTACCAGTGTCATTTGAACCATCTCTAGACGACTGCCGGTTCGATTTTCATCGGGCTGATTATAGTTCGATGAATGATGCGCTATTATCAATCGATTGGCAATTTTTGGATTCTGATCAGGATCTGGACGATATTGTATGTATTTTCAACACGGAGATACGTCAAGTCATCGAAACTCACGTGCCTCTTTAGCGCCCTCCACTGAAGCCTCCTTGGACGAACAGGAGCCTCCGCCAGTTGAAGCACTTCGAACGTATAGCCGGAGTCATTCGCAGCACTCCAAACATCGCTTTGTAATGGCCAGAAACAAGTACACACGGTATAACCGTCTATTGTATGCTCGATACGTTGATCGTATGCAGAGAAATTTACGTCTAAATCCCAAACAGTTCTGGTATTTTGTTCGTACTAAACGCAAGGAAGATGGATTGCCAACGTCCATGTATTTCGGCGACCAATTTGCTAGCACAGTCTCTAGTAAATGTGAGATCTTTGCTGAACACTTCAAGAATGTCTTCTCAAATACGCCTGATACGCCATCGCAGATAGAGGCTGCTGTTCGTGATACGCCGCTAGACAGCATCGACTTTGGAATTTTCCAGATCAGCGAGGAGCATGTCGAAAATGCATTACGTAAGCTCAAACATTCCGTGTCACCCGGTCCTGATGGGATTCCTTCATCTGCGTTGAAAAACTGCTCGAGTTCTCTGATGAAACCGTTAGTAAAACTGTTCAATCTCTCGTTCCAGCAGCAAAAATTTCCTGCTGGATGGAAAACTTTGTTTCTGTCACCGATTCACAAAAAGGGTGACAAATGTAGCGTCGTCAACTACCGTGGAATAACGTCCTTGAGCGCTTGCTCTAAGGTTTTTGATATAATTGTAAACAACGCTCTCTTTGAAGCCACCAAAAACTACATTTCATGTGCCCAGCATGGATTCTACCCGAAACGATCTGTTACTACTAACCTCACTCAGTTCACCTCACTCTGCATACGCTCTATGGACGCTGGTTCACAAGTGGACGCCGTATACATGGACTTCAAGGCTGCATTCGATCGTGTGAATCATGATATCCTGTTGCAAAAACTCGAGAAGCTGGGGGTATCTTCCGCGCTTGTTAGCTGGTTTAGATGATATCTGTCTGAAAGATCCGTGAGAGTAAGGATTGGTTCGTCACGTTCGGAGCCCTTTATGATTCCTTCTAGCGTACCGCAAGGGAGTAATCTTGGACCGCTGCTTTTCTCATTATTCATAAATGACATTCCCTTTGTGTTGCCACGTAGACAGCGAATATTCTATGCCGACGATGTTAAGATCTTTATGATCATCACGTGCACTGAGGATTGCCTGGAGTTGCAGAGGTTATTAGATTTGTTCAAGGACTGGAGCAAGCGAAACCTATTCGATTTATGCATAGCCAAATGCAACACAATATCATTCAGCAGGAAGCGGCAACCAATCAATTTCAACTAAAGCATGTATGGACAAACTCTCGAGCGCTTGTATCAGGTTAGGGATCTCGGTGTGATATTGGACCGCGAACTCACTTTCCGACCGCATTACCAAGAAGTGATTGCAAAAGCCAATAAACAGCTCGGCTTCATGTTTAAGCTTGCTGATGGATTTCGTGATCCTCTCTGCCTGAAGTCCCTTTTCTGTGCACTGGTTCGATCTATTTTGGAATCTTCCGTGCTGGTATGGTGCCTGTACAACAGAAACTGGATTGACCGTATCGAGGCGGTGCAGAAAAAGTTTGTGCGCCTCGCTCTTCGCCACTTACCCTGGCGTGATTCGTCAAATCTTCCTCCATATGAACATCGTTGTATGCTGTTAGGCATCGAAACTCTGGAGAAGCGAAGATTCAATTTGCAAGCCATCTTCGTCGCTAAGGTAATGACTAATGAATTCGATGCCCCAGATATTCTTGCTGAATTGCACGTATATGCGCCGCAAAGACCTTTGAGGCAATGTAAATTCCTGCACTTCCTTGCTACCCGGAACAGCCGTTATGGTCAACACGATCCTATCAGGATAATGTCTTCTCGGTTTAACGATGTTAGTGGACAATTTGACTTCAATGTTTCTGCTGCCATTTTTCAACGCCGCCTCAATGCACAGCGGTGAGTATCTGTCCAATCACTGCTACTTCGAAAGTGTGTATTACCTGCTGATTTTTTTTTTTTTTATTACATGGTCCTTCTACAACACTACGCCGAGTTTCCAACCCTCCGACGCGTGAGCTGCGACGCATTTGCAGATTGTTGTGTTTAATTATTTTAGATTATTGACTTAGCTTTTAATATGTTTGTCATTTGTATTCATTTGTATTCAACGTATTCTGTGTATTGACTATTTGTAATTTTTTTTATTGTTATATGTATGAAAAGACATGGGGTTTTTACGCCTCTTTGAGCCAACTGAATGGTTTACTCAAAGAGGCTTTTCCCCATCCTAGTTTTCATTAAGAATGAAAAAAGTCAGATGAAATAAGAATAAAATAAGAATAAGATGAGCAAGAAAGCAAGCAGCAAGACAAAAATAACGGAGTTTGGCAGGATTTGAACCCAGAAGTCCCGTTTAGTTCACAGGTGGATTATTAATTATAATACGGTTACCGACAATGTCTTCTTAATACTCGGTTAATGACGTAAAGGCAATCAAATCCATCACTCGGAGTACTTCACATAATTCGCAAACTTTCTACACTAACGACTGATTTATGATTATATACTTTACTAACAATACTTCTGTGCATCGTGACATGCAGTTGCTCTTGATGCTGCCAGTCGCTTTTTCCGAAAGGATTTTTTTCTGTCACCACTTTCTACAGTTTTTTTTTACGTAGGACTACGTTTCTATATAGGGGTACACTTTTTGAAAATTAAAAATGGAACATGTAACAAATTTGTGAAAGATTTTGAACGTTAATAACTCAGCTGACCCTGGATCAATTTCAATAATGTTATCACCAATAGATTAGAAATATTTCAACGCATCTGTTGAACTTAAGACGTTATAATTTTTCAAAATGTCACTATTGAAAATTAAACGAATGTGCAACTGTTGCCATGATAATTAAAATTATCACTAATTGCCTGCGAAAAGCGATTTTCCTAACACAGATTTCAAAGTTGAATACCACCCGGTCTCACCATTCAATCGCTGCGTTGTGAGTGGTTGTGTTCTCCAGTACAAGCAGCGAGCTGCAGGCAACATGAGCATCCATAGAAGGAAGAAGAAGCCGCACCGCAATTGATCGGAATCAGTAGCTATTCGTGAGTCGCTGTGGGCCAGATATGCCAAGGGCGTCATACTAAAGAATATAAACAGAGAGAACCCCGCCCAAATTCCTATTCCTACACAGAACACAAGCTCCTGCTGCATTTAACAAGTAACATTTATTACATTAGACCACGTAGTCTTACGTCACCATTGCTTACAACCCCATAGAGTTGTCCCTTGTAGTTTTTATCTAAACTGAACTGTTACGTAGAATGACCTTATCATTTAAGAACACAGCACATCACTCGCTCTCTCGCTTGAATGGTATGTAAAATTCCATCGGTGCGATACACGAATCACTTCAATTTACTCCTGTGGCATCCTCAGCTCTAGTGCATTGTAGGAGAAAACTTATCCGTTACACTTTCTGCCAACTGCATACAGAAAAGACGATGCGCTGAGTTTCCTCCAAAGTTATCTCTCTATAGTCGCTTAACGTGGCACAAAGTGTTTAACTGCAATTTACTCTCTCAGACGCTGTTGCTGCGCACAGTTTTCGCCGAAAGTTTAGCGTTGGGTTCTGTTTAAGTTGCACCGCAATTTGCGACGGTTTTAGATAATTAACAAGTTTTGATATCATAATTAGGAAGAGGGTGTGTTTGTTTTGGCGATGCAGAAAGTCGAGAAAATCATCGATTGGGAGGATTTTCTCTGAGGCTGTCAAGATCAAAAGTCAATCCAAAGAGCTGGTACCAAAAATGAGGAAGCCATTATTTGCTTCGGGGAAGGAGCAGTTTTCATAAATATTCAGCCAAGCGTCATTAGCCTCGTTAGCGGAATAAATCACCGTACGCAAACAAATTACGCACCACAAAGGCCGCATTCCCTGGAAAAGTTGTCCTGGAATCCCTCCGCAAGAGCCATGTTCTATTGTTCTTCTATTTACGAATATTTACACTTCGACACACAAAAGCAATTAGGAACGGTGGGCGGCTGGAGGGTTTCCATCATTCAGCTCGGAAGAATGTTTTCTAGAAAAGCAACCTCGAAAGCCAGAACCATATCACTTTCGTAATCACCACGGCAAACACTCACACGCAACCCGGCGAGAGCAGAAGCTGTAAGGATCACTTGCCTAAGGGCACCCTTTCATCATCACCATCATCATCATCGTCATCCCAAATCCAAACCAAGGCAACGCAACGGGCGACGCCTGACTAATTTAGAACCAACTCTTTAGCGTCAGTTATCCGCATGCTAAATCCAACATCCCCTTGCCTAGAAGCAGTAGAATCAGCATCAGCAGTGCAGACCTTTTGTGTGCTTTGAATTAAAACTCTCGCTGAAAAGTAAATAATTTCCATCCCGCTCCAGATTGGTGGAGAAGCTCGCTTCCTTGTTAGAAGGCGAGCGCGAAAGCGTGTAATAAACATAAATACACGATTCAGCGTTGGTTTTTCACAGAAGGAGTTTAATGAAATATTCATACATTTTATGGGATTTACGCTAAGCTGGGGTGTGTTTTTTTATCGCTCGGTACCTGACTTGTAGTTGATGGGACAAAAACCGAACACGGGCGAGCATTGGGAAAAAGTTACAATTACTAACATCCAACACTCACCGGGATGTACCGAGGGGCAAGGACTATCCTGTCCCGGTTGGGTTGGGTGGCAAGAAAGAGAGCGTTGATCATCATAATGCAGATGGTGGAGACGGCGGAGCTACTCGTTTCCTGCTGGGATGAGGAAGTTATGATTTGATGAGAAAATATTTCTTTGGAGCTTATTGTTTAATCTGGTCCGAGAATTTGGTTTATAGCCACTGCTGGTGCAGTCTGGTGAATTTTGTTTAGCAGCATAAAGAAGGGTCCAGTTTTGTTGAATCAATCTGTTTGCATCAGCATTAGTTTGGATGCATTGCTTCCTTTTCTTTCTACGGCTACTTTATCAAAATAAGGAGCAAATGCATCCTAAATATAGAGAAATTGCTTTATTATTTTGCATTCCAAGTATTTTTAGAGCTTTAGAGCTTCATTTGAAGTGGCCTCAATATAAAAATCAATTCCAAGCAATGGAGTTGTTCTATTCACTTTCCTACATATCAAGATAAACACCTCTATTCCCGTTTTCGTACGAACCGGATTCGTTCGAAACGAAAGCAATTTCCCATTCCCGTTTTCGTTCGAAGCAATTCTAACTTTCGAACATCGTTCGTTCGAACGATGTTGCTATTCCCATTTTCGTACGAATGCGTTTTTTTGTTCGCTTTCCAAACGTCACTCCAAACTCGCGAATCGCGAGACAGCCAGGGGATAAAAACTTTGAAATTTTTTGTAATCCCTAATAAAAATGTTAATTTGCTTAACGACGTGTTTGGGGTTGATTGATTGATTTATCTTTAATAAGGAGGCTTTCAACCTGAGGCTGGTTCGCCTCCAACGTGTTCGGGGTATCATCCAAACTATTTTTGGAATAGTTCAATCATTTGGGTTATCGTTCGTGTATGGTATTTTTTTATAAGGGATGGCCTGAGTGTACAAAAAAAATCTACAACCAAATTTTTGGTGTTTGATTGTAATAATTTTACTTAAAATTACGTGAAGTTAAAGATCTCATATGGAAATTGATTGAAAAATCATGCAATAAAAATATAATTTAGATTAAAAAAGGATCGAAACAACTAGAAAATTTAGGACAAAAGCATTTATGTAACAGCTTACATAACAAATATTTATGCATTTAATTATGACTCAAAAACATTGCCATAGCCATATACAGTCAAGATTCCTATAGTGCGGATTCGTTCTTGCCGGATTCCTATAGTACGGTCGATCCGGCATTAACGAATAAACGTAGCATATGGGATTAGAGCTAATAGGGACCAAACACTGATTGTACGGCAATTTGAAGAGATAACTTTCTGATGTCTTTTGAGAAGTAGTTAAGCAGAATGTTGGCCACCTTTTGGGACGATTCAGTTTCCGGTATGACACAAGTCTGATCCTGTGGAAGATCCGGAATATCCGTAAAAGTGGCCAAACCATGAAACTGATCCTAGAGCTCCGCGGATTTTTCGAAACCACTCATAAACGTCTTATCAGAATGAGTTCGGAGTTATGACCGAAAAATTGACCCTGGGGACTACGGATCCATTATGATATCCGGAACATCCGTAAAAGTGGTCAATTCATGAAACTGATCTTAGAGCTCCACGGATTTTTTGAAACCACTCATAGACGTCTTATCACAATAAATTCGGAGTTGTGTTCGGAAAATGTACTCTGGGGACCATGGAATGGTTCACCGGTAGATCCGAAACATCCTGAAAAGTGGTTAATTCATAAAACTGATCCTAGAGCTCCGTGTTTTTTTTTTCGAAACCGCTCATAGACGTCTTATCACAATTAATTCGGAGTTTTGACTGGAATATGGACTCTGGGGACTACAAGATGGTCCACGGGAAGATCCGTAAAAGTTGTAAAGTTATGAAACTGATCCTAGAACTCCGTGAACTTTCCGAAAATATTCATACACGTCTTATCAGAATGAATTCAGAGTTGTGACCTGAATATTGATTGTGGGGACCACAGGATGGTTCAAAAGAAGATCCGGAATATCCGTAAAAGTGGTCAATTCATGCAACTGATGCTAGAGCTCCATGTTTTTGTTAAACCTTTCATAAACGTCTTACTACAATTAATTCGGAGTTTTGTCTAGAATTTGGACTCTGGGGACTACAGGATGGTCCACCGAAAGATCCGGAACATCCGCAAAAGTTGTCAATTCATGAGACTGATTCTAGAGCTCCATGAGTTTGCGAAACTACTCATAAAAGTTTTATCAGAATGAATTTGGAGTTGTGACCGGAATATGAACGCTTAGACGGAAAATGGACCTTTGGGACCACGAGATGGTTCACCAGAAAGATCCTGAACATCCTTAAAAGCCGTATTTATGAAGACAAAAATATTAGCACCAAAACCATCACTTTTAGGTATATGGTGTCTGGGGAAAGCTTATTCGTATTTTTAGCCGATTTGAAATTAGGGTGGTGCTTAAAATTGGTGAATTAAAAATTCAACCTTTTTTATTACTTGAGATAGACTAATGCAGTTTTTTTTTAAAGTTATAGAACAATCAATTTGAACCAACTTTGCTCATGGCATCAAATTTTTATCTCTTATGGTTCATGACTTATGGTTATTTTAAACAAGTAGGTTGGAGTGGCCCCTAGAAAATCTTTCTTTAAATATTTTTATTGGTGATCAACGTATAAACAATATTTAAAGAAAGCCGATTTTCTAGGGGCCACCCTAACCTCTCGTAAAAACATTATTCTAAATACTTTTAGAACTTTTTATGACGCATATTTTTGCAGAAGTCACTAATTTGAATCTCCCTATTTAAAAGTTATGGCTAGTTTTTGATAAAAAAAAAGATTTTTTTTTAAATTAAATTAAATACTTTAAACAAAAAACGCTCTCACAATTTTTCCACAAATACTGAAAAAAAACACGATCCGACTGATCGTACTGACTACCATAACCATTACCATTAATGTTCTCAAATCATAAGTAAAAACGTTCTTATATAGTTCTCTTTCTGAAAATGTATGGAGAAAATAAGAATTTGGAATGGTAATGGTTCTTAACAACCCATTATTTGTAAGGTCCAGTTCCAAAAAACCATAATACATAAGGTTGAAACTTTATCATTAAACGTTCATGTAAAGTTCCATAACCATTTCAGTTAAAGTTTAGCAGGGATTATAAACAATTTTTAACCATTTTAGGTAAGGTCAATTTATGGTTCGCGTTTATGCGGGTTCCAGGGTTACTTCCACTCACTTGCTATAAAAAATTGTTTTTCGTAATTATGAAATCATTAGATATTATAATGATAGTTAGTAGTTGTAAGTCACAAGATAAGGTTGTAAACTAGGTGTTTGACACATATAACCTGTCAATTTAACTTTCAGTGCGTCACAATCAGCGAATTTATGACTCGTGAGCGTTCACTCTGAGTGAGCGCTCACGAATCGTAAAATCGCTGATTGTGACGCACTGAAAGCAATAATGACAGGTTTTATGTGTCAAACACCTAGTTTACAACCTTATCTTGTGACCAGGGTTACTTCCACTCACTTGCTATAAAAAAATGTTTTTCGGAATTATGAAATCATGGAATAGTATAATGCTAATTAGTACTTGTAAGTTACAAGAAGAGGTCATGAAGTATATGTTTGACACATAAAATCTGTCAATATTGCTTTCAGTGCGTCACAATCAACGAATTTACGACTCGTGAGCGCTCACTCTGAGTGAACGCTCACGAATCATAAGATCGTTGATTGTGACGCTCTGAAAGCGAAATTGGCAGGTTTTATGAGTCAAACACATACTTTACACCCTCTTCTTGCTACTTACTAGTACATCATATCATTATAACATCTAATGATTGCATAATTCCGAAAAATATGTTTTTATAGCAAGTGAGTGGAAGCAACCCTGCTTGTGACTTACAACTACTAACTATCATTGTAATATCTAATGATTTCATAATTCCGAAAAACAATTTTTTATAGCAAGTGAGTGGAAGCAAGCCTGGCTGCTTCAGCAAAAATATGCGTTACATAAGTTCTAAATGTAACCAAAACATGGTTTTTACGAGAAATGAACTTATGAAAAGATATTCGAAGAAATCTGTTTTTATGGGCCATTGTAACCTGCTTGTTTAAAAAATCTTAACTCATGAACCTTAAGAGACAAAAATTTGGTGTCTTGAGCAAAATTGCTTCGAATTGATTGTTCTACAACTTTTAGAAAATTGCATTAGTCTATCTCAAATAATTATGTATTTTCAAATCTCCAATTTTGTGGACCACCCTAATTTCACTAACATAAAAAGATCGGCCAAACAATATGAAGAAACTTTCCCGCAGACACTATATACCTAAAACAGTTTGGGTGCAAGCATTTTTGTCTTCCTAAATACGGCTTTGAGACCATTGTGCAGTGAATGGTCTTCCGAAAGATCCGAAACATCCGTAAAAAGGCTCAATCCATGGAACTGATCCAAGAACTCCGTTTTTTTTTCGTAAGCTCTCATAGACGTCTTATAATTATGAATTCGGAGTTATGATCGGAAAACAGACCCTGGAGACAATGAACGCTCCTCTGGAAAATAATAGACAACTCATCAGAATGAACTCGGAGTTGTGACTGGAAAATGGACCCCAGGGTCCATTGGATTGTCCTTCGGAATATCCGGAACATCCATTAAAGTGGATAGGCCAAGAAAACTGATCTAAGCACTCTATGGTTTTTTAGAACTGCTCATAGACACATTTTTTATTTATTATCATGGATGATTTCTAGGTGGTATTTAAGTAATTAATAACTTCTAGACACTTTTAACGGAATTTTTGATGATCTTTCGGATCTTTTAATGGACCATCCCGTGGTCCCCAGTATAAACTGTCTGGTCAAAACTCCGATTTTATTGTGATAAGATGTCTATGAGTACTTTTAGGGATGTTCCGGATCTTCCGGTGAACCAACCTGTAGTCTCCATATACTTATTTCTGAACACAACTCCGAATACATTCCGACAAGACGTTTATGAGTGGTTCCGAAAAATCCGTAGAGCTCTAGGATCAGTTTAATGAATTGACCACTTTTACGGATGTTCCGGATCTTCCGGTGGACCATCATGTAGTCCCTCCAAATACATTCTGATAAGACGTCTATAAGTGTTTTGAAAAATCCACGGAGCTCTAGGATCAGTTTCATGAATTGACCACTTTTCTGATGTTCCGAATCTTCCGGTGAACCATCTCGTGGTCCGCAGGGTCCATATTCCAGTTACAACTCCGAATTCATTCTGATAAGACGTTTATGAGTGGTTTTGAAAAAACCGCGGAGCTCTAGGATCAGTTTCATGAATTGACCGCTTTTACGGATGTTCCGGTTCTTTAAGTGGACCATCCTGTAGTCCCCAGTGTCCATATTTCGGTCACAACTCCGAATTCATTCTGATAAGACGTTTATGAGTGGTTTCTAAAAAACGCGGAGTTCTAGGATCAGTTTCATGAATTGACCACTTTTACGGATATTCCGGATCATCCACAGGATCAGACTTGTATCCTACCGGAAACTGAATCGTCCCAAAAGGTGGCCAACTTTCTGCTTAACAGCTTCTCAGAAGACATCAGGAAGTTATCTTTTCAAATCAGTGAGATTTTCAATTTTTCAACCAAAAAATCTCAACAATGTTATTGTTTTGTTGACATCGTTTGACAGTCCACTTGACCGAATAATGTCAATTTCGTGCGCGGTCTATGCTTCGAATTGTTAAGAAATGTCAAAGTGCATCTGGTACCACTAACACTGTTTATTTTCGAAAAAGCTTTCGTTCGAACGGGTTCGTACGAAAACCAGAATGCCGTTTTCGAACTCGTTCGAATCGAGTCGTTCGTACGAACGAACGATTCGAACGAAAACGGGAATAGAGGTGAAAAGTTTGGATAACTACGCTTTATCTTTCATTCCCGCTGATTTGGTTGCTCGTGCAGTGAAGAGCAATATTTTAGCAACAGCTAAACAATAACACTATTTAGATGATAAAGATTTTTTTATGTGACGGGAATTGCACCTCGCACAACAATTATTGCATCAGCTAAGACAGATACTGCTGCAAGAAAGAAACACCACGAGGCGTCCAACATTGAGTATCATAGCAACACCCCCATCTTGCTACATGCAGATAAAACTCTTTATCATCGAAACTATTGATATATACACCAAACCAATAGCTTGATGAGATATAATAGAAAAATGTGATATCAATTTGTTATGAGTTTTGCTATTATTTAGATATGAAAACAACCGACATTGCTATTGCTAAGCTATGGTTGCATAGATTGTCTGATATTTTACCTTTTATATCAATCAAACTAATAGCAATTTTTGATGTTCTTTTCCGCAATTGTAATAGTAAAACTTGCTATTGATTTGACATTCCCATCTACTCGGATATATTGCAATCAGCACCGAAAAGTATAACTGGTGTTGCTGTCTTCAATTGAGAGTTGAGAGTGAACTGGATAAGCATAATTGAGTACGCTTTGAGAAAATTTTGAAAGCTCAATTTGTATGAAAATTTTTCTGCAATCGAGTCTAAAAGTTCAAAGAAATCCATTACCTTTATTATTATTATGACTACAGTACTTTCCCGTTTTTTTTCAGCCCCATTTGAAATTTTAGGCTAGAAAAAACGGGAAGCTGACAAAATTGGGAAATTTTCTTTTCAATATTTTAACCATCAAAATGATTTTGAAATCAAGTTTAACCATTATTTATCCACTATTAATGAAATTACTGATATCTGTTTACTATTCTTACAACAAAGGGTACACCAAACGTCTCGAAAAGTTCGCGTACGGTTTGTTGAGCCGGTACGTACTGTTCGGTTTTCTTAAATTCCGCTTGGTTTCCAGTGCTGCAACCTAGGCTGAACCTTCATATCTCAGCCAGGAGCCGTCTCTTGCTACTGCTTGGTCCCGAGATGTTCGGTATGATTCTGGCTACTGTGGTAGTAGAAATAATAATCTATTTTCTTAAATTGTAGTTTCAAAATTTAAATAAACATTTATATTTTGATCGAAAACAAAAATGAAATCGCTCAATGCTGTGTACGATCGCCCATTGCTCCGTAATCCGAACGGCTGCCGAGCGCCTGCTGTTACGAAAGAAAACAAAAAAAGAAAATAAGAAGAAGCATATGTGCCTATATAAGCTCATGCAAAACAGAGAAACGGGGAGATTACGAGACCTGTGTCTGGACCAAACCTTCCATATGGAGGGAGAAATAATGGACGATCGCGACAGCTACCACGTTGATGGCCTTCGCTGCCTTCTCGTAGGCGTATTCTACGTTGCTATTGAAGCCAAACTGTCGTCGACCATCACTCCCAGGCATTTCAACACGCACTTCTAGTTTATTGCGTGCTCCCCAACGGTAATTTCTGACCGCTGCACCGCTTTAAAGTTACTGATAAATACCACCTCGCCTTTGTTGTGGGCTATCTGCAGCTTCGCTCCATACATTAGGTCTCCAATCATGTCGCCAACTCGGTCGCCAACATTTCCATCTATTCCAGCGTCTTGAATGTTACCGTAAGACGACGTCGTCCGCAAAGCCAACGATCTCAACTCAGTTGGGAAGCTTCAACGTTAGACCGCCGTTTTAAATCACGTTCCAGAGCGTTGGACCAAGATGGAGCATTGTAGAAATCCCACCGTGATCCTAATCGATCTCTGTCCCAAATGCTCGTAGTTCAGCACCCGGAAGTAGAATCGGCCTCCCAGCTTGAGCTGTTGAACGCATTCTTAACGTCGATCACGGCGTAATATCAATCTCCTCTCTACTTCTCTTTCGACGCCTTCACGGCTCTCTCGACAACTATCCGAATTGCATCCACTTTTGCTCTTTCTTTTCGAAATCCGAACTGCCTCTCTGACAATCCTTGTTCACTCTCCGTGCATTTCGTCAGGTTGTTTATGATGATCCTCTCCAAGAGTTTTCCAAGTGTATCCAGCAGGTACTGCTACGAGTTGCTCCTTGGTGGCTTCGTCGTTATCTCCCTCTCCGTCTCCGTACGATGTAGGTGGCCAGGCCGTTGGATCGTACTTCAAGAAAAGTCTTTCCACGATGACTTTCAGGCACATTTCATGTCCAAGCACATTTCAGCTGGCATGACTTGACTTCTGATCTTCGTCACCATGACACGATGTGCGCACAGGACTGCAACGCCTGTCATCTGCGAACAACTTGAGTGAAGCCCAGCGTTGCCAGTATTCCAGATATATCTGGATTTTCCCGATTTTTAGTCGTATGGCCAGATACACAGACAGACCTCGTACATTTCCAGATTTTTTAAATATGTTCCCTACTGGTCTACTGGGTGTGGTGTGTTGTCCGGTGTCTAGTGTTAAATATTCAGTCTGTGGACATCTGGTTAAAGACGGTGTCAATTGTCTTGTCAACGCTGATGACAATTGCATGAAGATTTTGTGAATAAAGGAAATACAATCCGCAGGAGAAATCATTGAAAATTCCTATGATGAAACTTAAGGAGTATGCTGATACGAATCGTGAGAATAATTTCAATGGAATTCTTCCAATGTTTTTTTTTTATTTATATTAATAAAATTCTAAGACATTTAAACGGAATTATGCGCAATTTCTGGGAATCTTTCAAACCCATTTTGGCAAAGTACTTGAGTAATTAGGAAATACTGAGTAAGATTTCAAAACAACTCTAACCTTACCTAGACAGCAGTTCAAAGGGCATTATCAGATGAGTCTGAGAAAAGCGTGATGGTCATTCTGAAGAGTGTACCAAAGAAGTTATGGAGAATATTTTAAGAATTTTATAGAGTAAAATGGACACAAAATCGTGCCAATTATTGGGAATTATTACCAGTTTGAGGGAATTGTGGAATTGGAAAGTGATTTATAAGAGATTCCAAGAGGTAATGCTGAAAAAGTTTAGATAGTATCAAGATTATTTTAGGGGAATATAGAAAAGAAGTATGATGGAATTCTAGGACGAATTCAATGGAACTAAAAAAAACAAGCGAACATGTGAAGAGTTCCAAGTAAATTCAGACTATCCAAAAATGTCATGACTGGGACCCAGAAAAAATATAAACTCCGCAATTTAGAATCATTTCAAGATCCAGAGACATCAAAATGAAGCTATCATACTTTTATTTTAGGAATATAATAAAATTATTCATTGACATAAAATTATTCGTAATGGTCATGTGAATAGTGGAGCAACACGTAGTTTAGGTAAACCGTGTGTGAGTGCCACGATGTTAGACTTTGATTCCCTCTTGGCCTACTGATCTACTGAGTGTTGCGTGTTGTATGATGTCAAGAATTAAATGGTAAATCTGATCAACCTCAGGGTAATATTAGAATTATTTAGAACTAATAAAATCTTTAAATTCTGGTACTGCATCAAATATTAAGAACTACATTGATTATTAATTTTATGAAATCCATTCCAATAAATTTTGCTTGATTCTTTGCTTCTCATTCTGTTTAAAAAGTTACAGTTTAAAAAACAAATCTAAACATATTTTCTGCAGTATTTCACCCAAATTGACTAAATTTTTGAAATGCTGCGTAATGGATATTTGAAATTTTTGGGCACACTGTGTCAATACTTTTCAACTTTTGGATGATTTCCGCAATGCTAACAAATTATTTTCTTTATATAATTTATATAATTCTAGTACTTTAAATAAATTCTAGATGATCATACCGACCGATTATTAGCGGAGATTGGCACATTACTTTGATTTCAATAGCATTATGTTAAAAACTGGAGTTTTTAAGCATTCCAGATTTTTCCAGATTTTATATTTTAACTGGTCCAGATTTTCCTGAAAATGACCTGGCAACGCTGGTGAAGCCAAATTTCTCTGGTACTATTGGCGTTGATGAGAGCTTTGTAACTCTTTACTCCTATGGAGAAATCTCATATGTAAATGTCAGTCTATGTGTGAAACAAGGCGGACTTTTTCTTATTCTCTCACTCCAACCCCCATAAGGAGCTGTCAGAATGTGTGTGAAGAAACGTCACTTCGGGACTGGTGTCAAGGCGAATGGCAATGAGCTGGATTACCGAGGTGAAGCAATCGGTTAAGTTGTGTGAGTGAAACCTCTGTACAATACAAGCAATTAGTGACGTCACTAATTGCGTTTACCTTGATTTTTTGGATTACTAATACAACCATATTTCACAATCTGTTTCACCTCTTTCTGTACTTCATTGGTACTATGGTGCTAATTTGACAGCTCCTCCTTTTTCTCTATGAATAAGCTTGTACATGTTGCACCGCGTTGCGGAAAATAGATAGAGTTTTCTAGATAACGTTATAGGAAAGCATGGTTCACGCAAATGGTGGTCGTCAGTTCTAAAACAACTAAATCATTTTTTAACTGTCCATTGCGGGAGAGTAAGGATGGTTTTGAAGGCATTACATTTGTTGCCACCTTACCGCATTTAAAGTTACATGGTTGGAGCTTAAAAATGTTATGGATCATCAGCGCTGCTGATGTTTTCGGCAGGTTCCAGAACTGGATCGCATTGCAGGGGGTTGGGTGTGGGTCGTTGGCAGCAGCGTCTCGACCCAGCTCCAGTTGACAGTTTGACTTGATCTGCTGTATCTCGCGTTTGTGTGCTCGGACCAAAGACGATGTTAAGTAAGCGACGCGCGAAGACTGAAGCCAAAAGCTCCAATAGAACCGTCAAACGCGGTTTCAATCGAGCAATAAACACGAGCGATTCACGAAGAAAAGCGTGGGAAGTATTGAGATTGGGGTTGAATTTAATTGTTGAGGTTGGTTGTCATAATTAAGGAGATTTTCATCCAGACGCTGGTTAGCTGTTGAGATTTAAATAATTATAATTAAGTTTGCGTATGAAAAGTGAAATTGAACAGGGAATATTATTGTTATTCACCAGCTGAATTCTCGTTATGTTCTCACGAAATATTTGCTCCAGCACAACGAAATACATCTACACAGGCTCTGTAACAAAGATCAATGCGTTTCCGGTGTATTTTTACAAGATAGTAAAATTTGTGAAACACTTCAAAAGGAGATTTCACTCATACATGATAGGAAGCAACAATCGCAGATTGAATAGTTTTGTGCAACGCTCTTTAGAATATACCCTCTAATGTGGTATACTTGGTTTCACTCAGAGTTTCAAAAATCGAGTTTTCAAATACTTCCGATACGGTTAAAAAAGTATTCATTGTACCGTGATGCTGAAGCAGACGACAGTCGCTCAAATTAAAAGTCACGTAAAGTAAACACAAAATTGTGGGTAGCCTAACCTTGCAGAAAAAGAAACTAGTTGGCCGTGCAACCAGATTTACTTTCATTCTCTCCGCGCGTCTCTGGCTCGGACCATTCCTTTACGTTCCTCTCTGTCTGCTTCTGTTCTTGCTCTCTGAACACGTCTTCTGGCTCTGAGACAACTAGTGCGGAGGGTGCTAATTGCCTCGTTGTAGCAGTAAGCTGGAGGCCGTCTGTTATTTAGCTCAAGCTTCCTCGGCATGGTCGTGTCACATGCTTTCCCTAACCATTCTGTCAACTCGTCTTCCACTTCAGGTCGTAAGTTCTCGTCCTCTGTACTGCTACAAGATTCCGTTGGCCGATGTCATATCGGATTGTCTGATGGTCAGAGCTTCCAGCAGAAGTGCCCTCTTGCGTTGGTACATCTGTTTCCCCACTCCACTGCCTAAGCATTGAAGTCTCCTCCGATGACTTCTGGTCTTCGTCCGATTAGCTCTTCGGTAAGTCCAACCAGCGTCTCGTGGAACTGCTCCATCGTCCAACTGCGTTGTTGCACTGCATATTTGTATTTGTATTTGTATTTATTGTATAAATCCATCTGACATCGTGGTCTTAATGAATAAAACTTAACTAAAAAAAACTTTAACACGTTGTACAGAAAAAAAAACAAAATCATTCTGGTCGATTCCGTAGGCGGTTTCGAAAGACGTTGGTAGAGATATTGAAGTCAAACAAGCTGTAATTGTCTTGGAGTCTTCGACTTATCGAATCGATGGGATTGTTGGATCCGTACTGTGTCCGTCTCGTTGGCTAGCGCAATAGCTGTCTAGATCGCAGCACTCGTTGAGGGGCGTAGATGTTGAGCTGACTCAGCAATGCAGGGCGGTCTATTTCTGAGCGTAAAATTTTGGCTCCTAAGATAGCTTGGCTGAACTTGCATCTATCAACTAGCGGTTCAATACCAAACAGCGCACAGCGTTGCTCGTAGGGTGGTAGTCGTAATGAGTCGGTCCATGGCAAGCCTCGTAAAGCACATCACACAAATTTCCGCTACACTGATTCGATTCGTGAAATCCACACAGCATCGTACGGAGACCAGACGGCAGAAGCAAATTCAAGAATTGATCTAACTAGCGAGAAATACAGAGAACGCAAACACAGAGGGTCATCAAATTCATTCGCTATCTTGAGAATAAATCCAAGATGACGATTTGCTGTATCAACTATTTCCGAATAGTGCATTTTGAATGTGAGTTGATAATCCAGTACCACACCCAAGTCTTTAACATGATCAACCCGATTCAGTACAGTGCCATTGATAGTATAGTCATGTAGGATAGGGTTTCTCGTTCTTCGAAAGGATATGATACAGCATTTGGACACACTGACTGCTAGATGAATCAGTGCACACCAACTGACAAACAAATCTAGCTGTTTTTGCAATTGACGGCAATCATTGGTGCTCCTAACAACCAGGTAGATTTTCAAATCGTCTGCGTAGAACATTAGGCAGCAATTCAGAAGAACGTGGGACACATCATTGAAAAACAACGCGAATAACAGCGGCCCCAACTTGCTCCCTTGCGGCACCCCACATCGAGGAATGAAAGGTGCAGACACGGCCGATCCAATTTTCACGAACAATTGACGGCCAGTCAAATATAATCTCAGCCAACTACAAATTCTCGAAGATGCTCCTAGTCACTCCAGCTTAGCCAACAGAATATCGTGATTAACTGAGTCGAACGCAGCCTTTATGTCAGTGTATATGCTGTCGATTTGACCTCCTTGCTCCATTTCGCTGATGCAAAACGACGTGTATTCACACAGATTAGTCATGACTGAACGTTGCGGAAAAAATCCATGCTGAGATGTTGAAATGTACGTTTTATAGGCCTGGAACATCCCAGTAAACCATTTTGCATGGATATCACAATTTATGGCCGTGATATACATGTGTATATCCCCTCATGTTAAATCGCATATAATGCAAAAAAAGTCCTTATACGTATAAAAGTGGAGGCGATATACGTGCAGTGCCTGATAATTAGAAAACGACAACGATTTAAAAACTTAATATATACGACTTCACAGACTTTCTTACGAGTTATTTCATTACTTGTCTGATATTTTTTATGTGTATTGTTACGACGTTTTTCATTACTTTATGCGACTTAAAAACTACACATTTGCAATTAAACTCAAGCCACAGTACGACTTGTTATATCATTATTTGCGATGTAAAATGGGTTCAATTACGACTATGTTTCTGCTCAGTGATTTCTTTAACCATAATTCACGATTTCCGATGTATATTGTTAGGATATTATTTGGTATTTTATGCGACTTGATCTGTATAGTTTATTTGAAATTAAAAAAAAAATATTCTCTCGTAGCACAAACCCTATTATAACTAGCAGATTTCTCATCCTTTCAATTGATCTGACAAATTCTCATCAATTTACATTTATTATCATTTATAAATTATTACCTTATCACCCCCGGCTCAGCCTCGAACTACGAACTTTCATGTTGATAAGCGGCATCCAGTACACTGCACCACATCCTAGATATCGAATGTACTGATTTTTAACTATGACATTTTACATTCACCGCTTATAAGGTCAAAGTAAATCGTATAATTTAAAGTCTACTAGATACTGTTTCACGATTTAATTTGTAATTATATACGAGAAACTTTGTAAATACGTGATATAATATGTACACCTATACGAGGAACTTTCTGTATGCCGCCATTGTTGTTTACATTCGCGTTCGCGTTCGTCTCGTCGTCTGTTTCTCCAAACATTTAGTGTATCATAGTGTCAAAATAACTGCTCGGAATTGCTATTAACTATCGAAATTAACTTCATAACAGTAAGTTTCTCAATAATACAATGAATTATTGTCGGATTGATAAGAATAATATTCAATTTTCCCCAAGATGTTTTCTGTGGTACAGTTCTTTGAGAAGCAGCAGCTGCGTGTGCTAGCGGTTCCTGCTTCGTGGGTACGTGATGGTTACTTAATGTGGCCCAAGCTGTCATCAAACGAAAAACTAGATAAAATGCGGACGAATGGTATTGATTTCCACGGTGCCACAAAGAAAATACCGGCAATTACTTCTCGTAAATACAAAAGCCTGAAAGCAGCAGAAGCAGCCGCCGAAGAGCTTCTTAAACATGACATATCAGACATCGATGCCAAAAGGAAGCTACTAAAGAACTGCAAAACGAAATCAGCTACTTCGCAAAGATCTAGGGATTACAACAAGATAATCGGGAGTATGGCTTCTGGTTTACTATCGCTGATTAAATTTACTTATTATTTTTAATTTCCTAGAAATTACTTCATCGAACACAGCAGTTCAGTTTAGTTCAAACGGGTTGTCATATCAGGAACAAAATCCAGCAGTTCCGGACGTAGGACAGGGTGTATTGTTGCAATCACCACAGAACAATGCTTCCGGGATAGCATCAAGTCGGCCTCAAGAACGACCGTATCAGGAACGAGCTCTTGGAACTCAGGATGAGGTACCGGGTCCATCGGTAAAATCGCTAGGAATGCCATCGCATCCATCTGACTCCGTTGCATCACATCCGTCAAACGCCATTTCAGAAAAGCGAAACAATTCATTCCCGGAAGGTGAAAAAATATAACCCATAAGTAAACGCTTATTAATTTCATGTTTTTAATAGATGCAGATCTGATACCAGCAGACCTGCTTGAACTGACTCATAATCAGGAACAACACCAATCTATTTTCGTAAGTGATGACGGCATCGTCTACATCAATCCATCTACAAATGACTCCGGAGCCATCAACGCACCAGGTATGAAATCAAATGAATTGCCATATTCTGGATCAACAATAAAAAAGGGCCCATCAGCATTTGTAAACAAACGGTTCTAAAGCCCTTTCCTCACAAAGCGAAGACCACCCACACAAACCAACATTATCATCGGATAGGGGAAAGTTTCTCCTAAACGTTTATGGTGTCGGTTTGCGTAGGTGATCTTCGCTTTGAGAGGAAAGGGCTTTAGAACGGTTTGTTTACAAATATTGATGGGCCCTTTTCTATTGTTAATCCAAGTTTATCGTCTATGGTTCCATGCTACTTCGTCGTATGATGCCTATGCCCACAGTATTAGTTTATTTGTATAAATGACGTACGACGAAGTGATACGTCACCCCATATTCCTAACTTGAATAGGCCCTTAACCATTTACATGCTTTTAGGAAATATGATTTCGCGCGATGAATTTAAACTCGAGATAGAATCGGTGAAATCTGAAATGGCCAAATTGAAGACAGAAATGGAACAAATGAAGTATGATATAATCGATTCAATCAACACAGGTGTTCGACAAGCAGTAGAAGATTGTTTCGAGAAAAATCTTCCTCGTTTTGTCACAATGTTGGATATGACCAATAGGGTTGAAGGGCCTACACCACATGCACAGGAAGGAAAGTCAGTTGAGGAGCACAACCTCATTAACGATGAGAAAGATGTAATGAATTTCAACAAACTTTTAGCGAACGTAGATGTATTCAACGATTACGTAAGTTTAACTTATATATTGAAATAATTTTTCGGCTTTTATTTAATGTTGCGTTAAAAAGATCAATATATTGCCATGCATATTGCCACTTCAAAGAAAATGTTTCAACGCGGTTATCAAATAATCTGACGACATATATTAATTTTTCTCTGAATAAGCAATGTTTCCAGAACAATATCCAACGCAACATATCTATCAGAGAGGTCTAAATCAAAACGTATCTTACAGGTCAAATATTTCTCAAAAATAATTGCTCCAGATACCTACTCGGAAAGAGGCGATTCGGCATGTTACTTAATCGTAGACTGTTTGTTCACCCGAGCATTTTGGAACAACTTTACCTGGACAGGCATCAACAGAGGAAATAAATCAAAACGGGGTTTCCGTGAATTCGCTAATGTCCTTCAACTGCTTCTGAAAATAGTTCGCGTTGGTGACCCATTTTACACGATTAAAAAACTGGAGTCTTTCTGTAAGGACAAACTTTTCCGTTACTCTAAAGCACGATCCACAAGTAAGCAGCTTCGGAAGCCTACATGCCGCCAAAAACGGGATAAAAAAGCCAATGATGATGAAAATGAAGCTGAAGATGTCAATGGCAAGGATGATGACGAGGATAGTGTACAAACCGATAATGCCACCACTGATTCTAATGAAGATGGGTCGGATGATGTTGAGGATAAACCTGAACCGGCTGAAACTTCAATGAGCACCGCTGAAGATGAGTCGCAAGAGTTTGCTGGATTCGCTGATGTTTAAATTTATTATTCGTATTTCGACGGATATTTTTTGGTTAAACATGTTAAGTCACTTGCTTACTTTTATTGTTATTGTTATTTTTACGATGAATCAGAATAAGACAAAAAACAAAGATATTCAAAATAAAATGTGGACTGAATGACCGACCATAATTTCAATTTTTATTTTACAGTATGAATGAGAGGTACAAATACAATTTCGCTTTTTCTTCGAATAGCAACTAATTTGCACATTATACAATCTAAATCATAATCTTGCTCTTTAGAATAATTGTTTTTCTCTTCTCTGGCAGCAAAAATATGAATAAATGATGATTTAAATGGTTTACTGAAAAAGTCATATTTATGAAGTATGGAACGACCTTGAATTTTCCAGCCTGAATTGTTTGGTATAGCATTTTCCATGCACAGTATTGTAAGATCTTTGGTAAGAATCCATTTATCTTCGAAGTTAGTGCTCAAAGTAAAATCTGTTAGAGTTATTGTCACCTTCGTTTCTGTTTTTTCGACTGACCGGATGGTTCTAGTACTCACTTGACATGCATTTCTAATACTTTTCGAGGCCTCTTTACTAAGTTCAGTTAAACGGTTTGCAATTTGGTTTAAAGGTAGCGGTCCAGTATGAAGCAATTTTTTGAGTGAATGAAGATAATTTTCAAATGGGTAAGCAGATAGGGTAGATAACGGTCCAAACCTCTCTACTTCATCCACTACATGACAGAGATTATGAACGTTACTAGTGATATATTCTATACCATAGAAATCCTTATAATCTTTTACAAAATCGTTGAACAGTTCCCTTGCAACCGGAAGGAAGCTTTTATACATTTCAACAGAACAAATTCTAACGGCACAAAACAAAAACAGGAAATGTTGATAGTACTTTTCTGGTAAATAGTCTTTAAGTAGAACCAAACCAACGTAATTCAGAAAATTGCGATATTCTAAGCCTTTCCATAGGGAAACATGCTCTAATGAACGCATTCGACGGTGAATTTCTTTAGGAAAACGAATTCTTACGAGTAAATTAGATATTTCGCCTTTTTCTACAGTACTCCACTTTGCTCGCTTCGTCATAGATCCCGTACGCCATCCATTCAGTAACTTCCGCATTACACCCAATTCCAAAAGATGAAGTGCGTCGGCGACAATTATATCCTCAATCATATCAATAGGTAAACGGAGCAAAGGTGTATCGCTCTTTTGGTGTTCAGGATACTCTTTGTTTCTAAATTTCTCATTGGTTCGAGGTTGTGCATCAATTTGAGGAAATATTACTGTGCCAGCTGTGTGACAAAATTTACCTTTGGTTGTACATTTGAGACAACCATGTTTACCATTAAAATTCATCACTCCCTTGATGAATGATCGGGCAGGAGAATCGCACACAAAACAACGCACTTGTACCGCAACCTGGTATCCATTTATCATCAATCCTGTTTCTAGAATTGGCAAAAGCTCGTCTATAAACGGATTTAGAAACTCAGTTGCGTTTTTTGGCTTGCTGGTTCCATAAAATATTCCTATTGCCATAGGAGATATGTGGGGCAATTCGTGAATATTACACAGGATTGGCCAGAAGTTTTTAAGGCTGCTTTTGTGAATTGGCAAACCGTCGATGTTAAAATTCAAAGATATTGATAATGGTCGATCAAGCTGTTCCAAAGCTTTTCGTAGGCAATTCTCAACACCCTGATGCCAATATCGTTCGTTCTCTCCCATTTCAATTATGTTCAAGTTTCTTGGAGTTCTCATGATGGTGCGGGCATCACTCGGCAGATTTAAACCTAGGTTGGAGTTGAGAATCCCTACAAGAGATTTCAATGCAGCCTGAGTAATGTGGAACTCAGCAGACCAGCTGCGAAGTTCAGCAAGAAGATCTTGACGACCAGCTGAAAATGTATGATTGTAAATTGAAGCAATATTAGATACGTTTAAGCTTACGGATTTCCGACACAGACTGGTCCTCGTTGGAAATGTCTGGTAAATCATCAGCATCGTTTATAGGTAATGTCTCGGGAATCACATGGTTCTGAATCTCAGGCAGAAATTCATCAGGATGCTCTATGGCTCGTTCTATCTGTTCGCTAGGATCTGGGTTGTTGTTTCTAGAAAGTTTCCACTTCTTTCTATATCGCTGAAGCAGTCGGCTATAGGTTCCGCTCTTTCGAGCCTTAACTATTCTCCTTTTTGTCAAATAATCACGCATTTTTTAATAATACTTGCTGATCTTAATGAAAACACTCAAGCTTTAATAATTTTGATATTGTGCTTTAATTTTATCCTTACGAGTAAAATTCATATTACATACGATTTAAAATCAACATGAACTGACTTGGTTCATACATATGATGTACATTATATTGTTATCATAATTTAAATCGTAAATCGTGTTTTGAGGTAACACTTTATACGATGTGTACCATATATAATACGATGTAATATGGATAATATGGCTAATGCATGCAAATTCATCGTTGTGTGAAATATTAACGACTTTAAACCAACATAATATGGGATCGTGCGTATATTTATGTGAGTCTGGCCTATTCGTCGTAATAAGTTCGTGAAAAAACATAATATGCGATGAATTTTACACATCGACCGTACATAGCGTATACAGATATGCGATAGTGATTTAAACTCATATTTTATACGATGTAATATATACAATCTTATACGACTTCTGGTTGTCTGGGATAATATCATTGAGAATTATCTCAAAGCATTTGGATCCGAAATCCACAACGAAGTTATTCCACGATAGTTCGACACATCCACTTTACTGCCTTTCTTGAAGATAGGCTTTATGTATGACATCTTCCAATCGATTGGAAACTGCTGGCTTCGAAGACAGAGGTTAAATATAGCTTGCAGAGGTGTAATAAATATGCCACTACATTTTTTTCAATATGCACGCAGGAATACCGTCCGGTACAGGTGATACAGTTGATTTCAGCTTCTTCAGTGCATTCTCCACCATCGTCTGATTAACATCGAACATATCAATGTCGAATGCGTCCACGGGCAGGGACCTTGTCGCAGTTTCAACATCCGATGGATACGCAGTTGATGCCTGAAAAACACTCGCAAATCGTGCAGCAAATAGTTCGCATTTGGCTTCTGCGGTTGAGGCAGATTGATCTTCCATGCGCATGGTAGATGGAAGGCCGCTTTCATTTCGCTTAATGTTTACAAAATTCCAGAACTGTTAAGGATTTCTTTGCAGATTGTCCTGAACACGTCTTACGTATCTGCCGTACAAGTAACGGTTATAGCTCCGATAGTTGCGACTAGCTCGTGCAAACGCCGGTTTGGTGGTGCCGAAAAGCGTTTAAGCATCTTAGAATATATCTATGAATATTCCGTTAATTTTAGCGATCACGAAACCTTCTTCTTGAATGGGGTATCTGCCCATAACTTTCATTGCAGCCATCCCAACTCTATCCGCCACCTAGTTACCATTATCAGGAAGTACTCGATACAGCTGTGCAGTGTCGCAATAATTGAGGTTTATTTGAGTTACCTCTATTATTGTTGCGACAAAACAACTAAGTGTCAATTGGAGCGAAATGCTTGAGAATTCATGCTTAAAAACCAAAAATTTCAGCAAAATCTTCAGGCTGACAAAAAAAAGCTGGCAAAATCGGGAGCTGAAAAAATCGGGTAAGCACTGTATTAGTGTTACCAGAGGAGATAGGTTCGATTTCCAGTCCGGTAGAGGAAATCTTTCGGGTAAGAAATTTTCTCAACTTTCTTGAGCATAGTTGGGCAAAATTGTGCATTATGCATTTCATGCATTGGTTGGCATAGAACGTCTCAATTAATAACTGTGGAAGTGCATCTAGAACACTAAGTTGAGAGCCGACAGTACGCTGGCAAAATGGCCTAAAGAAGAAGAAGAAGATGAAGAAATAAACATTATGAAAAAGATCGTCGGTCTAAGTTTAAGAACCCAATTGATAACTTCGAACAGTGCAGACAGCACTGCGGAATATCACTTTTACGAGATAAAAATAAAACCGACTTTTTCTTGAAGTCTTCCAAATTTGGTTTCAGCAATTAATTCATAAATATGCAAGCAATTTCCATTCACCAGTGAAAAAGAAAGATAAGCTGACCAAAAATTCTAACCGACTCCATCCGGCCCATGCACGTTGTAAACTGCCCCACAGCCCCAATCCACCCAAAAGCATAATGGCCCGAAAATCTCGTTCCACTCTGTCACACAGTATCTGCTCCTACATCGGATTCTTATCCATTTAGGAAGATGAGCTTGGGAAACACAAAACTAAATGTTTATATGCCTGGGCATCGGGTTCACCGGGGCGATAAAATTTGCATATCCTAAACAACTATCCACTCGCCTGTCCGTCCGTCCGTTCGTTCAGCCATACCTAACAGTTGGCAGTTGGACGCAGCACCACCGACCGAGAGTGAGACATCCTACCACACCAGTCGTCGACCAGTACCTAGTTGTTCGTTTCTGCATTCAAGGTGACCCAGTGCAAGCAATCCAGCAACAGCCACCAAGCTTAACTAAAGTCGCCATTAAGGTCCACGTGTACTCATGTTCCAGGTCCTGCTCAGACCGGTACGGTATGGTTGAAGAATTTATCTAAATAAAAGCTGTAAAACTTTTACTTCCTTATCGTTCTCGCTTTGTTACCTCCCGAGTGCTATCAAGAGTCACACCGAGTGGAAATGGTACTGACCTAGAACCTAACGTTCGCAACTCAGACGGACGATCAAGTGAAGAGGGGGGAGGACAGTGTTGCCTATTTGCAAATGCGTTCTTCACTCTCCGACATGGGCAGCAGTTGATGGAAAACTTTTTCCATTCTCCCTCGACTCGGGAGGAGGTCGGATAAGAGCAACCTAGGGGACCACTGGCCCTCTTCTTTCTGTTCGTTACTAGCCCCGTAAGCTTAAACAGGCGACTTTCCCGAGCACACCACAAACAATATCAACCTAATTTGCTGTCAGGATATTATCTTATTTTATTTCCCATGTGAGCAGTGCATCATAACGGGACTGTGGAGAGGCAAAAACAACGCTCAACAACAGTGAACTGTGACTGTCTTGTCGAATGTACGGTGCACTCTAAGAGCAGCTTTACCTCGTCAACTGATGTCGAGCTGCGTCCCGAGACAACACCAGAACTGCAAGCGACGTACTCCCGCTATTGTCGTCGTCGTCGTCGTCGTCGTCGTCGTCGTCCTCGGTGGCGGAAGTTTACATAAAATAGTGCCGCACTGAGCGACCGACGCAGCAGCGACACGTTAAATATGCTGAAACTAGCTTATCGCCGCTCATTTCCTGCCACATCCTGCGTGGGGAATATGTTCCTCCGTGCGGTGCGGTGTGGCTTATGCTGTTCTAGTCTCAGCTGCGGCGGTGCTTGGAATGTGGTGGAATTACGGCAAACGAGCGAAAAATGGTTAACGGGATAAAGCATTTTGCTCTACGGGACGAGGACAGTGCAGCGTTCGGTGCACTCGGAGCACTAGGTCGGGATTTGACGATCTAATTAGGGTTTGTTTGCTTGAGTGTGCCAATGAGTTCCATCTTTACGGAAAACTTTGAATAGATGGTTGGGAATTTGGGCGAGTGTTTAAAATTTAGCAAATGCCAGAGTAACGGAACCAGTAATCGATCAGGATAAACCAAAGTAGGAAAAACGTTTAGGTGTTCGAAATGTTGATATCCGGATTTGCTCCCGTCAATATGACCCAAACCATTATTTAAAAGCTTTGGGTGAAACAATCTTTAAACCCATTTATTTCCTTAAGAAAAAGTTTACCGCTCCAAAAATAATGTTTCTTTCGACACGTTACTATTTTTCTAAAAATAATGGGAAAAGTTTGAAAAGTCCAAGAAAATCAGTTTGTTCTTTAGATTTTTTAGATGATTTACATGAAAACATGTTTTTTTCTATCTCATCTCATCATGAACAAAAATTAGTTGGTTGATGTTTTGTGGTTTTTGAGTCCAATTTTATGCAATGATGACTTAAAAAATTGTTTTTGCACGGAAATTTTGTTTAAAAGCAAAATATTTTAAAAAAACAAAATCCAATGTTTTTTTCTCGGAACGGTGAACTTCCTTAAATAAGTCTCTAATCGAGATTTGAGGAGTATTTTAAATTAGGTGTTCAAAATTTGTATAGCCTATCCTGGTTTTCCACGTAAATATGATCTAAACCATTATTTAAATATATTTAAGATGTGACAAGGGTACTCACCCCTTGAAGTTTGAAGAAGTCGATCGGTATCTACAAACCATCGAAGAAGCGATAACGCGTGCCAAGGAGCAACGCGTACCAGCATCCAGACAGGTGATTCATACTCTGAACCTTGACAGCCCAACCAAAGATCTTATTAGTTTCCATAACACCATTCGTAGGCAGTTCCAGCGTTCTGGGCTGCCCCACTTAAAAACCAATGTCAATAGACTACCCAAAATTAGCCAGGCCAGGATGGTGGATCTCAGAAATAACGATTTTGCCAACAAGATTCGATCTCTCCCAGATTGTGCAAATCCATTTTGGAAGATGACCAAAATTTTTAAAAATATGTCGAGACCGATCCCTCCGCTTTCCTCTGTTGACCAGAACTTGGACCCATCCCTACTCATAACCTCAGTTGAAAAGGCCAATGCTCTTGGCCAACATTTTGTGATTTCACATAATCTTGGCCAAGCCATGGTGAGCCCCCATGAGCCTGCCGTAAGGGAGGCAATGTCTAGAGTCGCTGACACCCCCGTAATAGTGCATGATAGTATAATATCGGCTGATGAGGTGATAGCAGCTGTTAGAAACACTAAAAACATGAAGGCCACGGGTACCGGTGCAGTTAATCTCGAGTTGAAAAACTTGAGTATTGACTTCTTCAACCATCTTACCTTGAACAAATGTTTGGAGCTTGGCTACTTTCCTGCATGCTGGATATTAGCCAAAGTGATTCCAATACACAAACCTGCCAAGATCCTACCAGTGCCAAAAGCTATCGCCCCATTAGCCTCTTGTGCTCCATCTCGAAGCTATTCGAAAAGTTGATACTCAGCCGGTTGCTGGAGTTCTCCAATGAAAATTACATCTTACTCAAGGAGCAATTCGGGTTTAGGAAAAGAAATTCAACGATCCACCAACTAAGCAGAGCTACTAACATCATCAGGCGGAATAAGTCCGTTTCAAAAACATCTGCTTCATGGTATTGTTGGACGTTAAGAAGGCGTTTGACAACGTCTGGCATGATGGCCTAGTGTACAAACTGCATCGATACAACTTTCCGATCTACCTCGTCAAGATCATCAAAAACTACATGTCGGGCAGATCATTCTAGGTCTACTTAAACAATGTCCCCTCTGATACGTTCAACGATGATGCAGGGGTACCTCAGGGTAGCTTACTTGGGCCTATCCTATTCATCATTTTCAGACGTTCCTCTCCTACCGGGCGGTGGTATCCTGTCAATGTTCGCAGATGACACCTCCATCATCTATAGCAAATTGCTATTCCGATCCCATGTGGACAAGACATCCACCAAGTGTAATATCTTGATCAGGTCGCTCTACCCTCTGATAAACAGGAAATCCACCTTGTCCCTCAAAAACAAGCTTGCTGTCCACAAACAGATCATTCTGCCGGCATTGAGTATGGTATGCCAATCTGGGAGACTTGTGCTAAATGCCACCACCTAGTGCTTCAGAGGATCCAAAACAAGATCCTCAGAATGATCCTTAACAGTCCACCACGAACTCGTAATTCTGAGATTCACCACCTGGCCGGTCTTCAAACACTCGAGGAGCGAGAGACTTCCACGCTGGAAAAGTTTCTGAGAAGACTGTCTGCTATCAAACCACCAGATCATTCGTGATTTGGCAACCTATTTCAAGTAGTTAAGTAGGTTCCTGTGCACAGGTAAGTTAACAAATGTTTTAAGTTCAAACGAAAACAAGCCCTTAAAAGGGTATCCTGTAAATTAGCGCTAAACGCGATCATCACATTAGAAAAAAACAATTAACTAGAACAAAGTTGAAGAGCCAAAAGCTAACCAATTTAAATGTTAAACCAAATGTTAAAACATAAAAAACCAGCAAATAAACGTAAATTCTACTGCTACTACTCACCCCTTGGAAAAATGCCGAGCTTATTGCCCTGAACGAGAAAGAGGTGCCTCGTCTAGAAATGTTCCATGCATTCGTCCCACTAAGTGCATTCTTCATCGATAAGAGGCTCAAGAGATTCAATGAGAGTCAAAACGATCGATTAAGCACGAATGGCTGGAAGATACTGAATCTGTCCGACGCAAACAAACATGCTGAGTGGACGTTTAATGTTGATGCAGATTAGCAAAAGACGCTGTCGGAACGTGACTTGGTACTGAACTTCCGATTTAGTGAAACGTAGCAAATGAAAATCAAAACTCGAGTATCAAACGATGGGTCTATCACTCGCCCCAAATGCAAAGATTAGCGATCTAAGAAACTAAATGAAACCCATTAAGTTCCTGTAAGTGAACCTCCACCATGCAAAAGGCGCTTCTGCCGTATTGAGTCGGAGGTTCAAAAAGGTGGAGCTGGGCATGACGCTTATTCATGAGCCATGGTCAGGCAGAGAAAAAATACAAGGAATAAACGCATGGAAGTTATACTAAAGGGTGATACGGTCAAAATTTGGTCAATATCAACTTGACGTATTTCTTTCAATTTCGCATTTAAAAAACCTGAACACCCCTCATTTTGAAGGTGTGTGTCATCTTCAGAATTTTGTTCTGAATCCTTTGAAGTGCTTTTTTCCTGGTAGTGCAACAACAAGACCATATTAGCACAGCGTAAAGCATGGCCGGTCTAAAAACATGTTTAAATATTAGAAGTTTATTCGTCAGGCAAATTTTGGATTTTCTGTTAATAAGAGGATACAAACATTTCATATATTTGTTACATTTGGCTTGAATGCCCTCAATGTGATTTTTAAAAGTTAATTTTTGGTCAAGAACTAATCCAACATATTTCACTTGGTTTGACCAGGAAATTGGAACTCCGTTCATAGTGACTATGTGACTACTACTAGGTTTCAAAAAGGAAGCTCTGGGCTTATGTGGAAATATTACAAGTTGAGTTTTGGAAGCGTTGGGAGAAATCTTCCATTTTTGTAAATAAGAAGAGAAAATATCTAAACTTTTCTGCAGTCTGCTGCAAATAACACGAAGACTTCTTCCTTTAGCCGAAATACCTGTGTCATCAGCGAACAAAGATTTTTGGCAACCCTGAGGCAAATCAGGGAGGTCCGAAGTGAAAATGTTATACAATATAGGCCCAAGAATGCTACCCTGAGGAACTTCTGCTCTAACAGGTAGTCGATTAGATTTGGAATTTTGATAATTTACCTGCAGAGTTCTGTCAGTTAAATAATTTTGAACTAATTTCATAATGTAAAGTGGAAAACTAAACTTTTTCAATTTAGCAATCAAACCTTCATGCCAAACACTGTCGAATGCTTTTTCTATGTCTAGAAGAGCAACCCCAGTTGAGTGGCCTTCCGATTTGTTTGAACGAATTAAATTGGTAACTCTTAAGAGTTGATGAGTAGTTGAATGCCCATGCCGAAATCCAAACTGCTCATCTGCAAAAAATGAGTTCGTATTGATGTGAAGCATCATTCTATTCAAAATTATCTTTTCAAAAAGTTTACTTATTGAAGAAAGCAAACTTATTGGGCGGTAGCTAGATGCTTCAGCTGGATTTTTATCCGGCTTCAAAATTGGAACAACTTTTGCATTTTTCCATTTATCCGGAAAGTATGCCAAATGGAAACATCTGTTAAATAATTTTACCAAGAAAGACAAGGTACTCTCTGGGAGTTTTTTGATGAGGATATAGAAAATTCCATCATCACCTGGAACTTTCATATTTTGAAACTTTTTAGTTATAGACCTTACTTCGTCCAAATCAGTCCCCCAGGAATCATCAAAAATATTTTCCCGAGAGAAAATATTCAGAAAATCCCGAGCAACCTGATTCTCAATAGGACTAGTAAGACCCAAACTGAACTCTCGAATTGCTTAGCAAGTTTCTGAGCTTTTTCCAAATTTGTGATCAAAATTTTACCATCTTCTTTAAGCGCTGGAATTGGCTTTTGAGGTTTTTTCAAATTTTTTGTGAGTTTTCAAAAGGGTTTGGAACTCGGGTCTAATTTAGAAACATTGTTTTCAAAAGTTTTGTTCCTCAGGGCAGAGAATCGTTTTTTAATTTGTTTTTGTAAATCCCGCCAGATAACTTTCATTGCAGGATCGCGTGTTCTTTGAAATTGTCTCCTACGGACATTTTTAAGACGGATCAAGAGCTGAAGATCATCGTCTATTATAATTGAATCGAATTTAACCTCGCATTTTGGTACTGAGCCAGCTCTTGCTTCAACTATAGAAGTAGTCAGAGATTTAAGAGCATAATTAATTTCATCTTTGGTTTGCAAAGGAATGTTTGGATCGAAGTTATATTCCATAAATGTTCGATATTGCTCCCAATCAGCCCTATGGTAATTGAAAGTAGAGCTGTTGGGATTAGAATTTGTAATACCCTAATTTTCCTCATAAATATGAACTAAACCATTGTTCTACATTGTTATCTACGTGAATACGGCTCCTATCGCGACATTGGGGTTATTTAGGTGTTCGAAATGTGTATACTCGGATTTTCCCCGTGAATATGACTTTAATTCTTTGCGTAAGGTTGGGCAAAAGTTCGACGCATTTTGATTCAAACTATTTCCATACACAGGATCCCTGATTCAAAGTTTACATCTTTCAGAACTTTGATTCACTCTGTTCGTAGCCAGAACGATTTTTTTTTCTGAAGGCTGTTCAAACCGAACTTTTGCATGTACTAGCGATGCATCGTTTCGACTTCCATAATGTAGCCCCAGATTAATTGCCAAAAAAAAACATACGGGAATAATCAGATCACTGCTGTTGATGATTCAACGTGCGCTCACAAATATGAATAAGTATCGCACAAAGAAAACTAATCTATCATGAACAAATCCTAGCTACAATGCACTCGACACATTCTTGCCAAGGCAAAACTGGATCTTTTATCAGCATCCTAGCGAAAATATTTCCCACCGGTGATAAATATTTATGAAACTCCGAAAACTGCCCTGAAACTTTCCAAGTCGCATTAATTCTTGAACTAGTTTCCCAATCCCAAAACGACACAAAACTTGCACTGAGCAAATCCCATATCCTGCTGGCTGCCAATGTTGCGCTCAAAGCTGCTTTCAAATGCTCGTTCAATTAAAATCTTTTCACTACTTTTACTGCAATGCCTAACCGAGTACCGACCTCGTCGTCCTTAACTACTGCAGTGGTAGGTATAGCCAAATAAGCCAAGTGCCCCTAAGAAGGAGCCACTTTTGTTTGTCACCGGAGATTAATATTTCATTTTTTGCCAACAGTCCCATACCTTCAGCAGGCCGGGCACAGTCAACAAGCACAAGCAATGCGCAACCCTTTTTCCTGAGCTCTCCCATTTCGTCGTCCGAGGGGGGGTTGCTCTTTGTCGGTTGACCAAAACACATTCTGTGGGAAAAGTTTTCTCGGTAGAAAAGGACGAAGTTGGGCAAAGTTTTCCGACTCTTTCACTGACATAAAGCTCGGTATCGAAGGAAACAATTATTTACCGGTCATTTCGTAGCTCCGAACAGGTTGATTTGTGCGATCGATTATTCATAGAAACGAATGAAACTCCGTTTTATTTTTTTAAATAAGTTGAGCCATCCTATGGAAGCAGAGCTACAGTTGTGGATTTGATAGTTTATCGGTAGATTCGATTATCCGTTGACATGTAGCAACTATGGGCCATTTGTTTCCTAGAGGGTAATTTGCTGCTGCCACCGGACATGTTGAAATTGGGCAAGCGATGAATCGATAAATTACCTTCGATGGCAATCTATTTACAGTAACATGTTGAGAGGAAGGGGAAGCGGGAGGCCGTTCCATAAGCACATGTCAAACTTGTCAACTGAAACAATTTTCGATAATAACTAATCCATGTAACAACTGAACAACGCAATCAATGTAGCGTTGCCAGGATGGCTGAGAGCAGGAAGGCAAGCAAGCAGAACAAAAATGAAAAATGGAAGCAATCTGACATTTGATCGGATGTCGAACAAGCGGAAGTGAGTGCATGTAGGCGTACATACTTCGACACAAACACACATTAACATACACAGCTAGCCTTTGTGTTGTTACTGATTTCCGGTGCTGGCTGCTGTGATGATGATGATGTATGTATTACGTAGACTGGAACCTTCAAGCATCCAATCGGGTTTGATGGGTTGTTCGTCAAGTGCCACCACGGCTAAATCAGCTGTCATGTCGATTGATGTTTGATGGTATCGTTTATTGATTATAATTTGTGGTTTACGCGTCACCGCACACATCACACAGCAGGTATGGTTTGGTGCGAGCCACATATGGGATGTTTAATCAATTTCAACTACAATAATGGCCCCATTTGGTACAGATTTTATTTACCGGGTAGATTTGAAACTGAAGCCTGTCAATGAAAAAAGTCGCCAAATAATTTAAAAAAAAATATTACTCAAATTAAATCAGTATCAGAGTATTTGAGTATTTGTTTCAGTACTAATTGTCGCAACAGATTTTTTATATGTTATATGATCAGTGTGTACTAATTTCAACCGACACTATTCTGTCACTGAGAGAACTAGATCTTAAGAACATTTCTTACATCCCTTCGGAAACAGATTTTGAATTTGAAACGGGAGTCAGAACGGTGGAGGCCTGTGTTCTCACCGTTCTCTGCATTGCGTTCAGTCCCGTAAAGACAACAAGTGGTGCACTGGATGGATTTGAGTTCTTGCACTATTGAAATTTTTTCACCTTGGTCTACTATTTGCATAGTTGGGGGTGCAAGTTTTTCATATGATATTTTCACCTTGGTACCTCCTTTGCATAATTGTAGGTGACAATTTTTCATACATACTTAGCAATTATTTCCGACTTCGGTAATTTTTACCGACCTGTGGGTGACCCCGGCGTAGTGGTAAGCATCCATACCTCTCACGCCTAAGTCACGAGTTCAAATCGTACCCCCGGACAAAACCCAAGAGCAGTAAAATGACTATAATTAAACAAAAAAAAACAGCTGAACTGATCGGTAAAACTTATGCATTTTAAATAATCAAAATAAGTTCAACTTCACCGGAATGAAAAGACTCGAATATTTAAACATGGCTGACGGTGTTTTAAAATTTGTATTATGTGAAACAGCTTTTGAAATGAGGGTCAAATTTTTACCGAACAGATAGCTGTTGAATCTTCGGTAAAAATAACCGAAGTCAAAAATAATTTCTAAGTGTGACCATTTTTCGACCTTTATTGACAAATTTTTTCTCAACCTTTTTCTATTTTTTTTTAATTCTTGACATTTTAGGATTAAATTTGGCATTTTTAGGTTATTTTTGGCGTTTTCAGGTAATTTTGGAATTTGTAACTAGTTAAGCACAGGAACTGCAATCCATTTTGACATTTTGGACAATTTTTGGCGTTTTTTGAGCCAGTTTTCTCGTTTTCCGGTGATTTTGTCTTTTTGCAACGTTATTTGCGTTTTTTGCGTCATTTTTGGGGGTTTTAGGTCTCTGGATATTGTATACCATTTTGACGCTATTGGATATTTTTAGCGTGGGTTTTTCGAATAATTTCGAAATTTTTAAGGCATTTTGACATTTTTGGTCGTTTTTTTTTTTTTTGACGTAGATCTACGTCTTTGTCGACTATACTGGGGTGCAAATCAAAAAATATGTGTGGTGAAATAGTTTTGGGTTTTGAACGCTAGTAACTTTGTCATTTATAAATGAAAATAAAAACCAAATACGCCAATCGATACGACATTACATTACGATGGGTCGATAGAAAGGGTCCTGGACATGAGTTGATGGGTCGATAGGTAGGGATAGGTGAGGGAGCTGCCTCCCTGGCGTCGGTAGAATTGGTGCTCAGCACGGAAAACAATCAAAGGAAAATAAAATGAACCATAACCGAAACATTGAAATACTTGAAAAATTTAAGATAAAGTAGGGTAAATTATGGCTTCGGCACCTATTGACTGTTTTCGGCAACCGAAATTGAAACGTTATTTTCACTCTATTTTCCCATCAAAACTCTTCGCTGAATGTATTAAGCCGATTCCTTACCTTTTCTGCTTCAATCTGATTACATTTTTACGACTGTGCAATCCTGTTATGCCATATTTTTCTTTAAATGAAATATACACACTACAAAATACGGCTGATTTCGAGTTGCCGATAATAGAACAGCTGGTTAACACGCAGTTCAAATGGAAAGGGTGCCGAAGAAAAAGAGACTGCCGACAATAGTCACACTCACCTGAGAAGTTTGGAGCGTTGTAAAAACATGTTCAACCCCTTTTTTGATCAATTCTGTCGATTGGAATTGGTAGAACAGCAAGCAGCAGATAAATGTCAACAAACAAACCTGTCATGTATGTGTGTGACGCTGAGAAATCGCTAATAGAAGTTCGGACGCTGCTTAGATTGACGAGAATACGTAAATTCCCCTATATTAGTCAAAAATTCATGACATACATCAATTTTGCGTGGTTATACGTCATACTGCGGTCGTGTACCCTTTTCTTTCTTTTTTTATTTAGGACCATTTTGGCGTTTAATGAGAGTTGTCGTACTCAAAATTATTAAAGGGTGTATTCGATAAAAATTAAATCAACTATCGGATTTTCTTAAAATTTTCCAGTAATGGAAAACTACTAATGAGATATGATTTACAAAATTTGTTTAGGTCAATTTCGTCTCCCATCCCGAATGCCTTTTCACTCAACGCATCAAATTTTTTACAACCGATTTTCCCAGTGTTTTTTGTTGTTTTAACCCAAATTTTCTTCAACTCCAGTTGATTAGTTTTGAGATGTTTTTTTATCTAGTTTGTTTATTTGTAAGGCTCAATCGCATTAGCTTTACGGAGCCGATAATTCATTGTTCTTTGTTTGTAACAAAAGTCACTTAATTCTATGTCTAGTAGGAGTTGGGCCGATTACTCGCGGCTTACTCGAGGTTAGAGGGGTATATTGTCGAAGGATAGGAAAAGGGGAGGAGCTTGGGTAGGGTTTCGTTGTCTCATCAGAGTGATGTCGCCAGTATGAACGGTAGTGTGGTTCTAGATTCGTCTGGAGTTCGACCGGCTATGGTGACCAGTGGGCGACGATGAGACTCATCGAGACGGGAGGTTTTGAGATATTTGTAAAGTTTCATCTTCATAATTGCCCAGAATTTTTCAATTGGCCGAAGTTCCGTTGAATTTGGTGGATTCATATCTTTTGGCACAAAATTGACTCCGTTGGCTCGGTACCACTTCACGATGCAACACGATTTGGTGAGCAACTTCGTGTAAAGTCTCCGGGCGCGGGTTTTCGTAGTGATGTTTTGCTTTGCGTTCCGGTTTGGGACTTTTTGTGCCTTGTTAACATGTAACCCAGCACAAAACCGATTGACGCCTTGGACTTTTTAGCGACATCTCTAATTCACATGTTTGGACGGTTCTCGAACTGTTGCACCACTTTTCTGGCCATTTTGCTATCCATTGGACCACTTTTACGACCACTCCTTTCCCTCCTTTGGGCACTTAGACGCGCCTTGAAGGTTTTTATCACTCAAGACACAGTTGTATTTGCAATTCCAAGCTTTTTAACGATCCATTAGTGGGACGCCTCTGGATCAGTCTTGTAAGCGGTCACGGTAGTCGACACATTTTCTGTGATAATCGACTGTCTTTGCCTCCGACACTTACAAAACAAGCTATCATAGTACAGTACCAAACTCAAATGTCATTTAACATGCTCTGTTATACGACACTGTCGCCGAATACCGTCACGAATGCATGTATTTTAGTTTTTCTCATAATAAGAGCTGCTGATGTTGTGCTTGTGTGAATTCTGAAAATAGCAAGCAATGATGTCCTAGGAATAACATTTCTGATCATAAATGGTTTAATTTACACCAAATTGAGGAATTAGAACCAAATCACTCATGTCATATGATAGTTATTTGATAATTTTCTTTTTGCTCGACTGTTATTCTACCGGCTGTGTTGTGTGAGAGAGACGACGGTAGAGCATGAGTGTACGATTACAAACAGACTGTCGCGCACGACAAAGAAGCGAGTGTCGTAAAAAACGTCAACTGTTTCAACCCCTGCTCTGGATTTTGATTGTAAGTGCACAACTTTTTTACACGGACAATTTCTTGTTTCGACAACATGACTGAAACTACAGTATGAATAACTGTGAAACTTGACAGATGTTAACAATGCACTATGAATAAGATTTACTCAAATATTCAGGATTTTTACTCATACGGTTCAAAAGTTACAGAAGATTTTCGGAGTGTCATTTTTAACGAATACACCCTTTAAAAGAGTTTTGTGGATAATTAAGCGACTTTAAAGCCATTTCAGTGTATTAAAGCCGGTAATAATACGCTGGGTACTCAATTATGAGGTGCTGTTTTGACGTTTTAAAGACTATTTCGGTGTTTTCAACAATCAGAGTTCGAGGGTTTCAAGCCATTTCAGCGAGTTTGAGGAAATTTTTGTTATTTTTAGCATTTTAATCATTTGGATTGGTATTTTTTTTTTTTTGCTCTTTCAATTTTGGCATTTTTAAGCCGTTGCAATGTGATTCTATTGTTGGGTCTGAATCAAATAGTTTGAAGACTTTTTGTGTTTTAAGCCATTTTTTGATATTGTAAGCAGGGTGCCTTCCATTCATTTTGGCTAAGAAAATGTTTTGTGAAATTATGGAATAATAAAATTATATGATAATATTTTGTTTGTGTAAGCAACAAGAAAATATTGTGAAATTTGTGTCTGACGCATAATACCTGCCAATTTTGCTACATTAGCGTCGCAATAAGCGATTTTGTCATTTATCTCACCCACTCTTCGCGGAGAGTGCGACCAGGAAATCGCTCATTGTGACTCTGTTAAAGCTAAATTTGCATGTTTTGTGTCTCAAACATAAACTTTACATTTTTTTCTTGTTACTAACACATACAAAATATTATCATAATATCTTATTATTCTATAATTTCATAAAACATGTGTTTAGCCAAAATGAATGGAAGGCCAATGCAATTATAATATGTGCATTCAATTTTGGTGGGTCGCAAGCTTATGAAATTCTTCTAAGTGGCATTGCGCCCCACCTCCAAAAGTTTGAGAACTGCTAGGCTATAGTGTTAATCCGGAATAGGGTTTTTGATCTAATTTCCGTGCTACTAAGCACAACCCACGCTTTACTTTGCTTTATTGAATGGGTTTTAACAATAAATGAAATATTTCAACCATGTATTCCCCTTTCCATAAGTACCGTTGAATTTGATAAAGACCCACACATTGTTGAGGTATTGTTGAAAAGCTAACAGTGCTTCTTGATTCCAAATTCGTCCTACGAGTTTCAATTCCGTCCAAACGCATTGAAAGACCAATAGATTTTCTTCGTCCTACGGATGAAGGTAGAAAAAGCGAGTTCGCTAGGAGCGCTTCTTTTGATATGAAATATTCACACAATACGCTCTAATAGGCTTTGTGTTGTAGCTTGTGAACTAACGCATCGGTACTAACGTATTACTGATTTGTGCACGGTCATCCCGCATAAATAATAACCATAAGAAGCGCGTAACCACCAATTCGGGATATCATTCCAACTTTATGTGGTATGATCGTACCATCTATGATAGCGTTAGTGTATGGTACCCGATTATTAGGGATTGATTATACGGATGTTGTCTGCTTGTTAGAACACAAAAGGAAGATTACGACGAAGTAGCGCTCTACCCTACATGCTTCAAAATTCCTCCACAAGAGCTTCTCTTACGTTTCATTGAATTTTTTATCCGATTTCCTTGAGAATCAAATTTTAAAATTCCCCCAGCCTTCCTATTTACCTAATAATATAAATGTTGTGTTCTTAGATGATAAGTTTTAATTTTCTCCTTCAATGACAACATTGATAAAAATGATCTTAACTATTTAATTAATACCGATAAAAACCGGATTGAATCCCATAAGCTTGAAAGCAGTCTGGTAACGCTGTGATTGCCCCTAAACTGAGCTGTTTAACGACTCGCACAAGAGTAACATGTTTTCGTACCGCGTAACAAGACACCCGATAGGCAAGTTCTTAAAATGTATTGCCGATTTCCGAATGTTGGATCATACTGCTCGATCAGCACACTTTTCCACATTATCAAGCACTTTTCCTCATAATCAGCACACTTTTGCTCATTAACACTGCGAAAGTAGCTCCAGCCCCTCAATAAGAAGCAAATGTAGTTCAATACGGCGGGGCGCTGGACTGAAGTTGCCTCCGTGACATTCTTAGAAACCACAGGAGAACAGGTTCCATCAAAAGCACTATTTTATACTCATGATTACACTTCTGTTGGAATTCGTCTTTAAATTCCTTATTTTCCATGAATCGTGTTGAAAAGAATGCTACAACATATTTTTAATAAATCATTCTATCATAAGCATCATTTGGCTTTATAACATTCTCTATCGGGGATTAGTATAACGCAATATTTTTTTTAGTTAATTAAAAAAAAATCAATCTGCTTAAGATTTGTTACTCGGGCCTATGAAGTTAACGTTTTTAAAATAAATTCATTCCTTTTACATTTTTCGATCCTAATGAACTGCCATTATTTGTGGTCGATCATTCGTTTATTTAGAAGAACTACTTATTCAGAACCGTTCGTAAACGGATTGCTCATCTCTCAGGGTTTCATTTTGGACAAGTACAGTCAGAAGCCCAATACCTCACACCACTTGTAACCTTCCAATCTGCCTACTTTATTGGCATTATTTTACATACATAATGCATTGCCGGCGTCAACACTAATTATTGCACTAAACATAAAAATTATACGCTCAAGATTTCAACAGTACTAATTAAAACTTTCCTAGACGATAGCAGACAACCTACCATCCCTGCAAGCGCTCATAATGTGCAAACATTATGCTTCTTGGCGAAAAATAACGTCCTCATTCTCACGTACACACATTCCCGAAAAATGCTATCCCTCCGTAAAAGTGCACACGTACCCGCACCAGTTCTAATTGATTTTTCATGTAAATTACAAAATCTACTTTAATAAAGCCAACATAAACGGACCGAGTTTCGCTCGGGGTGCCACCAATTTCTGTCAGTACCGGAATGAAAGTTTATCGTTCAATTTTCCTTTCTGCACGTATCGGCCCACCAGCACCACAGTTCGTAGCTAGCTGTTCGACGGATACCTAAATGGGAAAGAGAGAAAACTAGTGCTCTTACCCACTATTGTACCACTGCGGGCTGCAACCGATTCCAGATTCCAGGGGACATATAGTTACATCCTGACGACGACAACGTAGACGACGACGGCAGGAGAACAACGACTCTGCCGGAGTCGTTTGCGAAAAACGAAAAATATGAAAGTGGAAAACACTTTACCTTTTCTGGGAAAGTGAATAATTTTTCAGTATAATTTATTCCTCCCCCCGAAAAGTGAGTTCGCGCGTTCCCTAGGTGCTGTAAACTTGGAAAACTTTATTGCCTGCATCCGTTGTCGTCGTTGGCGTCCCACGAGTGCAATGGTTTCCTTTTCTTCTGGAGTAGTTTTGTTGAAAGAAGTGATTCGCAGTCGGTTTATTTCGGATGGTTTTTGTTGAATCCAGGAACGAGGCGATAATTAAAGTGAGTTGTTAATGGTTTCCTGTCAGTCCTGGGATAGAATGGAAGAGGCGCAAGGCAGCAAATTCATACAATGCTAATCCTGACATCACTGTGGCATCCCTCCGACTGGGATGTCATTTTCAATCTTCCTAGAAGAGGCGGAAAAATAACACCGGCACCACCATCAGCTAAGCAGCCAAAGTCAAACGCAACAACCAACTAACAACACGGCTGCAAGAAGGATGAGATTTGCTTCGATTTTGGTAAGTCAACAAGACGGTAGAAGACGTTGTTTGAGGCAAAAATCATGTAACGATGTCAACTTGAGGTGAAAGCTGTCGATCGGATTGTCAATTAGTTGGAGATTAGGAGTTGCTTGGCAGGCGCTGCTTCCGCGGGATGACATCAGCTTTCGGAAAGAGTGATGGTTAAATTTGAGGAAACTACGTGACAAATTTATGTTTTTGCTGCGATCAAAATATGTGCAGACTTGAATGTGGTTCTGAAAAAATGATATCATTGCAAATTATCGGCGATTTCACACAAACAGATCAGTGATTTCAATAGAAGTCAAACTCCTATTTTCTTTAAAATTTAAAATTATTCCAGAAATCATCACTTCTGAATCTCCAGAAAGGTTTACAGGAGAGGAAAGTTTGTAAGTAGGTTGGTTTCATTGGATCCCATAAACGTAATTAAAAAATGTTTCTCACTCATCTTCAAGGTGGATACTTTACTGCAATACGACTACTGACAAATTTCAAGGATTTCGTTGCTTTGATTGTTTTTTTTTTAACAACTTAGCTGCTCACAAGGGAAAACGGGTTAGGTTATACTGAGCACTGAGTTGCTAATACTCGATGAGCACTCTCAAACAACGTCAACAGAGCATTATTTTAGCCGGCGCTATACTTTCGTCAACAATTGGCTTTTCCAGGTAAAGGAAACGGTTACCAATCAAAACACCAAGGTGAAAGGTATAGTGAACTTAAAAGGTCGTGGCCTGGGTTCCCCTTTTTGGATACGGTATCATACAGATCGAGAACGGTGTATATAAATTACCTTTGGGAATGCTTGCTTGAAAGAAAGCCAAATACAACCTCATTACATGCCATTACTTCAGGCAAACTATTTGCGATATCATGGCTGAATTTGTTCCTCTTTCACGACCTGCGCCGAAGCCCGCATGGTCTAATAGTCACCTGCGTCGATTGAAACGGTACAGGCCCAAAGCGTTACGAAGATACTGCCGAAATCGTTCATACATCACGAAGCAAGAGTTCAACCGTAGCAGTAATAATTATAGGAAATACAACCGATACTTGTACCGCCGATATGTGCTCCGTACACAGGCATCCCTTCGCAGGAACCCAAAGCGTTTCTGGTCGTTTGTTAACTCAAAAAAGAACGAAGTCGGTTTGCCTTTATCAGTTCATCTCGGTGAACAATCCGCCAGCTCTGAAACAGAAAAGTGTCGTCTCTTCGCTCAACATTTCATGAGTTCTTTTAATGATATGTCGGCATCACCTAACCAAGTTGGAATAGCAACCCGCGATACTCCAAGAGATGCGTTTGATTTTCGTTCATTCCAAATCGATGAGCATACTGTTGAATTGGCTATTCAAAGGTTGAAACTCTCGTATGCTGTTGGTCCGGATGGGATTCCCTCGTCCGTCCTAAAGCTGTGCTCTGAATCGCTACTCACTCCCTTGGCAAAGTTGTTCAACTTGTCTTTGCAGGAGTGCAAATTTCCTGAGGCATGGAAATTTTCGTACATGTTCCCAGTGCACAAAAAAGGTGACAAAAGGAATGTCCAGAACTACAGAGGGATCACATCGTTATGCTGCTGTTCCAAAGTGTTCGAGATTATCATCAACGAGGCACTTTTCAGTTCCTGCAAAAACTACATTTCCACGGCTCAGCATGGATTCTATCCAAAGCGGTCAGTTACGACAAACTTGACTGAATTCGTGTCACTTTGCGTTCGGACCATGGATTCTGGTGGACAAGTCGACGCCGTTTACACTGATCTGAAGGCTGCATTTGATCGAGTTGACCACTGCATATTACTGGGCAAACTTGAAAAACTTGGCGTTTCTGACTCCATGATTTCATGGTTCACGTCTTATCTCACAGACCGCTCGCTCTGCGTTAAGATTGGCGCCTCGCAATCTGAAGTATTCACGAACATCTCCGGTGTTCCACAAGGAAGTAATCTGGGACCGCTTTTGTTTTCGTTGTTTATCAATGAGCTTTCTCGTCTACTGCCACCTGGATGCCGACTATTCTACGCCGACGACGTTAAAATGTACATGATCATCAATAACATCGCTGATTGTGAGGATTTGCAACAGATTGTGGATCATATGCAAAGCTGGTGCTCCCGTAACTACTTGACGCTTAGCATCAATAAGTGCAATGTGATATCCTTCTACCGTAAGAAGAAACCGATCAGATTTGATTATTCCATCTCCGGCCAGATTTTGGAGAGAGTTAGTCAAGTCAGAGACTTAGGAGTTACTCTTGACTGTGCATTGACGTTCAAGCCCCATTACAATGACGTCCTGAACAAAGCCAACAGACAGCTTGGTTTTATATTCAAAATCTCCGAAGACTTTCGTGACCCGCTGTGCCTGCGGGCATTGTATTGTTCATTGGTCCGCTCTATTTTGGAGTTCAGTGCTGTCGTTTGGTGCCCTTATCAGGCCTGCTGGATTGCAAGGTTTGAGAGTGTACAAAGGAAGTTTGTTCGTTACGCGCTACGTCATCTACCCTGGCGTGATGCATCTAACTTGCCTTCATACGGGGACCGCTGCCGCCTGCTTGGGATTGATACCCTGGAAACAAGACGACGTAATGCTCAAGCTGTCTTTGCCGCTAAGATTATTATCGGTGAAATTGACTCCCCACAACTACTTCGGCAGCTCTACTTCTACGCACCTGAGAGAGTAATGAGACAACGTAACTTCGTTCATCTTGCGACTCGTAACCGACAGTATGGGATGAATGAGCCTATCCGCGCCGTGGCTAATGCGTTTAATGATGCTTATGCTTGCTTCGATTTTAATGTACCGTTAACTGTTTTTATCAGAAGAATGTCCTGAATGTATAGATTGACTAAGCATCCTTTTAAACTTAGATTATTCATTAAGACAACCAAAAGTCAGATGAATTAAGATTATAATAAATAAATAAATAAATAAATAAATAAAATTGTTTTTATTAGCCCATACTGGGGCTTTTGTTTTAAAGAGAGAGATAGACATCTTTATGAGCGGTTTTTTCTGCAGTGATGTTGATGGTGAACGATGGTTTCGGTGGCTAGCATTGGTGGTGGTGGCGGCAGGTGTTAAATGAAACATCTTGGCGGCTTCTAACAGTGGGGGTTGATCAACGGACGATTCAGGCAGACGACCTGTATTGTTGGCAGCTGCGTGTTGCCTGGTCAGCTTCCAAGATGGCTCAGGGAAAATGGCCGCAATACGTTCTCCTTTAGCCCGATTTCACCGAACTTCCTTCCCAAAATGTCGACGGACTATCGGCGTCTTACAATGATACCGACGTGCTTCGTCTAGCACTCGGCCTACGCTATTGCTGTGGGATATATACCACCCTTCCGGATGACACCAGAACGAAATCGACCACGTAATCGAAACGCTGACACCAGATGCTGACGTCTTTGAGTACGGATAACAATAGCTAACTGTGTTTAGCAAAGCGTACAATTAGGCTATATCTTGTTGAAATACAACATTTGGCTTCGGACCGTACTGTTCTTTGATCCACGGAAGAACATACTTACTTAAAATCCCGATGTAGACCTCCGTGTTGATCTTGTCGCCTTCTGGAATGAACACCGGGTCCATTTTTTTGCCATCGGAAGCCACCAATCCAAACACCATAACGCTAGCAGGATGCTTGGTCAGATACACGTTCTTGTGCTCGTCGGCCACGTCTTTTACCGGCAAAGAACTAATATACCGGTCAGTTATGGAATTTGATAGGGATCGACGGTAAACATGCTCTCGTCGGTGAACAGGACTACCGGATTTTTTCGCTTAAGGAAGTTCAAGATTTTCTTCCATCGTTCGACTCGTAGCTCCCGGATGCGGTTGGTAATCATATGAGTTTTTTTTTTTTTGTGTTCTCGACTTCGCCATGCAATCTTCCTTTACAATCTTCCGTGCCGTAAAGTCACTGATCCCGTTTTCCGTTGCCATTTTTCTTATTGAACGCACTGGATTCATCCGAATCTTCCTTTTGATAGCAGCGATAACCCTCGGAACCCGATCTGACCTCGAACGACCTGTGGCCACCTTCGCGGATAGTTGTCCTTTCTTTTCTCGGTCTAAAACCGTTTTGACGGTCCACCGGGACACTCCCACGGTGATTGAAATGTATTTTTGCGACATTTGCGCGTGGGACAAATCACGAATACACTGCCACTTTGTCATGGTGCAACTGTCAAACTAAGTAAATCATTTTATTTTATACACAGCCTACTACGGTATGAGCTATAGCACGCTACAGGTTACGTGCATGCAAAGAAAATCAAGGCATTGTATGCACAGGTGAAACGGGAACCTTATTTGTATGATGGTGCAAACATTATCACGCATACGGTAAATCTAAGTCAAATGAGAAGGGTGGGACCGATTATTCGTGACATACTCGAACCTAAAGAGGCTACATTTTTCGTGGAGTATAGGATCAGGCGATGATGCATTGTGTCTAGGTTTCACGTTTGACATTCTATCGAAAGTCAATGGCGAATGAAAGTTACGTTTGAAGACGTTCGACAAGCTTTTTAAAAAAGATTCAACTTCTTCATACGGAGTCAACACTAGAACTGATTTTATTTGCACCGTTTAATTATATCGATCACACGATCGGACATACAAATATGTCTACCCTAGCTGAACCTTGTACCTAGCAGCTGCTATCCTATATGCAGACTCCAGCATGAAATGTGTCCACGGCTCGTTGCACTGGGTCGCGGCATTCTTCGACGCTGGTGTACCGTGCCCTGGACGTATCTGCTTCTCCCCTGGTGTTGAGCCTTCTGGTTGGGCGATCACGCCCTAAGCGAAGGCGGATGATAGAAATAAACTGGTGCTGGATCGATTGACTGATTTTCTACCGGTTTTGCTGGATTTGGTAAGGTCCAGGCCAGCACGAAAAACAAGATCGACGGAAATCAAAATCAAGGAAAAAAAATTAAATATCTTAATTGAGAATAATATTTAATAAAAAATTTCCTGCTCTAACTACTTTATATTTGATGTTCTCTTCTTTTATAAGTTAATTAATATTTTTGTCATGTTATTTAATCCGTCTTAGAGGTCGTCGTTAATGCAAATTTGCCGATTGTTGAAAATGGTCATTTTTTGAATTCCAGAGTCGATAAGTTTCAAGGCATCCACGTCTGGTGAACCTGACATCTACTTCCAGGCTCTCCCAAGTGCTTCCCACCGCTTCTGTCGTCTAGAAGTGGGCCGTATTTGATTCAGATTTGTCTCGAGTTCGTAGTCATCTCCGGGTCGTCATTGTCTCTGGTTAGTATTTTAGTGTTTACGTCATGTATGGCCAATCTTATTGTTGTTATTCTTATTTTGCTTGCTATTTTAGAAATAGCCTATTATGATCTTACTCTGACTGATATGAACAATCGCTTCATGTTCTTGATTTAAAATTTCTATTCGCAGACTTCCTAAGACCGCTGGGATTCTGGAACTAGGTTAATATTTCTGACATTTGATTTGTGAAATTTGCTATTTGCTTCGTTTCTAAATGTAACTTCATTCCATCATTCTATCGGGATCTCTCTGATGATGATTTCGTAGTCAACTGTCGATCAGCAACACATTAACAACTTATGCTTTTGATCGTATCGCCAGCTTGAGTCGAATCCTGACCTAATACCCTATCCAATTATCCAACTCCGTAGCACTTATAAGTGGGTCCCTTAGTTGGTGGCCTCTCGTTAAGCAAGTACTACATCAACATTCGTGATAAGAGAATATGTATGTTTCCGTTCATGAATTTTTTAGTAAGTTACTGCAACTTGCTGAAAATTTGTGTCAGATAATTGTATGCTGTAGAAAGAATGGGACCATAATTCTAGACGAACATTTCAAAAGGTTAATAGAATTAGAATTCTGTTGCACAGAATCTTACAGAAACGCAAGTACGGGAACAGCCCAATTAACAACTCAAGCTGAACAGTAAGAACAGAAGCTGATTATTGGTTGATTTAAGGTGTACAAAGCTGATTAACAACAGGCTGAATATATAAATGATTAGTAGTGCGTGTAGCTAATTGTATCCCCATAATTCAACCTCAATAAGTTAGCTGATCTAAAGATTGAACAAGCCTTATTTTAGTTTAACACTACTCCACAAATCAACAGGGGATGAGTTTCGAACCCCTTCGGATACGGTTTTGTCTAAAGTTAGCTCTCTTTTTTTATTATTATAGTCACTTTAACACTCTTGGATCATTCGTGACTTGTCCGGGGTGAGATTTGAACTCGTGACTTTGGCGTGAGAGGTATGGATGTTAACCACTACGCCGGGGTCGCCCCTAGTTTGCTCTCTGTTTTGTGCGTGCTTTCACTTTCATAGTTTTCGGCTGCATTTTCCGGATTAGCGCTGGCACTCTGCCTCCCGGACGGTTATACGTGTGTGGTGGATTGGAGGTTTTCTCGCTTTCCGAGAAGTTTTAGAATCGAGAAAGAAAACATGATTCATCATGTTTGCAAAATTGCAAGCATCAGAAGATTTGGCGCTATCTGCGTGGTTTGATTTTTTCTGCCGGACTAGAAATTTGTGGCATAGCGAGTGAAAATTTTAATTTCAGTTTATTTACGCGGTGATGAGAACGGCGCTGATCTATTGTTAGGGTTTTGCGTTGTACATAAAAGTGATATTTGGTTGTTGTGTGGTTGGAGTCACTGGAGAAGGAATTGTTAAAGGATGACAAGAGAAAAATATGCGTGGAAGCATCGGGAATGCGCTCCCGGGTGTAGTGATTTGATGAGTACGTTCCAGTTGAAGATTGTTGAAAAGTGTATTTGTGGTGATGCAAATTATGGTTTAGATGACGCATGGCTGCAAACATTTTGTGTATCCAAATAAAACATATTACAAACTAAATACACACAGGGCATCGCCTGCTGACCATTGCCGCGGGTATATCGTGCGAGTCCCAGGTACCCGGTTCAAGCTTTAGTTGGCGGCGGTGGCTCTTCTTGAAGTTCTACCCCCTGAGTAGTTAGTGTGAATAAAGGCGTCTATGTGATGTTTTGCTGTACCTGTTGTGGACATCTAGTGCATCATGTTCCCTTAACTTGTTGAGGACACCCTGTCTTGCCTCAAAAGTTACCCTTTTTGAAGTACTAGTCTTCACAACATAAAGGGCACCATTACGGAGCATGAGATTTGATCAAATTATTCGCAGTTCTACTTGTCCAACGCGCCCGGCTGGGTGAGGGATAGAGGATGACACACACACACACACACACACACACACACACACACACACACACACACACACACACACACACACACACACACACACACACACACACACACACACACACACACACACACACACACACACACACACACACACACACACACACACACACACACACACACACACACACACACACACACACACACACACACACACACACACACACACACACACACACACACACACACACACACAAGACTACTCCACAAATCAGTAATGTACTACAAATATTTTGATAGCCTGATTTGTTAAATGTAGTCAGTGTCACTCGTTGCATTTCCGGCATTTTAGTTCTTCTAAATTCACTACCTACCTTTCTAATCCCAAGCAGCGGCAGCAGTAGATACAAGGTAGAGGAGCTTTTTTAGGAATAGCTTCAGGTAGAAGTGGGCTGCGACGACGTTGGAGGCATTAACATTTGTATTTATGTGTTTTGACTGCTATATTGCACTGAATTTTTAAACAAAATTCCAAAAATATAACTCAATTATGGCACTAAAACAGCTTCCACATGACGATCGAAATAAATCGCGCACTTGTGTCCACATTGTGTTAACTACACTGGAAAATTAGATGAATGTTTTACTGTCACCAGTTGTTGTTTACAATTTTGCATTGCTGTATAATACTCCTCCGGTTGCTGTTATTCAACTTAAATTTGACGTGTTTCAATTTAATGATCATACCTTTTGCTACACATATGCTTAAGAGGTCCAGTAGGTATGATTGATGCCTGTGAATCAGCGACTGCCGGTTTGAATCCCAAAATGCAAAGGTAATTTGTAGACTTATAATAATAATATGAATATTTAAATCCAATTAGTTAGTCAGCACCTTGTTGCAGTCCCATACAAATATATAAGGTATGAAGCGGTCTTCAATTATTATTTTCTAAATAAAACTAGAAGGCTGAATGAAGGTTCGGAAAGATTGTTATTGAATACCTTAAAAAGCTTATAATTTATATAAATGCTAAGCTTTTGGCAGATTAAAATCACCAGATTTAGATGTTTAAAAGCTGAACAAAGGTTAACGTGGTCTATGTACAACAATTATTCAAAATAAGGCTGAATTAAAATCGATTGAACAACACTTGTTTAACATCAAATTGTTACCTGGGAGACCTTATATCTGAAGGACTTATTTTGAAGTTTTTATCTGCAAATAGTCTCTGATAATCCCGATATGATGAGAGTGCAATATCTTTCGGTCTGAAAGTCTTCAGAATGATTTCTGAGTATCTTAATTTGATGAGATAATATTTGATATTCTTAAGAGCTTTGGAATCGCTTTTGATGACCCTTACATAATGAAATAATCTAAAGTACTGATCCCAAGTAACAATGCAAGTATTATCGAAATTATAAAGCATGCTACAAGCAGGGATAGGAAAAAGTGCACAGACGAGTAAATACATAAATCTATGTGTCTGCACATCACAAATAAAGAGGCGTACGTAGCTTAAGAAAATTGTGTGCTCATGCAGAATGTGCTTATTTTCAGAAACATATCAATTTTAATAGTTAGAGTGATGTATAATATTGATCCATGCTACGGAGCTACCATCCAAAATGTTGCATATCAGGCATAACATTTGATAACGACACAAAAGCATTTGTAAACAAACTTTCTAAGGCCCTTTAGACGCGAACCAAAGCACGCCTACACAAACCAATACCACTTTCGGATAGGTGATAGTTGCCACTATCCGATGATGTTGTTGGTTTGCGTGGGCGTACTTTGTAAAGGGCCTTAGAAAGTTTGTTTACAAATGCTTTTGTGCCGTTATCAAATGTTATGCCTGATATGTTATCATTGATTTTGGAACTGTTTATAATGGAATGAGGTTATCTTGTGCTTATTTGAGCATTTTTTTTGTGCGATCCTACCCAAATTTTGCGAGCTCTCTCTGGTCTCTTCCTCCCAAAAAATGGAGTGCAGGTTACTCAAAGCACAACCTTTTTAAAGCTGCACGTGTGCTAACAGACTATCCTTGGCTAAAAGTCTGAATCATGAACTACAGAACCCTCATAGCACCAAAAACTTGGGAATGGTTACTATTTATTATTTATTCGTGCTGATCTATAATAGTGATAAAATATCTGATTGATTAAATGTGTGTGTGTGTGTGTCATCCTCTATCCCTCACCCAGCCGGGGGCGTTTGACAAGTAGAACTGCGAATAATTTGATCAAATCTCATGCTCCGTAATGGTGCCCTTTATGTTGTGAAGACTAGTACTTCAAAAAGGGTAACTTTTGAGGCAAGACAGGGTGTCCTCAACAAGTTAAGGGAACAGGATGCACTAAATGTCCACAACAGGTACAGCAATTGTGAGCTTCAAATCAGTTTTAGATCCTGATAATCTTGGAGCAATGATAGAATATTTGGGGCCTCTCTTAGCTTAGTAAGTAAGGGGGAAGATACAAAGCAAGACCATGCTGGAGTTAGCTGGGTACGATTCCTGGTCCGGTTTTGGAAAATTTCTCGACTTTCCTGCTGGGCATAGAATATGATTGCATTTGCCACACATTTTTCCTTAAATCGGTATCAGAGTTGATTATTTTGAAATAAGAGCCACTGATGTTTCTCACAATTTTTCTTCAACATTTTTTAAGTTTCAGGACTTAAGAATGCATCCGATCGAAAAATAACTTATAAGCTTTGATGATATGGTCCATTGCAAACAATTGACATTTTTCTTTTGGAAAAACTATTGTTCTGAGCAAGAATTCAGTTTCAATTTGAGATATTTTAATTTTATGTACCGTAAAATGGGTTTACATTGATAGTTTTCAAAGTATATTCTAAATACTTTTTACAACAATGAATGTTTTTCAAATTTTGTATTTGAAAAACAAGTACTGGTGATCAGGCATGGAAAATCATTTGCATTCATTTCGTGCATTCGTTTACATTCATTTGCCCTTAAATTTTTTATGAACAGAGTTCCGCAAATGATGTATGGAGCTTTTGTAGGTTTTATTATAAGCTACAATTTTTGTCAACAACTCAAATCCGTTTCTCTTATGCATGACGAACCAGAGTGAACAGAAACCACTACTGTTTTTCAATTAATTTATTTTACATTCACTGAAAAACAGTAACAAGTTCTGCTCACTCTAATTCGTGAAGCATACGAGATACAGATTTGGATTATGGGCAAAAGTTGTAACTAATAACAAAACCTACTAAAGCTCTATACATCATTTTGCGGATTGTTGTTGATGAAAAAAGTTAGAGGCAAATGAATGTAAATGAATTCATGAAATGAATGTAAATGATTTTCCATGCCTGCTGAGGATCCAAGAGTCAATTCTTTAGTAATACATTTAACGGAAATTAAAGCATTTACACTATTGTTTATTTGTTTTGTGACTGAACTTCAGTATTTTGATTTGGGGTTACTTTGATAATGCTCGATAAATGTAGAAAAAATGGGTAAAACTCAAACAATTCAGTTCAAGAAATGTGAAACATTGAATGAGTATATAATCAGAAAACCTCATAAGCAATAAGAATACAACATTGAATTTGTTATGGCTATATCAGAAATACATTTCATAAATAATGGTTTGAGTACTTTTTGAAACAGGCGAAAAACACGAAAATTGTTTTTTAATATGTTTGTAAAATATTTTACACATACTAGATATAAAACTTTATACGATATCAACGGAAATACCCTAAGCTACAATATGGAACCAATGTTCCTAATATGGAAAAAGCACAGCGAGTAAATTTAATCTTTATATTATACTACCAAAGTTACCCGCATTATCAAAGGTACCCCGTTTTACGGAAAACACTTTTTTGCCCATAGAACTAACTGAAGCTTAAAAAAAATTTGAATATACTTTGGAAAAATAGCATCGGCGTTTTTAATGGATAATATCATAACCGTAGTTACCATCAAGCCATGGTTTTCCAGAATTCAAAGCCAAAACAATGCATCATAATAAACTGCATCAGTCGTTCATATAGACTGGAGTTCAAATTAGGCCCCATTCGAATTCAAAGTGCTTCGTCCAGAGTCATGAAAAAAATAGATTAGCAAGAGTCATATCTCACCTGCCACTATCTTTCAGAAAGAAAATTCACATGTGAAAGACATTTGCCCACATCAGACCTCCTGCCGAGCTGACGCAAAGTAACTCCTTCGTTCCACTATGCAAATTCCATACCATCATCTCGGAATAGCTCATTATATCCAAGGTTCGGGTTCGTCCCTAATGATCCAAGCGAGCGAGAGCGAGCGTGAATATTGTCCCCTTAGCGACGGCCCCCAACCGAGTCAAAATACTTTCGTGACAACTGTTCCGTGCTCATTAGGGTGGTTCATTTTGAATTTAAAAAAAAAGTGAAAGATGTCTTATAGACTACCATTCAGCTTGATTCATAGCCACAAATTACGAGTTTTTGTAAGAAATTGTAAAGATTAATGAAAGTTTTAAGGTCACGCCAATGATTGGAAATGTGTATGGGAATGTCTACCGATGAATTCAAAATTTCACTGATATTTGTGATTCTAGTTATTTGGACAACTGAAAAACATATGTCGATACAATTAGTTTGGTAGCAATCCGAAAAAGATAGAGTAGTGAAAAAAGAAAAAAAAACAAAATTTATTGTTGCCATGGCAATCACTCATTAAATTTGTTTTCGCGTTTTGACTAATAGAACAAAAGTTAGAGCGATGTTAGTGAAATTCAATAATATGCCAAAATTTTGGTCAAACCATTTGCGCCATTCACAAAAACTCATATTTTGGGGATATGAATCGAACTGGAGGCTGGCCTATAAGAAATCTACCACTTTTCTTGCAAAATGACGCACCCTAGTGCTGGCAAAGACGACATCCTTTGTCGACCGACCGACCGAGAACTAGTAAAATATACGATTCCGTTGTTGCCACGCCACTCAAATCACATAATAAACCCCTACGACACGGTCCCACAGAACAAGCTTCATGTAGAGTTCCTTCGCAGTAAGTTTTCGGAAGTAGGTATCGAGTTAGAAGGCATCGTCGTCGTCGTCGTCGTCGTCGTCGTTGGAAGGCGAAAAAACTGCTACGCTTCCCAGCAGTTCTCGTAAATATCTTGAAAAAGAATGTTCACGAGCGTCAGCAAACTACCCAGCATAAATAAAAAGGAACACAACTTCTAGACTGTTATTCACTGCATCTCTCAGACACACCGAAAGCATCAACAACTTCACCAAGGCGGGTTGGTAGTGTACTTGTTCAAACATCTCTTCAATGCAAATTTTCCAACCCGCCACCAGCAGTTTTCTCGTCCGCAGCCAGAACTGGCGATGTATTGAATTCCTTGTTCACTTACTTTCCACCGCCCCGGCACACTTGAACAAGCTTCAGGGGAAAAATCCGACGTACTGAAACTTTGTTGATGTTATTGTTGCTGCCGGTAGGAGGAAGCATGCAAAAATTCCCTCCCTTCTAGTGAAAATCACGTTTTGTTGGGAAAAGGCACGATTTTTATTTTCATCCTCGATTTTGCATCATCCAGCGCATTCGAACAGAGTTCTGGTAGGTATTCAGCGGGATGATGAAAAAAAAATTGGAACGTGTGTATGTACTAAACTGTGTAGTCTTAAAAAAAAGTAAGGATATTCTGAGAAAGCTGATTGTTGTTTGGGAGAAATCGGGTAAAAATATGCGCTGTCTGATTTGAGATGCAAGCCGAAAATCAAATTCCTGCGAAACGGTTTCGTTGTCCGTTTCTGTGTTTGATGTATCACTATCAGCGATCAGCTTTACGCGAACGAATATGAGATTTGCATTTGTATATTGTTTGAGACAACGGTTCAGATAAAGAAAATATTTATTCTCATTTTGTTGAAACTCATGATCAATACAAACCCAAACATCACAACGAACAGTTCTGGAAACGATAATTCGATTATCGGTGATACATACCTTTATCATATGAAATAGCGATAATCCGCAATCATCATCATCAACGGTCGTCACTGAAAATTCCCCACATAAGACAAGAAAAATCAAATATCCTATAATATGGGTATTTTCGGAACGGAGATGACGTATAGAGATTGGAATCGATGGTGGTGACCATCGATTTCAGAAAAACTGTGAAATACCCTACAGTGAGGGTATTTTTGGAAAGTCACCCATAGATGTCCGCCACCATTTGGAAATCCAAGATGGCAGCCATCGATTTCAGAAAAATATCAAAAACCCTGCAAAATGGGCATTTTTGGAACAGGTACGACATGCAGATTTTAAAAATTGATGTCTGCCGCCATTTTGGAATCCAACATGGCAGCCATTGGTTTTAGAAAAAGAAGAACTGCACCCTATAATGTGGGTACTTTTGCAACGAAGATGATATGTAGAAGCTTAAAATCCTTGTCCACTCCCATTTTGAAATCCAAGACATGGCGGTCATTGATTTCATAAAAAAGCTGTCAAATATCCTTCAAAATGAATATTTTGGAACCGAAATGACGTGTAGATGTCGAAAATCTCAAGAACACTACGAATAAGTGAACAATACAGCCTCTTCAATGTTTTTTTTTCTTTATTTAACGTCGGTCTCTGTTCCGCAATCTAGTGCCAATCACCGACGAATATTTAATTTAATTTTTTTAATTTAATTTCCTGATGAATGTGGGCGTCTTAGTGGAATACCTGTATAATGAGAGAGAGAAGGATTAGTAATTTCCATTTAATTCCACTACCTTATTTGCTTATCTTTGACTGCCGAGTATTAGTACAAGATACTGAAGAAGTCTGCACATTGTAGACGAAATACGCGTATCTGTCAAGGATAAGCAAATAAGGTAGTGGAATTAAATGGAAATTACTAATCCTTCTCTCTCTCGCTCATTATAATTTAATTTGTTTTTCTTCATCTGACTTAACGTGTCTAAATGAAGCCTGATGGGGAAAAGCCTAGAAAAGGCGTAAAAACCCCATATAAATATTTTCGAAATACATGAATCACAATAATACAATACAATTATAACGAACATTAATCAAGTCTATAGCATAAAAAAAATTATCCTCCTATGGCAAAGAGTTGTCCGTGAATCAGGTAGAAGTCCTCGTCATGCAGTTGAACCGAAAACAAAAAATAAACAGGTAGCACAATCCTTCACGTGTAAAATAAATGGACAGCTACTCACCTTCTCAGGAGTCTGCGTTGAATACGGTGACGAAAGGTTTCCGCTGCACAGTTTAAGTCGAAAAACTCGTAAAACTCGTTGAAAGGCCCAGACATGAGCCGAATTGGGTCATGCAAGCTGTAGTTCGCAGCACGAGGTCCAAGATGCAGGAAACTCCTCGACCGAAGAACTCGTTCGGGTGCGTAGATTTCGAATTCAGCCAAGATTCCTGGAGAGTCGATATCACCAATAAGTACTTTCGCTGTGAACACGGCCTGACTACTCGTCCGCCTATGTTCAAGTGTTTCAAGACGTCATCTTCTAGAGACTTTTAAAACTCTTTAAGACGAATGTTTTATTGCTGAATTTGTTGCCTGTATCTCTTCTAATAAAAAAGATATACTCAAATATAGTAAAAAATATGAATTAATTCAAATTGATTTTATACGAGTTTAAAAAATAACATACCTCCAATTTTTTCATATTATTGAGAATAACATACGCTCTTTCAAATGCTGCAAATAAACTTTTTTTTTGTTTGCCCCAACCAGAGATATTAACATTTGAAAAGTGTATATTTTTAGTATAAAAACGTCAATAACTCTTGATCGACGAAAGATATTGACAAGCTTTGTGCAGCAAAAATTTGCGCCTTTTTAATATCTAAAAGTTATCGGAAGACACATTTGCTGAGAAATTCGAAATAAGAAAAATAGAGCAAAAAACTGTTTTTTTGAGAGCCACCCTAACTCAATTCAAGAAAATAGCTCTAAATTGGCCAATTTAAGAGATACAAAAAAGTTATTTTCACCACAGTTGCTTGAAATTAGCTCAGCTATAACTTTGCGGAAGAATGTATACCTTAATTTATTCAAACAAAAAAGTTAGATTTTTGATTTTAATGATAATAGGAACCACCCTAGAATTCAATGTCATAAAAATGAGGGCCTAACTATAAGGAACAACTTTGTAGAAGAGACTTTTAGTCTAAAGTTTCAATTTCAGGCTCAAAACATATCATTCCAGCTAAATCTGCATTCTGGACCACTGTGCACTGGACGACGTACATGGGTTAAGCATCAGGAAAGCCACTTTTGGAGAAACTGTACAGTGATGATGAATTTGTTTTTTTATGGCTCTTTTATGAGCTTCAGGCATATTTTGAGAACTCAAGTGAAAATCTTAGAATTACATTTTTTATTTCGTTTTAATTTCAAGTAAATTTTGGGGACTTAAAAAAGTTACAAAAAATGTCAGGTAATTTCAAAGAACTCAAGGGAAGCTAACAAAATGCAGTAAAACTGCGGGAATCTTATAGAACTCCATAGAACGTCGAAGAAGATCAGAAAACTTTAGAGAAATTCTGAGAACATCAGGAAAATGCAAAAATATTTTAATGGGAGCTCCATAACCTTCAAGACTGTCTTGCGAATTGAAAGAACATCACGGAAGATCATTGTCAACCTATAAATTTCAGAAAATTAGCGGGAAATTTTAAGAAGTTCCCAGATTTTCGAGAGAGTCCAGAAAAATACCCAGATGTTTAGAAAACATCAGAATTGTTTTGGGAACCTAATAAAAATTCATAGAACTCATAAGAACGAGAACTTTAAGAACACTAGAGAAGTTTCGGGAACTCCAGGGAAAATCAGAAAACTTTAGACAAATTTCAAAAGTTTCTAGAGCGTCATGGAAATTGTTGAGACTTAATTCATTGAATTCCAGAAAAACTTCGATAAATTCAAAGATGATACATGACTGTTAGGGAACTTTAGGGAAGTACCGTGAGCATCAGAGTTTCTTTCGAAAACTTTAAGGCTGTTTCAGCTAAGTTCGCTCGCCATAGTCTGTTTTTCGATAGTAACTCATTGTTAAGCACCGCATTGTTTGAATTGGAGTTGCGGGTGGAAATAGTACGATAAGATTCAGCTTCCCACATGGCTCGTGGAAACCAGCAATGGAAGAAATTGCGAATTTTGTGAAATTGCTGGACTCCGATCCCACATCGCTACATATCGCATAGTGGAGGAAAATCTATGTTCATCAAGTTCAAATCAGAGGATTCGATGCTGCATTGTTTGCTACACAACCGTGAACAATTAATTTTCCATTATGCCGATGGGAAGTCAGTCGAGGTACTCAAACGATGATGTGAAACATGTAGTTCGAGAGAAATTTCCTGCTGCCTTGGGCTTCGATATGCTTACAGGTATGCGAGGTCTATATATATATAGTACTGGACAAAATAAATCATACACCGATGTAATTTTTCTTTGGAGCTCGATATATCAGGTAGATTCAAACATACAATAATGATTTGCTCTGCAATACTTCTGTATGTTTTTCGCTAAAACTGTGCAGGTATAGAATATTCAATGTATTGTGTGACTATCTCAATCATCATTTATATGTCGTAAAAGGAGAATTTCGAGTTGGACAAAATAAATCATACGCCTGATTTCTTATTGAAAATTCTTGTTTAATTCAACTTTCAACTTACATTTTAACACTCTCAGTATTTGGTATGACCACCCTTTGCTTTCAACACTGCTTCCAACCGTCTTGGCATACTTTCGACGAGGTTTTGTAGATATCCTGAATCGATATTCTCCCACGCTGCTTCAAGTGCTTCAAAATAAACGTTGGAAACCGATGCTTTATCCACTTTGTTGTCCAAGTAAGACCACAAATTCTCAATTGGATTGAGATCGGGAGATTGGGGAGGCCATTCCAGCGTTTTGATCCGATTTGATTTGAAAAATTCCGTTGTTTTCTTCGCTGTGTGCTTTGGGTCATTATCTTGTTGGAAAATATAATTGGATTCCAGGCCAGTTTTCAGTAGCGAAACTTCCAGATTTTCACTTAACAAGTCAATGTACACATCTGCAGTCATTTATATGAGCCAAGCTTCCAACACCAGACCTCGCAAATGCTCCCCATACCATGATGTTTCCGCCTCCGTGTTTAACCGTCTTTTGAATGTATGGTTCCTTGATCACCTTTTCTGTCCAAATAACTCAAATTTGCTCTCATCTGTCCACAGAACTCGTTTCCAGAAGTCCACAGTCATTCCGGCGTACTTTTTATCAAATTTCGCTTGTTGCTAAAAGTACGCCTCGATGCCAAACAGCTTTTCAAACCACTATCATTAAGTCACCGGCGAACAGTACGTCGACTTACATTGAGATCCATCGATTCCACAATATGCCTCGATGAATTCTTCGTCAAATACTTAGCCATTCGAACGATTCTGATGTCATCACGATTACTTGTCGCACGATGACGTCCTTGTCCGGATAAATTCCTCACAATTCCTCGTGTTTCGTACTTTTTCCATAAAGGGTGTCCACGATGAAATTGCCACACTATGAAATTGCTCTAACTTTTTAACCGTTGGGTAGAATTTAATGAAAATTTGGGTGGATTTAGTTCATATTGCATTATTTACATCCTGCAAGTTTTAAAGTCCTGTGATCAAAACTCGCGGAAATGGAGTCGAAAGAACAGCTCGTGCGTGATAAAATCTTGCGCATTCATCACGAGAACAAGGATCTCTCGCATCGTTCCATCGCTAAAACGTTGGGGATCGCGAATTCCACGGTGTCGCGAGTGATTAAGCGGTTCGAGGAACGGTTGACCACCGATCGGAAGCCCAGAAGTGAAGGAAAAAGTATTCCGTACAACACCAAAAATCACAACCGCGTAGTTGGGGCCTTCAACCGAAATCCGAACGCCTCCGTTAGGGATGTGGCTAAGAAGCTGCACCTAAGCCGAAGTTTTGTCCAGAAGGCCAAAACTAAGGCTGGGCTTTGAACGTTCAAGGTACAAAAGGCCCCTAATCGCGACGAGAATCAGAACAAGTCCGCCAAAACCCGTGCCTGGAAGTTGTACCTCAACATGCTGACGAAAGTTGAATGCTGCATCATGGACGACGAAACATATGTGAAGGCCGACTTCAAACAGATCCCCGGCAACCTGTTTTTCACGGCCAAGGATAAGTTCAGCGTTCCGGAGCATGTCCGCACTCAGAAGATGTCCAAATTTGCGAAGAAATTCCTGGTTTGGCAAGCCATCTGCACGTGCGGGAAGCGGAGTGCACCTTTCGTGACCTAGGACACGATGAACGGACAGGTGTGCATAAAAGAGTGCCTCCAGAAGTGGCTGCTTCCTCTCCTGAAGGCCCACAACGTCCCAACAATCTTCTGGCCGGATTTGGCCTCATGCCACTACTCCAAGGACGTGCTGAAGTGGTATGCGGACAATAAGGTCAATTTCGTGACGAAAATGTTCAACCCTCCCAACACTCCGGAGCTCCGCCCCATCGAGAAGTACTGGGCGATTATGAAGCAGCATCTTCTTAAACGACCTAAGGTAGTGAAGACAGTCGAGGAACTGAAGAAAGTATGGGTTTACATGCAAAAAACGGTTGATTCACAGGTTGTGCAGAATCTTATGGCCGGGGTTAAGGCCAAGGTGCGGGCATTTGCGTATGGACTGTAAATAAAATACGAGTAAAATGGTAAAATGAAGTTTAATAGTTATTTCTCAATCCCTGAAAATTTGATGACAATCGGATGAAAACTCGAATTTTGCGAATCAATTTTGTGTGTGGCAATTTCATCGTGGACACCCTTTATGTGCTGAACAGCTCCAACTGAGATCGAGTACTTTTCGGCAATTTTCCGAAAATAGATTCCTTTTTCACGATCGCGAATCGCCAAATTTCTAACATCAAGCGAAATCTGCTTTCCCGACATTTTTCACTTTTCAAATGACGCAATCAAAACACAATGGTGCGATGCGTACGCTTCCCGGAACAAGAACTGTCAAATATTACGCCGTGATGCCAAATCTTCAGATTTTGTTTTATTCGATGGCTAGAAAATAAAATCTTAGGAGTGTATGATTTATTTTGTCCAAGCACAAAAGGGAGCATATATTTATTTAAATTTGTAACAAAAATAGCAATATATTATAACAATTTTCATTCAGCTAATTGAATGCACCATGAGAAATACTTGATTTTTTTTCTGAATATACTGCTGAAATTGCGTGCAAAATAGTAAATATATGATGTAATGTACTTTTTTGGGTTGAGCGTATGATTTATTTTGTCCAGTACTGTAGATTTAGAAAAGGAGATTCCCAACTCGCTGCATTTCCTCAATCTAAAGGGGAACCATTCGATCAAGGGAAGAAGAAAACCAACAACAGAATGAGAAAGAGACCAGGACGTATGCTGGTGTAGTGACGAATAAGCAGTTGAGGTCCTAGAAGAAGAGGTGGTGGTGATGGATGTTACTACAAATTCTGGATAGTGGACTATACCGAGAAGGATGAATAGGAGGCCATGTGGCGGGCACTACTGAAGAAAAAACAATTGGGAGAAGTAAAGAAGTTGAGGGCACGGATGAAAGCGGAAGCTACACTCAAATCGCCTTCAAGAAAGAGTAAGATTCATAAAATTATTTTATGGTTCTCGGCTCAATGGAGTCCTTTTGGACATTTCAGCCTAACAAATAAACCAATTGAATAAAGACTGTTCCATTAACTTAAGGAAAATTGTGTAGCTTTTCATATGTTTAAGGACTTCCAGTGAACTTCGAAGATGCCTAGGGAATCCTTAGAACTTCGAGGAAGTCACAAATGTTTTCAAATTTTTAGGGGAGTTACGTGAGCTTCAGTACAATTCCGAGGACTAATGTTTATGGTAAGCTGAATGCAGACAAGTTTAACTCATGACTCAGTGTCAGTTTGAGGGAACTAAATTGTATGTACACGTAGATATAAAAAATCCTATATTAGTATTAAAGAAGCTCTTGAATGGCGTAGCATGGTTTTGAAGTGGGCGAGGTGCATTCGTAATATTTTCAGAGAGAAGGTACTGAGAACCAACTATACAGAAAGTATTGTCGATGATTTATTTCTAAATGGACCACTCTTTAAGAGATTTCTTCAGAAGTTTTTACAAACTCTCTCGAAGTGAATAATGTTAAGGGGGTAGTACACTTTGAACGTCCAAAAAGTAAGGCATTTTCGTTAATTTTTTTAAGCAATAAAACACTCAGGGAGGGCAAATATGTTATAACCCATTTATTAGTCATCCTTCGAACTACAAGTTGTATTTTTTTGAACTCGATTGGCGTCTCCCCGTGGCCGGTGCACCATGTGCGCGGGCGTCCTCGCGGGGAAGTCGAAAAACGGCGTGGGAAAATACTCCTTTCCATGTGATCCTGGAACATAAATCGAACAAAAATCCTGATTAGTAATGAAATTTGGGCTAGAAATACGTATTCCGATTTTTTTTTTTTATTAATTTTTTCAAAAGTTGTGGCCTTAGGAAAAAAAAGTCCATTTTTTCACCCTAATACCCTGGACAGACTATGGCTTATATCATGTAATATAGGCTGTCTTGCAATGAGCACTCATACATCTAGTTTTCTCTGGAAATCCTATGTATGAGTGCTCATTTCAAGACAGCCTATATTACATGATATAATCCATAGTCTGTCCAGGGTATAAAAATGCTTACAAAATCGTTTATTAAAAATCCATTTTTGACAAAATCGAAAATGTGGATACGTATTTCTAAGCAGAATTTAATTTTGAACAAGAAAACCTAGGCGATATCCAAATTTGATGATAACTGGTTAGAGTTATTTCCCACGCCAGTTTGAAAAACCCCGTTTCGAGATAAACGCGTTTAAAGATAAAATCTCTCTCTCAGCGCGCCGGTACATGTTTTAGGAAATCGCTTCGTAAAGCGGTAAGGAATATTCTGGTGGACTTGGAGTTAAAGTATACATCCCAAGAAACATTTTAAGCCAAAAAAAATGCATTTTTTTTTTGAAAAATCAAAGTGTACTCCCCCCTTAAAAAGTTAATTTCTTTCATCTTCCTGGCTTTTAACGCTTCTGATGTCGGCCATTCCATAGCAAAACGATATAGTGGTTCTCAGAATTTCGTAAAAATTGGTAATTGGTTCCTTATCGCAAAATTTTAGACCCGTGTTTTTTGTCATTAGGGTGACCATTTCCATGTAAGAGTGCTTACAAACAAATCGTTTTTATTTTCAAAAATAACTTTTTTCAAAAAATCATAACATTTGAACCACTGAGGCGTTTTCTAGGATCAAAATATCAAATGAAAGGAAATTAAACATACATATATTAAAAGAATGGGATTTTATACTGAAGCATTGATTGAATTTCTTTTCATGTTTCTCGTGGAACATTTAGGCTTTTTTATACAACATATAAAAAAATCAGCGATGTGCCTTTCTTAAGTTATATACTTTTTAAGGTATCAAGTTTCAGGCTTTGACAAAAATCGATTGTTTTGATGAAAATAGTCACCCTAAATAAATAATTATGAGTCTGATCGCGCACGGTAGGACCCGATTTTCTACGTTGTGTGATTAATTGAAACAGACCGATTTATTGGCCGTCCTGCCATGGCGGAGGCATTTGAACTATATATTTATTGTTTGTTTTTACATACAAGTACAGCACATTACAGTAGATACATGATAAAAGTGACAATTATAGGTGGACAAGTGGTGACATCTATGGACAGGTTCAATAACTGTGTTATGCTTAGGGTAAAGGCGGTAATCGTTGCTTGCACGAACAGAGTCTTATATTATGCGATGAGGAACAAAACTACTGTACTTGTGTTGTTGAATATTTCACGAATATTAAGGGGGTATTCCCGATCTTTTTTTTCAAAAAATCAAATTTTTTTTTTCACGTTTTTTTGTACTTTAGACTATATACTTTCATCCCCCCAAGCCGTTTTCCGATCAGCGAATTCGGTGTCCAGGCATAGCTGACTAATGGTAAGAACCCCCAAATGGTTTTAACTAAAGTCAAAACTCTAAACGCGTTTTTCTCAAAACCACATTTTTTTTATCGGGCGAAGATTTTTCTCAGAAACTATAAGAGATATTGACTTGAATCTTTGCGCATTTTGTTCCTTATTAAATTCTTTGGAGCTTCTCGCACTTTCAGCCAAAAATATTAACATTTAACATTGTTTGAAGCACCTTAAAGCTGCAAAAAAGCGGGCTAAAAATCGCCTGTTTTTTCATATGGCTGCCATTTTGTTAATTTGCAAGATTTTTTGCTGCCAACGGGAGAAGCTCCAGAGAATCTTATGCAGATTATTAATTTCATCACGAAATCTGTTTCAGATGAAGCCGTTCCAGAGAAAAGTCTTCGCCCGTCCAGGCGTTTGCGGCGAACAGGGGTCTGTTTGCCGCCATTTTGTGACGTCAATAATGTCTTTTTTTATGTCGAAAAAAATTTATTTGTAAACTTTAATGTTCAATAAACAAGAATCCCAAAGAGTTAGGCGCATTACTATTCATTTTCCTTGAAAAAAATTAATTGAAAAACAGGCCGAAAAAAGGCAAAAGATTGGGAATACCCCCTTAATGGAGAGTTTAAAAAACCAAGCAATGCATGAAGTTGTATATTGTGAGGCAAAAGTAAAATGAAAGTCGAGAAAATTTACAACCCGAAACATTTCCTCGGCTGGACTGGGAATCGAACCCGCTACTTCCACCTTGGTACAACTGTACCTTAAATGACTACGCTATCTGAGGCCGTGGGATATCTATTTAAGGTAATAATAATTCTTGAAAATTAGGAAAAAGTACTCAATATTGGTTCAGGAGCATAACAAATTTATCCGTTTGTAAGGCCTGCTGATATTTGATTGAAACATGAAATTTAGATTAATTACATTAATAAATAAGCTCGTTTCCAATGTTTGCTTGGTTACAAATTGAAAAAAAAAAATTCATTCATTCAAACATCAATAATCACAAACTTCTCAGTTTCGCAAGCTCCTGCATAACCTACCTACTTAATGATCCGTACACCACAATTTCAATTAGTGCCCTTCATTAACGTTGCTTCTTTCATTCGAGAGCCGTACGTAGTCTTCTTTCTTGCAATTGCTTCCGCATCGACCATCCTGTTCCCGTTCCCCAGCAGCTCGCAGATGAAAAGAATTTAATTTCTTCCCCATTTTCAGCTGCTTTATTATGTAAACACTCCTGTGTCGAGTCCTAGCCGTCCATCTATCATCATCGCAGCGCAGCAGTAAGCTGTAAAGATCTCTGTGATGTGATGATAGGAGTTGAGAAGAAACACCCTCGCACTATTACCAGCCACCAAACGGGATAGTGCGAACACAAGATAGTCCTTTCATGTCTTCGAATCCGTCTCTTTGCCGGTGATGATCCCTGTGCTGCTCTTTCGGTTCGATTTCTTTATTTTTCTCCGACCAAGCTACTGAAAATGAACATCGAAAACACGACGTTGAACATGGACACCAACAACCGGACGACGACCGACCAGGAGGAGGACACTGTTGTAGTCAGTTGTTTGATTGAAGTGGATCGCCTGGCCGTCCGTCGTCTTTTTTGTGTGCTTGGAGGACTTCTGCTGGTCCCGGTGTGTATTTGGATAGTGCTAAATCTGTACAATTTCTTCGTTTACTCATCTTGAATTGGGTATAGGGAGAGATAGAGAGAGAAGGCAAGACGATGGCCACGTGGCGCTATTCTGTTTCGTGAACGGGGTGGACACCGGGCTTGCTGGAAGATGTATGTTCAAGTGATTATCGTATTCTGAATGGTACACACAGCAAATAATACCCGGGGAATGGAGTTTCAAGAGTTTTCCCCTCTCTTTGACCGGCATTTCGTTCGTTTCGGGGAAAATGAACGAAAGCTGCCAATCTTATTCTTGCTGCTGCTGCTCGTTTAACCAGAACGTGAAAGAAAGTCTTTTACGAACGGAATGCGCTTTTCAAGCTTCTTTGGAAACTCAAAGATGCAGCTAATAGCTTTCCGTTTGGTGTGCGGGTGTTGGGAGCTTTTTGCGTAAGAAATCCGCTTTGCATCATGAAAGAGATGGTTTCGGAATAACGTTGAATTTTTCTTTTGAACCATTGCGAAACGATTAGTTTTGAGATTAGTTAGGACATACCCGAGTCGAAATTTACAAGATTTTGACGTCTCATTTTTCTGTTTTATGATCACGCGTTCGCCACGTCCTTCTATTAAGTGTTGTAATTTACCTCGAGATAAGTTTATGGAAAATGTAGAAACTCTACACGCATTTGGGGAATCAAACTTTGTTCGAAAAATAAGCTAAAATAAAAATTACAAACTAATTTCAAAAGCTTTCCGGCGACCACATTACAGAATCTGTTCATGTCACGAAACATTGCAAATTCTGCATACATTTCACAGTGTCAAACACCTTGGGCCACTCTCATGCGAAATCGCAACCCACATCCATCGACCGGAGTTGATTGAATCCCGCTGCGAGCTGGCAACAAAGGATCAGTTCCAATAAACACTTCAAGTCGACTCCGGTTCATCGAACAAACACTTTTTCCCAACACGCTCCCATCAGTCTGAACTGCATTTTCCAAACCCGATGCATCCCGATAAAGCATCCGCAGCACCATCATCGTGTGAACCCATCAAACAAGCACGCCTTTTTCCGCAGTTTTGCAATCTTGACTTATGATCCTCCGTCGCATCGTCTCTTTGTCGGAGTCAAATTCACGAAAAAAAAACAAGGAAAAGAGACGCTGAAATTGCATTTCGTTGTTGCAAGGCACCAACCAGCCAGCGGGATCCGAGCGTGAGAAAAAGAGTGCTACTTATTTGGTGGTGTCGAGCGGCAGCAACTCCGGCATCGAGTCCAAATATTTGCCCATCTACTTTCTGCCGACACGAAAAATAGATTTGCGGCATCATGAGAAAATTTGCCAAATCGGTAGGGAAAAAAATTGAGGAGTGCAGCATTCCTCCATTGGGTGCCCTGCTGGAATGGGGTGAGTTAGAGTGGGGTGTTTTCTCTAGAATCTCGTTGATGCAATGCCGTGGTGTCTGGTAGCGAAGACGAGATGAGAACTATTTCTCGTCAAATGGGGATGGATTTTTTAAAGTCTACATATGAATCACTGACGACGTGACAACGGTGAATCATGTGGTGGTTTTTTGAAAATATTATATAAAGGCAAAGTGACAGTACCCTAGCTTCGTTTTTCAATCAAGACGATGGAATTAAAAAACTTTTGTTTAATCAGATGGAAGTGGCCCTTACTTGTGGGTGGCCCATAATACTTGGGTGACTGTAGTTGAATTTTTGTTTAAATTGTCGTACTTTTTATGGAGGGGTGGATTTCTCGAAGGCATATATGATAGAGATGTTTATATCACGAGATCCCAACCATATAGGATGTTGCTTCCTTCTGCAAATATATTCAAAAATTCAAGTAGACGACTTTGGAGAACTATGAATAGTGTATGATAGAATTTACTCACAAGATGATGCTAAAACGAAAATGATCAAGTTGTGCCACCTTGAATACACATTATATAACGCTATTTACACATCCTGCTTATTGTTCCTGCCTTGAACAAACTTGTTCAGGTGGACAGAACCTATCTTAAGGATCACAGTTTAATTCAGAATTCACTCACTAGGTGATGCTAATGTGACATTCATTTTGAATTATTGCCCTAATTAAACACATTGTCTAGATAGAAGGTTCCCATCTTGGGCAAAGTTGTTCAGATGAACAAGACCTATTGTATGGGAAAGAGTTCAGCTCATAATTCACTCACCCGGAAGTGCTAGTGTGACATTCATTTTGAATTGTTTGACGTCATATGGACTAGATGGAAGGTTTCTGGCGCTCGTGTAACATTGATTATTAATTGTTTGATCTAACTTAACATCTTGAATAGATTGATGGCTCCCGTCGTGGGCAAAGTTGTTCAGATAGACTAGGCCTATTCTATTGAAAACAGTTTAGCTCAGAATGTACTCATCAGATTGCACTGTTGCTTCACGTTGTTTCGAGTTTTTTTGTTTCACTTAATAGCTTGCCTAGCTGAAGAATGAAAGTATAGAGATGATAGTTCCGGCAGTGTGAAAATTGTATATAGAAAGAAGAAAGTGAGCAAAGGACAATTTTGAGGAAGGTACGAATTGGGTCGAGCATTCCTATACCAAACTCATCCGTTGATGTCCCCACGCCACCACTGGCAAAAGGGATGATCGCCGATTTGCTCATGTACCTCCGACGGGCAGAAACAGTTCTATCAATTGTTTCACACTCAAGTCGCCATCTGACGTAGGACATCTCTCATCATCCCTCATCAACGGATGAGTAAAGGGGATGCTCTGCCCGATTCGTACCTTCCTCAAAATTGTCCTTTGCTCGCTTTCTATTTTCTATATGTAATTATCACACTGCCGTACTATAAAGGAACTATCAGCTCTATATGCATCTCCTCATATATAGTATAAAATGTCCATTTTAAGTCTGATATTGTAAATGATTTTTTTAATAATAGCAAAAATTACAAAACCAAGATATCATTTACGAAGAGCTTTGTGTTGGTTTATTTCCTTTAAATTCCGTTATAATTGCTTATCTTTTGACAGATACGCGTATTTCGTCTACTACTTGCAGACTTCATCAGTGCCAAGTACTCATCACCACTGTGCTAGTGTGTTCGACAAAGAGGTTCGACAAATTTAAAAGATATATCATTTACGTTATATATAATTAATGTCTTAACTCGTCCATGTGAATTCAACTGTTGATCTTGGTTTCAGTTCATCTTCTCTTATGGCCACCACTTCGAGCCTTTCTACGGCAGGTGATCTTTCGCTGCCTGATAGTTCACCGTTCTCTCATTCGGATCCTGGACAAGTTACTATTGACACGGCTCGCACCGAAACCTCTAGCGGTTTACGAATCTATTATCAGAACACCAGGGGGCTCATGACTAAATTGGACGATGTTTATCTGGCTGCGTTTGACGGGGAATATGACGTTTATGTATTAACGGAGACTTGGCTCGATGGGATGATCAATTCAGTGCAACTGTTTTGTGACTCTTTTACTGTCTACAGATTAGACCATAATTCATCCAACAGCATTCGTACTCGCGGTGGTGGTGTCCTCATCGCTGTTTCCAACGCATTTGCCTCCTGCGTAATCGCCAACGAACTATTTACTACAATTGAAGCGGTTTGGGTTAAGGTCAACCTCACTTCGCGGAACATCCTCATTGGAGCCGTGTATATTCCCCCTGAACGTCGACATGACTGCAGCACAATGCAGCTTCATCTAGATGCTACAGAATTTGCATCGTCCATGGCTGATATAACGGATGTGCTTCTTCTGCTTGGTGATTTTAATCAGCCTGGGCTTAGTTGGTCACCCTCAGGCCAGGGTTATGCGTTTCCAGATCCGATTGCATCTTCAACTACTCCTGCCAGCCGCTTGCTTGTTGACGGCACGGCTTTTCATGGACTGAGCCAGATAAACCTTGATCCCAATTTCCAGTCTCGTTTTCTTGACTTGGTTTTTGTTAGCGAAAGTGCACTTCTGGACTGTGTCATCGCTGAAGCGCCTGACGTCATCGTTCCTCTTGACAATTCCCACCCTGCTTTGGATATATCTATCGCGAACGGATCTCAAATTCGTTTTGATGAAACCATGACTGCCACTCGGCTCAATTTCCGGAAGACCGATTTCCGTTTGCTGAGGCGTTCCTTGTCCCGGATCAACTGGAACGTGTTGAATGACCTTGATATCGATACAGCAGCCGCTCGCTATAATAGACTTTTGCGCGACTGTGTTTGTTGTGTTCAGTACCGAAGTGCCTACCTCCAAGAAAACCGCCTTGGTCTAACGCTACTCTCCGCAACCTGAAACGAGTGCAATCTAGAGCTCTCCGTGCTCTCACTCATCGACGATGTACCCTTACTAAGCGAAATTTTTCAATTGCCATCAATGATTATCGCCACTTGCCAAGCTTGTTTACAGGAGGTATGTAATTTGTACTCAACATAATCTGCAATGCCACCCCAAGGGATTCTGGTCGTTTGTGAATACGAAGAGGAAGGAAACTGGGCTGCCGTCAAAAATGTTTCTCGGCAATGACGTAGCATTGACATCTGAGGACAAATGCAGCCTATTTGCTAGGCACTTCTTAAGCGTCTGCTCGAATGACTCCCCATCACAAGCAGAAATTGAGCGAGCCGTCCGTGATGTGCCAACCGACGTCGTAAACATGGATGTTTTTGACGTAGATGTACAAATGGTTCTCTCTGTGATGAGTAAAACCAAATCATCATTTTCACCAGGTCCGAGTGTTATTCCATCTGCAGTCCTAAAAAAATGCACCGATATCTTAGCAGCTCCGTTGTCCTTGCTCTTCAACCTGTCACTTCGTCAACAGAAATTTCCCGCACTATGGAAACGCTCTACTATGTTCCCTGTTTTTAAGAAAGGAGACAAACGCAATGTGGAAAACTACCGTGGGATTACCTCGCTTGGGGTTGAATCTAAGTTGTTTGAGTCGCTGATAAATGAGAGATTGTTTGCTTCCTGCAAGCATTACATAAGTACATGTCAACATGGTTTCTTTCCTGGCCGCTCCGTGGAAACTGATTTCGTCAGCTTTACGTCGTTCTGTATGGAAAATGTATGCAAAAAACTTCAAGTGGATGCCATCTACACTGATCTTAAAGCTGCGTTTGATAGAGTTGTGCACGACGTTCGGCTATCAAAGCTTGAAAAAATTGGATGTTCTTTTTCTTTCTGCAGCTGGCTTTGATCGTACCTCGTGCAACGTGAAGTTACTGTATGCATTGGAAACTACTCATCGTACTGTTTCTCGAACAGATCAGGAGTTCCACAGGGTAGCACTTTGGGACCACTGCTCTTCTCTTTATTTGTGAACGATGTAACGTTTATTCTACTACGTGGAGGTAAATTGTTTTTTGCCGATGACTTGAAGATGTATCTAGTCGTTCGAGGCTATGCCGACTGTTTAGAACTACAAAACCTTCTTGAAATCTGTAATGATTGGTGTGAACGTAATTTTATGGTCCTGTGCGTTTCAAAGTGCTGCGTAATTAGTTTCCGTCGAACTAGGAATGCCGTTTTGTTTGATTATAACGTTGCTGGGACTGCAGTTCAACGTGTCGATCACGTTAAAGACCTCGGTGTCATGTTGGATTCAAAGCTCACATACACTCGCCACTTCTCAACCACAATCGACACAGCTAATCGTCAGCTTGGAAACATGTTCAAGGTATCTAAGGAATTTCGTGATCCTCTGTGTTTTAAAGCCCTTTATTATTCATTGGTACGCTCACTACTGGAATTCGCGTGTGTTGTCTGGAATCCCTACCAAGCAGTATGGAGTGGACGATTCGAAGCTGTTCAACGCAAATTCGTCAGATACGCACTGCGCTATCTTCCATGGAGTGACCCGCTGAATTTGCCACCGTATGCTGACCGCTGTCGTTTACTGGGTTTGGATACTCTTGCTAAGCGACGAAACATATCGCAGGTCGTCTTCGTTGCTAAAGTTTTGCTCGCAGAATATGATGTTCCTGAGTTACTGAGGAGGACTGAGAAAGAGAAGGAGGTTTGAAATTTGATTTCCGATACAAACATTTCACTATTCCAAAACCATGAATTTATTCCTAAAATTCACTGAGAATAAACTACTGTAAAATCGTATTTAAATGTTAAATTGTTTCTTCAAAAGACCTTCATTCGACATTTTTTTTTTATTTTCTTTTTTTTTCGAACTAAGCAGATTTTATGCCCTCAGTTCAAACCAGTCAAACCAGTGCAAAGTGTTCAATGGTTAAATGCTCAAAAGTATTTGTTTTCCTTATTATTTTTTCTCCATATTTTGTAGTGAAATACCACAAATTTATTTAACGCACCATTTTTAATCAAATTGTTGGTACAAACATTTTACCACCTGGAGCAGCTGCCTATCTGTTGGAACTGTTTCTCCTTGTAGAATTGGTGCAAATTCCTCTCGAAACAGCCCAAGCAACCAAAAGTTCCGCAATCCGCAGTGAGTTTTATCACTTCCAAGTTCCATAAAGTTCAAATAAAGTTCCGACAGAACCTTCACGTTCCATAAAGTTCGAATGAAGTTCTGACAGAACTTTCAAGTTCCATAAAGTTCAAATAAAGTTCCGACAGTACTTTCTTCCCAAGCAATCAAAAGTTCCACATTCAACGATAAAACCCACCTTCAACTTCCATAAAGTTCATATAAAGTTCCAACAGAGCTTTCTAGCTACTTTAGAAGCTAAAGAAAGCACATGAGGAAATTCGGGCTCCAAAAATTCCCGATGCATACTCCTAGAAATTTGAAGTTTAAAAAAAAGTTCCAAAAAGCATCCCTAGGCACTCCTTAGGAATTTCAGGCTAGACTAAAAACATGGCCACAACAAAATTCCGAAAAAAAAATCCAGTGGAACTTCTTATCAACTTTAAAATATCTTAGAAGTTCTCTGCGGAACTTCTTAGAAACTTGAAAGTATATAAAAAGGTCCGTCATAGCCCACATGAAGCAATCCGCACAAAGGAACAAAAATTAATGTATGTAAATATGAAATGATCAGTGGCTCAAATAAATCACAATTCTTATATTTATGCAGTGCATCAATATTCCATCAAAACATAAAAAAAAATCAAAGAGCTATTTCCTGGATTTGAACCCGTGTATTCAGCATGCGATCTACGAACGCTAACCACTGCGCCACAAGCGCCACCAATTTAAAATTTATCAAGGCGTTGTGTTTCGTAGTCAACTCAAGTAACGATTTTGGTATTATGAGGGTTCTGTAGACCATGATTTAGACTTGTAGCATGCTTTAAAACCTCGATAAAACTTGCAATGTTGCAATCGGCAGTCAGGCAGCTGGCACCGAAAACTCCAACAGTAGGCGGGACAACAGCTCACATCTCAGATGACGTAGCGGTTCGTGCTGGTGCTCTCACGTAGAAGGACTGGGATTATTTTTTTAAACAGCTTTAATACTACTACCAAGGTTGCAAATACTCATTTCAGGTAAAACAATGTTTTTTTTTTTAATTATGAAATAATTAGATGCCATGATCATATTTTGAATTGGTAGGATACAAGAAGAAGTTGCAAAGAATGTGTTTGACATATTAAACCTGTTTATTTCACTTCATGAGAGTCACAATCAGCTATTTTTCACACACTGACTCACTCAGCGATCAGAAAATCGCTGATTGTGACTCATAGAAAGTAAAATTTACAGGTTTTATGTTTCAAACGCATACTTTGTAACCTCTTCTTGTAAGTTACAAGTAAAACATGCCATCATACCATCTTTTGGTGCTATTATTCCGAAAAACATTATTTTAGCTGAAATGAGTATTTGCAACCTTGTACTACTAATGCTGATAAATCAACACACATTCATACCTACGTTTAGAACCTGACTTTAGAATACAATATTGGACAAAAACCTTTTTTATCTTATTTTATAAAAGTTCCTTTCAAGTTCCGCCAGAAGCTGTTTAGAATGCTCTTCAATTCTGGTACAGGAACTTTCAAGTTCTTATAACGTCTTAAAAATGGGATTGCTGAGAATTCTATAGACCACCTTCAACCAATCTGCTTAAGCCGCAAATAGCCTTTTATCAGAACTTTTGGTTACTTGGGAGTCCAGTAAAGACAAATTCGTTCGTATCTGGTAACCAGCTCATTTACGAATCATAAACGGAAACTTTAAATGCGTGCTGTCCAGGCCAATGGGGATGACTGGAGTCACGTTGCTGTAGCCTTGAACGGGTAGGCCACGTAGGTATGGAAACAGATTGGATAACTGACCAAATGATAAGATTTTACTAGGAAGGCTTAACTTTTCCACCGTGTGAGCCGTTTTCAACACATGTCGTCTGAGAGGCGCTTCTCGTCGTATTGAGGTAAATGCATATTCGTAATTTGCATTAAAAGTGGAACCTAAATCATCAATTTTGGAACACTGGAACTATTTTAAATAAGTACGATTACATTTGCAAGAATCACCATATTAGCACCCCTCAGTGTCACTTTATATGGGAGCGAGCTGTCAGTGTGGGTTCGAAAAAAATATCGCTAAACTCAGAAAACGAAACTCTTTCAAATGATGTATAAAAACCGATACATTTTTCAAAATTTAACAACCCAATTGTGAGTCGTTTTCAGATCGTTCGAAATCACTGGTCCACTGTAGACAAAGCGGTTGCCTGCTGTTATTCAATGCGACTAACAAACTGAATATCGGTTGTGTTAAAGTTGAGTAAACGCTCTCCCAAACTATTTTGCTAGCTTCTGCTTGTAGCTGTATCTGCAGCTTTATTTCGGCTACTTTACAGCACAACGCTAGAAAAGTTGACTTATAAGCTGAAAATATTAGTTGAGCTGTTACTCCTAACTCTCGGTCAATTCGAGCTTCAACAATGTCGTATATAAACCTTCGTTCAAGAAATCAAAGGTTTGGATGAACTTATTGTTGCCACATAGCGTCGCCGGTAAAATACGGAAGAGCGCAATAGCCTGACGACGATGGACGTTTGCAGTCGCCGTACCCTTTGATTGGTTAACCGTCATTGTTGATTGAGCTTTTCCCGGACGAAGCAGCCTGTGGTGACGTCCTTCACAGCCATCCGCTTCGCAGGACGATGATTTACAAGGAAACTTTCCATGCGCTGCCAAACACCGTATGCAAAGATAATGTTCTTGCATGCGCTTCTATCGATCTTCCATACTGAAACTCTTGCAGTCGTAGCACTCTCGAACTTTATGGCCTAGCTTTTGACAGCTTGGGTAGGGTTTCGATAGGTACTGCTTACCTCCTGAACTACTGAGGTCTTACTGTTTATCACCGGTATCCAATTGGCTGCTAGACGAGTGGGTGTTAACGTAGAGCTTCTCTTTTCCCTTTCGTTTGCCTGATTTGGTGGAATGGAAATCAACAGATGGTTGAAAAGGGGTAACGTCACTTGCAGCTACCACTAATTGGGCCATGTACTGAGGTCGACAGCAAAGCATTTCTGCTTGAAAAGAATTCCAATCCAATTTGATGTTTGCTGGTAATTTATTAACCAATTCATGCATTAAATCTAGATTGGAGAAATGAGCTTGCTGTCCAGCTGCTCGCAGATGCCCGCAAAGATGTTGACAAGCTAGACCGAAGCTAACAAGCGATTCCAATTTTTCAGGTTTGAGAGCCGCTCGCACCTTCTGCAGGAGAGAACTGATGATTAAATCGGGTCGTCTGTAGAGAGTTCATGGTGTTGGAATAATAATGCACTCAAAAAATTCCGCACGTTTGATCGAAGTGTTTAAACACTTGATTTTTTAAATGCACAGTCTCATTTACTTTAAATGTATTTCACCTTGATTCAATGTGTTGTACACGTTAATTTCTAGTGTTTAAAACTTGGAAATGTTGAAAAAATTTCACTATCTATTCAAGTGTATTGCACATTGAATCACACTACTGCTCAAAACAGATGGATTTAAAGTGTTTTGCATTTCAATGCGATGTGAATTGCTTGCTCAGAAAGGTAAACCCAGAGAATAAGAGTTGTGACTTTATCCTATCAACCCGCCTCATATTTGAGAACAACCGTGCCACAGTGAGATCGAACGAAGACTCTGGCAGCAGCGCACCCCAAAGGTCCATGATCGAATCCCAAATCAGACCCATTAAAAAGATATGTGAAAGCTCTGGCCTCTGGCAGTTTTGTTTATATATTTGTCGATTCATTTTTAGAGTCGGTAAATTAGAAGTCGATAAAGTAGAATATTGTAGAATATTGAACTATGATGTGCAAAGCTATTGATATCACCATATGAAGCACATAAAATCCAAGTGTGTCACAATTCAAATTTATAGTGTTCAGGCATTCTTAGCATAAAATTTACACATGAAATGGATGTGTTTCACAATAAGCGCAAAATTAAGTGTGAGACACATGATGATGACGTGTGGATTTTTTTGAGTGTGGGAACCGATGAAGGGTGCCTGAGAAAACTCCTCACTGCTTCGAGAGCATTCCCCTTGAGGTTCCGCTGCAACCACATCAAATTTTCTCCATCCCGATGCCGAAGTTTGTAGTCATAACTGGTTCCTCCTGCAGCCATTGTTGTACCTTCTTGATACTCTCCTCCTCGTCGTCCAACTGTCTTCGGCATTTAGCGGAATGCTAAATAAAACAGCAAAAAGGTTATCTTCCATTTAATTCCACTTAATTAATTTTGGTATCCATGACAGATACGTATTTCGACTACAATGTGCAGTCTTCATCAGTGTCATTCCCACTAAAGAACTTATCAAAATCTAACTCCCTTAAGTACTCATCCCCTAGGTAAAAAAAGTCAAGATCATAGGTATAAAAATGAAACTACAATGTGTTGAATCGGAACCTACCTTACTAATAAAAACCAAAGATTTAAGTAAGCTAAAGGAGAAAAATCTATAAAACTCTCTAAAAAGCTTACTTAAATCTTTGGTTTTTATTAGTAAGGTAGGTTCCGATTCAACACATTGTAGTTTCATTTTTATACCTATGATCTTGACTTTTTTTTACCTAGGGGATGAGTACTTAAGGGGGTTAGATTTTGATAAGTTCTTTAGTGGGAATGACACTGATGAAGACTGCACATTGTAGTCGAAATACGTATCTGTCATGGATACCAAAATTAATTAAGTGGAATTAAATGGAAGATAACCTTTTTGCTGTTTTATTTATAAAAGATTTTGTTGCGGCAGATGATGAGCTTCCGGGCCATCCATTTAGCGAAACTCGGTTTTTGCGTGGAGTTTGCTTTTAGCTGCAATTCAATGTTTAATTCAGTTAGTGTTAAGTTCACAATAACTAGGTAACCCGTAGGCAAAGTAATTAATTAGTTTTAGATTAGTGTTAGCTAGTAACGTTGGGTTGAGAACAATAAGCTTGAACATAGTAGTCCTTTTTGTGTTCTTGGCCTGTGTAAGAATTATTTAATTAACTTGAGGTGGAGGTGGAGTGTGTCTCGCGAGCGATTTGGATGTACTGAGTTGTCTACGGACTTGTGGATGATCGTCTGCTGATCGTGAGTCGATTTTTTTGACACTCCTCAGTTGGTAATATCTGGCCGGATGAGCAGCGTCTTGAACAGTGCCACTATTTTTGCTGTTTTGAGCTCGAAATGCTATAAATGGTATAGGTAATTAACAACTGTGAAAGTGCTCAAAGAACACTAAGTTAAGGGCCGGCGTAAAGTCCCAGCAGGGAAGAAATAATTATGACTATTTTATGGAATTCCTCAAAGTAGGTGGCAATCAACGAAAGTTTGAGAAGTTTGAAAAGTGCTTTGAATATAACTTTGCTACGGTCCTGATAACTACACTGAAAATGTATTTTCGTTATTTCTCTGAAAACCGTTTCGTAAAAATGAATATCGTACATACAACACATCTTTCATAAAGGGTACGAAACATTCGTTTTTCCTGTCATCTGGCGCAATATCAATATTACGCCTTATTCGTATAATATACAAATACATCTTCGTACAATCAAACCAACAACTGCTCTTATTGTCTCCTAAAGTGCTGATTGTGTGTTGGAGATGGGATATTTTTTTTTAGAAATATTGTCGGTTTGACCAATACATGCAAGCTACCCGAGTCGGTTAACAAAATGAAAGCAAATCGATATTAAAGTGTGCAGTTCCTATCATAATGAAAACTCATTTTGATTTCAAATGTTGCGACATAAGTCTGATATCATATTGTGCTTTCATTATGCAGTCAAGATGTTTTAAATGAAAGCAACTTAACTTGAAGTTCTGCTGTTTACGTCTTGTTTAAAATTTAATTGAAATTCATCTGTCGTTGAACTAATGATTATCGTTTATTTGATTTGTTTAACACATTTTAGGTCATTCGTGACTTGCCCGCGGTGAGATTGGAGCCTAAGTCTTTCAGCTTGAGAAACATGAATGGTAACCATTTACTCTAGGCCCGTATTCAGTTAAACATTATGAATGCAAAATCAGTAATGAAATTGATTTCATTGAAAGCAGGATTAGTTTTCCGTTTGCTTCAACAGTGTAAAATTTTGCTCTCATTTTTGCTGTGTTAACCGTTAAGTCAACCAAAATGAGATCAACTGGAGTATTCAAAATAAGTTACATCATAACAGCAAATTTTGATTTCAATTTGATCTTCAGCTTTGCTCGGGTACCACAATAAATCAAATTACTCGTCGCGGTGGTTCTATGTTAGAAAAAAAAAATACATGCAAGCAGCAGAAAATGCAAGCGAAATCGAAGTACCGCTCCATGAGTGCTTCTTATTTTCCTTTAGCTTTACCATTTCTCATAGCACAGATAGAGCGATGAATAAAGCACAGATCCAACGATCGCAAGGTTCATGAGCCGAGTCCGGCCTGAAGCCTATTTTTATTTTTTTGTCATATTTATTCCTTCCAATGAAGAAGTTATTTTTACCCATCCTCACTACCACACTCCACATTTTTCGGTTTCCACAACCAACACTTGTGGACCGCTGGTTGGGTGTAGCGATACCGAGTGTGACAGTTCTAACGAAACTAGCTACATACAATGTACAAATCCATTTCGTTGCAGAAAACAACGAATAAATTTGTACAACAAACGAGCGATTTCGTTGTATAAACGAAATTTTATTTTCAGTGTAGAAGACGAATAACAATGAAAATAAACAATCGTGAATTGCAACATATTAAGTCAAAATCGTCTACAGTAGTGACCCGATTTTGTCAGCCCCCTTTTGGAAAATATTTTCTAATGTTTGTAACCTCTACCGAGATTCCAACCTGAAATTCAATGTTTTAGTGGTTGTTTTGCAAATATCACATTACAAAATTGTGCGTTAATATAAATCACATGAAAGTTATGTGTTGGTTTATATAATTTAAAAAAAAAATAAACGATTCAAGTAATTACTAAGTTTTTCATGGGATTTTCATATAATTTTAGTTTAGTAAAGTAGCGCACCGTGACCACGCCGTGCTGGAAATAAAATTTCCAAAAACACGAGCATGATGACAAAAATAAGGAATGTGCCGTCAAAATGGCCCTATGCGCTACTCTACAGAGACTGGTAGGAGATACCCGAGCAAAGTCGGTTAACAAAATGAAAGCAAAACGATATTAAAGTGTGCAGTTCCTATCATAATGAAAATTCATTTTGATTTCAAATGTTGCGACATAAGTCTGATATCATATTGTGCTTTCATTATGCAGTCAAGACTTTTTAAATGAAAGCAACTTAACTTGAAGCTCTGCTGTTTACGTCTTGTTTAAAATTTAATTGAAATTCATGTGTCGTTGAACTAATGATTATTGTTTATTTGATTTGTTTGACACATTTTAGGTCATTCGTGACTTGCCCGGGGTGAGATCGGAGACCAATTCTTTCAGCTTGAGAAACATGAATGGTAACCATTTACTCTAGGCCCGTATTCAGTTAAACATTATGAATGCAAAATCAGTAATCAAATTGATTTCATTGAAAGCAGGATTAGTTTTCCGTTTGCTTCAACAGTGTAAAATTTTGCTCTCATTTTTGCTGTGTTAACCCTTAAGTCAACGAAAATGAGATCAACTGGAGTATTCAAAGTAAGTTACATCATAACAGCAAATTTTGATTTCAATTTGAGCTTCAACTTTGCTCGGGTAGACAGGGTATTTTCGAAAATAGGTAGTCTAGGAACTTTTCTGCTCGAATGGTCATTAGAGTGATGCAAAATTTGAAATTTTCGCTCCACAATACTTAAACGATTCCAAATCGGATCCTGATTCACCTCTCAAAATTTGAACCCATTTGGTGAGAAACTGAGATGGCACAAACCATTTAAAGTTTGTATGGGAATTACTATGGTAAAACCAAGATTTTTGTTCATGTCTATCTAATAATTCACCATATCGGTCTGCTTCAAAAGCTTTCATATGTACTTGTAGGAAATTTTCCCAGCTACAACTTAGCTCAAGACCACTTTTTGATTAAATGCAAGTTAAAAGTTATCAATGGTTCAATGCGCTGATGTCTTATGACCATGCTCAATCAACTGCTCAGCAGGCAACATTGGTGTTTCTGTGGCGTTGAATAGGACACAAAAATCATGGCTACTATGTCACACTTCAAAATACATTGTTGCCTACAGAGCAGCTGCTTGATCATGTCATAAGTTTACCAATCTTATAAATAATTAATAACTTTTTCCTGTCTCGTTTTACATAGAAACGATTTATAGAAAATTTTCTATAAGAATGACTATCAAACTGTTTCGCAGCTTAATAAAGAAAAATACTGGAAGGCAATGAACAAAAAGTTGAGATTTCCCATAGTAATTTACATGTAAACTTCAAATGGCTTGTGCGAAGTCTGTTTCTAACCAAATGAGTTGTAACTTTGGGAGGCTAATCAGGACCCGATTCTTAACCATTTAAGCACTGTGGAGCGAAAAAGTTAAATTTTGCATCAGTCTAATGGTCATCGATAGCTATAGCTCAGCCCGGCTCTCCCACGGCCCGAATAACGAAGAGCCCGCAATACCCAAGAGCGCGATTCGTGCATCACGTGATCGTTGTTACGATACATGGATGGGGTGATCATCATCCAATTTTGAATCTGCCCCCACTGAGCTATATAAGCCCAGCTTCTCCAATGATCGGCCTTTTTTTCCTGGGAAAGCAACAAGCAAAGTTCGGTGATTTTTATCTAAAAGTTTTTCTTAAAAGTATTGCTAAACGTTAAGGAGATAGTCTCGCAGTATTATAGTGCTAATCGTATAAGAGTTTCGACTCGCACGTTACTAGGACAGTTAGAGCTAGTGGCTAACTGCAAAGGAGCTTTGTGCTCGCTAGGCCTAAGTGTTCAGTGTCCCGAAACCACGAAGAACGATCACCGTTGAAGAAAATCCATGGTTCAGTGATAAGTGCTTCCCAGAGATCCGAACAGGACCGTCCGTTACCATACGGACCTATCCTACGCTTAATCAATTAAGGCTTATAATCAGACATACGGAGTCTCTGGTTCCTTCCACGGGATCTGTCCAACATCTCCATCACTTCTGGCAAGCAGTGCTGGAACACCCGTTTCGGCAAAAGGTGCTGAAATACCCGTCCGGCATTGGAGCTGGAATCCGCAGCAGCAATGGTCAAAGGATTTGGCCACGGTTCATCGAGAGCAGCAGCGACGGCAGAAGAGTGAGTCAAAGTTTATCTTCTTTTCGTAAACCCTTCTGGTTATAATAAAACCCATTTGAAGTCAACCTAGAAATTTTGAGTCGCGTTCATTACTTGCATGCACTGAACTTGAGTACAGGTTGAGAACACCCAAAAAAGGCGAGTTTTTCCTAGCTACGGTGTGCCGACCCTGAGAGGCGTCAAAAAGAGGTGTGCTAGCTAGCCGTTAGTTACAATTGGCGATCCTCGTAAAACAAATTTGTTATCAAATTGTGTGGCTTCCCCACACAATTTTAAAGTGCTAGGGGAGACTCACGAGCCCTCCTTCAAAGTTCTACGTGATATGATTGAAAAGTAATTTCATTTTTGCTAATGTGCTGGGTGGTGGTAAAGTCTGTTTGAGCAGTTGAAAAAAGCGGCAAAAAAAGAGCTACCTAAAGGCAAGCAAAAAAAAACATCTATTGTTATCGGGTAAAGTGATACTCAAAACAACTCTAATCACGTGGTTCGATACGATTGCTCATCTTCTTATTTCATTGCATTGTAAAGTTCTCTATTCAAATCCGTCTACTGTTGCAAGCGATATAGTTTGACCTCACTTTGGATTGGTTCTAGAATTTTCTGATCAATTAGAATTTTTTATTTCCTTTGCGCATTGATATCCGTAAGATGGAGAGTTGCAATACGATTACCAGCCTTGAGGATTTACAAGCACACTTTTGCGACCTTCGAGTCGATTTTCTCAATGAAGATGAACTGGATTACGAGTTACAGATCAGAGAAATAACCTGGGAAGAAGGCGCGCAAATGACCAGGAAACGTGGTAATCTCAGAGAAGCTCTGAATCATGAGAGACAGTCAAATACGGCAATGCAGGTTAGGTACAAGTTTGATCCAGAAGTCGATTACTCGAATTGCATAGATAAATTTAATCTAATGGTAAGCAGTTTGGCTGGCGTGCAAAGAGCACCACCACGTTGTCAGTCATTGTTGCTGCATTTAGGAGTCCGAATAGGAAGATTATTACCACTCGTGGATGAAACCAGCCAAAATAGCCTGAAAGAGGTGCTCGAAAAAGTTATTGAAATGTTGAATTATTTCTATTACAACAAGCGTACTCATCAAAGGACACTGAGTTCAGAAAGTGACTTTCTTTTATCGGATTTGTTAAAAATTCCAGCAACAACAGCAATTTCAGGTTTCAATCCAAACCCTTCACCAGTACTCACACCAAATCCACTAAATGAAAATGAAAATTAGACCCGGAAGACGAAGATTTAGTGCAGTGTTTGCAAAGGTTAGGTTGTATGGACGCCTCGAATTGTTCAGGTGACTTGAAAAAGGATTTTCGTGAAGCCATACTAACTTTCGAACACGATTTATACTTGTTGTGAACTTTCAAGCAGAAAACTCAAGCAAAACTCACCACACAATCGGTTAACATAACCACAATTTCAAATGCTCGATTGTGGAATCCTCCAACCACTGTGGTGAGTGTGTTGGATGTACCCAGAGTCATGTCATCGGTTAGTGTTTCAAACCCACCGGTAGTATCTTCGATTAATTTAACTACAGCTACTACCACTACCAGTACTGCTTTGCCGAGAGTTTCGATTCCTTATACAACACCCCATCACTTTGACGGTTGTCCACCGGTCACTTATGGGTACGGTTATCCCACTCCGTTCCCTAATGCATACTCGTTTGCAAATTCACAGGAGCAAAATAGATGGTACCCGAATATGTACGGAACCAATGCTGCGGAATATTTCAATCCATATTATCCACCGATTCAATATAACCCACCACATGTTCCATATTCGATGCCTAATATACCAAACTCGAACCCAAACCCCTTTGTTCCAACAACGTTGATCCCAACGGTTCCTCCGATTCCATTCGTTCCCCCTCGTCTGCCCATCGTTCAAATTAACATCAAGAATCATGTTATTTGTGGAGCAGCCACCTGTTTTCAAGTGCAAAAATGATGCGTATTATGGATCGCCCATTTCCGTTCTATCGAGCAGAAATCTTCAATAATATCAATGATTTGACCGTGCACAAATCAATAATACTTTTGTTCCGATCCGTTAGTTCATAAGCCACAACATAAGCCCTACTACAGCGCATTGTATGAATATATACACTCATTGTTCTCAAAACAAAAGAAACACTTCTAGCGAATCCACTTTTTCTACCATAATCAGTAGGACGAAGAAAATCTAATGATCTTTCAATGCGTTAGCATGGAATTGAAACTCGTAGGACGAATTTAAAATCAAGAAACAGTGTTAAATTTTTAATAATATCTTAAAATTGTTTGATTCTTTATCAAATTCAACAGAAAGGTGAATAAATTAAGAAGTTATCTTTGATGAAAACATTCCATGTTTTGTTCAAACCCTTTAAAAAAAAGAGAAGTAACGTGCGGGATGTGCTTAGAGGACGGAAATTAGATCAAAAACCCTACTACTACAAATTCTGTATAGTTGACTACACAGAGAAGGAGCGGATAAAGGACGAAGAGGAGGCCAAGTGGCGGGCACTGTTGAAGGAAAAATAATTGGAACAAAAGCAAGAGAGTTGAGGGCACGGCAGAAAGCGGAAGCTAAGGTCAAGTCACCTCCCAGGAAGAGTAAAAATAACTCATAAACAGTGTCGTTCATTAATACTTAATTGTAATTATAAAATTATTTACTGGTTCTCGGCTACATGGAGCGAATTTGGATATTTGAGCACAGATAAACTAATTGAAACAAAAATCGAATTTTTAATACTGATAATGAACACATGAAAACAAATATGACGTTAAATGTAGAGGTTTTCAGACAAAAATCATACTAAAGTAGAGCAATGAGTCAATTTTGGATACCTAAATCCTACATTTTCATTGATTTTACCAACTTCAACTAGAATTGACACGTCGCTCACTGTGAGAATTCAAAATTGACGCAACATTTGCATTTTAACAACTACCAAAGAATTATTTTTGACAGGAAAACTACCAAAACCGAAAATACAAATTGCCATCGCAGACATCACTCTTCAACACACCCCCTACAAGTAATCTATGGGAATAACACGAAATTGCACATATGCGCCTACACACCATCTTGATAACAGTCTCTCCTAACACCCTCTCCCCAAAAACCCCACACAACAAGTTCGATGCAAACCAGATTACTTCTACGGCGAAATTTCTTCTAAAAGCCAACAGGAACAGGAAACGAAAATGATTTTACAGAAAAGTTTGAAATTTTCCTGCTGCTGGAAGCTGTTTTCCAGACCCGACAAAAGATACGTGATCAATTTGCATAAACATCCACGGATGGGTTGTGCTTCGACAGCACAACGCGAACGCGAAAAATAAATCCAAACTCGCACTCCCGAACTTGCAGCTGCTGGATTGTGTTTCTTTCTCTAGATTTAGTCTTTCCGTCAAAGCAAATAACAGGAAATCCGTGACTGAGAAAGGGATTTAGAATTTTAGTTGGCACCAAATTTGAATCTGACATTTTCCAAACAGAACGATGACTTTTATTTGCAGTGGCTGCAGCTGGACGTTCTTGTAACTGGAGGCAAAAAAAAAGAACGATCAATCGGTACCGAAACGAAATCTCCCAGAAAAAAATGACAAACATTTGTTCAATATCGGTACATCCTTTTCTGGGGAATTCTTCCGGTAAGCATACGTTTGCAAAAATAACCAGACTCCACCCCCCGCTCCAATTCGATTTCATATTTGATTTTGATTATGTGTTTATGAGAATCTCATCCGAGATCTACAGCATGCTGGCGCTTTGCCTTCATCATACCAACCCTACCAAAGGAGGTCTACTCGAGCAAAAAATTCCATTTTTGCATTGCTCTGCTCCTTCTGCTGCTCCAACAGCAGGCATTCCATCATACCGATGATGTTGAACCCGGAAAATGTTCACATAATTTTACTTTCGGCTCCCCTTCCTTCTCCGATCTGGCTTGAACTCAGCGCACGATTTACGCCATTCATCATCCAGGCGTCGTCCGTAGGATCCTGCTCCTGCTGGAGGGGAGATGCTGGGAGCTAAAATTTTACCCATCCGTCACCCTACCCCGTCTGCGTTTAACATTGGCAGGGAAATATTGTATTGATGGTACCGAAGACGAAAGGAGCAAGTTGCTAGTAGAAGTGAACTCTTTATACAGTTGTGCTCTTTTTTTGTCTATTTCGAGGGTGACACTGGTACGAAAGGTGGCTAGATTTTCGAAGAAAGTGATAAGAATTGATCCTTTATAAAGTACAAGGATTTCACCTCTAAAACAAATGATCTGTTCCTAATTCTGCAAAATCTTGCTTAACAGTTCTACAAAATCCCTTTTCAAAGTTTCAAGATATCGTAGTTCACATTTCTTCATGATCCTAGATCATGATTCTACAAAATCGCTGATGGGGATTGTACTGAATCCAGCATAGGAGTTCTTCAGAATCCAGCACAGGAAATCTTTAGAATCCAGCACAGAGAGTCTACAAACATCAGCATAGAGATTCTACAGAATCCCAATAGGAAATTCTACAGAATCCCAGTTGGGGATTCTACAGAATTCCTGCTGAGGATTCTACAGGATTTCAGTTGGGGATTCTACAGAATCCCAGTTGGGGATTCAACAGAATCCCAGTTGGGGATTCTACAGAATCCCAGTTGGGGATTCTACAGAATCCCAGTTGGGGATTCTACAGAATCCCAGTTGGGGATTCTACAGAATCCCAGTTGGGGATTCTACAGAATCCCAGTTGGGGATTCTACAGAATCCCAGTTGGGGATTCTACAGAATCCCAGTTGGGGATTCTACAGAATCCCAGTTGGGGATTCTACAGAATCCCAGTTGGGGATTCTACAGAATCCCAGTTGGAGATTCTACAGAATCCCAGTTGGGGATTCTACAGAATCCCAGTTGGGGATTCTACAGAATCCCAGTTGGGGATTCTACAGAATCCCAGTTGGGGATTCTACAGAATCCCAGTTGGGGATTCTACAGAATCCCAGTTGGGGATTCTACAGAATCCCAGTTGGGGATTCTACAGAATCCCAGTTGGGGATTCTACAGAATCCCAGTTGGGGATTCTACAGAATCCCAGTTGGAGATTCTACAGAATCCCAGTTGGAGATTCTACAGAATCCCAGTTGGGGATTCAACAGAATCCCAGTTGGGGATTCTACAGAATCCCAGTTGGAGATTCTACAGAATCCCAGTTGCGGATTCTGAATCCCAGTTGGGGATTCTACAGAATCCCAGTTAGGGATTCTACAGAATCCCAGTTAAGGATTCTACAGAATCCCAGTTAAGGATTCTACAGAATCCCAGTTAGGGATTCTACAGAATCCCAGTTAGGGATTCTACAGAATCCCAGTTAGGGATTCTACAGAATCCCAGTTAGGGATTCTACAGAATCCCAGTTAGGGATTCTACAGAATCCCAGTTAGGGATTCTACAGAATCCCAGTTAGGGATTCTACAGAATCCCAGTTAGGGATTCTACAGAATCCCAGTTAGGGATTCTACAGAATCCCAGTTAGGGATTCTACAGAATCCCAGTTAGGGATTCTACAGAATCCCAGTTAGGGATTCTACAGAATCCCAGTTAGGGATTCTACAGAATCCCAGTTAGGGATTCTACAGAATCCCAGTTGAGGATTCTACAGAATCCCAGTTGGGGATTCTACAGAATCTCAGTTGGGGATTCTACAGAATCCCAGTTGGGGATTCTACAGAATCTCAGTTGGGGATTTTACAAAATCCCAGTTAGGGATTCTACAGAATCCCAGTTGGGGATTCTACAGAATCCCAGTTGGGGATTCTACAGAATCCCAGTTGAGGATTCTACAGAAACCCAGTTGGGGATTCTACAGAATCCCAGTTGGGGATTCTACAGAATCCCAGTTGGGGATTCTACAGAATCCCAGTTGGGGATTCTACAGAATCCCAGTTGGGGATTCTACAGAATCCCAGTTGGGGATTCTACAGAATCCCAGTTGGGGATTCTACAGAATCCCAGTTGGGGATTCTACAGAATCCCAGTTGGGGATTCTACAGAATCCCAGTTGGGGATTCTACAGAATCCCAGTTGGGGATTTTACAGAATCCCAGTTAGGTATTCTACAGAATCCTAGTTGGGGATTCTGCAGAATTCCAGTTGGAGATTCTACAGAATCCCAGTTAGGGATTCTACAGAATTTCAGTTAGGGATTCTACAGAATTTCAGTTGGGGATTCTACAGAATCCCAGTTGGGGATTCTACAGAATCCCAGTTGAGGATTCTACAGAATCCCAGTTGAGGATTCTACAGAATCCCAGTTGAGGATTCTACAGAATCCCTGTTGGGGATTCTACAGAATCCCAGTTGGGGATTCTTCAGAATCCCAGTTGGGGATTCTTCAGAATCCCAGTTGGGGATTCTTCAGAATCCCAGTTGGGGATTCTTCAGAATCCCAGTTGGGGATTCTTCAGAATCCCAGTTGGGGATTCTTCAGAATCCCAGTTGGGGATTCTTCAGAATCCCAGTTGGGGATTCTTCAGAATCCCAGTTGGGGATTCTTCAGAATCCCAGTTGGGGATTCTACAGAATCCCAGTTGGGGATTCTACAGAATCCCAGTTGGGGATTCTACAGAATCCCAGTTGGGGATTCTACAGAATCCCAGTTGGGGATTTTACAGAATCCCAGTTAGGGATTCTACAGAATCCCAGTTGGGGATTCTACAGAATCCCAGTTGAAGATTCTACAGAATCCCAGTTGAGGATTCTACAGAATCCCAGTTGAGGATTCTACAGAATCCCAGTTGGGGATTTTACAGAATCCCAGTTGGGGATTCTACAGAATCCCAGTTGGGGATTCTACAGAATCCCAGTTGGGGATTTTACAGAATCCCAGTTGGGGATTCTACAGAATCCCAGTTGGAGATTCTACAGAATTCCAGTTGGAGATTCTACAGAATCCCAGTTGGAGATTCTACAGAATCCCAGTTGGAGATTCTTCAGAATCCCAGTTGGGGATTCTTCAGAATCCCAGTTGGGGATGCTACAGAATCCCAGTTGGGGATTCTACAGAATCCCAGTTGGGGATTTTACAGAATCCCAGTTAGGTATTCTACAGAATCCCAGTTAGGGATTCTACAGAATCCCAGTTGAGGATTCTACAGAATCCCAGTTGAAGATTCTACAGAATCCCAGTTGGGGATTCTACAGAATCCCAGTTGAGGATTCTACAGAATCCCAGTTGGGGATTCTACAGAATCCCAGTTGGGGATTCTACAGAATCCCAGTTGGGCATTCTCCAGAATCCCAGTTGGGGATTCTCCAGAATCCCAGTTGGGGATTCTACAGAATCCCAGTTGGGGATTCTCCAGGATCCCAGTTGGGGATTCTACAGAATCCTAGTTGGGGATGCAAAATAAACTTATATGAGAATCCTTCAGAACTTTCGATTGAAGATTTTACTGAACTTTGCATGAAGATTAATCTACTGAATTATGTTTAGGCATTCTTCATAAATTCGGTTGATAACTCTACAGGATCCAGATTGGGTTTCTATAGAAGCCCAGTTGGGGATTTTAGATAGATAAATAAAAATGTATTGTCTCTTAGTCGGTGGTAATGAAAGAGTTTATTCTAATTACTTTTATATTAGCTAGTATTAGTATATAATTTCTTGGAAATTCCATATTATTCATAATTTACTTGTTGTATTCTAGTTCAAATGTAGTTTTTTTAATATATTACAATTCCGTTTAGATATTCTACAGAATCACAGAAGTTCAAAAGCCCCTGAAAAGAGATTCTCAAAAATATCAAATGGGGATTGTACATAATCCCATATGGCAACTCTTCAGAATCTAGGATGCGGATTTTACGAAATCCTAGATCGAGATTCAACAAAATCCTGGCAGTAGATTTCTCAGATTCCGGCATAGAGATTTAACAGAATACAAGTCATAGCTCAATAGCATTTCATTTGTGGATTCTACAAAATTCCAGGTTAAAGATTCAACAGAATCTCGGTTTGAGATTTTACAGAAGCCTGGTCAGGAGCTCTACAAAAAACTGTTGAAAAATTGTAGAATCTCGCATGGCATATTTACAGAATCTCAAAAAGAACTTTACAGACTCTTAAATCCTCATCTTCTACTCGAAAAAAAAATCCGTTCCCATATTCGTGAACAGGAGCCATGAACAAGCCGTAGTTCACGGTCTACGTCTAGTATGAAATGTACACCGTGAACTATAGTTCACGGTTCCCGTTCCCGCATATGGGAACGGATTCGTTTGCGAGTATCAAATCATGGTCATGATTCATACAAAGTTCTGAAGGCAAATTCTGTAGAATTCCGCATGAGAATCAAAACCCAGCTCTAGTTACCGGCAATGTGGACTGTCCCGAACTCCTGGAACGGATTCCACGGAACATTCTTCATCGCAGATTTCGTAACTCCCCGTTACTGTCAATTCAATTCCACAAAACTAACTTTGGATTCAATAATTGTTTGAGTTCCTCTAATGATATTTGTAACGAATTGGATGTTACTATGTCCCAATATGTGTTTAGTAATAGAATAATAGGTTTAGATTAAACAAGTTTTAGTTTTAAGTAAGCATTCTGTACGACGTAGTCGAAGACGGTGTACAATAAATAAATAAATAAATAAATATTCAGAAATATTCGTGAATTTCTTTAAGAAATTCAATAACATCAAATTCAGCAAATCTCCAGCATCCCAGTCAATAAAATTAAAAAAATGCATATCCAACATTTTCCCCCGTGCCTCATATATTCACCCTGCCTTGCCAATCTGTGAAAAGAACAAGCTGAATTCTGTTTAGGCATAAATTCGGTTGATATTTCTACAGGATCCAGATTGGGTTTCTATAGAAGCCCAGTTGGGGATTTTAGATAGATAGATTGAAATGTATTGTCTCTTAGCCGGTCGTAATGAAAGAGTTTAATCTAATTACTTTTATATGGGCTAGTATTAGTATATAATTTCTTGGAAATTCCATATTATTCATAATTTACTTGTTGTATTCTAGTTCAAATGTGGTTTATTAAAATATTACAATTCCGTTTAGATATTCTACAGAATCACAGAAATCTCTGAAAAGAGATTCTCAAAAATCTCAAAAGGGGATTGTGCATAATCCCATATGGCAACTCTTCAGAATCTAGGATGTTGATTTTACGAAATCCTAGATCGACATTCAACAAAATCCTGGCAGGAGATTCCTCAGATTCCAGCATAGAGATTTAACAGAATACAAGTCATAGCTCAATAGCAAGTCATAGCTCAATAGCATTTTGATTGTAGATTCTACAAAATTCCAGGTTAAAGATTCAACAGAATCTCGGTTTGTAGAATCTCGCATGGCATATTTACAGAATCTCAAAAAGAACTTTACAGACTCTTAAATCCTCATCTTCTACTCGGAACAAAAATCCGTTCCCATATTCGTGAAAAGAAGCCGTCAACAAGCCGTAGTACACAGTTTACGTCTAGTATGAAATGTACAACGTGAACTAGCTCCCGTTCACGAATATGGGAACGGATTAGTTTGCGAGTATCAAAGCATGGTCATGATTCATACAGAATTCTTAAGGCGAATTCTGTAGAATTCCGCATGAGGATCAAAATCCAGTGCTCATTACCGGTAATGTGAGCTGTCCCGAACTCCTGGAACGGATTCCATGGAACATTCCTCATCGCAGATTTCATAACTCCTCGTTACTGTCAATTCCATTGCACATAACTAACTTTGGATTCAATAACTGTTTTAATTCCTGTTTGCGTTTCGCTAATGATGTTTGTAACGAATTGGATGTTACTATGTCCCAATATGTGTTTAGTAATAGAATAAGAGGTTTAGATTAAACAAGTTTTAGTTTTAAGTAATCATTCTGTACGACGTAGTCGAAGACGGTGTGCAATAAATAAATAAATAAATAAATAATCAGAAATATTCCTGAATTCAATAAAAATTCAATTGAAAAATAGAATTTTTCAATAACATCAAATTCAGCACATTTCCAGCATCCCAGTCAATAAAATTAAAAAAAAAATGTACATCCAAAATTTTCCTCCGTGCCTCATATATTCACCCTGCTTTGCCAATCTGTGAAAAGAACAAGCAAACCGGGAAGTTTCAAACTCGTTGCTCGTTTTTATGCATGGAACACCATCATCCCCTCACTAACACCACTGCTCTACTCCACCACATCTTGTCTCTCCCAAGGCATCGAAACAACGAACAATCAACCAACGTGGCAGGGCTCTCAGGCAAAAACTCCATCCATAGATGATATATGGAAAAATTGAAATTTTGATCACAAAATATTCAATTTTTCCCTCTTACCCGCACCGGCATCCTAGAAAGCCAGCGAAAGTGTGGATGTTCACGACCCATAACCACCCACAATAAACCGGCTTCTACACCCTCCGGCCTCTGTACCTCCGATGACGATCGTTGGCGTTGTTTGACTCCGTGTAGGAATTCCTCTGATTTCCGGTACTTTTGTCTTCACTGAGGAGAATCACGAACCGTTTGGAACGAATTGGAATCAGAATCGGAAAACTTTTCGCACCCCAGACATGTGCCAGGGTTCCTGTCAGATTCGCTCGACTTGCCGCCATTCCTCATCCTTTTGGTCATTATCGGCGGAGAGCTTGGCTCTAGTTCAAATCCCCTTGTATGCACGCACCCGTGCAGTACCAGGTTCGATTCGGAACGTGACTGGTTTCGAATCCAGCCAACGGCCGTATGTGTTAGTTGGAATCGTGTATAGAAAGCGAGCTTGGACCAAACTTATTAGCAACTCATTCCGCCGTTCGGATCAGACCCTGCTGTCCGAGTGCTTGTTGCAAGAATAGAATCTCCCGCTGTTCCCTTGAGTGTCTGGAAGCAAAGTACGTGATTAAAATTGAAATGTTTTCCAATGGATTGTTATAGGAAAAGAGGCAACGAGATTAGAAAAAAGTGAAAACTGAATTCACCGCAGTCGAAATGAATGAAAAAGACAACTAAGAATCAAGAAAACCAAAGGTCAATCAAAAAGTTCATCTGGCAAGTTGATACTACAGAATGACAAATATAAGTGCAAATCAAACTAAAACAAGAAACGCTTAGAAATGCCAAAAAGCTCAAGAACTCTCAAATAACGATTACTCTTAAAATAAATTTCCTATAATTATAAGTCCGCACAGCCTCTATCAGGCAGGAGTGAAATTGACAGTCACTACTTTGCCTTCCTACAATTTGTTCCCACTGACATCTTATTATAAGATCCGACAGTTTAATGCACCGCTCCTACGGAAAACGACGACGAAGAAATTGCCTTCATTTGCCAGGAAACACGTCTCTATCTCTGTGTAGTGTCTGTGTGCATATAAGCGGAAACTTCTTGCCTTGTCCTTGCTGGCTCCGGTTCACTCGGCGTTCGGAGCGCACCTGAAGATGCTAAAGTGCTGCTCCGTTGTTATCGATACAGTGCTTTCCATCCGCACAACGGATCCCCCCGTGAACCATGCGAAACAGAGTCCGCTTCTCTCGACTTGCCTAATTTATGACTTATTTATTTTATGAATTATCTACTTTCTATATTCCATATTCCACCACGAACCAGGCCAGAGAAAGAGGACGACGACGACGACGACGACGACGATATCGCAGGCAAACGAAGCATCCAGCCAATTTCAAAGAAGCTTTGGAAACATTGATACCCGCGGTGAGAAGTGTTGCCAGTTTACCTGGTTAACACTACAGCTCATGTCAAAAGTTTCACTAGCAACCCTAATCCATCGACTATGCATGGATCGACGGGAATTCCAACTTGCACTTCCCCCAATGACCAGCCACCCCGAACCAGGACAAAAATTTGATTCTTCGCTGGGCTAGGCCTTTTATCTGGATGCATAAAAGCTTCGACGCTAAACGACGACGCGACGCTCCGCGTCGGTTATTAATACCAAGTGCAGATGAGGTGGCATTGGATGGAGGAAAGGTAGGTGTCGCTTTCTCACCCAGCTCAGTGGAGTGTGAAATATTCATTTTATTATCGCCAACATAAATTTAATGAAGTTAAATTATTCAAATTAAACCTGCTTCCAGCACCGCCATCCACTCCCACCTTCCAATGCACAGCAAGTGCGAGAAAAAAGAGAGCCCTCCACATCCCCATGTTTTTGCAAACGAACAAGGCGCAATCCTTTACCGATAGGAATCTTCAGTGGAGGCGTCCAAAATTAGGCGGGGAGCTTCCAGAAGCATCCTCCGTGTCGAAAGAGAGCATTCGATGGTACTTTCTATATTTATAACTAATTAGGTACGAAACAAAGCTTCTTCGCTCCGTTGGCTTGCCGGAAGCGTGGATGAAAGAAACAGCTAAGCTTGTCGATTGGTACCTGTTGATAAGCGAGTACAGGATTAGAGTTAAATTTTCGGATTAATCATGGACCAGGCAGACGGCGAACGCCAGCGGGAGCAAGATTATTTTCACAGAATTACAACTGAGGCTTGTTTGCAGAGTTACGGAGTGTACTAATTGACGTAGTGCTATAATTTCTGCTAATTTGTATCAACGTTTAAATGATGAATAAGGGGAGTAGCTCCTTCTGTATACGGTATACTGGTTGTACGATGTATTAGCATTTCCAGTTGTTGGATGTTATATTTTGAAAGTCACTTTTGTATCAAAATCCTAAAACGAGCCTAAATAGCCACCTACCGGTAATAGCTGCCTATCATGTTTAAAATGGTTTTATATTTATATTTGTTCATGTCTAGACTAAATAGCTATGAAAATGAATTTCTAACTCGACTTCATCCGATTTGCATGAAGCTTTACACGCCAATTGACAAATCTATTTTAATTTTCCCTCTCCGACTTCTACGAAACTTAGCTAGGAGCAATGCACCTAATGGCTAATCATAATCATTAACTATGATTTTTTAGTCACTACCCAAGTAACCATAGGCAAGTTATTTCGCTTTTTTGAATATGTACAGCTGAAAAAAAGCTATACCAGTGTTTGTAAGGTCTGCTGAGGCCCCGTATGCGTGATAATGTTTGCACCATCGTACAAATAAGGTTCCCGTTTCACCTGTGCATACAATGCCTTGGTTTTCTTTGCATGTACTTAATCTATAGCTCATACCGTAGTAGGCTGTGTATAAAAGAAAATGATTTACTTAGTTTGACAGTTGCACCATGACGAAGTGGCAGCGTATTCGTGATTTGTCCCACGCGAAAATGTCGCAAAAAGACATTTCAATCGCCGTGGGAGTGTCCCGGTGGACCGTCAAAAGGGTTTTAGACCGAGAAAAGAAAGGACAACTATCCGCGAAGGTGGCCACAGGTCGTCCGAGGTCAACTCGGGTTCCGAGGGTTATCGCTGCTATCAAAAGGAAGATTCGGATGAATCCAGTGCGTTCAATAAGGAAAATGGCAAAGGAACACGGGATCAGTGACTTTACGGCACGGAAGATCGTAAAGGAAGATTGCGGGTAGAAGTCGAGGGCACGGAAAAAAAACTCACATGATTACCAACCGCATCCGGGAGCTACGAGTCGAACGATGCAAGAAAATCTTGAACTTCCTTAAGCGACAAATTCCGGTAATCCTGTTCATCGACGAAAACATGTTTACCGTCGATCCCGTATCAAATTCCTGAACCGACCGGTATATTAATTCTCTTCCGGTAAAAGACGTGGCCGACAAGCACAAGAACGTGTATCTGACCAAGCATCCTGCTAGCGTTATGGTGTTTGGATTGGTGGCTTCCGATGGCAAAAAAATGGACCCGATGTTCATTCCAGAAGGCGACAAGGTCAACACGGAGGTCTACATCGGGATTTTAAGTAAGTATGTTCTTCCGTGGATCAAAGAACAGTACGGTCCGAAGCCAAATGTTGTATTTCAACAAGATGGGGCTCCGTGCCACACCTCGAACCGCACTCAGAAGTGGTTGCAGGAACATCTTCCGTTCTGGGCGAAGGATATGTGGCCGCCATGCAGCCCCGATCTTAATCCGCTGGATTACTCAATATGGCGCGTCATGAAGGCCAAGACCTGTTCTGAACACCACCCAAGTACAGCAAGCCTCAGACAAACATTGACCCGTACCTGGAGAGAAATTGATCCAGACTACATTATTAGAACCTGCCGTGCATTCCGGAAGCGTGTGGAGGCCGTTATTGCAGCATGTTGGAAACTCGATTGATGATTAACATAGTTTAAGACTCTGAGAAACATCCCCCCTAAATAAAAAAAAACTCGAAAACGAAATTTTGAGAATTTTTAAGAATTTTGACATTGCTTAATGGTGCAAACATTATCACGCATACGGTAGTGTGGGAGCTACGTTCAAGGACACATACATTTAGTTAGTCTTTTGAATGCTGCTTTCCTGATGAAAGACGAAAACTCGTTACGTACTATACCTTCTTGTATTTCTCAAGCCCTTGAAAGGCCGACCCGAAAATCTCAACCAACATTTCTTCTTGTATCCTGGCTCCATTATCGCCGACCATACAACTCACTCAGTTTGATAAACATATCACACGCACATTCCGCAGCTCGCCGAATGCTTCCCTCAATGGCTCTTACTCGGTGTACTTTGAATAAATTTTACGATTTGAGTGTCCTCATTCTTGCCTCGATATCTTCTCTTCTGCCATGATGGCTCACACACCACTTCGCCAGACGTATAAAAGCATATTTTGGGGCACCTGCCACACGCTCTGTCTCTCGCTGCTACCGATATCTTCTGAGAACGTGTAGATACGCAGCAGCAGTCACACATTTGCAACGCTTATCTGAATGCTTTGCCTCTGGATGGTTGTTGGCATATCGCAACTCTCGAAATAAAATTCCACACCCACCAGACGTTCCGGGCGGCCGGGGTTGGTGAAGTAAAAATTACTTTCACACCCCGCAGTTTTTCCACCCTGTTTCTGTTTCAGTCTCTGTGGAGCAGAGCCAGGTCAAATAGCGAAAATAAAAATTATGTTTGACGCGACCTGCCTAGATTTGCATGAAATTTTGCATAATTGTTTGATATGGGCAATTATTCAGATTTGTGAAAAATTCGGCAATTTTGGACCATGCTATTATTTTTAAATGGCGTTTTTGAAAATCTCTAATCTATAACTATTTTCTACTTCTGCTGTTAAAGGCTCAAATCATAATATTTTTTCTAAAAAGTATTTACAACTACCTTTTCTTTGATGTTTTTAAA